>NC_143511.1:26792596-27992596 GCF_031878675.1 Megascapheus bottae
TTGTAGGTGGGGAAATAAAATGCACCACCATTCCTGGCTTTTGGATAAGTGGAGGGAGTCTCTCTAAATTTTGTCCTAGATCGTCTGAAATTACAGGCATGAGCCACTACAGCCTAGCTATGAAATTATCTTAAGAACTAGACATGATAAAATATTCAGGGCGCTATATATTTACACACAAACAGACTGACTAAAGGAAGTAGTAGGTCTCTTCCCAGGCAGACCCTAACAGGAAGGTATACAAAGGAAACGAATTCAAAGGCATAACTCCTCTGAGCATCCAAATCCCTATCAAAAATGAATACCAGAAAATGGGAGGCCGGGTAAAGCAGGGCACAGGAAGAGAGGGAGGAAAGCTGAGCAAATACAGTGACTGTATTCAATGTACACTATGTAAAAATTTGTATTTTGTATGATGTAATTTGTGAGTATGGGCAGGAGGGGCAAAATGGGAGAAAATAAAGGAAGGGGTGACATTGACCAAGAAGCATTATACTCAGAAGCTCACTTACAGAATAGCAACCCCTTTCTACAACTTCATAATAACTGTTTTATAAAAGTAATTCATTCTATAGTGTATCTAAAGTGCTCAGTAAATGTGGGTTAAGTTAATTTATATAAAGGGAGAGAGAGAGATGAGACAGACAGACAGACAGACAGACAGACAGACAGACAGACAGACAGGCCGGGAGTTTGGCCTAGTGGTAGAGTACTTGCCTAGCATGCAGAAAGACCCAGGTTCGATTCCTCCGTACCACACACATAGAAAAAAAGCCAGAAGTGGTTCTGTGGCTCAAATGGTAGAGTTCTAGCCTTGAGAAAGCCCAAAGAGAGTGCCCAGGCCCTGAGTTCAAGTCCCACACTGGCGGGGAAAAAAAGAGACACAGAATGTCCAGGCACATGCAGAAAGATAAATGAAGAATAGGATTCAGGGGAGTAAAAAAAAAAAAAAACCAATAAGCCTATGTTATGATTTAAAAGAGAGAGACAGAGAAAGAGAGGAGAGGAGAGAGTGATGCAGGGAGTTGGATATACTTAAATGAGGGAAGGGAGATTTGATGCTGAAGTGACCCTATCTGTGTACATTAGGCCACCATTAGAATGGGGATGGGGTGAATGTGTACACTGCACTAAACTGGAATATTTGTGCAATTCTTTGGGGACTAGAAAAGGCCACAGAATAGAAATCATGAAACTGGATTATCGTTTTGTGTTTGCTACTAAGTAGTGGCCTAATTTGGAGCAATTTGCCTTTTTTTTTAATAAGCTGTGAAATCTTCTTTGAGTTTCAGGTTCTTAGTTATATGGTGAGAAAACAAGAATACAGAGTCCCCATAGCTTTATAGAAATAGCAAAGGCAATAATTATATTACAAACTAGTTGCAAGCATTTTGCAAATACGGTGATATCAAGGAACTGTTACTCTCAATAAAAAATAACACATCATTAAATACTTTTTAGGAACCAGGACTTACAGAAATATTCGTGCCCTGTAAGGTAATATAATATCCACTTTTATGAAGGCAGAGATTGCAGTCCAAAGAAATTATATCATATGCTCCAAATTCAGATAGCTACCTAGTAAACAAACTGGGACTTGAATTCAGCCCACTCTGTCTCTCAAATCTACAGTTAGGCATATGGCCCAGGGCCACCACATTCATTAAGATAATGTCCCTCAAAGGAATGTATGATTGCTTGGACTTTAAAAAGAAAACAACGATAACAAAAACCCATAATGATAGCCAGAGTTCCATGTACAACTCTGGCCTACTCAATGGTGACAGTCCTGGAAAGAAGTCCCCCAGCATTACTTTGGACCATTAGAAAACTTTTAGCAATGCTTAAGCCACTGCTTTCCCCCTTTCCCCACCATAGAAACCATGCCTGCTGGGGTTGTAAGACCAGCAGCTGGACAGCATCCAGACCCTGAGTTCAAACCCCATAGCTGAACAAAAAAAAACAAAACAAAACAACAACAAAAAAAACCCACTTCTGTTTGCATGCCAAATACTTTTCCTTCAGAGTCTTATCTACTCCCTTCCAAATTTAAAATTTCCTTCCATTACCATATCAAAATCAATACAAAACAAAGAAGCTTTTAAATGAACCATTCTCTGATTTTGATCATTATATTCTAAATGTCCTTAAGTAAACTCTTTAAAAAAGCTACAGTCTTAAAAAAAATAATTGTATCTCATAGCTGGACGCTGGTGGCTCATGCCTGTTATCCTACCTACCCAGGAAGCTAGATCTCAGAGGATAGTGGTGTGAAACCAGCTTAAGCAGGAAAATCCAAAATTCATATCTCCAATGAACCAGCAGAAAGCCAGAAATGGAGCTGCGGCTCAAGTGATAACATACTAGCAAAAACCTCAAGGACAGTGCACAGGCCCTACATTCAAGCTCAAGGACTGGCACATGCACTCACATGCACACACACGCGCGCGCGCGCACACACACACACACACACACACACACATCCGACAAAAAAGTCCATGAGAGTCTTACCTCCAATAAACTACTCAGACAAAACCAGAAATGGCACTGTGGCTCCAGTGATAGAGCACTAGCTCTGAGCACAAGAGGCTCAAGGACACTATCTAGACCCTGAGTTCAAGCCCTAGGACCAGAAGAAAAACATTTTTAATTACCTCTCCTATAAAAGTTTATAAATGTCAAATATGTGTGTGAACTGACATAGAAATTAGTGTCGTTAGCACTAATATATTGAGGAGAGGTTCACAGTGTTCTTTGAGGACTAGAACCTGGCCTGAGCCGACTTGTTTTCTCTGAGATAATTCTTCTGGTTTTATGTACTCTATTCTGTTTTTTTGAAGGTGATGAGAACATGAAAATATTTTTACATTCTTGAAAGTTTTAAATACTGCTAAAAATACTTACCTGTGCCACCTTGTCATATTTACTGAGCGTAGTGCTCGGACCTGAGGTCTCAAGGGACGTAAACACACTTTCTAAAGCATGTACAGTCAACCCTGGAAAATGAGCCATTGTAGTAAAGCTTACTGGAAGATGCTAGATGAGTCTGAAAAAGATAACAAATCAGTAGACTACAACAGAGCCTGTAGGAGGCAGATCCAGCCAAGCAAACAGCATTTGATAGAAAGGATTCCTTATGGGAAGTTATTCACAAAGGTGTTAAAGGAGACAAAGGAACCAAGAAGTAATTGGAGCTTGTTAAGAAGTCAGTCTCCTCTCCAGAACAGAATAGACTTAGAGGAAGTAGTAAGAGCAGCTCACAGACATCTAAGGCAGCCTGGAGCATAGTCACACTCAGAGATGCTAGCAGAAAGAGTAGAGTAGGAAGAGAGAGAGGAGAGAGAGAGAGAGGAGAGAGAGGGGGGGGAGGGAGAGGTGGGGAGAGATCATCTCCTAACGTGTCCCTTAGCACTGAAGAAACCTAAACAAGGTCAAGGGAGCCTGGAAAATGTATTTGGCAAACATAAGCACTCAGAAATACAAGACAGAGCTGGCAAGTTAAGGGAACAGAGCCAAGGCAAATGAAAAATAACTGGTCCTGATTTCATCATTTAGAAACTAGTTAAGACTTTCTTTCTTTTTTTTTTAGTTAAGACTTTCTTTTCCATCCTCCCTCCCTCCCTTCCTTCCTTCCTTCCTTCCTTCCTTCCTTCCTTCCTTCCTTCCTTTCTTCCTTCCTTCCTTTCCTTCCCTTCCCTTCCCTTCCTTTCCTTTTTCTCTTCCAACTCCTCCTCTTCCAACTCCTCCTCCCTCTTCTCCTCCTTCTTGCCTGTGTATGTGCATAAGCACCCAGATTATCTGTGCATAATGCCTTGTGTGTATGAGCTTCTTGTCCCCTCAGGCAGGAGCACCTTGGACGCAGGGATGGATTGAGACTTGCTTTGTCCCATAAAACTGGAGTAACGTGGGTGCATTTTGGAAGAGTGCTTTTTAGCAACACCACAGCTCTACAATGTTCTCTACCACTCTGCCACAGGTATGCGATATCCCAAATTAGAACATGTGCCCCATAATTTATTACCCCAACTGGGACACTGTATTTCCTGAGCATAGTACATATTGCTTAAAATACAAAGCTACTTCTCCCAGAATGACGTCTGGAATTGGGAGAGTCTATGCACATCACTTGAGAGCATACTTAAACTATTTCCAAACAAATCTGTCCTGTTTTCCAAATTTTCAGACGTGATAATAATAATAGACAAAAGAAAGCACTCAACATTGTATTGAATTTACAGTAGTGAAAGCCTGAAAATCAGGCCCCAAGTTCCTAAAATTAGCCCTAACTTTGAGATGAGTGAATTCTAATGGTGCTTATAGATTCCCAGAAGCAATCTTTAAAAAGTAGGAGTAGGAGAAGAAGGAGAAAAAGGAGAAGAAGGAGAAGAAGGAGAAGAAGGAAAAGAAGGAGAAAAAGAAGAGGAAGAGGATGAAGAAGAAGAAGAAGAAGAAGAAGAAGAAGAAGAAGAAGAAGAAGAAGAAGAAGAAGAAGAAGGAGAAGAAGAGGAAGAAGAAGAAGAGGAAGGAGAAGAAGAAGAGGAAGGAGAAGGAGAAGAAAAACCTCTGGCCATGTCGGTACTTTACTTTACTTAGAAAGCTCCCCTGGCTTTCTACTGTATGGAGCTTCCCAGAAGATAAAAAAGCAGACTCCTTTGCCTGGCATAAAAACCTAACTTCAATTTATCTGTCCAGCTCTATTTGTGCCCAATGTACAATACATTCCAGAAACTTAACTTCTTACTATTATTAGTGACTCATCTTTGCATAGTTTCCTACTGTTTGCAAGCTTTCTCTAGATACTGAAAATTTCCTTCCACCCTTACACCTCCATGCTACTATTGACAAAATCCCACTCGTTCTCCTCTCCCAGTGCACGTCCCCTTCTCTGCAAAGCTTTCCTATGTGATGTTCTCTGTGGCCCCTGCTGCATCCTAATGGATTTGCTCTGTCCTCTGTCTCCTCCATTTGACCAGAAATGTGCCTTGTGTTGTATCTTCTCATCTTCACCTGCATCTGTCATGAAACCCAGTGCATTCTAGACTTCTGTGAATAAATGAAGTTTCTTTATGTGCCTTCACATGCCGCTCTGACACATGTTAGGAACTCCAGTTGCGTGTGGTGGTGGTACAGCCCTATAATCCTAGCACTCACCAGCTTTGGTGAGTTAGTGAGAAGTGCTGTGGATGACCTGGTGTGGCCTTTAAAACCATCAGTCAAAAGCAAAAGGAAGCTCACAAACAAACAAACAAACAAAAAACTCACCAAAAGAATTCCAGATGCCTCACTGTGAAATCTGGAATAGTTATAATTACAGTACATTATGTACTGTGTATGACGGAGTTTGATTTATTCTGAGTAGTCACAGAATACTTTTAAAACTAGAAAGGAAACTAGAAAGAATGAGACACTAGACCACTCCCTTCAGATAAAGAAATGTGCTGGGCTGAGGAAGTTTTAAGTTAGAAGTCATGTAGCTAGAAGTCCTACACCTTGGGAGGGAGTGGGGGGAGGAAAATGAGGACAAAATCATGAGAAGGGGTATCAATGTGTGAGAAGTAATACGCCTACTACCTGGCGAATGTAACTGTAACCTCTCTAGACATTATCCCAACAATAAAAATTAAATTAAATTTAAAAAATTCCTACACCTAATTTTTTAAAGTTCTATTATCCTCACCTGTGTTTAGGGAGAAGTTTGATTCTGTGAACATTCATAATAAATGAAATGTAAAGCAAAAGTAAAATGTATAGACAGCCACCATAATTAGTAATCAAATAAATGCAAGTTACATGTCACTTCATCATTGTACACCTGCTACACGTTTTTAACTCTCCAAGCCTCCAATGAAATTAGATTCTTCTCGACTTCTAAGGCATAGTTCATTGGCACAGCCTTTTGGGAAAGTAATAAGGAAAAACTGAACAAGTGTCATAATATTCATAGCGTTTTGGTCCTGTATCTAAATCACTAGAAATTTATCCTATGAAGCATTTTAACAATACTATAAAAATTGTATGTATTGCCATATAATCCCAATATTCAACAAGAGAAGCTGGTCTATTAAAACTAGAATAACTTACAGTTGTTACACATTATATACATTCCACATATATATGTTACACATTCTATTTATATAGCTCACACGGTAATATGGAAAAAAATACCACGTAAATTGGGTATAATGGAACCCAAAATACTGTGTACATTATAATACCAACTCTAAAAACCTATTTTTTATAGGAAGGCATTGGGTGGCCATATTAAAGACATGTGATATGGCAGGATAATGGTTTTAGCAGTTCATATCAGTGTTTTTGAGTTGCCTCACATAAGGAGCAGGTGGAAGGTAAATTCATTCACCAGTGGCAGTGAAAGGTTCTGAAGGGACAAAGTAATGAGGCAGCTCATCAGTGGTTTTCCCCCAAGCATCCCCTCCCTGCAGGGATAGGGATGAGAACGGGACACAAGGAGAGAGACCTCTGCAGGGGGGTTGTGTAATTTACAGGAACAGAGAACCAGGGGAACTTGCTGCAGATATTTTGCTCCATTTTTCCTAAGGAGAGAATAGGCCATGACTTCTGCTGACTTAATGTCTAAGCAACAACATGGCCTTTCCTTAGATCTCTGCTATCAGGCATCGAGTCAATGACTTGTTAAGGGACTTCCAAGGATCAGGCAGATACCAATATTTTGGTACGTAGCATATTTATCTCATTAAAACCTCGTTACAATTGAGTGTTGTATCTCTCCCATACTACTTTTTACATTTTTACAAGAACAGATTCTAAGATATTATGTCTACTTTCAAAGCACCTTTCTATCACAGTCATATCATAGGTCGCATGCTTTAGAGGCATGGTGCTTGTCTTAGTATCTGAAGGCAGAGGGAGAGGAGCCCAGGAAATTTATCTGTCTGTATCATGTAAGTACTCCACTAAACACCTATGTGTGTTTCCCGCTGCTCGAACAGGGTATGGTGGTCTGGGAATGGTAGTGACACTTGGAATCCTAGCACTCAAGAAGCTGAGGCAGGAGAAATCTGAATTCTAGGCCAACCTGAGCCCCAAAATCAACTTGTCTCAAAAATTAAAAATAAAATCATAACATGAGGCAGATATAAAATCTGGCCCCCATGTGGACTTGAAAACTCCTATAGCAAGGTTACATGTAGCTATGGCATTGAAATCTGGTCTTCCACATGGTTATTTGCAAAGGAGATGGAACTGGCATTTGAATCAGAACACTTCTTTCTGCAGGACCATCTGACAGATGGCAAGAAGCTTATCACCCCTTGGCTCCTATCTCTAAAGGCTCAGAGCATCACTTGTTGGTGTTGTGACAAGCAGTAACACGCCCACCTTTCCTAAGGTTCCCTGGATTATGAGGAGCACTGACTCATACCCGTCCATCAATAAATGTGTTTCAAGAACCTTGTTCTTAAGCGGAACAGCAGTGCCTCATGCCTCTAATTCTAGCTACTTAGGAGGCTGAGATCTGAGGATTCTAGTTTGAAGCCACCTAAGCAGACAAATCTAAAGAGACTCCTATCTCCAATTAAGCAACATAAAACAGAAATGGAAAAATGGAAGTGTTGCTCAAGGGGTAGAATGCCAACCTTGAGCAAAAAAGTAAGGAAAAGTATAATGCCCTGATTTCAAGCCCCAATACCAGAGCATGCACGCGTGCGCATACACACACACACACACACACACCCCACACACATTGTAAGAATTCAAGTTCTAAGCTAAGAATCAGACATATCGGACAATGTCCAATGGCTTGATGGGATAGAAAGTCTACTAATAACTTCTTTTGCTTTTCAGTTTGGTGTTCCTGGATTCCCGTTTGAAACCTGCAGGGAGAGAGATTGCTTGCGGGGCTGAGGAGACTGTTAGCATTTAGTCAGTGACCTAAGAGCGCAATCAGCTGCCCTTTCATACCCAGATAAGAAAGCAAGGCCTCAAACTGGGATCTGAGGAGATGAAGACCAAGCAGGAAACACCCCCTCCATCTCTGCACTCAGCCCCTGCACCCATCTCCCCTGCTCCATGAGAACTGTGGCCTCCAGCACCCTCCTCTAGTTTTTCACTGGTAGCAGTAACCATGAGTTGTCCATTTTTGAATAGCTTCGGGGGCAGGAAGCTTCCAGCAGGTTGGCTTGGAATGAAGGAGGAAAACAAAGTAAATGATCAGTAAATACAGGTATGATAACCCCTGCATGTGCCTGAGTTGTCAAATGAGATGAGCCTTATGAACAACTGTAATGAGATATATTGCTGTTAATGTGACCTCATTTAAACCCATAGGCTAGGAAAACTTGAGTTACTGGCATTTGCTATCAGAAGAAAACTGATTAATAAGGTAAGGGAAGAAATCATGGCTATCCAGGGGCCAGCTCCCAGCATGCATTGCCTCCTTGCCACACAGCTGGAGAATGACCAAGTCAGAAAGCATTAGCATGAAAGTCCACTATTATAGAAACTTGAGTTTCTGCTAGTTAACTGAAGTGCTTCTGTCTTCACTGCTCAGCCACAAAGGAGAACAGTTTGCCAAAACCACTTCATTCTTAGTAAATGCACAGTAACCAGGAGCTGTTAATAAAAGGTAGCAATGATTCAAAAATTAACTGTGTATTGGAGCCCTATGACTTTAGACACGAGCCTCTTACGACACTAAGAGTGGGTGGGAACTGAACCTCACTTTCTAGGGTATTCCTGATATTTGGTAGATGAGCTCCTGAACAAACTAGCTGACCAACAAAATCTAATTTTGCCTTGTAGGAAGTTGCTTTGCCTTCTACCGCAGTCTGTCATTTTCTCAAAATGGTGACAAATAGTCCATACAACCCCACCTACACTTCTTGCAAAGTGACCCTGACCCAGCACACTGGCTGTGATGGGGATCCAGGACCCTTCTCTGAAGCCTGTGTGACCCTTTGTGATTATATTAGATAGAAAGAAGTTCAGAAGTGACACTGTGACTTCTGAGGCTCGTACATCAAAATGCTATGCATTTTTACCTAGCTATCTTAGAATACTAGCTCTTACAATCCTGTCCAGGAGCACCAAAGGAGCTCATAGAAACAAGGAGAGTTCCCCCTGGGCAGAAGGCAAGCCTCTCAACCCCATGGTTTTCTAGATAATAACAAGCACCCACTGGCCAGCATCCACTGAGCTTGATGTCAATCATTTCTTCTTGTAAAAGCCACCTGTGGTGGGTGTTTATTTCTATTTGTTTTATTACAAATAACAATTATTTTGCTTTCTAAATCATGTTCATATATATATGTATGTATGTATGTATATATATATATATATATATATTACACCTAAGAATTTGCCTGATTACAAAAACAAATGGTTTGGTTAATTACTCCTGGCTCTTGTTGAGGGAAAAATTGCAGAATTTGTACACAACATATTCCTTTGATACCTGAATTTTAGAGTGTCTTTCTAACATGATTAGATACTTTTCTCTAAATCTGCCACACCCTGAGACGATAAGGTGATTCTTCCTGTTGGCCTGATATGTGGTACTAAGGGATGATAGAAGGGGGTGGGGGTTTTGATTTATCATCCCATCTCCTTCTCTTTCCACTCCATTTAATGTGATCCTGGGAAAGATATGTCCTTGTCTTGCTCTCATTTAAAACAAAGACTGCTTCTCCATGATTTTCTCCCAATTTCAAGTGTGTGACGTAGATGGACAAAGAACTGGTAAGATCTGCTGTTACACTAATTTCTCTTCTTCTCTCCTCATTTCAAAACCATGTTATTCTTCCTACTGCATTTCCACCAGCCATTTTCTCCTGCAACCTGTAGGTTTCCTGCCGAGAGAGGACAATGGGCAAGTTAAGTGAGAAAGATGATTTACAAGGCTTTTTTTCTTTTGGCTCTAATTTACAGGAAAATCGTCCTTGCATGGGAAGACAAGCTGCAGCCATGTCACTAAAGAATCCTTGGTAATGGAAAAGAGAATGGATAAATAGAATAGATTTTGTATTAGTAATACCAAATTTATCTGATGATAGTGGTTTACTTATGCCTCAGATATTAGTCAAACAAAAACACCTTCTTTAACTGAAAAAAGGGTTTTATTTCAAGCAATCGTTGCTTTTTCGTTCTTGTGCAAGTATTAATTTGTATCTGTTTCAGCTAGAAGTATGATCTGCTACATACGGGGAAAAAAAAGACAAAAGAAAAGGAAAACTCTTTCAATAGGTTGAAAGCCATGAAGTTCTAGTCTTTCGTGTAAAAGGCATCCTGAAATGCTATGTGGGGCTAGAAGGGCGGCATTACAATGACGTCAGAAATCAGGACAGCTTCCATCTTTCTGTCTTACCATTCTTAGCACATAGCTTCTACTCACAAGCTGACTGCTGGGGCTTCAGTATCTTGTCTGGAATCCTGATAATCAGAAGAAGGAAAAGAAACTCCACGTAATATCCTAATGAGTCAGTTCTCTTTAAGAACATTCCCTGAAATTCCTTTGGACAGTTCTGCTTACATCTCAGTGGTCAGAAACTCGTCACATGATCACCCCTAGAGTCAGGGAATATGAGAACAACCCTAGCAGATGCTAGGTTTAGACATGGCTTCAGTGCGTTTCCCTCAAAGGTCTATATGTGGGATGGTATTGAGATGAGGGGACCCTTAAGACATAGTCCTAGTAGAAGATAATAAGGCCCTGGGGTCTCTGCTCTCAGGAAGGACTAACACTAGTCTCTCCCAGAAAGGTGGTTCTTGATAGGAATACATCGTTTCCTGCAGAGTGGATTGTTATGAAAGCTAGACTGGATTCTGGCTGCCTTGGTATGTAGAATCTCCCCCCCTCCTTTCTTGTACCATATGTTATCACCCCTTATGTTGTAACATAGCCCAAATACCTCAGCAGAGGCCAACCAGCTACAGTCACTGATCTGGGATTTCTGTACTCCAAAACTATCAGTCAATTAACCCTCTTTCCTTCACAAACTATTCAGCCTCAGGTAATTTGCTATATCAAAATGAAACAAAAGCCTAAGATAGTTCATAGTTCATGTAGGCTATTTCCTCCTCCAGTTTTCCTCCAGTTATTATTTGCACCATATGAGCAAAGCCCAACCTAGAGTTTCCTTACTCTGTATTCTGTGAACAAGCAACTTTCTTTACTAGAAATGTAAGCTCCTAGAATAATCACTACATCATTATTCCAGCATCATTCATAACATGGGGCTGGAACACCTTGGAACCAAAATTACAAAGGTTCTATTTCTTATAGAAGGGAGAATGGGCCTGGTGCTGGTGGCTCATACCTATAATCCTAGCTTCTCAGGAGGCTGAGATCTGCAGGTAATAGTTCAAAGCTAACCTGGGCAGGAAAGTCCATGAGACTTATCACAAATTTTAATCATCCCAAAATGCAGAAGCAGAGGTGTGGCTTGAGTGATAGAACACTAGCCTGGAACAAAAAAGTTCAGGGATAATGCTCAGGCCTTGAGTTCAGGCCTCGAGTTCAGGCCTCAATACTAGCACCAACTCACACTCCCTCTGACCATTGTCCATGCAGTGTCTGCCTCCTCTTCCATCTCTTATCTAGAATTCACTCAGGCTTAAGCCCCGCAAACCCAGTAGGATTCTTTTCTCTATCCTATGGTATGGGAATGTTGGGCAGTTTTTGTCAAGCCTTGACAAGAGCTTATCACTGTCCCAAGTGGCACAACTCATTTTAGACTTCTAGATACTGAGCATCAGCCCCTTGGCATATGTGGGTCTGTCTATCTATCTATCTGTCTGTCTATCTATCTATCTATCTATCTATCTATCTATCTATCTATTTATCTATTTATCTTTGTATCTATCTATTTTTGGTCAGTACTGAAATTTGAACTCAGTCCTGGGTGCTATCCCTTCGCTTTGTTTTTGTTTTTGTTTTTTTACTCAAGGCTGATGCTCTGCACTTGAGCCCCAGCTCCACTTCTGGCTTTTTGATGGTTAATTGGAGATAAGAGTCTCATGGACTTTCCTACCCAAGTTCGCTTTGAGCCATGATTCTCAGATCTCAGCCCCCTGAGTAGCTAGGATTACAGGTATGAGCCACCAACACCTGGCTTGACCTTCAGGTTCTTGAATGCCACTCACTGGATACCCAGGAATTGGTTGCATGTGGAAAGGATGTGGAGGATACAGTGGGTACTGCTCTACCTTGAAGTGTCCCATGCAGATTGCGTGCATCAGGCCCAGCTGATGAGTTCAAAGGAAACTAGGAAGGTCAGGAGGGTAACAAAGGGACTTCACATATGCAAATGACAAGTAGTTTTATTTCAGGTGGTTTGATTTCTGTGATCTATAATAAATGCAATAAGAACACCATTTATTTTCAATTCTCTAGTAGGATTATTAACTTTTTCTTCCAAAGATGAACCTGATTACATTACTTATTTATACTATGTACATTGCATTAGAAGTAAAAAAAAATGCATCAGGGTAAAAAAAATCATATACAACTTTTTTCAAATTATTGCTTTCTTATCCATTGCTAATAACAGCCTAGATTATTAAAAAGGAAGAATCTTAAATATTCAACTCACCTTCATGTCTTGGTACTGCCTGTTTGCTTTTACATATTTTGCTAAACTTGACAGGCAATCTAGAAATATTGTCTCCACTCACTGTCAAGACTTCATTTTTATTTCTGAATCGAGCTTTTGTGTTGGGGTCTATGACATATCAGGACAGGCCACAAGATATAGGTGAAAAAAATGAGAACTTAGAAATTGCCTATATGTCACTTTAAAAGCCAAGAGTTCTGGGACAGGATAGAATTCAGAAGTAATTGTAGGAGTAGGAAGTTCTACAATTGTAGGAAGTATCTCAGTGGCAACGCATTTGCTAACAAGTGCAACTCCCTAGGTTTGATTCCCATTACCAAAAAAGAGAAGTCCAAGAAAAATAGCTATTATCATCTCAGTTGTTTAAATTTGTCAGTAGAAATGTATCAGATGCTTATTAAAAACAAGTGGTTCTGATCCATTCTGTCAATAATTCTGTAAATAAGCACATTGAGATTTCAATGAGCTATACTCACTAGGAATAATCAACAAATAAGCTGGGGGTTAAACCTGTGTTTTAAGCAATATCCCATGCTGATCCCAGGTTGGTTATTTCCAAACGCTGTAACAGCACTACAGGGGAAGCATCACTTCCAAACTAAGATAAAGGAAATCATGTTAGGAAAATCTCTCATGTTCACAAAACCCCAGAAACTATCCATTTTATGGATAGTTTTGCTTACTCTCTGTCCACTCTCCATTTCCTTATTCATTTATTTGTTTGTTTTTTAATGCATTTATTTATTTGTTTATGCCTGCCGTAGGGCTTCAACTTGGACCTGGGCACTCTCCTGGAGATTCTTTATGTTCAAGGTTAGTGCTCTACCACTTGAGCCACAAAGCCACTTCCAGATTTTTCTGAGTAGTGTATTGGAGATAAGAGTTTCATGGACTTTCCTGCCTGGGCAGGCTTCAAACAGCCAATCCCAGATCTCTGCCTCCTGAATAGCTAGGATTGCAGATAGGAGCCACTGAAGCCCAGCTTTAAAATTATTTCTTTTGAATGGAATGATAATAATTTTACCTATTTATGGAGTACAGTGTGGTGTTTCAGTCATCTGTTGTTTCAATCCCATATCATTTGTTTGGGATGAAAATATTCAAAATTCTCTTCTTGCTCTTTAGATGTATGGGGTCCAGTAACTAGAAGTCAGGCAGCTTTGACTCTGCCAGTCTCTGGAAGATACTGCCCTCTGTTGGTGGGTGAGTGGGGGGAGGGGCAGCGAGTCTCCAGTGGATTACCACAGCATATTCCTATGTTCATTCAGCTTCCACAAAGTGCCAAGTGTGTGTGTATGTGCAATCTCATTCAAATCTTCAAACAATCCAAATGCAAAGGAAATACAACAACCTCAAAGAACAGGTGCAAGACAAAGCAGTCCCTAGCAGCACAAGGCAACTGAACCTCCAAATCATCACATTAGTGTAATTTATAATACTCAGTTAAGGTTTCTCCCTGAATGTGTAAATACAGCAAGATGAAAATCAAAATGGCTTGTGATAGGAACGTAACATACTTGGTTCAGAAACCTCTTAGGGAAACCTCACCTTTGGGAATTGTATAAGAAACACTGTGGCATATAATGAATGATTGTTGTCCTTAATGTACTATGTTGTCTCTCATCTCCTTTGCTGTCCCTTGGTTATCTCATATTGGTATAGTATCTGAGTTTGTTATCTGATATATTGAATTTATTTGTATTTGGATATTTGAAATTTGATAGGGAAGGGGGGAAAACCAAGATGGGTGGGGGGTGTGGGGGGGAGGGAAATGGGTACCAAGACATGTGAAAGGGTATCAATGTATGTGAATTAATGCACCTTCTATCTGGCAAATATCATGTAACCCTTTTACTAATTACAATAAAAAAATTAAAAAAAAAGAAACACTGTGGCACACCAAGTGCAACTCTTGTTCTTACCTTAACTGCTACCACAGCCATATAATAGCCACTAAAACCAGATCTGAGCAGCTGTCACTAGAGAACGTACCTGTACCTGTCCATCTCTCCATCCAGGTTTGTTTCTACCACTTCTGTGGATTGAACTGCTTGAACATAAGAACTCCTCTTTCAAAACCCAACACTCTATTAGCCACTCTGAAGTGTCACCCAAACGTCTATCCACAAAACAATGCTTGCTCAATGTTTTATAAACATATACAAAGTACACAATCATTATGTGTTTGCATAGCTTTCTTCCTACCAGAACAAATGCTTTGTAAGAACACTGATAGCCCTGTGCATTTCAGCCTCCATCCCCTAGCATGGTATATCTAAAGTGTAGGCATACCCACATTCAGGTTTTGTTATGGCTTTTTAACTAAAGATATTGAGGGTCTAATATGTATCAAGGCTTTTATCAAAAAAGTTGTACATGTAATAACATTCAGTCCTTCCAATACCCTGTCATCTTCTCTACTTTACAAATGAGGAAAAAGCTTGTCCCAAATAACTCAGCAAGTAAATAGTAGAAGCAAGAAACACTGAGATCAGGCCTCAAGGGTGCCAGAATCTCTGCTTTTAACAATACAGTGGCCTTGGGTTGTTCATTAGAGATGTATTCTTTTGCAAAGAAATCCCTCAAAGCTCTCACAATATTAGAGGGTGGCTAAGTTGTGTACTTATGAAAGCATGAATACCTTATTTTGCAAATGCAAAATAAAAAAAACACAAAAAAAACTTACAATCATTCTTTTCCTGAGAAAGAGAGAGAGGGAGGGAAGGAGAGAGAGAGAGAGAGAGAGAGAGAGAGAGAGAGAGAGAGAGAGAGAGAGAGAGAGAGAGAGAGAGAGAGAGAGATTGTGGTTGGTGACTGTCACATGGCTATAATTTTACTAGCCAGCCTTTTGAAGTCTATGTATGAAAGTGATAGAACTTACAACCAGGTGTAGAACCTGACACTCTTTTTATTCCCCTGGTTGTACTGAAGGTAGTATTTAGAGTGAGAAGGAAAGAATTACAAAGTACATTCTCTTTGGCATCCTTAAGGAGATAGGTAAGTAAGAAAACCCAGATCATTTCCTTGAAGTGTGTCCTGACATTGGAAGAAAGCTGGGATCACTGTCTCCTTCTCAATGAAGCTTGTATCTTTGGATCGATCCTGCAATTGAACAATATGTATTATTTGCCCAATAGAACTTAGGCTTGAGATAGGATGGATTTATTTTTCACTTCAAAGGCCATGAGAATATCTCATTCCATTCCATACCCAAGTCAACAAATATTTTGGGACCCACAAATCTAGTTTTATTGTCCATAATAGAAGCAAACCGTGCCTTTCTCAATAGGCTTCAAGTCTACTCGAGTCCTATAGAACCCACAGATAGCAACACAGCAGTATCTGTGCTTAACTGTTTACAATAATTAAATCATGGCTGAAATAAGGATAGAAGCAACATATTGGACTAGGTCATAAGGAGGACAAATTCTCATAGAAAAATTAGAAATCCTGATGGAAAGTTTGGCCTAGTGGTGCAGTGCTTGCGTAGAATGCACATAGACCCAGGTTTGATTCCGCCATACCACATTCAAAGAAGAAAAGCCAGAAGTGGTACTGTGGCTCAAGTGGTACAGCCGTAGCCTTAAGAAAGCTCAAAGACAGTGCTCAGGCCTTGAGTTCAAGCCTGGGACTGGCAAAAAAAAAATCAGAACTCCTTTATGGATGGGGATTCTTTTAGCCTTCCATGTTTGAAAGGAAAATGAGCTAGTAGGACTGTTAATTCTCCTATACACCTATCAAATAGTTCTGATTGTGGGGGAGGGGGGAGTCACAAGATTTCACACAAGAATAAGACTAAAGGAAACAAAAATTTACAAGATAATGCATAATATATATAATGCATAATAATATATAATGTTAAAATCAACTATTTTATTTAATTTCTATAGGAATCTTACAAGGCTGGCATTATTGGCTTATGTTACAGTTTTAGAAATGAAAGCCACACAATGTTAAATAATTCTCCAAAGTTCATGAAGTTTGTAATTGCCTGAGCCAGGATCTGAAACTATATTTCTTTTTTAGGGCCTTGTTGTTGGCTTTGTTTTTGTTTTCCTATTACACTGTCCTGTTTTTAAGCAGGCATATGTGCATGCATGTGCAAGTGCTCCCCCCCCACACACACAAAAGGCAAATAAGTGACTGATACTACTGTTCTTCCTCTAAGACATGAACGAAATATGTAAGCAGCACAATCATTTTCTATAGTAAAAATACTCTTTTAATTATGACCCAAATCACAGCGCTGCAGCAAGCTGCTTATTGTCAGGTCACCTGAAGTCATAATTCTCCATAGCAAGTTAAGTGGCAACATTGACACTTTTCTTAGTAACAAACAGAGCCCTCTAGGAAAATGAGTTATCCAGCTGAGACCAAAAAGTTACAGAGTGGGACATTTGTAAGGATATCAGTCAGAAATAGTAGGGAGATTTTAAATTTTAAAAAAGGTAACATTCACAGCTTATTATTTCAAAACCCTCACTTGGACCTAGCAACTCACATGACTCTCTCACATGACTGTGTGAGAACGTATTTACAGGGAGCATAAAAGATCTGAATGAATGAGGGGGTTACAGGCTATGTGGCTGGGAGCATCTGTCTAACTTGATAGTTTCAGAACCCATTATGCATCCCAGATAATGACTGTGTATCTTGGGTGATAGTCAGGATTCAATTGATGGATTGCTTTTTGCATAAATAAAAAAGTCTCTCTCTCATATCATTTGTTTCCCAACATAGGCTGTTTCTATCATTACTTTTCATTTATTTGCTGTTGATTTATTTATCCTTTGTCACTTTTAATCTTTGAACATTGGCAGTATCCCTAAAACCCATTGGAATCATATGTTCAAAAGCACTCAAAGCTGCTACTGCTTCTAATTTCTCCTCTTCCTTCTCCTTGGCATCTTCTTCCTCTTCCTTCTTCCTCATCTACCCCTTATTTTTCTTCTTCCTCTTCTTTGTCCTCTTCTGCTTCTTCTACCTCCTTCTCCTCCTCCCCTTCTCTTCTTCCTCATTCTTCCCTTCCTCCTCCTTTTCCTTTCCCCCCACCTCTCTTCTGAGATTTGAGCTCAAAGCATTGTACTTGCTGGCAGTCACTCAAGACTTGACCATGCCTCCAGATGTTTGTGCTCTGGTTATTTTGAGATAGACTCACTTTTTGCCTGGACTACGCTGGCTTGGTCTATGATCTTCATATGTCTGCATTATACTCAGATTTTTCTATTGGCCGTGGTATGTGTGTGGAAGGGGGTTCACAAACCTTTGCAAAGGTTGTCCAGAAATCATAATTCTCCCAATCTTAGCCTCTTTCAAGAATGATAGGCAAATACCCATTCTATTTGTTGAGATGAAAGTCTTGTGAACTTTTTGCCTGGGGCTGGCTTCAGACCGAACCCTGCTTCCCACATAGCTAAGATTACAACCATGAGCCATAGGTGTCGGAATTTCTTCTTTTAAAGCTCCTCTGAACTAGGTAATAATTTCATAAAACTTTATCACTTTGTCTATTCTTTGTAATTTTGTAAGAGAAAATGTCTACATGCACATATAAAATGCATGGGATGTATTTATGTGCTATACATGGGAAAATTCTGAAATTAGAGTTAAGCGAAGGCTGTTTCTAGTCTGCCTGTAGCACTATATCCCGTGGTAGATAATACAGGAGATATATTTGAGGATTCTGGAGAGATTGGCCAACCCTTAGAAGGAATGAGAAAGAGAAAAGAATGAGAAAAAAGGAAGGATGTTTAGGAAGATAACTTGCTTCTAGAAGCTTCAATAAAATGCTGTTTTAATTAAGCTCACTATTCTTACTAAGTCACTCTTGACAACACTATATCCGTGTTGAATGAATGTCTTATAACAAAGGACAGCCAACCATATCACGTGATGTTGGTCAAGAAAATTTCATTAAGACTGAAGAATTGACTCTTTCATCTCTTCAACATTTACTGAGAACCTACTGTTTTTACTCTGTGCTCTACTACCAATTTGAAGCAATGAAAATAGATGATTAGCATGAGGTAAAAAAATAATAATTAATCTCCCATGACATATTCAATCTATTGATTATGCATATTTGTCACCAATATGGATATAGCCATTGGCTCTCTCTTAAACATAATTTATTCATTTTAAAAGTTTATAAGTGCTCTCAGACCTGAAGCAATAAATGCACCTCATAACCATAATGAGGAACTAAAGACATGCTAAGCCATTTTGGGGGGGAGGGCGGTCATGGGGCTTGAACCCAGCCTGGGCGCTGTCCCCGAGCTCTTCAGGTCCAGGCTACCACCCTACCCCTGGGCCTGGGCATTATCCCTGTGGTTGGGCATTATCCCTGGACTCTTCAGCACAAGGCTACCACCCTACCCTTGAGCCACAGCCTCACATCCTATTTTCTAGAGGTTAATTGGAGATAAGAGTCTCAGGTCCTTTTGTGCCCAGGCTGGCTTGGAGCCTTGATCCTCAGATCTCAGCCTCCTGAGTAGCTAGGATTACAGGTGTGAGCCACTGCACAGGCTATGCTGAGCCATTTTTATCCAATCTTAACACATAGCTAAGAAAAGTTTGGCTTACTGTTGTCTCATTAAGAAAATTGGAAGTGTGGGCTGGGAGTTTAGCCTAGTGGTAGAGTAATTGCCTAGCATGCACATAGACCCCGTTTGGATTCCTCAGTACCACATACAGAAAAAAGCCAGAAATGTTGCTGTGGGTCAAGTGGTAAAGCTCTAGCTTTGAGAAAGCCCAAGGATAGTGCCCAATCCCTGAGTTCAAGGCCCAGGACTGGCAAAAAAAAAAAAAAAGAAAGAAAAAGAAAAGAAAAGAAAAATGGAAGTGATAGTGACTTGGCCTGATAAGGTAAATATCAAAAGAGAAAGGCTAAAAGTTTAATAAAAGATCGTGCAAGCTTGCCCTGTAGGAAGTTTCATGGACAAATTCTGAAAATTGGATGTTTACCTTGGAAGTGTGTTGAGGGGTACATTTGTTTTGCTTATCTATGTAAGGACAGGGGTATGGAGGACAGAACTTCAGAGACAGACCTGATCCTGATGAGTCTAAAAGGCAGGAGAGAAGTGAGAAAATGACAGGGAGGTTTTCAGGGAACACTGCCACATTACTATAGTTTCAGTTTCCTCTCAGCAAAGGGCACTCTCAGTACCAAGCAAGGATGGTAAACAATCCCTCAGGAAAAATGTTGGAGCAGATGCTCTCTGCCTGTGCTTAAGAGCCAGGGGTGCCTCTGAACACTGAGATAATAATAAATACCAAGATTCTGAGCTTGGCTTGTAAATGGAGGGATGGATATGTAGCAGGAACATTCAAGATATTCTTTAAAGCTCGACATATGATTGTCTATTCCGCCCCAGTGTTTAATCTCTAGTTCTTGTCTCTCCTGACAAGACTGCTAGAACGTGTAGGTGAAGGCAAAAGCTACACAGAAATCTGAGCCATTATTTCCTCAATAGGGATATTACCAGGGATAGAATTCAGAATTGGAGTTGGGGATGCAGGTGGGCTGAGAATTTTGCAAACATAACCAGGAGCCAGCAGCTTTAAAAATCCAAACTACTTAAGATGCTGAGAGAAAGAGCCCAGACCCTGAGTTCAAGCTTTGGGACCGGCCAACACACTCATACACACACACACACACACACACACACACACACACACACACACACACACACTCTTGAATTTTGCAAAGGTGATCCTTCGTACAAAACAATAACCAGGGCATGTCCTTGGGAGCAGTTGGTCTGTATCAGTATACTGAGCAGCTCCTACCTAGAAGAATAATATGGGTATTTCTATAAAGCTGGTTGCCTGCACTCATCATTTTTATAATTACTATATTTTTCATCTCCTCCACATTTCCATGGGCCACCCATAACACCTGCAGGAAAGCAACTCCACATATGTGCTTCTGTTTACTCAAGTTTACAGCTATCCTATCAGTCCCCCCCCTCCACCACCACACCACCTTCTCCATGGCACCCAGGCAAGTCCCATTCGGATGCCATCTTTATGATTTTTTCAGCATACAACTGCACACAGAAATAGTGTAAATCATGGAACTAGTGTTTGAGGTCCATAAAATGCAAGGTTTATGAATATTTCATCACTATACATTTTATTTCCCTGTCTATTCTGCATCTCCCCAAATGTTGTTTGTTTATTTATTGACTCACTGTTCCCCAGGAATACTTAATTCTTCATCTAAGGTATGGACTGGATCACTCACCCCAACCCTAAGGCCTGAGCTCCATTCACAGGTAATGATAAATTGGTTTCCCCTCCTCACTCACCCCCCTTCTTTTTTTTTAATCTGTCTTCAACCCACAAATACTTGTCTGTCAGGTTACCTCAGTGAAAGTGAAAGGAGTCTTAGTTCCTTCCCCATAATTGCATTGATTTGCAAGCCCCCACAAATAGACTCCCAAACATCTCTCCCTTGAACTACAGCTATGTGTTTAATTTTTTTCTCTCTCTCTCTTTCCCTCTCAATGCCCCATTGTATCTGTCTTTGGCTGAAGTAAGCAGTTAGACTTTCTGCTGCAGATCTTGGCAATGAAAGATACATTGTACAAGTGCAATTAACTTCACTCCCTGAGCTGGTACAAATGATTTGTATGAATCAGCTGGTCCCGTAAAGGATGCAGCCATTATCACCTGCTTCTGAATTTTCCTGAAACCACAAAATTCCTATTAGTAAATAGCCAGGAGGATTCAATCTTAGCAAAATCAGAATCTCAGGCCCCTACATTAAGGTGCTAACTTCTCTCCTGCTATAGGGCATAGTAGATATTAATATAACTCTTTGGTACAGGCTGCAAAATATCGAAAATGTCATAATTATATCTGCAATTCAGCAATGAAACAATTTTCTTCCTCTCTTCACTGTCATCAGCATAATAGCAGCCTATGGGATTTGTATTTTCTGGCTGTGAGCCCTTTTACAGGCTGTGAAAAAAAATACAAGCAGGTTAGTTTCACAGCTCTGAGAAGGCCTCATGACAGAAATATTGCTTTTAATGTTATTGTCTCTTTCTGGCTTGTAACCCAGTCTCTTAGGTGGAGAGGTTTCCGTGCTGAGGCAGCATCGCTTATGTTTTTCTGATAAACCCTTGTGTTCCCTTCCTGGCTTCTCTCTCCCATCTGGACAGGGAAATAATTAACCAGCTTTAGAGATCATGCTATGATATCCATAGATAAAGGGGGAAACTCTGGTTGGGAGGGGGTTAGATGGTGAGGAAGCATGTCTCCCATCTTTCTCATGGAGACATAAAAGAACACAGGAAAGATGCGTTCCCAGTGAATCCTCCCACCCCGTTCATTTCACTAGCCAAGACAAATATCACAGCTCACATCTAACATTTGAAAAGCACGGCCAAATAGAATGATGGATTAATAAGTCCAAGAACAGAATAATAGAAGGAAAATATATTATAAAGAATGATTCTCTTGTCAGTCTGAATGGGGTGGGGTTGGGGGGAAGCTGAAATGAAAATGGAAAAAGAAAAAAATACCATAGCAACCTTAAATAAAAATACTCTCCTGTAGTTATGTTAAACATTAATTAATGTTACCCAAGACCCCTGGGTACTATTACTTCAGAAAAAGGTATCTTCAGACCATTTGAGTTTTTTTTTTCATTATAATCTACTGATGGGCATCATGGATTGAACCCCAGACTGAATGTTTCCTCTATAATTATTGGTAATATTATTCTGGGCACATGTATATGCCCCATCATCATCTGTGATGAGGCTAATCCAGCACTTTCTGCATGAACTGTTATAATACCCAAAGCAGCAGGATGGAATATTATCAAGGATAGGTTTACTGACTGAAAGACTAATGTAACTGAGCTCATTCCCAGAAAAAATAGGCAAGGGGCTGAATTTATTTATTTATTTGTTTGTTTGTTTGTTTGTTTGCATCAACCATTCTGACAGACACCTGTTAACACTCCAGAGACTCACTCAGGTAACTATTGCTCATCATGCCTGCATGTCAGCCACAGCAAGCATTCTGGATACTGTTCTGTAAAACCATATATATATATATTCCTAGTCAGGGGCAGGTCTTTGAGGAGAGGAAAGGTGATCTGAATTCTGAAGGCATCCTGGCCACGGGGCCTTGCAATGACAGCCTTGTGGGAACCACTCAGTGACTCAGTTTCCTCCAGGGTAAGAAAGAAAAATGAGACAGGAAAGCATCTAGGAATAAATAATACTTGGAAACCTCTCAGCAGCACAGAGATCCTCAAAGATAAATAGCATGGCTACTGTATTTTAAAACTAAGCGAGACACCAATAATGGTGCAAGCAACAAATTGTTATTTAAATAGAATTGTGCAAGACATCCTGTAAACCAATTGAATACAAGCCAAAAGCCTAGAAGTTACTAAAAAGGATTGAATTGTTTAAAAAAAATTTAATCTTGTCATACAATGCTAGACCTTCTTGAACTCTAATACTGTAATGAAGAGGCTATGTTGAAGCCCACAGTTGAGAAAGAAATTGCAGCATATGAAAATTCGAATTTACAAACCAGATCAATTAATGGGTGATTATTCACACCATAAAAGGATTTATCACTTTACAAATGGATTCCCTGCAGGGTTCCATTTTAATAACCGAGCTCTCTCCGTGTTAGGAGTCACTGCCAATTAAAAGTCAATCAGAAGTGAAGATAAAGTGCCTCTGAAATTAAAAACTGTGTGTCGATGGGAAATCGCTGGTACAGTTACAAAAATTTCACGTGATATACAACTTGGTGGGGTACAGAATTTATTTTCCAAGCCTTTTTTCGGCATCTATTCTTTATAAACTCAGCTGGCCTGAGAGTCTCTGCCATTGTGTCCACACAAAATAAAACTAATGGTCCTTGCCTTTGGGGGCCTCTAAAGTGTAGTTGCTGCAGTGTAGCATGAAGGCAAACTGTCAGCATTCTGGGTGGGGTGATGCTTTCCTCTCATGGAAGACAGTCCTACATATTGTCAGGGAGATCCCTAATTATTCTACCAAACACAGAATGCTTCCACACATTTCCCAACCACTGTACCACACTCCAAACACATTCACACGCATATACTTGAAACATTCAAGACACTTAACAGAAAAGTCTGATTAATAGTAGAAGACATCAACTGCTTTCTCTGGAGAAGGAAGAAATTGAGACCCAAATTGGTCCATTGCCTAAAGCTTGCTCCCAGGATCTTTCTATTAAACAACAGAGAAAGTGAGGAGATTTGTTATCTTCTTTTTGAACTCCTGCTTTTATAAATCAACTTTTGTGCTTTCTCTGTTCTTACTTTTTCTATCTCTGTCCCTTCTCCACCTGGTTATTCTTCCTCTTTGTTGAAGGCAGGTTCTACCATTTCCCTAGAATCTCTCTTTTCAAAGCTTTGCTTCTTTCAAAAAGTCTAGAATAGGAAAGAAGAAAGCTCAAAGTACCCTAATGAACCAGGGAAAGTCCTCCACCAGAGGCTTAAAAGGAAGCAAAGGCTTAGAACAATTGTTGGGGCATGACAGAGTGTAAACAAAAAAAATGAATAAATGAAAGTCTCTTTATCATACTTGGGTTTTCTAGAATTTAAGGGATGATATGTTATAAACTTTAACTGACCTAATCAGCAAGCTCTCATAGTCTTCTTAAGCGACTTTCCACAGTGGAAAAAATGTGAGAAGAGAAAGCTTTCGTGGGAGGCATCCATAACTGAAAAATAGTTAAATATTAAGACAACAAAGGACTTTTATATGATACAAACTCATCACTAAAATTGTTGGCCAAGAGACTTATTCCTAATTGGGCAAAATGACACAATAGGTGATCTAGATCCTTTCACATTGGAAAGCTTTTAGGAGTCAGAGCCATTAGCCATGCTGACTGGTGGTGAATGAGTAGAAGAAAGAGAGGTAAGATTTCCAAGAGGAAGGTCAGCCTTCAGTACACAAATATGTAGCAGTTTTGTGTAATGACAATGGCTTTAATGTGGCTAGGTAATGCGGTTAGTCAGGTGGAAGTGAGATTATTAGGATACGTTTTAGATCCTCTAACCCCTCCCCCCCCCAAAAAAAAAACATGGCACGGAAAGGGAGAGTGAGACAGGTGCTGAAGTCATTTTGTAAAGTAAATGGAAGCATGTTTGAAAAGAATGACTCAAATTTCCATTAAAATGCCTCTGGGACAAAAGATTACATGAAGATATGCAACAATTCTCAGCTGCCATCGTATTTATCACAATGCATTTGGGAAACCTAAAATAAGGCTTCATTTACTCGTTGAATTTATATCGATGTCATTATTATTCAGTCAATTGGTAGGTATTTTGGATACACATTGTGCATAATGGAAACACTATGAACATCACCACCATGTCAGTGTACTAAGTATGGTGATACAACTGGGAAGAAATAAGTACTTGCCCTTAAGGAATGCTTAGCCCAGGGAATGATGAAGAAAAAGATTCAATCTCCATGGGTATTACATCAGAAGAGGAATGTCTAAGCTACATTCCAGAGCAAGGAAGGTTCTGGAATAACGTAACATCTAAACTGGGTCTTGAAGATGAGTTCACTAAGTGAAAGATGATCCATGACAGGTTCTGGCAAAAGGAAACCGAGGGATTCAGAGATTTGAAGCAAAAGAGAGCAAGACATACCAAAGGTCCTGAAGTTATGGCAGTATGACAGGAAGTCATTTTAGGGAAGAGGAAGTGGTAGGCACCAGATAAACAAGCACCTCTTGAACCACTCTAAGGAATGATTGCTTCATCCTGACAACATCAGGAGCCATTAAGGAATTTTTCCCCTAGAAAAATGGCATCATCAGATCTACATTTTAGAGGGCTCGTTTTAGTTGCCTTTTAGAGAATGCATTAGTCTAACGATGGGCAGGCAAGGGCATATAAAGTTCAGTTATACTAAATTGTTGTGCCAGTGAGGGAGATGGAAGACTGAAAGTGAACATCCAAGATTTCTGGCTTAAGCCAACGGGAAGGTGGCACAAATGGAATACTGAAGGAGCTTGTGTGGGGGAGGTGAAAGTCCAGTTTTACTGGGTAATGAGTTTGAAAGCAATGAAGCTTGCCAATGGGATCTGCAAGCAAGTGAGATCATTTGACCGATGTGAAGAGAGCATGGTGGCTAAGAGAACAGATGTGGGAAGATGAGGAGGCAGATGTCCTTTCAAGGAATTGAGACATTGGGAAGGAGGAAACACTCCAAAGTCAAGGAGAAAAGGATGAAGGCAGAATTCCAGAAACACTCCATGTGCAATAACCTTTGCAGTAATTCAGGCAAAAGATCATTCTGGTCGAATGAGCTAAAAGATCTGAACAGTGGGAGGTGAAAGGATGGAGGAGGATTAAGAGACATTATAGAGGTGATTCCATGTTTTCCATTTTGTGAAGCTCCAGGATGTGTCAATTACAATAAATGCTTGGTTGACACAAGTACTTTAGAAAGCAATCTCAGGGTTGTGCTTTTTTGTTTAGAGGATGATGAAGACAATTCAGCAACTCAAAACACACGACACTGCTATTCACCAGTCACTACTATCTAAGGGAAATTTTCTGCAACATACAATCATTGAGGGTTTCCAGCTAAAAGCTCCACCGTGTAAGAAAGTTAAAGATAAATGCTATAAACAAACGGATAGTCCTGTGGCAACGATAAATCTTCACTGATCACTAATATATCTCAGTCTAATACCAGGACTAGTTCTTTCTCATAAGAACAATGAAGGAGCAGGGAGAGCTCCTCTTCTTGGAAAACCAGGAAACACACATTTTATTATTGAGCAAAAACATCATCCACCTAAAATTTAATAACTTTCCAAAATTTAAGATTATGAAATCATGCATCCACCTAGTACCACCTTAGTAATGTTCCTTTTCCTAAATTATTTTCTCATCTGGAGAACTTCCCTTTTGTGGCTTTTTCCCATTCTCAAGTCTTTCCTAATCCGGATGCCTCTGTTGGATATTGTGCTTTTGATCAATTCGCCTTGATTTTCGGCACAGATTCTGCATAGATAGCTTCCCTTACCCTTCAGCTTCCAGCTTCCACTGCCAGTTACTAGTTCACTTAAAGCTCCCCAAGCCACCTACATATTTAAAATTCAACATTAAAATGTTTACTTTTACTGGATGCCAGTGGCTCACGCCTGTCCTCTTAGCCACTCTGAAGGCTGAGATCTGAGGATTACTGGTCTAAGCCAGTCTGGGCAGAAAAATCTGTGAGACTCTTATCTCAAGTAACCACCAAAACACTAGAAGTAGAAGTGTGGCTCAAATGGTAAGGTATTAGCCTTGAGTGAAAAAAATAAAGGACAGAGAGCAAGCAGGCCCCGAGTTCAAACTCCAATACCAGAACAACAACAACAACAACAAAATATATATGTATATATGTATATATATATATATCTTCATTTGATAGCAACTCAGATTTGTAAAATTCTCAGTTTTCCCATAAATATAATGGATAATATATTTACTACAGTACCTGGCATATATATAATATATAATATATTATTTGTAATGCATATATAATATATGTGCCATATATGTTCACTATGAAACAAAGTTAAAGTTCAGTAAATGTAAGCCAATATTTTTACTGTTACTAAAGTCTAAATCTCAGATTGAGTCTTTCTCCAGCTGTGTGATAAACATTTGGGCACTTACTTTTTTTTTTTTTTGCCAGTCCTGGGCTTGAGCTCAGGGCCTAAGCACTGTCCTTGGGTTTTCTCAAAGTTAGAGCTCTACCACTTGAGCCTCAGCACCACTTCTGGCTTTTTTTTTTCTATGTATGTGGTACTCAGGAATCGAACCCGGGTTTTCGTGCCTGCTAGGCAAGCATTCTACCACTAGGCCAAACTCCCAGCCCTACACTTACTTCTGTCTTAGCCTCAGTTTTCTCATATGAAAATGAGATTACAAGATTAGTTTTCTGAGCTTTTCTTTGAAGGTAATGCCTTTTCTCCATGTAACCAGGAAAATGAACAATATTTACATGAAATGCTGCTGAGGACCACAGAACTAGGTAAAGAGTAATCTGATTTAAATTTTGTTACACAGCACCCTTTGGTAATTGATATTTGAAGGTTACTTAAAGATTCTATAGCTTTTACTCAAGGTTAAATTCTTGAAGACTTGCAAACCTGAACCATGAATACTTAACCCAGCAAAAATGTCTCCTTTGAATTATTTAACAATGTAAATTGGTTACAGTTAAGGATTAATCTAAGAATGGCTATGTGAGACTTGTTCTGCTTCATTTATAAAGTCCCCCTTGGAAAAAATAATTTGTCCATTCTGTTCAGCAGGAACTACACAACATGTACCAATTAAAACATGATTCTAAGAAGAAACCCAGTTCTCCTTGACATGCAGCTATGATTTTGCCCGTGATACAATGTACATTATATCGCACATTATCTTGTTCTTTCTTAATTTCTACCTGGGTTTTTCCAAAGGATTACAGATGGTCTGGAGCTGGCTAGAGGGTGAATATGAGGTCAATTGGGGATCCAGGAGTCCTTTTCTGCTCTTGTGACATGACATGCTGCATCTGCCTTTGCCTTTGCCTCTGCCTCCTCATAGTCTTGTAACCTACATGGCTCAAGTGTTGCCTCATGATCTTGCCTTCAGCTCCAACTTCTACTACTGACTGCACAACCTTTCAACCTTTTTTGTTGTTGTTGTTGTTTCTGTTTTGCCTGAGTTCAAACCCTTATGAACTCAGAGCCTCCTGTTTGCAAAGTTTGATTGTTCAGCCGAGCTGATGCTGTATCTCCAGCCTTGCTTTGGGGGCTAAATTATCTTTTGAGATAGAATCTCCTGAACTGTTTTGTGCAGGCTGGTTTCAAATGGTGTTCTTTTTTGAATTCTAACCTTTTAAGTAGCTAGGATTACAGGCATGAGCCACCGATGTTTGACTAGATGAAGTATTTCTCTTCTGTATTTCAAATTCCCAAAGAAAGGGGTGTGCTAGCAAAGTCAAGTGTCTGCACATCTGTTTGTACAGCCTCTCTTGATAGATCACAAGATCTTCTGGGAAACTCCAGATGTGACTCTTAGGAAGGAATAGAAGGCCTGTCTCAGGCTCGCCAGGACAGAACCAGGTTGATGATCCAGAACATGCTGTCATATAACATACATTTGAAATTTTGCCTTGTTTTCTTTGCCTGTTTTTTTTTCTCTGTATATAAAAAATTTACAACATTACACTCTCAGCCTTTTTTAAGTATTAAAACAAAAACCTTATGATTGTGTCTCAACTTAGAAACTTTCAGGGTAAACATGGGATCAACCTGATAAACAAGTTGTTCTTTTAAAAATATCAAAAACAAAATCTATATGGCAGAATGACTTTAAAAAAAAAGAACTCTAATTTAGATTTTGCTGAAACAAAAGGCCACTCTAACATAATCCACAAATGATGGAATTTCTTTATTTTTCAATGTTAGAGGCAAAAAGGTGCAGGAGATTATCTGTATTTTCCTGGAGCTACAGTTCCCAAAGTCGTACCTTCTCTATCCTGAGACTGGACCTATTCAATGATAAGCTGGAGTTTGCTCTGAAGAGTAACTGTTAAACTCTCAGGAACGTTAAAAGATACTTATTAAACACAGCCTTTATTAAAATTAAATTATATCGGCTCACATTTGAACAGTTTATTATTATAAAGTGATAAATAAAAACCCATCACTTCTTTGTGTATCTACTGCATGTCACTCTTATCTCTGCTTTTGAGACTAAACTCCTGCTATGGTGTGGTTGAAACCTTAGATAATGGTTTGATACTGTACCTATTCTCCCAATTATGTGTACAATAGCATCATGTGGGTAGCTTGAAATTTCAGATATCAAGAATATTTACAGCATGGAAAGACGCAAATGCTTCAGATCAGAATAATTTCTCTTCCCCTTCTTGTTGGAAATCCAGTGGTCAGATAATTGTCAATGCATCCTTGGCATGTGTTATACCACTTAAAAATGAAACTTTCTAATTTAATCAATCTCCTACAAGTTTAGGAATTGGATGAAGGATACGTTTAGAAAATAAGTTGGGAAACTTATCTATCATTTTAATCCATAGCAGTACTTCCAGCTTTTTTGAGTCACTTATTGAAGATAAAAGTCTCACAAGAACTTTTCTGCCTGGGCTGGCTTTAAACTGGGATCCTCAGATCTCAGCCTCCTGAGATTATAGGCATGAGCCACTGACACCTGATAGCTGACATCTGATAGCCTTTTTGATATCCTCAGAACATGGCCACAGTGCTGGGGGGGGAGGGGGGAAAGGGTGGTGTAAAAAGATAGGAAAAACCCTATCTATTCTATCCTACGTGTAAATCAACACATATTCATCTATAATGCCTAAGTGAGAATAGTGGAACATTCACTTAGTGATTGGGTGTAAGCTTTTTGAAGTAATTAGGAATTCTATTTAAATTCAGATGTCTTACTCTGTCATCAGCCAAACAGATTCCTGAATGCAAATGAGGAAGTGCACTCACTTTTTACTCCATGTTTCTGACTCGTGCTGACCTCATTAACCACCAAACAAATTAATCCTAATTACAACCTTTTGAAACATTGCTGCCGTAACAGGATGTAGAAGCGAATTACTGATTGAATCTCCCCTTAATGTATTTTGTCACTTAAGATGCTGCCAAAATGGTTGCAATGTTTCAAATTCTCAAATAAAATAACTGGACAGAGTGATAGCAAGTAGGAAAATATATGTAAATTATCTGTCATCATTCCTGGAAAGTATGCACACAAGGAGGGGAAGGAAAGCTTTGTAAGTCTGGTAAGATGGCAAGATGGATTTCCATGGGTCATTCTGGATGGTGAGCTAGGGAGTTTCTATGGGAAGATATCACCTTAAGGGAAAAGAGAAGCAAGCCCAAGCTCCATCAGGATCAGAGCCAGGGAGGAGTGATTATTAATCCATCAGAGCATCTGTCACTTGGATGAGCTCCTAGCCTGGTCCCTCACCCAGTGACTGAGTCCTGAAGACAGTTGAGTTCCCCAACTAAAAATGGATGTAACTTCCTCAAGAGATCTGCTTGCTGTCTTGTTGTTGTTGTTTGTTTGTTTTTACAATATATGCTGAACTGTTTTGGAAGTGCTCTCATAGTTAACATCAGCCTCAGTATTGAGGTGACTAGAGAGGAGAAAAGACTGTCCACTATTTCACAATGGGATTTTGAACAGCTGTGACATCTCATGGGTACTTGGGCATTGGTGGCACAGAGGCTGTGAGGACTGTGAATAGCCAGCCAAAGCACCAGCTGGGCCCATCAGAGGCTGCAGTCTTTCCGGAAAGAGAGTTGGGTTGGCAGTTGAGATTTATCAATCGCCAGTAGGAAAGGTAGAAGTAAACATCAGATGTGGTTCCACACACCAAATGCAGAGGCCTGCATCAGAAAAGCAAAGACAAAGAGAAGATGCATAGTAACTAACTTATTTCTGAATTCATTGATTCTACTGAGAATTCTGAGAAACTTGGGGAAAGACAAGCTTCTAGAGCCCTAGAATTTTGCATGAGTATATGATTAAGAAAACAGAACAACAACAACAAAAGAAAGGAGCTTATAAAAAATGGATCACATTTTCTTTTTCCTATCTGATTGGTAGATCCCTGGTGTAAGTAGTAGAACAAAGCCAAGAACCCCTTCTCAGCTCCATTCCTGACCTCCTTGTGAATTGGTATTATAGAAGCCCCATAATATCAATTGTGAGTTCTTCTCCATTCTATGACTTGAATGGAGTTTCTTGAGGCATGTTAACATTCTTTACCACTGTAATAAGGGAGCCTACTTCCTGGGTTGAGGTGCTGATATGAAAATTCCTTTCATTAGAACATTTGGGTAACATGTTAGAGTATCTGTGGGGGTTTTTAGCCTGAGCTACTTTGGCCCCCTGAATGACAAGCTGTATTAGAAAACACAAGTGCGGGAGTAAGAGATAAAAGATAATTTGCAAGACTACAGGGAGGACAAGAAGGAGAAGGAAGGTTGTGGGCCAGCTCCCACAGGATAATGAGAAGGGAGATATGAACCACTCCTATTAACTCCTGTCAGGGAACATAAACTATCATGTGTGAATTACAAACAATGTACCAATAGCCAAATTGGAGGGGGGGAAAAGGCAACATTTTCTCAAACTAACAGCTCCTATCTAGGAACACATTGGCAAGCATGGAACAGATCGCCATTCTTGAATATATCTGTGAAGTACACAAAACGAACCCCTTTACTGGGTATCCCACCTTGTCCAATGTGCCACAAAAGTGGGAATTCATTCACTGTAGCTACATTACAAAATGAATGAAATATCAGGCAGGTGCAGTCTTGGAAGTCTGAGCTAGAGTTTCGGCTTGCCCTGCAACAATGACAATGTGTCTCTGGACCATTAGCCTGGAGAAAGAGCTCTTCCATCTGGCCAGATAGTATGTACAGAAAGAATTGCTTGGGAACTCTAAACAACTCTTATGAAATAGCAAAGGGCTTAGGAAAGAATTCTGTGGAATCAGATCGTGTCATCTCCATGTCTTTAGAAATGATGGCAGGCCTGGCGGAGAGCCTAGGCTGAGGGCGGGTCAGCTTCTGGGAGCCGGTGAGGAATCCACTGATGACCTGGCTGCTCTGAGCTGTTCAAGGATGTCAGCGAGGGGCAGGCTCGCTCAATCATCGCTGAGCCTCACATGTCTGCAGCAGTAACCTCGGTTCATGAACTCAGAAGGAGATGGAGACTTCAGTTGAGGACACAGACTGTCATAGATATGGCCATGTGGGGTAGCAAATTAAGAGAAAGCTATGTCCACCACTAGGGGGACAGCCATATTATGTAATGGGAACACTGGAAAGATGATTTTATCAAATGTATATCTATCTGGGTGGTTCTCTACACAGAGATATATTCAGAAGAGCAAAGAGCTGAACAGCAAGCACTGTAGTTTTTTTTTTTTTTTTTCTGGAAAGGAATATTCTGAGAGCAGGACAGTGATCTCCATTGCATTTTGTCTCCTAGCTAAGAGACACACATATTCATGTGTGTATCCCAATGGCCCAATGTGGGGCGGGGATGGAGTAACTTTGCCAGATGGACCTGCCATGACAGTTACTAAACTTAAAACTATGGTCTCTAGCAGCCAGGTTTTTTCAGTCCTTTTTGGGGTCAATGTCCCCCCCAAAAGTCATTCCCTTCTACTTTGGATTTAAAAAAAAAAAGACCCCGAAGTTTGAGAATCTTGGGGACTTGAGGTGAAGGTACAGATCTCTTCCGCTCTCTAAAAGTAGGACTACAATTCTGGGAGGCAACAAAATGAGCTATACCCAGCCAGAGGTGGCTCTCCATTTTTAGCATTAGGAAACTAAGATCAGCAGAATGGGATCCTCCTCATAGAACAGCCTGGACCTACAGAGGGATCCCAGAACCACATGGCAAGGGAGGCCTTCATTTGTGAGCATATGTGAGCTACCCCTGGGGCCTCCAAAGAAGGCTGGGGGAGGGAGTCTCTATGGAAGACTGGGATCCAGCATTGGCTGTGCCATAGCAAGAGCCAGCAATACCAGAGTGAGGAGACAGTCGTACTTCCGAGGAAACAAATGTTTTCTCTGACATCTGTTGGAACAATAGGTAAGAACTGAAATTCCATCCACACCTAGAAATGGTTTGGAATATTCTTTTAAAAAAAATAATAAAAGAGTGCTTAAATTTTTTTTAATCTCAAACACTTGAATCTAAACACATGCAGATTGCGTTAATGAAAGCACAGCGTGCCATGCACAGGCCTGACTGTCCTTGTTTGTTCCCTGAATATGCCAAATCACTCTTCCTTGGGGGGGGGGGGGGAGTGCACTGTCTGTTCTCTCCCTCAGAGCTCTCCAAAGTTGACTTCTTCTTGTCATTTAGGATCTCGACTTAAATGCTTAAATGCCTCTTCCTCAGAGAGTCTTTTGTGTATACAGCTGCTCGGGCCGTCGCATCATCCATAGTCAGTCTTCATTATGTTCTCGCATGTTTCTAAACACATTCATCATTAGCTCAAATTGTCTGTTGTAACTTCTGTAGTTACTTGTCTATCATCTATGTCCAACAACATGTAACCATCAAAGAAAAGGGGGGAATTAACTGTTTGCTAGATTCCCTGGGGTATTATTAGCTGACCTATAGGAAAGGTTCCTCAAGAATTGTTGAATTTGTTTTATACATTCAGTAGATTTCTCTACAGTTGAGAAAATGATTGGCCCAGAGGCCACCATAAAACACTTTGTCCTTATCCATGTTGATTGCCAGTGAGAGCCAAGAAAGCTCCTGCCTGAAAGTTAGCATGACATCGAGTCATTTACTTGTGTTGCCAGAATATCTTTGAATCTATGATCTTTGTGCACTAACACGCATGGGGCATGTTCCTGGAAAAAATTAAAATGTCCTGACCATCCTGGAAATGCTCTTTTCTAACCCAGTGTGGTTAAAAGCACACCATGAAACCTTCTTAACGAGAGACTAAACCACCCAGACTTCAAGTCCCATGAACACCTTTGCACACCCCTAGGAAATTGTGGCTGTTTCCCAAATCCTTGTAGGTAGCTAGGTTGACACCAAATGGGCTCTGAAGACACATTGCTGAATCATCTCTATTGAAAACAAAATTTAAGAATAGAACAGGTACTGCCTGTACTGGAGTAGGTGTCATGGCATTTCAAAGCTCAAACTCATCCCTTGAGATTTTTCTCCAAGTAGGTGAATTTGCTCTTTTGATCATAATTAGCCCCCTGAACTGTCAAGTGTTGCTCTTAACAAACAAAATTATCTCATAGGGAGAAAAGTGTATTAATCAATATTGAAAGGTTTCTTATTAGGAATACAACAGAGTGACTTTAATATTGGAAGAATGTTTAAGACAGCAAAAAGCCAATGACTTTTAGGGATATTTTCTGATATGTTTGGCACTTTTTGAATTTCTGATCTTTTTTATCCCCCTCTTTTGTATGTAAATCTTTTCCTAGTATCCAGTGTAGGGTATTTCTGAAGTTCATTTGCAGCCATTTTGTTGTATTGTCCCAACAGATTGTTTCTGATACCTTCTGATGTGTGGCAGCTGTGTTTTTAACAATTCCAAGTGCACCATATGAAAGTGATCAGACATTAACACGCTAGTGTCTGCAGCTCTGGAGGTATTTCCTGCACGTGATACTGCAAGATCATCCGTACTTTGTCTCATTATTTTCCTCCCGTGGGCTGGGTTTTGTTTTGTGCATTATCATGCCAAAATATTCTCTGTGTAGAGGTGAAAGCATCAGCTTATGCTCATGGATACATGAATCTGTGGATATGTCTCCCTTAAAAAGACAGCATGTTAAAATCTGCATCCAACTGCCATTCTTTCAGAGCAGAGATTACATCACACATTAATCTGTTCTGAGTGATTGCCAAGATCCCAAAGGAGGAAACAGTTAAAGTTTAGTGTTTTCTCTTATAGAGTATACCCTCAGTAGAGTAGTAATGGCTAACTACATAACATCCTAATGTAAGCAGTTATTGGAAAATGTTTCGCATACAGTATTTTATTATACTAAGATTGCACTGTACTTAAAGTAAATATCTCTGGATCCCTTCCAAAGCTGAAGGAATGTAGTTAGGTTACAGAATTTGCTCATTCAGCAATTGTGTCATATAATAAATTAGGGTTTTAGAAAGGCGGTTGCTTTGTTTATCACGAAAGGGGAGGGGGAGGGATTAGAGGTGAAGAGTAAACCTGAAGAAAGTATACTTTCTGAGTCTTGCAACATTTGCTGAAAAGCAATATTTTGTGCACTCTTGAAAGAAGCTGTAACCCGATGCACATTTTATTGCCTCACTGATTGCAAAATTACATACATAAATCATATAAGCAAGGTGTGCTTATATGAAGATTCCAAATAGGACAATGCTAGGGCTGGAGGCCTGGCTCAGGTGGTGAAGCAGCAGCCAATAGGTGAAAGCATCTGGCACCCAGCCTGAATCCCTCTCTTAGACCAAAAAATAAATCAATGAACAAAAACAAACAAATATTACAGAGCTACCATGAGGCATATTTTAAGATTCCAAATCTAGTTCATGAATTTGATTTCAGCATGCTTTTGCAATATATGCTTTTTTAAAGTAAACTCTATAACTGACTTACCCTGTATTCTAGAACTTCAGTGGACATAAGTGCTAGAGATGCATACCCAGGAAAAGGGCACAGATTTCAAGAACACAGCTTACAGTCCCTTTCAGAATGCCAACTTTCCTTTCCTCGTGAGATGAAGTTTTGTCCTTGGACACATGTTTAAGGAAGGGGTTCCGTAGAAAGTAGCTAAGAGCCCACGTTTATTTGACATTCTCTTTTTCCCCTGTGACCACTACTGACATGCCTGGCCTACGTAGGACTTTCACTCTTAATTAAAATAAGGATAGCAAAAGCTTTTAATGACTCCACAAATGCTATTACAAGGTACAGGGCAAATGTTAGAACTGGGGCCCATCTTTAGGGAATAACTAAAAGTAACATTTTCCATGCTGCTCCATCCATCGCTTTCCTTTGGTCTCCCAAAGGACTCTTCTAGGCACTGGGCCACATTCAACTTTAACTCCTTGTTGGAAGAATCTCTTTGGAAGATTAAATATAAGAGTACATTTTTTTTCCCGATTTGAAGAAACTAATAAGTCTACCCTTCTGGTTCCTTGTTTCTTTCAGGAAACTTGTCCTGTACTTCTTTGTCCGGATAAATACGGAGAAGCCAGGAAAGATATTGTCTCCCTTCCCAAAGCACACCTGACAACTTGCATGTCATTAGTTCTTGATACAGTCTACATTTACATATCAACTACTGACTTGACCTGACAATGTTCAAGGTTTCTCTTCAATCTTAAAGGTTTCTCTTCAATCTGACTTCTGGTATGGTTAATCAAGCATGAATTTGACCGGGGAGAAACATACGGATGCATAGATGGATAGATAGGCAATGAGAAGTTTCCTTGAGAAGGAAGAGTTAAACATTCTGGTACGATGGGATGCTTGCAATTTACCTCTTTTATTTCTGCGCCTTAACTCTGCCTGTTTTTTCTCAAGCAAAGAAAATGAGAAACAGTTCCTGAAAAGTTGCCATTTGGATCAGCTACCTTAATTTACTTCAGAAATTCTTTGGGGGAATGCTTAGAATATGTAAGGTACTGTGCTTTTCAAGAGAGATACCCAAAACAAAGAAATCAAGCATCCTTTCCTCCTGGGGCTCACTGCCACTAGAAGGGCTGGGTGGAGGTAAAGGAAAGGAATTTCAGCCAATAGAAAGACTGAGCAAAGGTGCAAAATTACCCAAATTCTTGGAAGTCAAAAGGCTGAAGTTTAAGCTATGAGGAGAAATATCAGGGAGGAAAAGAAGAAGTAATGTAGCAGAAAGAGAGAAGGAAAGAAAGAAAGAAAGAAAGAAAGAAAGAAAGAGAAAGAAAGAGAGAGAAGGAAAGAAAGAAAGAGAGAGAAGGAAAGAAAGAAAGAGAGAGAAGGAAAGAAAGAAAGAGAGAGAAGGAAAGAAAGAAAGAAAGAAAGAAAGAAAGAAAGAAAGAAAGAAAGAAAGAAAGGAAGAAAGAAAGAAAGGAAGAAAGGAAGAAAGAAAGAAAGAAAGAAAGAAAGAAAGAAAGAAAGAAAGAAAGAGGCAGCCTTAATTTAGTCTAGGGGACTTTCATCTCAGTCTTCGCTTTAGGAATTGATTCAATACCCAATGGGAAGCTCCATTTCTCTTTCCTATTTACTGCTCATGAGATATTCAGTTAAAAACCCCAAGGATCATTCACTGGACCTTCTAAGCACCAAAACAAGCTCAATTTTGTGAGAAACCAGTGGCAGAAATTATGTTGAAATTGTTTTTCCATTTTAGTGGGTGATGTGTATAGTCAAGTTCTTTTTGGTATGATTGTGGAGTAGGGAAGGATTCCTTTCTGGTGTGTTCTCTCCTCCCATCCCCCACTGTCTCTCCTTCTGCCACTGTGTCTCCAAGTATTCATCTTGTCTCAATCCCACCAGGAGGGGGGAAATTACTTCCCTAGCCTTACCTAACCATTAATTGGGTAACTAAACCTCTCATAAAGGGAAGGTGTCGAGTAATATGTAAAATTAACATTAGAATAAGTGAACAATTCCCTTTGAATGAGATTTATGAGGAGCAGATTTTAATTTCCCTTCCCTCTTCCATCAACGCAAACTCTACCTGATTGTTTATCTGTGAACTTCCTTTATTGCCATAGCTGAAGTTGAAATCACAAATCACCCAGGAAGAAGAAAACTTTGAACTAAATTTATATTAAGACAGAAATGACCAGCCATGTAGAATATTGTGTTTGTCAGGTTCCTAGCAGGAAATAGCTGGCATGCTCAAATTAGGATCCTTCTGGAAGAATTTAATAAAGGGAATATGTACAGAGTTGTGGGGAAGCCACAAGGGTTACTGCAGCATCCTGGACTAATAAAAGCACAGCTGTTGTAGTCCTTGGACCTAGAGAGAAGGGAGCAGTTACTGGAACCCAAAATAAGAATCACACAGCTAGAGGTTCCATGACAGGCTCTGGGTCCTATCAGGAAATGGTATTACTAGCCCAAGGTTACCCCGCCAGATGACATCCAAAGGTAACCCACACCACCATCTTACTCCTATTCCTCTTTGCCTCTCTTCAGAGCTCCCCACAGGTGAAACTCAAGCAGAGATGGAGGAGTCGACTGGAGCCTATTGAAGGTGATTCTGTAAATTAACTTCCTTCCCTGCACAGAGTCAGGTAGAAATGAGTGCCCGATGAATGCATCTGGATGTTAAAGAGCATGTGCCCAATTCATCTGGATAGTCAAGAGGGAGGGAGGGAGAAAATAAGGCAAAGCAACGATCTTGATTGCTTAGGCTGGTGTTATAAAATACCTTCTGATACTGCATACATATCTTGTATGTACTTAGTAAATGATCTTTTCATTCAAAACTTTTGAGTAGCCATTGATGCAGAGTTCGACACCAAAATGTGATGGCTCGCAGCCCTGTGTCAATCTTTTATTAGCAGTGCTTGAGATTTCTCAGTCAGTTGAGGCCCCATTGGACTGAGTTCTCACACAGCTGGACATCGATATTGACTGTTGGCTAGGAGATGAGCCAAGACGATTGACTTGTGCACCTGCTGGTGCATCTGCCTGGGGCTTCTCTCTGCAACTTTTGTTTCTCACAGCAAAGCAGATAAGTTCTGAGGAAGAATGTCTGAGGCTGTCTTCTAACAAGCCCAGGTGGATGTTTCCAACTTTTTATAATTTTGCCTCAGAAGTCCCAGAGGGCATGTATATCCCAAGGCTATCTCCAACATCACATTCCAGAAAAAGGAATTTCACTCTCCCAATGCCCCCGACTTCAGGAAGAAAAGGAGGACACTAGAAATCAACACCATTCCCCTCCCTCTTTCTCTGCCTTTTCCTACTGAAATCATTCTTGTTAATTGACATACTATTAAACGGTGTGTTTAATCTGGTGGGAAAGTCCTGAATTTGGGGTAAGAAGACTATGCTGATATTGTCAATCAGTGGCCAAACAAAACCAAAGCAACAGCTGGACTCTAAGGGGCAGCTTCTCCTCTGTGCCTGGCTTTTTAATGGTGGCGGCAATCCTGGGCCTTCCGATCCTCCTGCACATGAGTGCAACATGAGAAGAGGATTTGGGGAAGAGGCTTTAGCTGGCAAATCCACCTCAAAACTCCAAGAGTGAAAAAATAGAACTAGATTAAAAACAAAACAAACAACAACAAAAACCCAGCCCCTCCTGAGCCACCTGATTTGAAGGGTACATACCATAAAGTCACTCCTCTTTCTACTAAAGATCAGTTCTCTCTTATTCCTGGAAGGCTAGTGTCAGCATAGAACACACAGACCTATTTTTATTAGTTCTGATTTTGTCACTGCCTCTGTGATGTTGGACTGGTTACTTTCAAATGTTCTCATCTGTGAAAAAGAGAATTGGCATTTCACAGTGTTAGAGGATCAAGGTATATAAGGTGTGTGGAAACATGAACAGAAACATATGTGTATTTTCAAGAAAGTTGCTAACCATGGGTCAGCTCTGCAAAGAATCAGAGGGTAAATATTTTCAGCTTCATGAGCCATGTGGTCTCTTTTCTCACTTCTCAATTCCATTATTATGGTGGCAGTAGAAAGGTCACAGACCAAATGGAAATAAAAACCATGGTTAGATTTGCCAATCCCTGGGAGAATAAGGGGAAAATTAGGACAAATGAACTATTCATTTCTTTTCTTTCTTCCCTTTTCTTTTTCTTGTTGTGCTGAGAATCAAACCGGGGCCTTTACTCACAGCCCACAAGAAAACTTTTAAGAGTATCTTTCATTTGTGCATAAGTGTAGTTCAGATACTCAGCAAGGTAAATTACAAATTTAAGGAAGTGATGACACAGCTGGGTGTCAGTGACCCACACCTGTAATCCTAGCTGCTTAAGAGGCTGAGACTTGAGCGGGTTCAAAGCTAGCATGAGCAAACAGACTGGAGAGGCTCATTTCTAATTAGCCAGCAAAAAGCAAGAAGTGAAAAAGTGGCTCAAGTGGTAAAACATTAACTGTGATAAGTAACAGGTGACTTCAGGCTGCCAACTAGGAAGAAATGATTGCTAAAGGCAACTTCCCAGGCTAGCTTTGAGGCCAGACAGTGTGAATATGAGAACTCAGGCTAAGGGTAGATGGGTTATATTAGAAAAAGGGAAGTAAAATCCCATGAATCCCAGCCAGGAACTGGAAAGACTATAGGAATCCACATTCTCAATATGCCCCCACCTGGGACCTGCCCAGTCCGTGGTAAAATTTATTTAATTCAAAACATTTAGGATGAATTTTGGTCGTTGCGTTGGGATTTTCTTCTTTCTAGGTATGTAAAATTAATAAAGAGACTGATTATTAGATCCTGATTCATCTAGAGAGACTTTTTATAATGTATTCTGATCTCAGACAACAGAGACAAAGAAAAAACATAAACATGTAAGTCCTAAACACATCTAGACAGACAAATAGGCCTCTAGGCTGCCACACACCTGGTGAAGTGGTACAGAAGCATCTAGTCCAGAGGGCACGAGCTTTAGCTGGAACTTCAAGCCAAAACACTGAACTGTGATGCATTTAATGATTATTGTAGCAGTCTTATAAAACATGCTAAAATATTTTTATTAAAATTCTAACGTTCTTTAAAGGTTACTAAGTATTCTATCAAATACAGTTTTTTTTTTAAACAAAAACTGTAAGTTACTGGCAGTTTTACATGGTTTTCCTGGAAACATACTCAAATTTTCTTTTGAGGATAAGACTATTTTCTTGCCAGGTATGGTGGCTCACGCCTATAATCTTAGCTACTCAGGAGGTTGAGATCTGAGGATCAAGGTTCAAAGCGAGCCCAGGCACGAAAGGACCTGAGACTCTTATCTCTAATTAACCTCTAGAAGAGGGGAAGTGGGGCCTGGCTCAAGGGTAGGGCGGTAGCTTTGAGCTGAAGAGCTCAGGGACAGCGCCCAGGCCATGTTCAAGCCCCATAACCACACGCACACACACAAAAAAAAAGACTTTTCTTTAGTGATCACTTAATTATATGAAGAAGTTTATCATACATCATTTTCTGTAGTCATATTTCCAAAAAGTCCATTGCCACCTTTGTTTAAAAGTTAGAAATGTGAGCCAAGCATCTGTGACTCACACTTTTAATCCTAGCTCTTCAGGAGATTGAGATTTGAGCATCATGGGTCTAAAGCTAGCTCAAGCAGAAAAGTCTGTGAGACTCTTATCTCCAATAAAGTACTCAGAAAAAGCCAGAAATGGTGCTGTAGCTGAAGTGGAAGAACTTTTGCTTTGAGCACCAAGAAGCCTAAGTTCAAGCACCAGGCCCTGAGTTCAAGCCCTGGGACCAGAAAAAAACAAAACAAAACAAAACTAGAAATGAAAGTCTAGAGTGGTAGTTCACACCTGTAATCGCAGCACTCTAGAGGCCCAGGCAAGGGGAAATCACAAGGTGAAGGTCAGGTGGGCTATAGCATGAGAACACATCTGTGAATAGATAGCATGTAACAGTGGATATTTGAAGAAGAATGTTTATGACACCAAAATGCCACCTGTAACTCTCCCTAGGATGGGAGTGTGTAAATGTCCATGTTTACTTCTCTGAGAGTGGATGGTGCCAAGAGTGAGTGTGCTCATATATGCTGACACACACATGGGACTTCATATTTAATTCACAAGCTCCTAGAATCCATGGCTAATGATGGGTGAAGGAAGCATTTCAGAATGTCTTTATCTCATAGGGAAGGCACTATGCTATAGACAATTGGCTTCTTACTAGAAAATGAGTGAATCAAACTTGAGCTGGAATTTTCTGTGGCAGCTTCTTTCTGTAACTGAGGTTTTAACTAGATCACTAAAAGCTTCCATTTCATCATTTGAAGCACAGGCACAATGCCTACCTTCCTTATATCTCCTATTTTGTGAGAGCTAAATGCGAAAAGGTTTTCAGGGAGAAAAAAAAAACTTGCAAATTGATGCTTAAATAGAAGATCTTTAAAAGCGACGTTTGGGATGATATTGTAACTAATTGTTGGGTACTTTAAATGTATTTTATGGTTCACTTAATAGGATTCATGAATTGACTGATTGAATGCCCATTATCAATATATGAATAGTATATAGCGTTCTTTGACTCAACTTCCTCTTCTGCAGACTGACAAGAAGCTGAATGAAAGCAAAGCGTGACTTGTCTATTGTGTGGCACTGTCACTCCCACAGAGCCAGCCATCCCTCCCACTCTGTTAAGAGTGCCCGAGTTTTATCCACATATCTATATACAGATCTTCCTCTTTGTACCCCATTTCAATGATCAATATCATTTCTTCAAAGCAAATCATAGCAATCCCTTTCTCTTTGCCAGTGACTAATTAAGGGGTGGACATGTAACTCAACCAGAACTATTAAATGCACAGTGATAAGCAAAACAGTGATAAGAAACATTTACCGAATATCTATTATATATGCCAGGCTCTTTTCTAAGTGCTTTGTATATATTACTGTGGATTCTAACAATAAACCTATGCAGAAGCTTCTATGACTACATAAATTTAATAGCCAAGGAAACTGAGAATGAGAGATACACAGAAGTAGGTGGAGCCAGAATACACACACACACACACACACACACACACACACAGGCACTGTAGTTTCAAAGGCCACATTCAGCACCAGAACTGAACACTAAAGTGGACAATCCCCCATGGGCTTTTGGTATAGAATGCTTTTACTGATTAAAAAAAAAATGTTATTGCCTGTTTCCTCCTGCTACAACGGTTGTGTGTAGTGATTAGAATAATTGGCAACTTAAGGCAATGGAAAGTATGTTCTTTATTGAAAGTAGCTGACTGAAAAAAAAATAGGAAAGTCTTGGATCTTTGATGTGGCTTTACAAACTGTTAACTTTAAACTGGGCACCAGTGTTTCACATCTATAATCCCAGCTTCTCGAGAGGTTGAGATCTGGAGGACCTTAGTTTAACACCAGCCAGAAAAATAAAGTCCGTAAGACTTCATCTCCAAAATAACTAGCCAAAAGGTTGGCTGGAAGCATGGTTAAACTGATAGAATTAAAATCCTAGGAGGGAAGAAGGAAGGAAGGAAGGAAGGAAGGAAGGAAGGAAAGAAGGAAGGAAGGAAGGAAGGAAGGAAGGAAGGAAGGAAGGAAGGAAGGAAGGAAGGAAGGAAGGGAGGAGCAGCAAGGGAGGGAGGGAGGGAGAGAGGGACAGAGGGAGGAACAGAGGGAAGAACTCACTGTAATCATGGGCAAGTGGCTTAGCCCTTCCGAATCTACCTCCTCATTTAACATTGAGACTAGATGACCTCTATTGTCTTTGGAATGCTCCAAGAATAGAGTTACTTTGCTTTGGTATAGCAAGATTATATATCTTCTTTATTTTTTCATCTGAGTAGCATCTCTGTGAAATAGCCTTCCTCTAGGTAACAAATCCATACAAAGTATTTGGTTATAATGAAATTATTATTAAATTAAAAAAACACGTTAGTTCTGGAACAAGCATATTGTCCTGTAGTATAGTAATAAAATGCTACCAATGCTTATAAAACGCGTAAAATATTGCATAGAAGTTGAATGATTTACTCAAAATGAACTATTAGCTTTGGGGTCTAAAGCTAGCTCATGATTTTCCTAATTTCTCTTTCTTATTAAATGCTACACATAGTCTTTGAGGCATTAGAACTAGAGTTTGGGATAGCAGTTGTTACCTAGGGCCAAGTTTGGAGAATATCATCACTTTTTATTTACTAATATTTATGTGTGTGTGTGTGTGTGTGTGTGTGTGTGTGTGTGTTTGCTATTGGATCTTGTACAAGCCCTGACTTGACAGGTGACATGATGTTTAAAACTCACACATACATATTGTAGCAAATCATCGGCCATGGTTTAAGTGATACAGATGTAAAGACAAGTCCACACTTGTCTTTGGTAGAGATTTGTTGGTGTCTGTGTATGTATTTGCATGTGTATATGGGGAAGAAACTAAATTGCCATTCTTTCTCCTCACTCTTATTTCAGTGTTTGCTTTAGGACCCTGTGCCATTTTAAAGTCACTCTGTAGCTGTGTCTACTCGCTATCCTGTGGGCTAGGAGCTGCTAAGAAGTTTTTTCATTCTGCAATTGTGCCCTGTGTCCTCAGGCTTCAATTAGAAATGACTGAGCAAGTAACATGGGTTATACGGGCCTACAGACAAGTATGTAGCCTCAAGTTTTATAACCAATGAATTTGGGGGGATTTCAAATCCATTTCTTCAAAATTCTTGTTGTTGGTGTCTTCAGCAGAGGGTGGATCGTCCTTTCCCATCTCACCTGTATTTTTGTGAAAAACAATATGCTCTCCCACAAGCATTTGTGGGAGATGCAATCTACTCCTGCAGAACTTCCTCCCTCCAGAGACCCACTGGTGATCCCTTTATTTAGGTATGCACAAGAATGTAGGGTCCCATAGAGCAGGAACACAAAGTGACACCTGTGCCACAAAGCCACAGACCCAGCTAAGATGCTCTGTCAGAGAGTCCCTGGCTGTCTGAAAGTTGCTTTGGTCATGTTACATAACTTCCCAGGATTTAATTTCTCAGCTATGGGTGAAGCTCCAAGATATACAGCTCTCAGAAGAGCACACTGGTCTTCGTGGAGAACAAGTCGCAACTTAACTGTTTTCCAGTGAAACAACGACCCACACTGCCATCAGAAGCATTGCTTAGCTTTTTGGCAAGGTGTGAGGTTTCCTTTTATAGATTCCCTGTTCCATCCCAAATCCAGAATGTGTTCTGCCTCAGGGCAGAAGCTGAGATTCTTCATCATCTGTCAGACCCAAGGCTCTGGACACTTTGAGTCCATGCAGGAATCAAGGACCACACCATCTAAACCCCTCTGAGCAACACAAATAGACTTCTTTTTATGCACATCGCCTGTACAATTAATTATTCCACAAGGTTGGAGAAAAGCCTGAGAGTTTTACTGACGTAGAGGTCCAGATAAGTCGATTTGCCCTTTCACCATGTGCTCTTGTCCTTAATGGTGGAAAGCATATGATTTAGCAAGGCTAGAAGTATTTCTGCATTCATGAGTCTCTTGCCTATCAGGTGTGAATCTATCTTAGAACCAGCCAGAATAGAATGACTCTCTAATCCACTGGGATTCGTGGATCAGAATGTGGAAAAGGAGGGGCTGTCCTCATTTGATTCTCTGCGCAAGGAAGAATCAAATCATTTGTTTGCTTGAGGAAACAATGGCTTGGCAAACTTCTCTCTCTTCTCCTTTTACGAGCTGGGCAGAGGGGCAAGTGATGAAAGAGGAATGAAGCCAACTGCTGCTCCATCACAGATGTTTTTCTACCATGAGTGGACCTTCTCGTTCCCTCTCCAGCTTCTTTCCCCTGCCAAAGTTAATGTGTGGGATCCGTAGGGCACAAAGCTGTGTAAGACCTTTCCTTAGGCTCGGCACTGTCACCTGGCTGATAAACCAGAGGCTAGGGAATCCAGCTGGGACAGATTGTACTTTGTCCATGTCTCCTACAGTACATAGTGCCTTCGGTTGAAGGGACAGACAAAGCTCTCTCACTCTGCAGTGTGTGTGTCTGATTTCCACCCCACAAATAACCACATCTGCTGTCATGCATTGATGAGCAGTCTCATGGTTCCAGCTGATAGATTTCATAAGGAGGATTGCTTTAAAAATTGAATTCACACACTGCTGGTCTTAAGATGGCAAAGCTGAATGGAAATATTTGGAAATGTACTCTTTAACTGGACCCACAATTATATCCCAGAAGAAACTGAAACAACAAGATTAAGTGTCTCCCTCCCAAGGACTCAACAACCAGCTAATATTAAGTCTGGGTCTAGAATCCTTGATTTCCAGATCAGTGTTTGGGGGATTTCCACCCCCCTCACCCGCTCAGTCTGTCTCCACATGTTTTCTTTCAGTCCATCTTCAAAATCTAGCTGCCTGGAATCTTTTCTGAAATTAGACTTCTGAGCCTAAAGTGACTTAATGCACACTTTGAGGAAGGGTAAGCCATGAGATGTCTAAGTGGTTTTGATCAACTGTGCCAATATTTACACCCTTAGATGATCTGCATAAACTTCATAAATAATGTAAATTCCTACCGAGTGAGTTAACTGTAAGCTGCATGGTCTTTGGAGAAAGAAAAAAAAAGAACAAAACAAACAAACAAACACAAAACGTTGTTATGCAATCACCCTGGCAAAGTTAAGAAGACAACAGAGTACTGAGGGATCCGTGGATGGCACTCACTGCTATTGACCATTTTAAGTGTGACTATTTTTAAAATACTGTATGCCTCATTAAGCTGTGCTCTGAAAATGAGAAATTTGCTTTAACTGCATTGTTTTGAATTGCTGAGAGAAGAATCTATCAACCACAAGGTGCCCTGCTGCTGAACTCAGCCAAAAAAGCTGTTAATAACTCCAGCAGATGTTTCAGCTTTTGAGGCCAATAGACTCCCGCCCTCCCTGCCTTCCCCTTTCCAAATTCTGATGCCAATATGACTAAACTCCAGTTCTTGTGGTTAGTGTCTTTGCTGCTACCCACTGCCAGGACTGGCCAGTTGTGTAAGTGCTACTGAGGAATGATTCTTTTTAAACAACCACAGGCAACAGAACCTCTGGCCTGTGAGGTCAGCACATTATTGCTTGTACTGTCAGAAGTTTAAATCTTTTGGGGGGCGTGGGGGGGAATGATGGAAAGGGCACTGAATGAGGATTGCTGTTTTGTTGTCTGCCTTCATTGCTAGTCATTTTGTTTCACTTTCTGTGATTTTTCTCCTGATGCTACAAGTCCATTTCTCAGACTCATCAGAGTGTCAGGCTTGCTAAGGTCGGGGGTTGTTCATAACACCAGCGGCCCTTGGAGTCCAGGAGAGAGATGTAGGTTTACAAAGGGGACCCCAGCGTGATGCAGTTTTGTGTGGTTGTATCGAATGCCATGTGGCTTAGAGAGCCCTGACCTTAGCAGTTCTGCAATATTGGATGTGTTTCCTATAAATAGAGCTGCATTCCTGTGAGAAAGGTAGAAGATGAGGACACGCAGGGCTGCTGGAGGCTCATCTCAATTTATCCTGTCTCCTGGACTGAATAACCTGGACATCTTCACATGAAATTAAATCTATGTTTCAAGGTGCTCCAAATGAGAAGAGCTTAAAAGACGTGGAGGGGAAAAACGGAGGAGAAAAGTGCCTTCCCCACATCTTTCTACCCCAACTCCTACTCATTTTGGAGAGAGAGAGAAAGGGAAAGAGAGAGAGTATTAAGGCACCCTCGTGAAAGAGAATGACCAAGAAAGCACAGGTGCACCACATTTATAGTTTGGCTGGGAATACATCTAAACTGCACCTCTATACATATCCACATGCAGAGAAATGTCATTTCAAACAGGGGAAAGAAAATGGATGGGCAGAATTAAGTTCATGAATATTTTGCTTCCTTATTTTGATATCATACCAAACCAGAATATCCCAGGCTCTTGTCAGCCTCGACATTCGCCAAACCAGAGTCATTCAACCCACAAATCTCTGTGCTCTGCCCTACTGCCTATAAAAAATGTCTCTCCCCAGAACCACTGTCACCATGCCACTCTAAGTCCCAGAAAGAGCTCAAGAATGTGATAAATAGGACGCGATTTCTCTCCTCTCCTCCTCCCCGACCCCCAGTACACACACACACAACAGCACCACCATTTCTTAGCAGATTCCACTAAACTAGTTCATATCTCACCATCACTAAGGCAGAGAGCACTCATGAACACTACTGAAATGTACCCACACATATTGGAGAAAAAATACAGTTGCCTGTGCTTGTGTATACTTTATTTCCTCATTAGACAAAGAGGAATAGGATATACCTGAGAGCCCCATTGAATGGCTATCTTTTAATTGTGAAACATGAGGGAGTCAGATTAAAAAATGGTGCTGTTCATTTTGAAATACAATGTTCTCACTACTAAATGAGATGAGCATTTCTGTGTAGATTACTGTGATTCCAAGAAACCCCTATCAGATGATGACTCCATAGTAAAATAAACCAGCAACACAGTGATAATAAAATAGACTCAAAAGAAAACCCAACAAAAACTCCCTATTGAATCCCTAGAGAATATATTCTCATTATTAAAAAGGAAAAAGAATCCGTATTAAATTTCCACTATGCTTCTCCAGAGGAGTTGAGTATGAGAGATAAGGAAAGTGAATTGAAAATAACCATAGGTAAGTTGAGATTCAGAGCCGCTACCAGTGCATACTGAGACCAGACATTAATAAACTCAGTGGAGATGGATGAGGCACACGTAAAATCAGACCATATACTTCATTAGGTCTTGAACTTTACCCGGAATCTTCTACTACAAGTGATGATTTCCCAGCTATTTCTGTCCTTGATTATTTCCAGTCCAAGTGAATTGGACAATAAAGAAACGATGCTTTCATACTATTTCCATGATGGATGTTCATGACCAAAATAACTTCACCATCTGATGTGTTTCACAGCTTTAAGTTAAAACAGACATACTATAATATGCTTGTACATCTGGCTCAGGTGCTTCGTTTGCCATATGTTTGTGAAATAATCCAAGGAGATGTTACCATTGTATGTTCCCCTTGGGACCTGAATAAAATGTGCCCACAAAGAGTTCCCTAATTATTATTCATTCCTGCCAACAACATCTTCACCTAATAATAAGGTGGTGCTTAAAATGAGACAATAGCGCTTTCCGTCTTGAGAGATGTCAGTGCCACTTCCTATTTCAAAAGCAGAAAGTCTTTTGCATTTAAAAAAAAATCAGGAAAAACTCCTTGGCCTGTAAAGCAAATAAAATGTAGGAAGGTAGATGTATTTGCTAATCTTTTAAAATTTTTTGCCAGTCCTGGGGCTTGAACTTAGAGCCTGAGCACTATCCTTGGACTTTCTCAAGGCTAGTGCTCTACCACCTGAGCCACAGCACCAGTTCCAGCTTTTTTTTTTTTTTTTTTTATGTCTGTGGTACCGAGAAATGGAAGCAAGGCAAGCTCTCTAACACTAGGCCAAACTCCCAGCCCCACATTTGCTAATCCTGTAGGGACAAATTTTGTAATGCTGATCAAAGCCTAATACTTCCAGTAACCTACTGAATGATAGCCACAATGGAAATTAGAACACCAAAATCCAATTGTCTTCTTAAGTCATGGCTGTTCTGGCAGTATTATCCATTTAAGGAGAGCTTTATGATGGGCAAGTTGCATTTGTATATGTCACCACATTTAATTTTTATGATAACCTTGTAAAGAAGATATTTTTAAAACCCATAGTTTATCCTTCCTAAGTCATAACACTAATTAGCTAGGAGGATGAGAATTTTTAAAAATTAATTTTTTTTCTACTCTTGACCAATGAGTACCATTTGACTTGTTTCTAGAACCATTGGCAATCTGTTCTCTCTCCCTCTTTGACTATATTTTTGTACCCTTTATCTCATAATGCTTTTATTTTTTTATTATTTTCTTTTTATCAAAATGAATAATTTGGTTTTCTTTCAAGAAGCAGAAAAGAGGACAAGTAAAATTCATTTAATAGTTACAATACAAGTTGACCCATTTTAATGACGCTTATAGCCAAATCAATAGGTCCAACAAATGAAACATGTTCTATGCTTAGGTTAATCTACCATTAAATCAATTTCAAAGAAAGCACCACAGATTAAAGACCTCCAATCGTAACCGTCTAGTGGTATATCGACTGAACATTAAATGATATGGCTGTTGGATTGGCAGAGACGAGACTGAAAGACCACAAATAGTAGACTATGTTAAATGATCATTTCTCCCCTGAAGTACAAGCCTCAGAGTCAAGCAGGAAACAAAGGATAGGAATAGAAAGAGATTTGCCTCAAATTACCCATCTTATAAATGGGTTCCATGCCAAATCACCTATAGCTAAGATGGGAAACTACAAATTATTTTCTGATGTTTCACATTTATACATAACACATCCCTTGAGAGGGGCAGGAGAGAGAGAGAGAGACAGAGACAGAGACAGAGAGAAACAGAGAGTTTCTAAGAGAAAATAATTGACTATTAGTCTTTTGTTGGTGAGAGACATTAAAGAGAATTGTCATAGAATAAGTATAAAAAGTTATATGGAAAACTAAATTTCAGAGGGCTTCTCTGTCCCTGTCCACCGAGCTATGTTTCAGAATACTGGATGTGAGAATAACAAGGAACATCATACATTTGATTTTGGTATCTGCTGGCACAGGTTTGTATTTGAAAATTATACAAGGGGACTTGAGAGATCTCTTGGTGGAGATCGCCCTCTGGAAGAAGGTCTCAGTAGAGTATGTGTGCAGTTCTACCTTATTCCTTTCCCAGCACTTTAGTTAATTCATCGTTATAGTTGGACTCTCTGAGTGGAGAACATTATGCACAATCACTATCATGATATAGAACTCTGAAAAATGTATGCATATCCCAGTAGTGGTTTGGAAAACACATACTTATTTCAGCATAAATTGTGGTCAGGATACAACAGTAAGTGTGTCTCAAGGGTTATATATAAAAACAAGTGAGCATTTCTGTTTTTAATTTTGGCAGGGCATGCTTTGAGATTCCCCAGGTAAATGTTTTTCCACTTATTATAATTATAGATTTTTAACTATGTGGTTGAGTATGTGTATGTGTGAGTGTGTGTACATATACACAGGTTTTTTTCATTCACTAAACATTTCTTGTTTCTTGAGTGACTACTAGCCCATTGCATGTTATGCTTACAATGTTGAGGAGGCAAAGACTTGCTTGCAAGGCATTTAAATGAGTGAACGCTCAGACTTGCAAATAGGCAACTACAATGAAAGTTACCAAATTGGATAATCCACAAAGTTGAGTGACAAATGTAACTAACACATCTAAATCTGTTCTGGAAATCTTCCCAGAAGAAGAAATATGAATAGGTGTTTTCTGAGCAACAATAGCAAAACAAGACAAAAAATAGAATGAAGAAAAGGGAAGGGAAGAGAAGGAAAGAAGTGAAAGGAAAGGAAGGGAAGGGAGATTTTGAGTTATTTGTTATGAATCATGAGATGTCACTGATTAAGTGTAAACAAGACTATAATCAAATTTTTGTGTCTGAGTTCCAGGGCCAAAATGAAAGAGAGAAGAGAGATGGGAAATTCTGGATACCAGGCAAATGTCAAGAATTATGCTGCAGCAATTATGGGAGTCAAAGGGCCTTAATCAAGTATGTGAGAAACAAATGAGAAATAAAGAATATGATGTTTACAGTGTAAGGAAGGGATCAAAAGGGTCCCCAATTGCAGCTTGGAAAAATGAGGAGGGGCCATAACGAACAGGTTTTCTATAGTCACTGTGGGTGAGCACCAAAGCAGAGACCAGCAGGCTCAATTCTAGACATACTCAGTTTGCAGTGCCTGTAAGAAGTCCAAGTGGAATTCTCTAGAAAACAGAGATGGGAGGCTAGAGCTCAGAATACAGACTTAGATGTAGAACACTGGCAGGAATGAGTTCACCCTCCCCCTACCAAAACAACACACACACACACACATACACACACACACCACAAAGAAAGGGAGAAAGAGAAAAAGAGACAGAGACAGAGAGGACAGCAATAAAATGGAAGGACAGAATATTGACTTTTTAAGATATACTTTTATTGTAATTAATAGAAGGGTTACATTATATTCTCCAGATTGGAGGTACATTACTTCACAAAAATTGCTACCCTTTCTCATGTTTTTGCTCCCATCTCCCTCCTCCCAAAGACATTTACTTTTAAGGGGAAGGTAGGCCAGTGGAAACTAATCATGACATTGGACAAGCAGTCAGTACACAAGAAGGTAAAAAGTAGGAAACAAAGAAGAAAAACATGTCACCCAATCCAAAGCCTCAAGAACAGAAGAACAGGCCAACTAATAACTACATTTATTTCATTGGGTTAAGAGGGGAAGCAAGGAAGTTTGTGTGGTGGTGTGCATAGAACCCATTGGAATTAGATCAAAGTGTGAATGGATGATATGAAATCATGGTAAACTGAAGTTGTGCTTCCTAAAAGAATAGTTTTCCAATGGGAGAAGCATGAGACTCCTTCAAGTGTTTCTCTTTGTTGCTGATGTTTTAAATGAAAAAGAACATGCTTCACGTTGATAGGTACTAAACAAAGGACCAATGAAGTTAAGAGAAGGACATCCATAAAGCAACTTCCTTAACGAAGCAAAACAACCTGGCATCCAGAGTCCTAGCAAATGAAGATGTCTTTGACAAGAAAAATTGTTTTTAGTTAGAGAGGAGGACAAGGAAACAGAATGTGGTTACAGGTGGGCTTGTGAGTGAATGGGTGACCAGATGACAGCCACTCCTCACTATTGCTAGTCCTTACATTAGAATCAAGGCCAACTCAAAGAAAGATGATTGAACATTCTGAAGAGTGGCAAAGGCTTGGAATAGTAGCTGGGGGAGAAGGGAGAAGCACATGTAATAGGACTACTGGGTAACATTAAGGCACAACTGAGATTAGTTTCACTCCAGATTTATGGTCTCCATTCTATAGGGTTGTGATTTTTCTTTTTCCTCCAGCACAGCAGTGCTCAAGGAATGTTTACAGCCAAGGAGGCTCCATAGAGGATTGCCTGAAGGACATGAAGCCCATCCATCTCTTGACATAGTTTAGATTACATCTCAAGATCAAGGTAAACCATCCAAACTAAATACTCGAGCCATATTGTTTGGCCTTTATTGACTATTACTCATTTTTACTGAATTGCATTTTGGCACGGGCCTTGGTTTGCACAGAGGGGGACCCCAGCAATAACAACTCGAGGCCTCTCAGCTCCATGAACATCTTGCAAGATGTTCAGAAAGACACAGTGGCTCTTGTAATTTCTACCGTTTCCCTTAGACGCAAAAGCCAGGAGACAACCAGATTCTCATGCATAATAGCAATATGTCTATGTATCTCTTTGGTGTAGAGTGAGAGTTGGTAAAGATGCATAGCCTTGAGCTCTGTGAAAAGCTCTGTGCTTCAACTTCTTCTTCTTGACCAGAGGGGAAAAAAAAAGTATCATCTACTTTGTAGGTTTTAATGAAAATCTGGTGAGATAAACAATGTAAAAATGTTTTAACAGTGTGCTTGGCTTATCAGAAACCCTCAGTTCACATTACCTTGGCATCACCCTTATCTTACAACTGACCCTTTTGTGTTTGGCTTTGTGTTATGCCTTTGGTGTATAAGGCCTTTTCTGATACTGATTTACCTGTGGTCTTCACTTAATATTATTTTTCCATTTGATCTTTATTATGAAGCAGGCCATAATGAAGTAAAGGAGATCTTCTATCAATCTGTAACTGTAAAGATTTCCATTTTTGTGCCTGCTTTAATACAAGTTTCAAAGGTGGTTGAAAGGATTTGGAGCTTTCTTATTCCCCATTTGTCACTAGAAATACAAATTTTCCTTGAAGTCAATTTCACCTGGTGTTGACTCTTCTCACAATCATTCCTTTATAGGAACTGAGCCCTAAGTCAGTATTTGCTTATATACATCCTACTGAAAACAAACAACATGTTGCTTTAATTGTAGACAGGGGTGGATTGTGGAAGCCTGAGAAGCAGCAGTGGCATGAGAGCTCGATTAGAACTGGAGGGAATCATAGGTCCAGGATTTAAACAGCAGCCACTGTACCCACCGGCTGTGCCAGGGGATCTCACCAGCCGTAGTTCCTTAATCTGCTACCTAGGGTTAACAACATAGATCTCATGGTGAGAAACCTTCCAGACTGTAAGGAGGAGAAGGAGGAGGAGAGGAGAAGGAGGAACAGGAGGAGGAGGAACAGGAGGAGGAGGAACAGGAGGAAGAGTAGGAGGAGGAGGAGGTGAAGGAGGAGGAGGAAGAGAAGGAGGAGGAGGAGGAGGAGGAGGAGGAGGAGGAGGAGGAGGAGGAGGAGGAGGAGGAGAAGTTGTTCCCACCAAGGTTGGTTGAATCACATCCAGTGATTTTTAAGATGTGACATTCAAATAGTCATTACACTTGACCAACAGGGCCAGATTATTCAGTCTTAAATCAACCAACTTGCCCATATTTTTCTTACTGATTTTGAATACTGATATTGACCATTTAGAAATAGCCAAATGTAAAAACCAAAAACAAAAAAAGTTTCATTTCAATAATCCCATATTTAAGAAAGCTCATCTCAATTTCAGAGTATCAATTTACAATGTCAGAAGAGAAACAAGAGAAATATTTCAGATTATATTCTTTGCTTTTTTTCTAACCAAATAAATGATCTGAAAAAAGATCCCCTATATATCAATAAGTCCACTTTATCTCCTGGCAGAAAATAGCTTTGTTTTTGTTTCATTTTCTTTTCTTTTCTTTTTTCCTGATTGTTGTTGCTACTTCTGTTGTTGCATAGGCCAATAAGCACAAATCAAGCAGAGGCAGCTTTTGTTTGGTTAGGTTTTAACTGGAAGTTTGTACTTGCAATGGCTTATATCAGGTGTATATTATCAGAAGAATAACCAAGGGTTTTAGATTAGATTTTGTAAAGAAAGAGGGAGAGTTATTTGTGTAGACCTTTCCTAATTTTTAAGACCAGAGTTGAAAACCAGAGTGGGCCACTCCCATTCCACAGAGAAATCAGTGTCACACAGCACAAAAAAGAACCCGCTACAATGGTTAGTCTTCAAAGGGGCTCATTTATTATATTTCTCAGTGCCCCACGGAGTTGCTCCAAGCTCATAACTGCCACTGATTTCAAAGAGAGCTCTGAACTTGCATACGCTCCGCAAGGCACGGCACAGGATGAGAAATAGGCTGAGTGGCTTTAAGCCACGTTCAGACTTTTTTTTAATGTTCATAAATGTCTTTGGCACCATCAGTTTCACATAGAAACCCACTTACCTCCTGCCGAAAAGTGTGAAATAAAGCCATTTTCAAGCCTGGGTAGGGGATGGTCTGGAAATTGGGCTAAATCTTAAAACTGCATGAAGACTGAAAATAGGATTCACAAGCTGGAGCTCAGCTCTCACCAAACTATTCCCAAGGTCAGGTCACTTATTCTGACACTGCTCTGCTAACTAGCATCTGTGTCACAGTAGATCGTGGTCATCGCCATGACTTCTAAATGACCTTGGGGTTAAAAATGAAGGACTCTGGAGATAGATAATTGGTTAAGGAGAGATGTAGGGTCCAGTTGGAGCTTGACTGGAAACACATTGACACAATCCTGGGAAGGCTTGAGTTAGGAACTGGCATTTCAGAGTACTGGTCCACCTCAAGAGGTGCTATTGAGTCCCTTTGATCCAGGATACTAGTAGAAGGTACGCATACTGATACCCTTCAAAGTGTTCTTACTGGTTGTTTGAAGAAAGGTTAATCATCTTTCTCCACTGCACCTGTGGTTTCCTGGTCATTAGGCTGAGGAAAAAGAGGACCAGTTGCTTTCTATTCTGGAGGAAATCTGAAGTAGATAAATTCCCAGGGAACTTTGTTCATGGTGCTCTATGAGCACCTTGCTTTTGGAAGGATACAGAAAAAGAAAGGTGTACAGCTTGTGTTTACCTCTCAATAAGCCCTCATTAGATCTTGGGTAGTATATGATATTGGTACCATCTTTCAATTTAAAAAGAAAAGGCAAGAAAAGAAACCTTTGTAGTTGATAATAAAAGAAGCTAAATAAATGAGAAATTAGTTGTGGTTTGCATCAATCCAGAAGTATCTTATACATGTATGAAACCATGTAGACCCTTTTCATAATTCCTTTTCTGCTTAACAAGATATTCCCAAGTACTTTTATGCTAGAAATCTTCCCTCTTTATTTCCTCCTTCAACAAACACTGAGTACCTGTTATGTGTGGATATGATATGGTTGCTGAGATACAGCAGGAGACAAGGCAAAAAAAAAAAATCCCTGCCTATTGAGACTGTGCCTGAATGGGTTCGATAGATGATAAAAATAAGAAGAAAGAAAAAGCCATGCAAAAAAATGAGTGTCTGGTAATGTATAAAATGAGTAAGTGTCTGCTAATGTATAAAATGAGCAGGTGAAGAGCGGGGAGTGACAGGTGGAAGGTTCATAGGTAACCTAAGATTGAGTGGTGTACAGAGGTAGTATTGCAATAAAGAATCCAGAGGGAGCATTGTAAACTTGAAGTGCTTGTTCTGTTGTTGTTGTTGTTGTTAGTATGGTGTTAGTAGAACACAACCCCAAACTTCAAACACAAGGCCAGTTTGCCAATAGTGATATGAAGACAAAGCAAGCTGGCTCTCAAGACCCTTGTACTAGTTTGGTGTGCTTAACCGTGAAGCCCTGGGCAAAGGAACCGGCCTGGGTATTACACTGTGTACACTGCATGCTCAGTAAGTGCTTCCTATTTGCATATAAGATCTGTGGTCTTGGTTGGCTGGATATTTTATTTTTAAGAAAATAATGTTTGAACAAAAATAATTTTTCATGTTTTGGTTTGGTTTTCAAGGGCCTGTGAGTAGATAAAAGTCCATAAACAAATGAAATATCACAAATGGTTACTGAAAATTAATTAGGCCATAGTTATTCCCAGTAGCATCTCTCATTTCACTTCATGAATGTGAACTAATTTGTCCTTGCTTACCACTGCCTGCTAACACTGAGTGTGATATGCCAGGGACGTGTTGCATGTGGCACACATTCTTTCTATCACATCTCCTTATCTCTTAAGAGGAGACATCCATTTCTCCCCATCAAGCACAATGTCTTTCTGTCGCCTCTCTTTTTCTCCCTCCTTTCCCTTGTCCCTTCTTTTCTTCCATGAAGTAAAAGATGATATATGACATAGATACCACACTGAAAAATTAATTATTGCTATAAGTACAGCTGAAAGTTCTCAAAAAATGTAGATAGAAAAGATATGAAAATCAGTTATGTTACTAAACTGGAGCAAATGTCTAAAAAGAATATAAACCTATATCAAAATATTAAATAATGTGTCATATATGTCAATAAAATATCAGATATCAAAAATAAAAGGTAAATAGCTGGAATGAAATCGAAACAGACAGGGTCCAACTAAAATGTCACAAATGAAATATAAGCAGAATTCACAAAGAATTCAAAAGTCAATGGCAGGTATGTAAAGTGGTAAAAATTTAGACCTAGGATCTATGCTTATCAGAATAACAGGAAACAGTCACCTTTTTCATTATGAATGGAGGAGAAGCTAGCTGCTAGTAGCTCATGCCTGTAATCCTAACTACTCAGCAGGCTAAGGTCTGATAGATAGAAGCCAGCCCGAGCAGGAAAGTCCATGAGACTCTATCTCCAATTAACCATCACAAAACCTGAAATGGTGCTATGGCTCAGTGGTAGAGCGCTAGCCTTGAGCAGATAAGGCTCAGGGACGGCCCCCAGGCCCTGAGCTCTAGCCCCAAGACTGGAAAAATGGAGAAGGATGAATGAATAGATTCTCTTCATGACTTGTGTTGATATAGAAGTCCTCACATCTATGGCTTACTCTACTCTTTTTGCTACTCATAAACTCTGGTCTGGAGCATGCTTTTCTGTGACTCTCTGGGAGTCAGCTGATGGTTCATGTAGAAGTCTCTTCCCTAGTCTTAAAGAATTAAATAGGACACTATAATTACACCAAGTCTAATATATGCTATGACTGTTTTTGCTGACTCAGTATGCAAGATTCCAATACACACAACATTATAAAATGGAATCCAGAGAGAGAGAAAGAGAGAGAGAGAGAAAGAGACAGAGAGAGAGAGAGAGAGAGAGAGAGAGAGAAAGAGACAGAGAGAGAGAGAGAGAGAGAGAGAGAGAGAGAGAGAGAGAGAGAGAGAGAGAGAGAGAGAAACACCTAGGCAGTCTTCATTAACAAGAAAAGTCCTCTAAACCCAGGCAAATCCTAGAAAAGTCAGAGTCACAAAAGACAGAGCCACAAAAGTCCTCTTAAAAGTTTTGGCTTAACTTATACATGCTAGTATTGACTAAAGTCTATGTGAAATTACATTTGTTTTCAGTTAAAATATATTTATTGTGAAGGTGATGTATAGAAGGGTTACGGTTATATAAATCAGGTAATGAGTACATTTCTTTTTGAACAGTGTGAAATACATTCTTAAAAGACAAAGAACAACAAACATTTCTAACAGAATTGCTTATGGGCAGGGGAAAGGTGCAGAGAACACATTAAGCTCGATGATGTTTGAAGTTGCACTCTTACTTACATTTTGATTGAGCAGCTTCATTCAACCTCAATGCATTGTGTTGAAACCTCTCCTATTAGCCAAGAATGTCATGGTAAATAGTCTCCTAGGCTCCTGCTGACAGGACAGCATGTGACAAGAAGAATGCATTCTGAACCCAGGCTGAGGATGATAAGTCCCCAGTGACTCAAAATAGCTGGGGAGTGTGTACACAGCACGTCACAGGCTAGTTCAACAGCTATGGCTGGCTCTCCTTTACTTCTTTAATGTCTGTTTCCATTTTTGTCCTGCCAGAACTATCTACAATGGAACTGGGCACAGTAAGAGCCAAATGTGTGTGTGTGTGTGTGTGTGTGTGTGTGTGTGTGTGTGTGTGTGTGTGTGTGTCTTTTGATATCTATCTAACCAGATTTGGTCACTCATGTCACAAATGAAGCAATTACAAGTTTGTTTCATTATAAGACAGGTTCACACCTAGGAAGAGGACAAGAATGTTCTGGAGAAATTGGATTTACTTATGCTTTGTGTCTCAGTACTTACATGTCTACTTCCTAGAAAGAAACATCATCCCTAGATGGTGGATGGTCAAGTAGCTAGATTCCATTCTCTCTCATAGCTGATGTTCTTATTACCCCATGCTCCAAATCTGAATTGAACTTGTGTCTTATAAGTACTACACGCTAGCCGATTGCGCCACTGGAGCTCCTATGAGCTTGCTTCTTGCATAGCAGAAAAATGTGAGACAGGAACTGGATTCCATTTTCTTCTTTATCACCAGCCAGCTCTGTGGCTTCAGGCAAATTAGTTCTCTACTAGGACAGTGTTGTGTTGTCTGAGAATAATAATGGCTTTTTGCAGAGAACGAGGAATGAAATACAGGGTTCCCTGTCTCAGCACTTCTCTATTTCCTTTTGTTGTTCAAGGAATCTTTTCATAATAAGGATAAAGACCAAGGAGACAGAGATTGTAAGCAAGAACACACATGTGGAATGGGTGTTGTTTACAATCTGTGAACAACAGCTTATATTACTGTCAACAGTAGTATATGTAAACGACAGTTTTGTAAGACAGAGATCCAATAGGTACCTTTAAAATATTCTGTATCATGTTAGTGGTGGTTCTAATACTGTACAAATTTGCATCTGTAATCTTAGCTACTTTAAGTGGATCACAGTTCAAGACCAGCCAGGGAAAAAAGTTAGCCAGACTCCTATCTCAACCAACAACTGGGCATGAATCTGTATCCACAGCTACACAAGAGGCAGTAAGTCGAAAAATCATGACATCAGGCAGACCATCTCAGGGCAAAAATGAGAGACCCTGTCCAAAACACATGTAAAGCCAAAAGGCTAGGGTGTGGGTAAGGTGCTAGAGTGTCTGTTAAGAAGTACAAGTTCTGAGCTCAAAGCCCAATTACTGTCAAAAAAAGGGCGGGGTCAAAGTTCGTCAGATTTTTTGCTCAAGTATAAATTACACCCTAATAAAAGGAAACAGAAAGATCAGTCATAAACAGAGATGGCCACTGCCCTCTAACTAGAAAGAGGAGTAAAGTGAGTAGAGAGCATCCTTATTGTAAGCATGACATACAGTTTAAATACTTTATTCAATCTCTGGTTTTATCATGGGAGCAGAATAAAAATAAGAAGTTCTGGGAGGGGGGGAAAACAGCATAAGACCAAGTTGGCAAATGATAGAAATTCTTAGCTTTTTTAAAATAATTTTTATTGTGATTAACAGAAGGGTTACATTATATTCACCAGATAGAAGGTGCATAACTTCACAGACATTGATACCCTTTCTCATGACATGGTCCCCATTTCCCTCCCACCCTCCCTATCTTAGCTTTTTTTTAATACATTTTTTTTACCAAAAATCACTAATATAACAAAATGTAGGTGCTATTACTTGATTCCCATTAGTGCTATCATCATCAAAAGAAGAAAAGTACTGGCAAGCATATAAAGAAATCAAAACTTTATGAACTATTCATTGGAATGTATCATATTATTATTTATTATATTAGGGAAGTATTATAGTATAATTTTTAAAGCATTATAGTATTGTAAAGTTTTAAACTATTCAATAGTTTATACTATACATACACACACACACACTATATATATATATATATATATATATATATATATATATATATATATATATATATATAGTAGGTCATGGGGCTTGAACTAGGCCTGGTGCTGTCTCTGAGCTCTTTGGCTTAAGGCTACTGCCCCACCCAAGCCAAGCCCCACTTCCCGATTTCTAGATGTTAACTGGAGATAGTCTCAGGTCCTTTTGTGCCTGGGCTGGCTTTGAACCTTGATCCTCAGATCTCAGCCTCCTGAGTAGCTAGGATTACAGGTGTGGGCCACCACACTCAGCTCACAAGCTTATTTTTAATAGCCACAACATAGAAACCCATCGACTGTCCTTTGATAAATGAATGAGTAAACAAAATGTGCTAGATAAACATACAATAGAAAGAAATCACTGTCATATGCTACAACATGCAAGAAAATGGAAGGCATTATACTAAGTGCAATAAACCAATGACAAAAAGACAGACTCTGATGCTTCCATTTAAATGACAGATCTAAAGTAGTCAAATTCACAGAAACAAAAACTGAAAGGATAGTTGCCAGGAGTGGGAAGAAAGGGAAGAAATGGAAGGCAAAAGGCTGGTAATTATTTCCCTTTCCTCTGCATTGGGAAAATTCAAGAATGTACTTTCATGGTATCATAACCTTGAATTTTCACTGTTATCCTTCCATAACAATCTTCATAATCTAACGATTCTTCAGCATTTGATGATGACTGCTAGGCATAACATTTAGGAGAGAAGAAATAAATTGTGCAGTTGCAATAGCAAGAAAAGAACAATATGTAGTAAGTGACTTGAGAAGAGAATATAATTCGCAAAAACAAAGTTAGAAAACATCTATGAAACTGGGCACTGTGATCCTAACGATTCAGGAGGCTGAGAACTGAGGATCCAGGTTCAAAGCCAGCCAGGCCAGAAATGTCTTTGAGACTCATCTTCAGTGACCCACCTTTTACCTCGAAATGAATCTGTACCGAAAGGGGTAGAGCACCAGTCTTGAATGAAAAAGCAAAATGAGCCCCTTACCCTAGTACACACACACACACACACACACACACACACACACACACACACACACACACACGCGCGCGCGCGCGCGCGCACACACACACGCGCACACACACACACACACCACACACATACCTGAGTGGAAAAAGCAAATGGGGAATTATAACCAGCTTAAGAAAGAGTGGGATGTATTCTGTCTTCTATCAAAAAATATGAGTAGGTAGGTCTGGGGGATCCAGCTGACAAAAAGAGCTATCAGTTGACCAACTTTTGGGTTAAATATGAAAAGTTTCAGATTTTCTATGTTTATTTCGTAAGTTTTGAAACACCAAGAAAATTAGACTCTTAAGCAGACATTTTATAAGTGGAAGTCATAGAAATAACCATTGAAATAAAGAAAGCAGAAAGTCACACTGTTCACAGTAATATATTTGGGGATTCTTTTTAATAAAAATTCTTATTTATTTTGTGTCAAGACTACCAGGGGATAGAATAAAATAGAAATAATTTTGAAATAAAGCTAGGTAGAGTACAATTCATATTCTGTACTGAAATGAGCCAGAAATAATCTTATCCAAACAAACTTTCATATCTAGTTGAGTTAGTACTTCAGCCTTTCTCAAAATGATAGCTCAGGGAAATTATTCAATTGGGATTATCCTTAATTTTTTATAACCCCTTTCTTTACTGGTATGTGACTTGAAGCCAGTCCTCTGATTCATAGAATTCTCCAATAAAGATGAATCAAGGACAGAAAAAAAAATAAATGTCAATGGGACCGCTCACCATAAGTCAGGTGATTCAGAAAAGGTTGTAATCAGTGAAAGTCAAGGCAACTGCCTTTTTCAATGTACTGTCTCTATTCAACTTTGGAATCGAAGAAAGCTAAGTTAAGATGATATGATAACAATAGCTACTAATTATCCATGCACATAATGTACCAGGGCCAGTTCCAAATATTTTACATGTATTAACTAATTTAAACTTCATGACAACCAAACTTAGTAAGTTGCCTGAAGAATCTGACTACTAAATTTCCAGGAACTTTGTGAGTTTGAAATCAGTTATTTGAGGGTACTTACCTATAGAAGACAACATAGGCTGCAAATCAGAGATTTTTTGTGGAGAGCTGATTGGAAAACATGATCTAGAATACTAATGCCATCACCCCTATTCTATAGGTAGAGAAACTGGGTCATAAAAAAATTGAATAACTTGTGTCAACCAAATGTTGCAGGGCTCACCCTTGTCATACTAGCTATTCAGGAGGCTGAGACCTGCAGGACCTTGCAAATCTAAATGTACCCTTTACACAGAATCTGATTCTTCTTAGTACTCCTCAAACTGATGGCCACACAAAAGCATTGGACATAATGCTTGTAGTAACCTTATTAATTAATTGCCCAAACTTGAGAACAATGACTCGAAAAAAGAATGACTCCATTGTGTCATAAGCACTCTTGCTTAATTATGATGATCAAGTACAAAAAATAGAACAATTGGGAATATCTATAATATCTAGCAATGTGTTGGTTACTTGTGAAAAAGAACTGAGATTGGTTTGTGTCTTTTTGTCATTAATCATTATTTATTTGATATCCTTGTATCAAACAAAATAAAATCCTGGAATAGGAGTCTGGTGACTATTTCCATTTTACTGAGCCTTGTAACATAATCTATACAATCCTGATCATAGAATCATTTTAATAACCTGTCCTAAAAGCCAATTATCTAGACAAGGGGTTTCATTTCTTGAAATGGGTATCCCCTGTTAATCCAACCAAAAGTAGTTTATTTTCACACATTGTGAAATATGGGTGGTGCCTAAGGTTTTTTTGGTTTTCGTAAATCCATACAACAGGAAATACAAACTTTGGAAAGCATGACACATCATTAGGGTAAGTATTGTTTTAGGAAACTTCATTTTAGTTACTGTGTCTGTTGGCTCTCAGATGCATGTCTCCTTCTTTTGCTCAGCTCTCTGTAAGACAAATTGATCTTCTTAAGTTGTACTTCCAAGGTTCCTATATCAGCCATAGGCAGGTCCTAGCCATGGTCAGGGCTGACAGGTAAGAGGTGCTTACAGGCAAGAGGCAAGCCTGTAGGAGGACAGAGAGAGCCAAGGTATTCTCCTGAATGAGCCTTCTCACATGGAATCTAGAAACTGTTATCCACCTTGAAAAGTTCTGCCAATGGATATTAAGTTTCATTCACACGGAAGAAGTTCTGAGGCTCTATTGCACATAGAGTGTGACTATAGATAACAAACAACCTGTGTATTTAGGCAAAGGACTTAATTATTATTGCTACGAAGAAATGATAAATGTCTGAGGGAAGAGATATTTCTGTCCTAATTTTACTATTATAATAGGTATAGCTGTGTCATATTATACAGTACCCACTCTTTGTAGCCTTTTAGGAATAGTTTTATCACCACCATTATGGTTCAGATTTTTTATTGGGATGCTTCTAAACTTCTCTTGTTCTTCCCTATTCCTTTCTTTTCCAATCAAAAGGAGGCAGTGTCTTCTTATTGTTGCTACTGTTTCTCACTAGATTTCTTAGCCCTTTCATCATCAGTGTAACTGATTTCCTGAAATAATTCCTTCTGTTTGCCTGGTTGGCCCTTAACAACCTGACTGGCACAACTATAAGTAAGCATATGTATGTGTGCTAGATCATGATACATAGTGCATTTCTTATTGTGAGTAGTTGTTTAAACAATTTGAAAGCCACAGTCCACAAAAATTCATTAGATAGGCCAGGAATTTGGCCTAGTGGTAGAGTGCTTGCCTAGCATGTATGAAGACCCAGGTTCCATTCCTCGGTACCACATACATAGAAACAAGCCAGAAGTGGTGGTGTGGCTCTAGTGGTAGAGCACTAACCTTGAGAAAGCCCAAGGACAGTGTTCAGGCCCTGAGTTCAAGCCCCATGACTGGCAAAAAAAAAAACCCCAATCATTAGCACACAGTGGTTACTGCTGGACCCACTTAACCAGGTGAGCATTGATAATTATCACTGAGCTTTGGGCTATCACTCTGAAGACATTTTTTTTCTTTTGTCTTTTGTCATGCCAGCCAGTCCCAGGGACTTGAACTCAGGGTCAAGATACTCTCCTGAACTTTTGATCAAGTTCTATCCCTTGGAACACAGCTCTAATTCCAGCTTTTTAGTGGTTTATTGAAGATAAGAGTCTTACAAACTTTTCTTCCTACACTGGTTTTGAACTGCAGTCTTCAGAGCTTAGCCTCCTGAGTAGCTAGAATTGTAGGTGTGAGCCACTGGTGGCCAGCTAAATATTTTGTTGCTGTTGTTTATCTGAGGCAACCAATTTTATTCACTGTCTCGTTTAGTGAAGGATATGGTGTTTCTTTTATTTCATGGAACTAGTGTTTTTAAGACTGTTTTTTTGTTTTGTTTTGTTTTGTTTTGTTTTGCCAGTCCTGGGCTTTAGCTCAGGGCCTGAGTTCTGTCCTTGGACTTTCCTCAAGGCTAGAGCTCTACCACTTGAGCCTCAGCACCACTTCTGGCTTTTTTCAATGTATGTGGTACTAAGGAATCGAACCCAGGCCTTTGTGCATGCTAGGCAAACCACTCAACCACTAGGCCAAATTCCTGGCCCAAGACTGGTATTTTTTAAACTGATTATTGAAAGAAGTTACAGTTTTACTATTCAAAGTAAGACATTGACATAGGGTCTGTGATGGCTCAAATATTAGCAATATTAGCTTTTAAAGCCTGAAAACAAAAATAATCATTTCCATCATTAAATTATACTTGCGGTATTTAAAGATTTTCCTCAACTGATCAGCAGTTTTTTTAAGTTGTATTAGCATTAGAAATAATAGATCATCATTTTGTGCCGGAGCCAATGGGCAGCGAATGGGGATTCCTGACTTAGTGGGTAGGGACTTGGGAAAGAAGACAAGAAAAAGATGGGGTCGGGAGGACTACAGCTCAAGTCAGCAGCCCAAGAAGGCTAGAGCTTAAGACTGTAGCCCTGTTTATTTCAAGTTCCAACCTTAAATACTTTTCTTAAAACCAGAAACTGCCATGGGTTACATTCGTACAAAACAGCAATCAAGTCTCAAATAGGTTAAATGAGAAGCGATTGACATGGCCCAAAGTCATCCTGATAACAGCTTACTTCCTCCTGTACTCAATTGTGCAGGTCCAAGGTCACTGACCCCATACTCGGTCTCCATCGATTTTGGTCTTAAGTTTTGTGAAAATGAATAAGATAGATGTAGGTCAGGCATATTACAGGTAGTATAATTCGATTATGGCTAGCTAAGGCCAATTGATAAACACATTGTAAAATTGAGGTACTGGTTAAACTATGCATCTGTTAGGTGGATATTGCTTAAGGAATTTTAACAAAATATGGACAGTGTGGTGTGTTAACCTCTTTAAGTATGAAACAACAACGAATGTTGTTACATTATGAAAATCTTTAATTATCACTCTTGGGTTTTCCCATATTTATGGAAGTTCTCAGGTAGTCATCATAATAAAATTCCAACAGATACTACAATGTCTCTGGAAAATAAGCCATTGAATATGCACAATCCCATAGAACATGTGAGTATTTTCTTTATGCCAGCACTCACTAAAGTCAGTAACTGTTCAATTGAGTTTATCTAAAAAAGAGATGAAAGCTTTCTTCCCAGCGTTAAACCCAGGCAGAATCCAGATGCTTTCAACCTTTTTGCAAACTTCTCATGCATGTTTTATATATTCATCACTTTCTGGTTGGTAGCACTATTGAAAAATAAAATAAAGTCATATTGTTGTGGAGTGATACTATCCCTACCCGTGGAGAGAGTTAAACATCCCCCCCCCACAAAGAGGTTATTTATCTCAATTTCTTCCAATAGCCCTTCTATGATCATTTCAATAGTTATTTCTGTTTTTATATATTCCTGTCTTATTTTCTACTTATACCCGTAAAATATGCACATTTAGTTTTATAAATGTCACAAAGAGGATTTATCTGGTACCAGAAAATTATCTTTGTGTCATTCATCGACACCACTGATGGTGGCTGGTCAGTAATTATTACTCCTTTGAACTTCCACTTGAGAGTCTGTGTGAAATATATAAACTTGCTGAATCAAGTACATATAATTTAAAGTTTCAGAGAATTTTCAGAAGCTCCTGGGATTGTTTATATTCCTTCCCACCAACACTCCAACATGGATTAACAACCTCATCTTGATGACAAATTATTGGGCAGTTTTTACATGAACAATGCATATCACCCTGAGTGCAGAGTTCTACCAAGATGAGTTAAAAATTCTGACTTCATCATCATTTAGTCATTGCTATATTATGTGATCACGTTCTCCTTGCACTAAAAAGAAAAAAAACACATGATTTATGTACATTTATTCATAATGCATGCATTCAGTATTAATATATCAAGCTCATTAGAAAATATACACAAAATAGAAATGATGAAAGAATGCGATGAAGATGATGATAGGAAAATTTAATTATCTTGCTAATCATGATGATATCATGATATCAATAGTGAATATCTCCAAACAAAATTTATGCTTAGATCAGGATTCATCATTTATGATAGTTACTACAAATCCATATTTGAAGTACCTAATTATAGGTATTTTTTGACCTATTACTTGTAGATCATATTAGACCTTCATTGTTTTACCTCTCAACATGGCTGGCAATGAATTCTCAGAAGTTAAAGTGGCACTTTGGAGTCTGATTTTTCACCTGTGCTTGCATTATCAGTATCTTAACCTTTGATTTCTTTTCAGAAATCTTTTTAAGCCACTTCCTTCATAAATAAGAGGGTTGATTGGTTAAAATTAGATTCAGTAATATCATCTGTGAATCCACTTATGTTAGAATCTGTAGATGTGAGATAATGTCGATACCTGGAAAGATATCAATGCCAATGAAAGAATAGAGGGGTATTCTCTGTGTCACCTCGAACTCAGGAAGTGTTCTTTCCGTTTTCAGTATTCTGCAGGTACACATCCCCTGGCTACTTTAAGGATCATGTAAAGATCCTGGAGTTAATGAATATAATAAACATATATAAAACTTTCTTTGAGAGGGTCATTGCATCCTTACATTTTTTTTTAATCATGAAAGAAAAACAGAAGCAAAATCTCTCATGTTCTCTCCCTGCCCAGAGGATTGTCTTGCTCGCTCCACTTTAGAGACTTCTCCTTAGGTAAATTATTTACTGCCTCCCACTTTCTTCAGCTTTAAAATGAGGGTGATGTCATATATCTCATCAGGTTAAAGGGATGAAAAGATGTATGTCAAAGGCCTTTGCACAATTTTCTGGCATATGCTTCCAAAGAGAGGTAAACAGGAGCTGCTAGAATCATAACCCTTTTCTTGCACAATTGTGTATGCACTCATGACTTCTAGCCTGATTTAAAAACAGGAGAAAAATAAAAATAAGAAACCTCTTGCCAATGCTCATCACATGTCTGCAAAGAGTGGCAACTCTTCCACTCCCCATCGTCCTGGATAATAAAACCAAAAAGAAAACACCATAAAAAAAACATTTTCTAAGCTCTTTCAGCTTGAAAAAATATCATAAAGATCCTGAACATTGTGAAAATTTGCTGATTCACATAATAATTACTAATAGTGAAGATCCCTTAAATACTCCATATCATATAATTTTATTATGTATCTCTCTTCCTTTCTTTCACCAAAGTGGTTTTTCACTTTTTTAAGACAACATACAATGTGCTAAGCATCTGGCTAATTGTTGAATTTCCAAAGATGAACTGTACTTGCTTTACTTATAGGCACCAACCTTCTCATGGAGGATACCAAACAAATAATCACAGCAGAGCCCTAAGTGCCTGGGAGCAGAGTAGGACATGCAGCTTTCTGTGCATGGGGAGGGCAGATGGAATCACTTCGAAAGATGTTGGGTCATAGATAAGTCTTGAACCAATGGGCATTGGGGACCTGTGTATCCTACCTATACTTAGAGAGAAATCTGACTAATATATCACCTTAAGACTTAGCAGGTAGAACAGACTTCCCAGGGTATAGGCATCTTAGGAGATCAAGGAAGCTTAGTAGAGATCTGTTGGTGTTTGGCCTTGAATGGTGTGCTAAGATGTTTAAAATTTATCACCAGCTGAGTTAGGAATAGATACAGGATTTTAAGCTAGAGAGTAATATCCCAAAGAGAATTAGGGTAGAGAGGAGAAAATATTGAAGAGATAAAATCTTTTTTTTAAAAAAAAGGTTATTAGAGATTCCCTTCTTGAATACTTGTTTGTTAAACACGTCATTTGAAATATGATGTAAAAATCAATGTTAATAAATTCTTTAATAAAAAAGTTTATTATAAGGGTGGGGGAGAGATGGAGACCAGTGTTTATATCTGTAATAGATTTACTTGTTAATTCTAAACTCTTCACTAAATTAAGTGTCAGTGGACTCAATTTGTCAATGTTTAGTTTCCATTACTGAAGATGAAGTACTTATTTCCTAAATGGTCTTACCTGCTCTGTAACTAGGCAGTATTTCAGTCCACATTAACAATTTGTCAGTCGGAGCTATAATCATTTTAGTTTTCTGTACAATTATTTTACTTTTTATGAGATTGTTGTTAACCAGATACCAATTTTCAAACCCAGTACCTACTATAGAATGTCAACCAAAGCAGACTTATGTAACAAGCAAATGCAACCATACGGATATGAAAACAGCAACTCACAGCCCTTGATACTGAGCTGGAAAAGGGAAAGCAAGTTTAGAGAATACATTATGATTCATCAAAGTTCAAAAAGAAAAGCTTCATGTGAATACAGATAACATCCTATGCAACCTCCTGCAGTCCTTTTAGCCTCCAACCATATTTGCTTCCCTGTGATTTTCTACCAAACAAAAGAACCCATCGTTTTCTTCCTTAGCCTCAATTGTTCAATTTTGCTTTTCCTCAGAGAGGAAGCTCATCCTGTACGTTCAACACACTTTTTCCCATAGCCAACAAAATGGTGCTGCCTTTCATTTCTTCTGAATTTGGGTCTTATTTTATTTTTTTTTCTTTTTAAAATCCTACTTACTGCAATGAAAGCTACAAACAAAATGATCCTTCAGTAGACAGGCCTAAATGGAAAAGGAAAGGACTTTTTGGACCAATATGAGTTGAAAGGGAGTCATTAGCTATATTTAGCCTCTACTCCCAATGATAGGTTGCTTTTTTCCATTTTCATACTTTTGGTTATAAATTCTGCATCCCCCCAAAAAATCTTCTGTGAGTTGAAAAATATACAAGTATAACAAATGATTGCTTCCCTTAAAACAAACAAAAAAATTCAAAAATTTCTTTTCCAATAAAATGCTAGAATGGGTTGGTCCCCAGGTCTGAGGGAAAGCCAGAAAGGCTAGACTCTTTTCTGGCATCTCACTATGATACCTTCTGTTTCTGGAATCTGGCATGGTAGGTGGTGGTGGAATTTTAGAAGGATGAAAAGAAACAAATTCACATGGGAACTGGGAATAAAGGTGAAGTCCTGGACCATGGAAGTACATACCTATAATCTCAGCAGTCTGGACGCTGAAGTAGAAGGTTCAAAGTCACAGGCCAGCCTGGGCTATGGAGTTAGAACCCATCACACATGTCCAAGAGATACATTCATCCATTTGGAAAACTGGACTTGTAAAATTGGCATGGCAGAGAAACAAATTAAGCTTTAAAAGACTAAAACTGAATACTTCATAATGAAATAAACATTGTCATTGTGTTAAAGCCCTTTATTATAGACAAGTTGGTTTCTGGCTATGATTAGTGGTAACTTATTAGGTAATTAGAAGTTAGTACTTACATTATGCATTTACAACACTATTAATTTTGTTTAAGATTCTTGACTGTGTATTTCCCAGTTAATATTATAATGGTATATACCCTCAGGCAAGCAAAACAAGTTCTTTATAACAGATTCTTCAGGGCATACTATATTTATTTTACTTATGTGTATTGTCTTTTGATGTCTGGAAGTTCACTTTGGGATAGATAGAAAACATTGAAGCTAAACTTAACCAGTGAGCAAGAAGACCTTAGAAAACTACAGGGTGGGTGATTACTAAGTCTACTAGTAATTAAAGGTGGAAACCACTTTGCTCCTGTGGGCTCAACTTCATTAAGCCATGGACCAGGATGTAAACAAGCAGTGCCTGGCATCATTTCCTTGCTTCTGGCCCTGGTCTTCAACTTGTTCTGCAGCACCATTTAAAGCATTGTAGAACCGCATTTCAATCCCTGCTACTCACACAGAGTCCATTTTGCAAAAGTATAAATGGTCTTAAAATAGGATTTTACTGGGAAGGGGAGGCCCAGAAATCCTCAGCCAGTCACAGTGCACTTTGAATGACTAATTTAAGCCATTACGTTCCAAAATAAGGGATAAATCATACTTTTCATAACACTCCCGCGTAAGACTAGTTTTAATTTTAAAAAGTCAAGCACTTACATTAATCTGAGTCTAAAATAATAGGTCCCTGATTTAAAATCTCCTAACATTCTTTCACACTTCATAAACACTAAAAATAAAGTTGTCTCACCAAACAGTGACCTATGGATCCAGTCAACAGAATGTATTTCAAGGAAAACTGAAGCAAGAGCCCCCTCCTCCTCCTTCTCCTCGCCCCCCCACCCCCCCAGACTAGGCTGTGCAGGCAGATTATAGTTTGTAGCCTTAATTGGTTTTAAATGTAGAGTGGGAGAGAAGAGACTACAGTCGGTAGAGAATGTGAGATTTATTTTCCTTCTTAAATCAAAAGCAGATTCCAAGCTTCAGCTGTCCCCCCTCATCCCCAAACCTGCCTCCATAGGGTTGTGTGTGTGTGTGTATATATATATATATATATATATATATATATTTTTTTTTTTTTTTACAGGAAGATGTTAGGTGAGGGAAAGTTAAAAGTGCTGTGAAGTGTCGAGTCAAAGAAGTCAATCGAGGGGTTGAGGGTACATTTGTTTATTTATTTATAAGGCATTCAGCCTCTCAGCTGTTTCTCTTTCACTGGCTTTTGGAAGCCTGCAGCCCTATGGAGAAAAGGCAGATTTTGGATTGAATATTCTTTGTGCCAACCATTCCTGTTTCTTACCCAGGGCAGGGGTGGGATGGGGGGGAGGAGGAGGGGGAGGAGGAGGACGCATATTTATAAATGACAACCTGGGGAGGAGGGAGGGAGGTGAGGGAAGGAAAGGGGGGGGGAAGAGACAAAAAAGTTTCAGCTGGTAGGATCGCGCTCCACGGTGCCACCCCGAGGTGCCCTCCCTTCCCCGCGCCCCCTCCCCCGCCTGGGTGCTGCAGGCTGGCGCCGGCGGGCAAGGAGACACAGCTCACCATTCCAGCACCTTCGCCCCCCCCCCCCAAACACACGACTCCACACGGGGACTACTCCACGGCGGCCCCCCTCTCCTCCCCACCAAGCCTGGAGAAGGTTGCCAGGGACCGGAGATAAAAGGGCGCCCAACTCCAGGGGACCTCCGGTTGTAGTTTCCAATCCTTCCCCTCTCCTGCTCCCCCTTCCTCCCCCCCCCGCCCCTTCCCAGCTGCAGGCGCACACACGCACACAGACACAGACGCGCGCGGGGATCCACGCGTCCAGCAGAGCCGTCGCGATCCACATTCTTGCACACCGCCCCCCCCTCGGCCTCCTCTTCGCCCTCCCCACATCCAACCCACTCACCCCCCACCCTCCGCGCGCCCGGAGTCGCTGAGCGGGACGAGTGACAGGCCCGTCCCGCCAACCCGCGCCCGGGAGGGCCGGGAGGAGCGGCGCGCGGGGCCAACTGCAGCGCGTCTTCCGGCGGCGGTGGAGGCGGCGAGGGAGGGCCGCGGGGCGGAGCCGGAGTTTAGGAAGAGGCGGGGCCGGCTGTCATCAATGAAGTCATATTCATAATCGAGTCCCTCGCTTCCCCTCCGCGTCTGTACTCTGGGTGACTCAGAGAGAGGGAAGATCCAGCCAGCACACTCCGCGCCTCCGAGCGAGGTAAATAGAACTTACAACTCGGTTTCTCCTCTTGTTTTTTTTTTTTTTTTTCCTCCTCCGCTCCGGCCTCCGCCCCCCCATCCGCTTCTCCACCCCCTTGAACGCCACCCGCCGCCGCCGCCGCCGCCGCGCCAACCCCTCCGGGCACCCGCACCGCCTGCGCCGCCGCTCGGGCTCCTTCATTCCCCTCCTGATGATTCTGGACGCTGCATGCACCGGGATCCCAACCCATGGGTGGACCCGCCGCCGGGACGGACAGACAGACAGACAAACAACCACCAAACAAACACAAAAGCCCGCCTCCTCCTCCTCCTCCTCCCCGCCGGCCTCAGGTGGAATGCTCTAACGACAGCTTCCCCGAGCGGGGGGCGGGGGGGGGGCGGCCCGGGGGGCGGGGGTGGCGAAGAAACGGGAAAGTTTCCACCGAACCCCCGCGGTTCCAATCCTCACAGGAATAATAAGGACTCCTTCCAGGGGGCCCGAGGAGGAGGAGGATGAAGAGGAGGAGGAGGAGAGACTAGAAATCCCAACCTAAACCGCAGCCTTGACCCTGGGCGGGCTGGCGGGCAGGGACGAGCTGCCAAACTCAAGGTTGCAACACGCCTGGTCAGGTTGCAGCCTCACCACAACCTCCCCCCACACTCCTTCCCCGCATCTCCTCGAATGCTAAGGTGGGGAGGGCAGGTGGCCGGAGGAGGCGGGGGGGGGGGATTGATGGCGTGGGGGGGGGTGTGGGGAGCTGGGGAATGGAGAATGGAAACGCGGCAGTTCATCCCGAGCTCTCCTCCCTGGAAGAGTTGGAAGTGAGGGGTGGGGAGGGATGGGGGGGGCGCCCACGGCCGCGGCTTTTCCGTGTTGGGGGGGACTTGGTTAAAGGGCTCCGGGCGGCCGCGGCGACGCCGGCGAGACCTCGGCGGGGTGCGCGGAGCGCGGGGGTGGCGAGCGGGGTGGGCCGGGCTGGAGCGCGCGCGGGGCGGGGGGGGGCGGAGGTGTCACCTCCACTCTGCATTCCCTGGGTGCGTGTGTGAGGAGGGGGGGAAGGAGGACCCGGAGTGTGGAACCTTTTAGAGCAAAAGGGCTCCCGATGGACGGAGTCCCGGCGCCGCCGCCGCCGCAGTCCCCGGCCGCCGCTCGGCGGGTTTGGCAGCGCGGGCTCTGGTGTTGGAAGTTGAGGGAGTCCGGTCGGGCGTGAGGACGGGAGGTTCCTTCCCCTTCCCTCCCTCCGCCCCTCCTCCTCCTCCCCGCCGCCACGGGACACTCCGTGCTCGTAGAGGAGGTCGAAGGTGTCAGCCGGGCTCCGCGGCCCGGCTCCCCCTCGCTCCAGGTTGGTTTTCTTTGGCTTCGTTGGAAGCGTCGGCCTCGGGGCGTCCGGAGTCTCGGGATCCGGGCGAGCCGGGGCTGCGGCGGGCGGGGGAGGCCGCGATCCGGAGAATCCTCTCCCCGCCTGACTGTCACCCCGGGACCCGCGCGCACCCGGGCAGCGGCCGCGGCGGCGTAGCCCGGGGAAGGGGCAGGGCTGCGGTGGGGAGGGAATGGAGGTGGAGGGAGGGGGGGAAGGCGGGGAGACCGGGTGGGAGCCTCCTCCCCGAGATGACATCCCCCTCCCTCCCCTTCCTTCTCCCAGCTTTCGAGTTTGCTTTATTCCCAGCCCAACCTGATTGGCACTCTCCCCTCTTTTCATCCTCCCCCCCCCTCTCCTCCCCACCCTGCCATCCCTCAGCCTCTCCGGGCTTGTGTTGCAAAACAACGGCGTGGCCGTCTGCAAAGGTGTCGCGCTGCACTTCCCCAAATAACCAGCCCAGCCCCGCCAGCCGCCGGGAACGCGTCCAGACTCCTGCCCCCGGCTGCCCCGCGCCGGGCCTCGCCGCCCGGGCGCTGTGGAACCGCGCGGTGCAGGGGTGCAGCCGCGCGGGCTCCGGGAGAGGTGGGGGGCGGTGCGTGTGTGTGGGGGGGGTGAGGCTCCGGGTACCCTGAGCGGGGACAACTCCGGCCAGTTTCCGGCACACGCTTTTCTGCCAAGTGTCTGGTCTGTGCGCTCGCTCCCGCCCGGCGCCGCCTGGATCGCATTATTTGATTTTATATTTCATATTTTTATATTTGTAAATCCGGGTTGTCGTTTGCATTGCAGATGGTGGTGAGCGACTGGGGTGGTTGGGATCGCTCGGGGAGCTGGGAGGAGGAGGAGGGGGAGTGGAGGGAAGTTGGCCGTGGATCTGGCTAGGGTAAGGGAAAAAAAAAAAGTTTGGCCGGGCAGCGAAGTAGGGTGGAAGGGTGGGGAGGAGAAGGGAGGGGGCGGCGAGCTCTCGCGGCTCCGCGCTCCCGGGACCCGAGCGAGTGTGTCTGCGCGTGAGTGCGCGGAGTGCGCGCCGGGCCAGTGCGTCGCCAGCCGGGCGCGCTCGGCCCGCGGCTCCCCGGCCGCCCCGGGGGAGGACGAGGCGGGCGCGGGCCGGTGTGGGTGCGCGCGCGCGTGTGTGTGTGTGTGTGTGTGTGTGTGTGTGTGCGTGTGTGTGTGTGTGTGTGTGTGCATGCACAGGGGCCGGAGGGGCGGGGTGGCCGTGCGTGGCGCGCGCGAGCGGCGGAGAATCAGGAAGTCACCGCGGCGAAGCGCACACAGACATGTTTGATCGCCGTGACATGACGCGCGAGCTGGAGGAAGCGGCGGCGGCGGCGGCGGCGGGGGCCGGGCCGCGGGCGCCGGCCTAGGCTGCGGCTCTGCCGATCCCGCTCCCCGACCTGCCCCGGGGGGGAGAGAAGCCCCACGCCACCCGCTCCTCCACCCGCACCGCAGCTCCTCCTCCCCGCGCCCCAGGTAAGGAGCCAGCGCCGCCGCCGCCGCCCCCGCCACCCGCGGAGCGCCCTGGCTTCCCCCAGGTCCTTCCCGGCCACCCCCCCCTCCCTCCACCCTATCCTCCCCTCCACGCCCCGTCTCCAGCTCGCCTTCCCTGCCAAGTCAGGCTGGGGTGGTGGTGGGGGGGGATCGGGTTCCCGGTCCTCAGGATCGATCGATTTGCGTGGCAAACTTTGCAGCGGGAAGGCGTCGCGGGGGAAAGGGAGGAAGGAGCGGGAGGCCTGGCTCGCCGCGGTCCCGGCTCCCTCCGGGCCCGGGGAGCTGGGGGGGGCGGGGGCGTCCTGGTGGCTCGGTGCACGGACAAACTTGGGGCCTAACCAAGCCTCCGCCAGGCTTTCCCCCGGCGCGGAAGGCTCCGCCGACCGGCAGTCACCGTGAACGACGCGCGGAAGGTCGAGTGCACTCGCCCGGCCGGCGGCTTGGGTGTTCCGCAGGGAAAAGCCGGAAGGCTGGGGAGTCAGAGGGGGTTTGGGGGGCTGCGCCTGATCCTCCATTCCTTATTCAATGTCTGCAGCCGAGTGTTATGTAATGTCAGTGGCACACGGGTGCAAAGCCCGCACTGGGCTCCCCCGTTCCTTTGTTTATATAACTTTTGGAGAGTTTTTGTCTCTCTCTCTCTCTCTCTCTCTCTCTCTCTCTCTCTCTCTCTCTCTCTCTCTCTCTCTCTCTCTCTCTCTCTCTCTCCCTCCCTCCCTCCCTCTCCCCCTCTCCCCCCTTTCCCTCCCTCTCCTCCTCCCTCCACTCTCCTCTCCCTCTCCCTCCCTCCCTTAATGTGATGGGAAAAAGCAGAGCAACCAGGTTAGTGATTTTCTTTTCCTTTCTGTAGTTTTTTCCCCCCTTTTAAGAGAGGTGTCATCAATGTCTCCTTCCTGATGATTATGTGTTGGCCTGTCGTTCTTTGTATGTTCAAAGATGGAGAGGACGCGTTGTGCACTGCATCCCGTGGTTAAAGTCTGTGCATTCTCAACCGCAGCGTTCATTCTCCCAACTTCCCCGGAGGAGAAGGACTTCCCTGGCCTGGTGGAGTTGCCTGAGGGTTGAGTAGCAGAACATTCCTGTCCAAGTCAGCAAGGGAAAGACTTACCACTGAGGACTGTACTAAAAGAAAAACCATTGGCCATTGTCCTATAAGTGCATCTACTCACAGATGCACCTTCAAGTGTTTTCAATAATATTTATCATAAGTTCCTGGGGGGGGTGCTAGACCAGCTAACAGACTACTTCTAGCTCCCTGCTGTAAGGGTGGGAGGTGTGACAGGGTGACTGGGTTGAATCCTAGCTGGTGCATTGTTATGCAAATCAAGACACACGTTCTCTTTTAGGAATCTAATTGCCCTTTTATTCTCCTGGGCCTTCCTGCTTTCTTTTAAAAATGCTCCGTTTTGAAGAAGTGGGGGGGGGGGGAGTCCAGTAGGATGGAAAAGAGGGAAACAAAAGAGGATAATGGAAGACCAAATATGATTCAAGTATATATACATACACATAAGTGTCATAATGAAACCCATTATTTTTTGTCCAACTAATAGACTACACTAGTGATTTTTTTTTGTAGAAGGAAAGAAGCATAAGCAATACCAATTTTAAGAAGAGAACGAAATACAGTGCCCTCTTTTAACTCAGATGTTTACTATTGGAAAAAAAGGGAATTTAGAGGAGACACCTGTTAGGCATATAAGATGTTTATTGAAGTAGATTGTGGCGAGGTGGGGGAGGGAGGACTGTCTACCTTGTTCTGGGTATTTAAAAGAAGATGGCATATTGGTAGAGCGCATTTTAAAATAAATGAGGGATTTAGAGTATCAGAACCCTTGAGGGCTAGTGGGGGAGAGCTTTCTTCAGGGCAGCTTTTCTCTTGTATCAGTTACAGCGCAGCGTTGGCACTAGCTGCACTGTGGTGTTTCACAAAAAATATTCACCACCAGAGCATGTTCAAAGCAGCCTTAGATCTTTTCTTTTGTTCCTTTTAAAAGTGGTTTTTTGAGCATTTTCATCAAGTCTCTTGAAAAGTGCTTTGACCAACACCTAAGGCTCAGAATTGACCCCCAAAAAAGGTGTGCCTCTTGTACTGTATTGTTAATGCTTGAATTCTGTTTCAAGTATAGCAGACACTATACCTAGAAGGTAACCCTTTTGCAGATGATTATTTAAAACTGGCTTTCTTTGATCAGATAAGGCATTCTACAGGCTGGTGTAAAAACACCTCTCATTCTTTTTCTAAAAGGCAATTGTGATGCTTGTTATAATACTGTAATATTTTGACATTTCATTCAAAGGCTCATTATATACTGGCATACCACCATCAGCTGAAACTTTCCAGACATTCTAAGAGTGTTGTCCTTCAGTGCTTTTTTTTTCTTCTCCTTTAGAAGTCTTCCTCTATAAACAAGGCCTTTCTGTAAACAAGGCCTTTGTCAGGTTCTTTTAGGCCGGCAGCTTTTTGATACTCACATAAATATAATTAATCAGATTTATGATATTTTGACATGCTCTCATGAACACAGCTCAATTATCTCAATTATCTCAAATATGACGCTCTGACCACATCTCAGCTTTTACAATGTACGGAGTGTTAGTGAGACCCGATTCACCAGAATGTTTTATTCCTAGTTCTCATCAAGGTGATTTTAAGGGAAGACATGGACGATTCGTTGCTTAAGATGAATGACCTTAGAAAACTCTATAAAGAGTCACATTTCCTTTCTGCAGTATTTCTGATGAGAAAATTTCCCTAATAAGCCATGAAAACGCATTTTTTGATTACTTCTGACTTCTCCTTTTCATGTAATGTCTAACAAAAATCTTACAATTTTCATAAATTTTGAATTTTTGAGATTGTGTCTGGCTACCAAAGGATGCTGAATTTTCTTTTCTTTGGAAAAGTTCTTATTGTGGAACTTTAATCTCTAGGCAGTTAATAAAGTCATGGGTCATTCCCTAAGTATTTGGGAACAGAAAGTACAGATGTTGATAATTTATTTGGTAGGGTATACAAGGCCTAGGGTGTTTATTTTTTTTTCTATACAAAAGTTGTGACTTTATACTTAGCAGAGAATATAGATATCTAGAAGTATGTTCGTTCAGTCTTACGAAAGGACACATTTAGTTGCCTAAGATATTTATCACTAACTTAAATGGGATCTTGTAACCTGAGTTTAGAAAGTTTTAAAGCTTTATTACTGCTTATTATGACTGTATTATTTTATTCCACATGTTGATATAGCACTTTTCCTTGAAAGAGTACAGGATACAACAGTGCGCGCGCGCTCTCTCTCTCTCTCTCTCTCTCTCTCTCTCTCTCTCTCTCTCTATATATATATATATATATATATATATGTATTTTGATAATTTTTAATATGAAGATATTCCTGGGTATCTTATGCCTGTAAACCTATATGCCTATAAATCAGTTGGCTGAGAGCTGAGCCTATGGGTTCAAGGTCATCCTAGACAAGAACATTTTTGAGACACTCATCTCTTAATTAACCACTGAAAAGCCTGGAAGTAGAACTGTGGCTCAAGTGGTAGAATACTACAACACACACACACAAAGATACTTAAGTAAACCATGGTAATATATATAATAGATCTGATAAAATTCAATTAGCTAAATGACTATTGAAGGTTGAATATGAACATTTCATTAACTTATTCACTGGACGATGCTTTATGAAATATATAGATTGTGATTTCTGATGTGACTGGTAGCCTTTTGGACTTTTCGGTTCACAATATACCTTTTTGTCATGGAAACAGTATTTTACTAGATATGAAAGATTAGCTGGACATTTGAACAAGTATTGTCAGGTTGTATGCCTGTAAGATTTAAAGCACTTCAAGTTAACAATATATTATGTTGTATTTTTAGGTGGACAGGCATCAGCATAACCATCAGTTCCACATGAATATCTGTTATCCATTTCGGCAAGTCATGAATGTCTTAGAAATGGATTTACTTTAAATATGGGCTAACCCTTTTATAAACTATAAATGAGTCCCCAGTTGTTGAAATCAAACTTTAAAAATCATTAAATATAATTCTGATCTTCTGCCCTTCTAAAAATGTGAATTGTAATTTGGGAAGCTAAAATTATTTAAAAAGGAAGAAAAATTCCAATAACAACAACAACAAAAGAGATTGTATCAAGTTGGCTTGATGCATGGGACTTGCACTCCATGGTGATTTTTCTTGTTCAAGATGATTGTACATTTCTTTACCTAGCCGAAGGTGGTGTGTTCCAGTTTTTGCTATCCCACTGGGAGATGAGTCATGAGAATGTCTGTAAGGAAAGCCCTCTCCTCTATACCCCCCATTACTTTGTAGAACTGGGTGTACAATAGTTTTTGCAAATATTCGCCTTTATTTTTGTAGTTTGTTGTGCTGTGCTGAAATGCCATTAAACAAAAGTCCAATAGATGAATTAGAAGAAAGAAAAATCGATGGTCTGTAAGAATTTGTGTTTCATGGAAGGTACCTGGATATTTACACATAGAAGCAGCAAATGGAAATTGCTGAGGCCATGTGATGGCAGGGATCTCAGGACAAGGTCTCTTGAATTGAGGGAGTGGATGAGGTTTCTAGAAGGGAGGTAGGATTGCAGAAGAGGAGTGCTTGGATGGGGTGTTCTTAATCAGCCTACATCAGAAGAAACCTCGAGATGGCAGGAACCAAGCTTGAACATATTTTGGGAAGATTCTATATCTGTTTTCACCTGCTTCCCTGGGGCAAGAGATCCCAGTGAGGCAGAGCAGTCAGATTATAGAACGACTTGACTTCCAGGCTAAAACATGAATTTTTTTATCCAAGGTGGGTTGGAGGTTTGTCTCTCAGAAGTTTTGTGCCAAGGGGATTCATGAACAAAGCAGTATATCAGATTAATCTGGTAGCTTGTGTATTCAAGTTGGGGGGCAGGGGGATTGGTATTCTTAGAAAGATCCTGGTATGAACGTGTGTTTGGATGTGATACCTTAACCAGGTATCTTTATGTCTAATGCTTTATTTGATTCATCTCGAAACTGAGATTATACTTAGATTCTATTAATGTCTATTTTGTAGGTCGAAAACTTAGAACATGAATAAGTTAACCGAGCCTCTTGATGGGAGATTCATAAATGGCTATTATCCATTCCAACTGGAGTGGATTTGAAGGCTTGGTTGTTGAAATTTTGTTGCTACTATGAATGTCAGGCAAGTTAAGTCTATTAAAATAGGTCATCTATCCAACACATACCTTATTTCACTGGGCATATAATACTTGAGTTTTACTGCTGAGTAAAGTTTTTGGAGTATGCATCTCATACTTTTGTAGATTTGGTGTACAAATGAAATTACCTTAGCAGAAAGAAAAGGAAGTGGCTGTCATTGATTATTATCAGCATCCCAAAGGAGATTGCTTTGCAAAAGGACCTCACATGACCTAAAGACAGGCATACATGTAAATATACATGAGTACATTTCTTGTATACATATGATTACATGTGATTACATTTCAGGGTGTCATGCTTTGAAACTAGCTCTTTTTTTTTTAAGTTTTGCCATATCCTAAATACTTAAAAGGATTTCTCACCTGTAATTGAGATAAGGCTTTGCTCTAATCTTCATATTTGTAAAGTACTGAAGTATTAAAAGTAGCTTTTGATGGCTTGTTTTCCATCCGCCCACACCCCTCTCCCCCGCCCGGGGGATGGCGCTTTTCTATGCCCTCCAAGCAGTTTGGGTTCACCTGAATTTCAGAAGTGATAATTATCTGTGATGATCTCTGCAACTGCCAGTGAACGTGAGTTCCAGATTAAAGGGGGGCTTTCTTGAAGTGCTTCTTTGTTGTCCTTTGGGTTTCATTGGCAGGCCTTCTTTTTAAGGCAAGTTCCCTTTGTACAAAGATGGTTGGTCCTCACTGAGGGGCCATGGATTGCATTATGGGTAGACTCTTGTGAGTGGGTAACTCTTGGAATCTGCGGGGGTGAGGATGTGAAGAGCCGGGTCCTGTACAAGTGGTGCCTGAGGCTCCTGGGAGGCTAATTAGTACAGCAGTTTTGTTGTACACAGAGCTTTCTCACAGCCTCTTCCAGGTCTGACTCCAGGCAAGGATGGTCCCAAGGCAGCCTAAAATATGGGCAACAGCTCGTCCCGTCCTAATTTGTTTCCTTGATTGAAAGATGAAGGCGAGTTCACAGAAGCCCAGTGAACAGAGTGAAGTTTTTTGTTGTTGTTTTGCAAAAAATCACGTAAAAAATATTTTATCGTCTTTAAGTAGATGTACAAAGAGGTTACCGTTGAACATGTCGGTTTATAAGTGTGATGCATCTTGATCCACGTCACTCCTTTCATTGCTCTTCCCCATCCTTCCCAACCCAACCCCGTCCCCAACTTTTCTAGTTTCATAAGATATGAATTGAATATTATGACTGCATTCTCTTCAGCTGCTTGTGTGTGTGTGTGTGTGTGTGTGTGTGTGTGTATGTGTGTGTATCATGGGGCTTGAACTTGGCCTGAGTGCTGTCCCTGATCTCTTCAGCTCTAGGCTGTTGCCCTACCCTTGAGCCAAGCCCTACTTCCCCGATTTTTAGAGGTTAATTGGAGATAAGAGTCTCAAGTCCTTTTGTGCCTGGGCTGGCTTTCAACCTTGATCCTCAGATCTCAGCCTCCTGAGTAGCTAGGATTATAGGCATGAGTCAATGTACCTGGCTTCCAGCTGCTTTTAAAAACATATTTGTCTTTGAAATGACTGGCGAATTGGCGTGAACAACCATGAGAAAGTTTTTCCAATGCTTTTCTAAGCTTTTGACGGAACAACTTATAACATGAGCCTGTAACCCAGTATGCTTTTTAAAATTTGTGACACAAATCATATTGTGAACTGTTTAAAGTTGTACATCTCAGTCCAAGAAGCAGTGTGGGCCTTGAGAGTGTTTCACCAAGGTTGTTTACAACATTGGCCTCAAACAAGAAACTTTTGGTAGATTTATTTCCTTTATCTTCTCTACTACTATTCCACTTCATTCCTCCATTCAGAACATCAGAATTGTGTCCCAGTTCTAGAGATGTTGTGACTTCTTTTGGGTGACTTATCAATTCGTTTGTAGAGGACATAGAAAAGAAGAAACAGCCTTGCTGCCTAGAGGAATTATTCTGAATCAGCAAACAGACATGAAAAAACAAAACAAAGAGACAGCCAGTTCTTATCTTAATGATCTCTGGAGCCTTATCTTGTGGTACAGCCAGAAAACTTTAAAAAAAAAAAAAAAAAGGTTGCGTTATTCTTAGGGAAGTAGACAGGGGCCTGCTTTTCAATCTGCCATTCTTCCTTTAAGTTCATTCTTACCCAACCTTTTCCCCAAGCTTCCTTTTGAATGTTGGAGAACTTATTTTAAACAACTTGTCAAGGCCTGATGAACTTCCCAAACTCTCTGAACAAACCTAATTTTTTTGTTGTTGTTATTGTTGCTAACCTAACTAACATTCCACCATCTTCGTTAAGCTTTCCCTTATTCCTTTTCCTTCCTCCACACTGTGCATGGGAAAGTGAACCTTCACACTCTATTACAATAAGGATGTTCTCACTCTGCTTCTACTAGTGTTAGCAAATCTTCCATCTTTTTCTCTTGTTGACACTTAAATGTTTCTTGTTTCTTTCACCGTCAGATTTTCAGACATGCACTCTAATCCTTTTGTGATGGGGAGGGGGACGTGGTTTACATGCCTGGTGATGGGTGGACACAGAACAGAGTGGAGAATAAATAGGTAAGACTGGTCCTTCGAATATTTGCTTCAACGTCGCTGATCTATTCAGGATATGACATCTCTTCATCTCATATTCTCTCTAGGGCTCCCTTTGCTCCTGTGTCCCTCGAATGTGATAGTATCACAGCCAAATCCTAATCTAGCAAAATACCTGCCTCATCAGACACATCTGTGTTGCTTTAGCCTATATTCTCTGTGTCATACCTTTCTCTGTCCCAACTGAAAATTTTCCATCTTAGTAGATTCTCTTATTACCCATGTGATTTTGGAGGAAGCGTGCTGGAAGAAGAGTGACAAGTCATTGAAATTATTATGAAGGACATGTAGGGGTGTGTGTGTGTGTGTGTATACATATATACGTATATATACATATATATACGTATACATATATACGTATATATGTATACATATGTGTGTGTGTGTATATATATATATATATATATATATATATGGCTGCGGGGGGCGGGCATGTCTTCAGTTTCTTCTGTCTGTGGTTCTATAGTAAGGCCTAACTTTTGTCAGGGTTAATACAGTTGGTATTATGAGCCCTAGAATTCCATGAAGTTGAACTGCATTTGATATGCAGATGGCTGTGCAGAGCCTCTTAGCTCCAGAGGAAGGAGGGAGATGGGGACTGAGGAAAGATGATTGTGGCATTTGGAGTTGTCCCCACAACTCCAGGGCCTTTTATTTATTATTATTATTTTTTAAACACCCTCTCAGTTGTAAAGGCAGAATGTCTGGATGACAAGAAGACAGGGTGCACTACTGAGAAATTCTTGCTTAAGAACATGGAGGCTCAGGCCTCAGGAGGCCTGTCCTGAGGCCTAGAGGAGCATGTCCCTGAGAAGAGATGGAGTCACAGAGAAGTAGCTGCAAGGCTGCCTCCTCATACCCCAGGCACATTTTCTTTAGTCACATACTTACAGAATAAGTCATTCTTTTCTGTGACAAATGTAAAACTCCCATCCCCTTAAAACAGATGAAGCAAGATGATTGTGACTGTCATCACATGTTCAGGCTTATCACTCTCTGGTTCAGGTTATCTGAACTCTTGCTTTCTTCTTGTCTGCACTCATCTTTATCCCATCTCCACCACCCCATCTCAGTCAGTTCTCTAGTCTCTGTGATTTAGAAAAGAAAGAAGAGGACAAAGTTCCCTAGGGGGGCAATGGGGAGTCAAAAAGTCGAGTTAAATACACATCTGGTTGAAAGTTATACTCTCACATATCTTTATACCTTTGGGAAAGTCCAGGTACTAGAACTGAAATAACTTTGCTACCAGAACTGTGAAGGAAGAACTGAGCCCAGGACTCCTGGCCTCATCTTTGTGAGGTTGTCTTCCCAGGACCACCTTAGTTTGAGCATCAAAGTTCATTACTGAACAATAGCACAGAATTTTTGAGGGAGCAGAAGGCATCAAGTCATGATTTGGGGACTGGGGAGAGGCAGAGGACCTTACGACACTCTACATCTTGAGTTCCAAGGAAACCAAGGGCCCCAGAGGAAGATCATTTTTCTCAGGGCTGCGGGGTGGGGTGTCTGAGACCAGAGCTCAGGTGCCTGGACACTGCATTGGATTGAAAGCCAGCAAATGATCACGTTCATGTCTCTGAGAGTGTGTGGCACAGGGTTAAAGTGCTGTGTCTCTGTGCTACACACCTTCATTCTGGCAATGCCATTCCAACAGTGAGCTAAGAGCACTCGTTAATGTTTCCTATATAATGTGTTTTTATATTAACATTCCACTTATGTGCTGTCGTTTTTCATTTCCCTTCTATACTTTCCCTCTAAAAACTTTTAATAGTTTCCTTTATCCCCCCCCTTCTCAAAACAGGAGCATTTTATGGAACTGTATGGAAGAGATTCTCACATTCTCTGAGATTTCCAGATGAGAATGATAATATATGAAGAAGGGAGCAGTGTAGGCTAATGTATATCAAAATGCAAAACCTGAGAGCTGGGACTATTAAGTTAACCTGAATATTTGTATCTTCATTGTTTAAACTTGGGGGTGTAATGCCAGAATACCTATTGAAGCTGATTTCAAGGTAAACCATAACAGGAACTAAGCAATTTCCTTTTATTCACTAAAATATAAAGGGGTGTTATTACTTCGCTACATACATGAAAGGACAGTATAACTTGCAGAACCCCTGAGTTGACGTCAGCTTCCTAAATTTAAGATGCTTATTGAACACGTGTGTGTTTATGTGAGAGAGGGTGGAAGGCCAAAAAAAAAAAGTCATTTCCGCTTGCTTTGTTAATTTCAAAGAATAAATAATAACATTTGGCTCTCCAGAGTAATTCTCCCTCAACACTCCCCTGTTGTTTTATGGACTACTTATACTAGGTTTTCTTAGAGCCTATCTTGGAATTCCTGCTTTTAATCACCATGAAGTAACCGTTTGTTGCTTCCTGTTTTCGCTTTCTTTTATTGATTAGAATGGCCTGTTTGCTTCTCATTAAAGATTCTTTATGCAAGTACTCCTCAAACACTGATACTCTGTAGTTCTCATTTACAAAATCAGTTGACTCGTTTCATAGCTTGAACCTTAAAATTCTGCCTTCAGTTTACTCCTGTGTGTGTGTGTGTGTGTGGGTGTGTGTGTTTGTTTGTTTGAACACTTTACTGGCTGCAGGTTGGAGGTTCTGGGCGCACAGGCATGAAGAAGATGAAATCTCCACCTTCATGGTTCTTGTATCCTGGAGATTTAGGAAGAAATGAGAACAGGTGCAAGGGATGGAACTAATGTGGGCATTTCGTACTTCCCTCTCATCTCTTCTAGCAGCTCTGGAGACCAGGCTGCTTGCTATAAGTGAATTCCACCTCTGCCATTAAGTGGCAGGTCAGCAAATCACTCAAGGGATCTCAGTCTGTATTGTGTGAGATTGGCAGGAAAAAGTTGCATTGGACAGGGAAGTTCTGTTTGATGGTTTTGCTCTTTTTTTTTTAAGTGACACCATCAAATGCTAACAAATGTTTTATTTTGGTGTTGACAGAGAAGTATAGATGTATGCCTCCAAGGTAACACCAGGATATAGAGCAATTGCTATTGCTGGTGATAGCTGTCTTGGACTCATTGGTCCTAGAATTTGGAAAACATTTTACCTAATAGCTAAGATGCAATTGTACCCACTCCATGAGGCCCTTCTCCATGAGGTTTCCAGGAAGTATGGGTGATGGGATATTGTTCTGCAAAATTCAAAGATCATATTGTCCACATCTAGTCCCTGATCCTATTATCATAGACCACGTCCCCCATGGATTCTTGACCAGAGTGAAGGATGAGGAAAGAAAAAAAAAAAAAAAAGAGGGGCCTGGAGTTTGGCCTAGTGGTAGAGTGCTTGCTTAGCATGCACGAAGACCGGGGTTCGATTCCTTGGTACCACATTCATAGAAAAAAGCCAGAAATGGTGCTGAGACTCAAGTGGTAGAGGCCTGTCCTTGAGAAAGTCCAAGGACAGTGCTCAGACCCTGAGCTCAAGCCTAAGACTGGCAAAAAAAAAAAAAAAAAAAAAGATTAGTCTTAACTGCGCATGTGTTCTCTGACTCAGTTATTGATCTGGCAGGAGGAGTCCATCTTTCACTGTCTCTTCACTTCAGGTTCAGCAGAGGTGGTAGGGAGATAAGACGAAAGTACACGTGACTTGGTGTACCAGGCACACAGCCTGGCTCATTAGATATCTTACTGGACTTAACTCTCAGAAAAGGAAACGTCAAGCATCTTGAGTGGTGATTGCCTGTACGCGTATCCTTGATTCCCATAGCTTCTGCTTTTTTCCATAATTGGGATTTTTCTTTCTTTCTCAATTCATGAAATTGTATTGTTCCCATTTAATGATCTGAAATTGTCTGTGGATATTTGAATGCCTGTTGGCTTATAAAAGTGGGTCTTGGTTGGATACTTTTTTTTTTTTCCGCCAGTTTTGGGCTTGAGCCCAGGACCTGAACACTGTCCTTGGACTTTGTCAAGGCTAGAGCTCTACCACTTGAGCCTCAGCACCATTTTTGGCTTTTTTCTAGGTATGTGGTATAGAGGAATCGAACCCGGGTCTTCGTGCATGCTAGGCAAGCACTCTACCACTCGGCCAAACTCCCAGCCTTTGGTTGGATACCTTTTAAGTGGCCTTCTATTCTAGAGGCTTGGGGGTACGGTGAAGGGCTGATGGCTTACAAAGTGCCCATGCCAGTACATTATGGAGAGCATCTGTTGTCTTCAGTAGTAAATTTCAAACTTGTTTAGATTCTGCTTATGTGTTAAATTTCAGTTTCTCAAGTGTGTCTTTTTTGTATCGTTAGATAATTTATATCTTTCTGGGGAATCATTTAGAGTACGCTTTTTCTTTTTTCAAACAAGTGTTCTTTATAAAGACTGAAGTATGAGGATATACATCAAACTTACTCAACATCTGGACTAGACAGGGCAGTTCTGTTTGATGTTTGTTACAGAAATGGCACCGTCAAACGTTAACAACTGTTTTATTTGGATCTTAACATCATATTTAAAACATTTTTGTCTTTCAGTTTTCCAACTTAGTGTCACTCTGCTGACTGGCAGAGATAGGAGAAGTTGATGTCCACGCCTACAGACCCAGCTGCAATGCCCCACCCAGGGCCCTCTCCAGGGCCCGGGCCTTCCCCTGGACCAATTCTGGGACCTAGTCCAGGACCAGGACCATCCCCAGGTTCTGTCCACAGCATGATGGGCCCAAGCCCTGGGCCTCCCAGTGTCTCACATCCCATGCCGGCAATAGGCTCTGCGGACTTCCCACAGGAAGGCATGCATCAACTGCATAAGGTAAGACTGCCCCCCTCCCCCCAATCGTCCACATGTCTCTCTTCTCTGCTCTGGTTAAAAGGAGAATCAAGCTATACTTTTGTCTTTGTTTTATGTTATTGAAAACACACATTCTGAGATACTTCCCTTATTACAGGTTAGATGTTGGCTTTTTAAAAATACTAAGACTGGGGGAGGAATTTGGCCTAGTGGTAGATTGCTTGCCTAGCATGCACGAAGACCCGGGTTTGATTTCTCGGTACCACATACATAGCAAAAAGCTGGAAGTGGTGCTGAGGCTCAAGTGGTAGAGCTCTAGATTTGAGAAAGTCCAAGGACAGTGCTCAGACCCTGAGTTCAAACCCAGGACTGGCAAAAATAAATAAGCAAATAAATAAAAAATACTAAGACCAAGCTGGCAGTGTGGCCGAATGATAGAGTGCTTGCTTAGCATGCAAAAGCCCTGGGTTCAATTCCCCAGTACCACATACACAGAATAAGCCAGAAGTGATATTGTGGCTCAAGTGGCAGAGCACTAGCTTTAAGAAAACTTAAGGACGGTGCCCAATCCTGAGTTCTAGCCCCAGGACTGACCAAAAAAGAAAAAAAGATACTAAGACCATGCAATTCTGACAGGTTCTATAATTTGTGGACTGAAGGTATTTTGGCTTGGTGAATGGGTATATTAGTGAATGAATCTCTTCTTTTCTCATGTCAAACATCCTGCGTCCATAAATGAACATATTTTCTTCCCTGAAAAGGTGAAGTTTATTTAAATTATTTAAATTAAATATTAGGATCCCACTGTCCCCACTCTACCCTGCAACCCTTGTTTAAACCTGTCTTTAACTTGTTAGATATCTAGAGAAATAAAGGTGCTTATTTCCTATACCATATTTTTGGACCATATTGCTGTCGTGAAATCATTAAGTTGTGTGTTCATTTAGAAGCTGTATTCTAGATCTGATCGGTCACTTGTAAACTTTTGTCCAAATGACTTACAGAATTTCAGAATGGCTTGAGGATGCTTCATCTTCCAAAGGAAAGAGAAAATGTGAAGGAAATATTTAGCTCATCTCCCTTGGTTCTTTAAGCACTCAGAGTATGTAAGTGAGGATTGAAATTGTGTTCTGTTTAATAATTGGGCAGTTATACTGATGATTACTTTTTCTAACATGTTTTGTTATCTCATATCTTTACTGTACTTTCTCATCTTCTCTACTTTCCAAGACACTCCCTTTTGTGTGGCATTGTTCTCAGTGAACTTTTCAGTGTTCACCATTCTGCTTTCCCTCCCCTGAAACTCCTCAGAGAGTAACTTTTTTGAGGACTTGGTGAAGTTGAAAGGGCTCACACCTGCTGGCCAGATGCCCTCACTCTTTTAACATTTTTGTTTTCTAGGTCACTATGCTTCTTGTCTTGCTCCTCCTCCTTCTTTCTGAGCTTCAGCATCTTGTTTTTCAGCATCACTGGAAAGAAATAAACAAGTGGCCTAAATACATCTGCCGTGTTGCTTTGATTTCCTCTCTATTATTACTATTTAACAGACTCAGTGTCACTCTTTATACCAGATTCTTCCCATTTTTCTTCTAAGTATCTTCTTTATGGCAAATTTTCCCTCTTTTCAAGTGCGTGCTTTTGACTCTGCAGAAATTATCTTCCTTTTCTCCAAAACTGCAAACACTCATACTTTCTTGCTTGAAGTCATTTGGTTTCTATAAACTCCTGGAAATATTTCTTTCAGGCTGTTTTTGAAAATTGCTATTACAGTTTGAAGAGGAATAGACTTTTCCTTTCGCAAACACATGCTCCATTGCCCAATTCTGGATTAAATTAACGGCAGTTCAATTGCTATTTATTGTGTGTCTGTCAAGTACTGAGCCTCCAGTTCTGAGTTCAGTTCCCATGTTTGTTATTTATTTCCAAATTGTGCCTTTAACCTCTTTTAGTCTTTCCTCTCTCAGGAACATTGCTCTTTTTCATGCTCCGTGTTCATTTCCCACCCCCATTTGCTTTTCTGCCCTGTCCGTTCCTCTGCTCCCACTTGCCAGGACACTTTCTAGTTTCAACTTTTCTGACTTGCCATAGTTCCTACCTCTGAAATGAAGGAAAAATAACACATGTGCGTGTGCATGTGCGAACACACACACACACACACACACACACACACACACACACGTGCATGCAACCATCATATGCATTTCAAATATTCTTCCTTCAAACTTCAGACTAACTCCAATATTTGACAGGTTTCAAGAATACTTAGAAGGATATGGAAGGATAACTTATACTTATCTACCCTCTGAACAGGACTTCATATGATTTGACAGGTTCAGACATGACCAAAGGAAAAAAAAATAAACACTTTCTAAAGCTTTAACTTTTCATTGTAGATGGTTTTTACTGATCCTGTTGATATCACCTTATTTTAATATCTTGCTCCAGCATAGGAGATGTAAAATTAAATGACTATGAGATGGGTAATGAATGATTGTATCACACCTCTGAAGACTCTGGGGCAAGGATGTTAAATCTCCAGACAGAAGTGCCGTAGCTTCACAAGGTGAATAACAGATGTCTTTTAACTGTTTCAGCCCATCGATGGGATACATGACAAAGGGATTGTGGAAGATATCCACTGTGGATCCATGAAAGGCACTGGCATGCGACCCCCTCACCCTGGAATGGGCCCTCCACAGAGCCCAATGGATCAGCATAGCCAAGGTTTGTGCCTGATGTAGGACTTTTTCCTATGGGCATTTTCCATGATGACTTCCAAAGAATGTGTTTCAAGAAGACTGACTCCAGTTTTTGTCTCCAATAGAAACACCCTTGTCCTCATAACTGTAGTATTTGTGTAAGCAATTTTTATTTCCAACATCCTAGTAATTCTACTAACCAGTGTATGTACCTGCTTCAGGTACTTTGTCCCAGATCCTATGGATGTGTTTTTTTGTACGTACTCCTCAATTTATAGATGAGGAAGCTTAGACAATTTACTGTGTTTCTCTTAACTTTCCATAGCCAGCGAGTGATTGGGATGTAGTCAGAGCTCCCTGCCAACAACAGGGTGAATATGAAGATTAAATGAGCCACCTGAGTCACTTGAGCTACACACTTTTACACATGGTGTCTAAACAGCCTTTTCTGGCAGTGACATGATCTGTCATTGCCATGGATAGCTTGGTTTGTCACCTAGGGCTGCCAGAGCAAATGACCACAAACTGAATGGCATGAAATAAATTTATTTTCTCATAGTTGTCAGGGGCGAGAAGTTCAGAATCGAGGTGTCACCAAAGTCCTGCTGTCTCCAAAGACTTCAGAGAAGAACCTTTCCTTCTTTTTTCTTGGCCTCGGGGGCTTGGTTGTCAGTGATCATTGGCATTTCTGGGCTTACAGATGAATCACTCCAGTCTGGGCCCCCATTGTCACATAACTTTTTTCTTGTTCTTTTTTTTTTTTAATACTGCATGTGTTTTTGTGTGCAGAGTCCTCTCTTTTATAAGGTTATTGTTGCTTGGATTAGAATAACTCCTAATACAGTGTGATTTCATTTTAATTTTATTACATTTGCATAGATTCTTTTCCCAAATAAGGCCACAATTCACAGGTGCACACAGCAGCTTTTTTGGTGAGGGGCATATTTCAGTCCACAACATTGGATAAATCCACATATGTTGTATTTCTTTTCGAGTCATCTTTTTGGCCATCATTGTTGGAGGCAGGAGATGCTTCAAATTTCAGTGTTGTTGTGTGGTCATCTTAACATGCAAGTGGCATGTGTTAATTTAGCATTAATTGACTATGACACATGCATATTCCAATGTGAAGTATAGGGGTTATATACTGCTCTGTGTCATCACATGTGAGCTTTTCCTCCATTCAGAATCAGATATACTAGAGGAGACTTTTGGCTACGAGAACGAAAAGAAAGGTACTCACAGTAACTTTCCTTTTTTGAAGTAGAAATCAATCTTGGAGGTGACTATCAGAATGCCTTCCCACTAATATTTGAACAGGCTTTGAACATCCCAGATGCTGATCTGAATTGTCACAGGTGACTCATAAAATTTTGCCCACATCAGGAAAGTAATCTGAAGGATTGTGGTTTTCCACAGTATAAGAATTAAAAATTGAATCATTCAATGCTGAGAATGAGTGAAAGTGGTGCTTCTAAGTTTATCATTTAAATTCCAAGGGGCCAGGTGTGCTCATGGAGTTAATGTAGATCTTGTTTTTTTAATACATATCAGATATGGATGAAGTATTTATAGTGATTGTTAAAGCCAGGTGCTTGCTGTTTCTATTTCTGGCATGGGACCACTTCCTAGAATGACACAGTAGAAAACCCCTCAAGTAAGCATCTCTAGCACACAAATGATCAGGGCAAGCAATTCTACCATTGTGTCTTTTAAAACTTTTCTAGTCACTTGGCTCTGCTCTTCAATTTAAGAATAGTGGAATCTTAAACACTTGGCATAAAGTCTAGTACATGACTAGATATGCATGTAATAAGTTTTGTTCCGTCATGTATAGAAATACACCTGGGTATTCACAAGTCAACAATTTTAAATAGATCTAAATTTTCAGAGAACTTTGATAAGTTTTACTTTGAAATGCAAGGGGTCTGCATTTAGTGGATTCAGAATGCATGTGTAATATAATTCTCTAGAATAGCACATTGCAGACCAAGAAGTAAGTTATTTAAAGATACATTTTTAAAAATAGATAAATATTGATATAATGCAGTCTTATTCTACATAATGATCTGAAAAGAACTTAGACTTAGTAATAGAGTGTGTCCTTAAATGCTGATTATAGATAGCCATTTCTAGGTAGATAGATAAGAAGTGTTGTACTGACAAGAAGGCTGCCAGGTTTTTAACTGTCTAGAAACTTAGTAGATTACTTAAGGATTGAAGCAAAACCATTTCCTTCAGTGAATGTTGAATTGTATACCTTATAGTTCTAACAATAACACTGTTAATTTTTAGTGTATTAGATAGAAGTGTGTGTAGAGAAAACTCCCATAAAACTGCACTTAAGAGTTTGAGATCACCAGCATATGGCTCATGACTGTAATGCTAGGTACTCATGAGGCTGAGTTCTGAGGATCGTGGTTCAAAGCCAGCCCAGGCATTAAAGAACATGAGACTCTTATCTCCAGTTAATCACTAGAAAACGGGAAGTGGGGCTGTGGCTCCAGGGGTAGAGCAGTAGCCCTGAGCTGAAGAGCTCAGGGACAGTGCCCACGCCCAGAGTTCAAGCCCCATGACCCACCCCCCCCCCAAAAAAAAGTTTGTGTGAAATGGGGACAAAAGCATGAGAAAGGGGGTATCAATGTGTGTGAAGTAATGCACCTTCTATTTGGCGAATATAATTAATTCTATTAATTACAAATAAAAGTTTGAGATCAGCTGGGTGTGGTGTGGCTCTACTCAAGAAGCTGAGATTTGAGGATTGAGGTTCAAAACCAGCGGTAGGGCGGTAGCCTAGAGCTAAAGAGCTCAAGGACAACATGCAGACCCAGAGTTTAAGCCCCACGACTGACAAAACAAAAAAAAAGTTGGAGGTCATCGGGCTCAGAGTTTGTCTAGTGGTAGAGTGCTTGCCTAGCGTGCACAAAGACCCACATTCAATTCTTGGTACCACATACATTTTAAAAAAAAATCTGCAAGTGGTGCTGTGGCTCAAGTGGTAGAGCTCTAGCCTTGAGAAAGCCCAAAGACAGTGGTCAGGCCCTGAGTTCAAGCCCTAGTACTGCCAAAAAAAAAGAAAAAGGAAAAGTTTGAGATCATCATTATTAGAAGGGAAATTCCTACTTCTCTCCCAGAAAAAGGTGAAGCTGGGGAGATGATGACCCTTAAAGATCAGGGAAAGAAAATGGCTTCTTCTTGAATATTTTTAGATGAGCAAAGCAAACACGATTTCAGAAAGATTAGAATCTACATCAACATTATTATCCTTAGGCAAATGTATATTCACTCTGAGGTAATTTCTTCACTCTGTTTCCCCACTCAGGATAATTACCAAAGAACGTTATGTTGTTGCATCATGTAGGTACTGTTTTTCCATGAGTCGTAAGAAATGCTAATCATGTAGAAAAAAAATCACTCTCTGCAGCTGAGAGACACTGTCACATCTGATTCCCCACTGTGACAGGATGATTCTATAACATCCTCTGAGAATTTTAGGAAAGAGTTTCTTCCCACCCAAATTTAAGGCAAAAAATTTCTATATAGAGGGGCCTGGAGTTTGGCCTAGTGGTAGAGTGCTTGCATGAAGACCCAGGTTCAATTCCTTGGTACCATATACATAGAAAAAGCTGGAAGTGGTGCTGTGACTCAAGTGGTGGAGCTCTAGCCTCCCAAGGACAGTACTCAGGCCCTGAGTTCAGTCTCCAGGACTGGCAAAAAAAAAAAAAAAAATTCTATAATGATTAATTTCGGAACCTGTTTCCTCCCCCCCCCCCCCTTCAGTCATGGGGCTTGAACTAGGCCTGGGCACTGTCTTTGAGCTCTTCTGCTCAAGGCTACCACTCTACCCTTGAGCCAACCCCACTTCCCATTTTCTGGGGGTTAATAGGAGATAAGAGTCTCAGGTCCCGGGCTGGCTCTGAACCTTGATCCTCAGATCTCAGCCTCCTGAGTAGCTAGGATTACATGCATGAGCCACTATGCCCAGGTGTTTTTTTTTTTATTGTAATTTATTGTCTGGATAATGGATAGTGGAGTTACAGTTACATTTGTCAGGTAGTGGATACATTACTTCTCAAACCTTCACATTTCCTTCTTGTTAAATTTGAGACAAGGTAGATTGTTTTTCTTTCGTTCCTTCTTTTTTTTTTGCATTGGTTTTTGCAGTGTTCGTGATATTTGTTGGCTTTGCATCACTACAAAATATAGCATTAGGTACTTCGTTCAAGGTGTACGTTACTGAAATCGTCTTCCCTTTGCAACACTGTCCTGTCATTGTCCCAACATCATAGTAAAGCTATTTTCTTGGTAGTTTAAAAGGGTGACTTAATAATGAGTATTCCACAGCTGAGTTTAAGCTTGTTTGCCTAATATTTCATCTGTTATAGCAAGCATCCTGTGACTTGTCATGAATGAGCTTATAATTGACCATCTTAGAGAAATAATAAAGACTCAACAGGAGACACATGACACACTTGTGACTTCCCGGGTTTTCTTCTATTATGAAAATGTTAATTTCTGTGGTGGAAAGTTTTTTCGCCTTTGTAGTAGACTTTAGGGTTATCCAAAATAAATATAATGAACAGCTATCAATACAACCAGTGAACTGGATGGAAGCTTCATTGACAAGGGGAAAAATGAAAGAAGTTAAGACTTATTTATATCCATTAAATATTTAGTGTTTATAAATAACAAGTTGAAATTTCCTGCTAGTACTTCAGGCTGATTTCAGGAGGAGTTCTTTGGCTAACATAACCAACAAACTGGAACTCAATCATGACATTGTTTTTGTGCTCTTTCATGGAGGACTGATTTGGAGAAATGAATGAGACTTAATAGTTTTTCCATTTCTCTCCAGGGTTGAGAGTCTTTTTAACTGGAATTCTGCTTCTTACCAATTGATAGCACAGGGATTGATTTTTTATCTTAGGGGATCATGTTAAATGGAAGACGATTTAACATTTGCAATGTTACAATTAACTGTCATGCTGCTTGGAGGAAATAATCCTTATACTCTTTATCTTCTCTAGTCTCAGTGATGATGTGTCTCCAGCAAGTAGAGCATATGTCTCCGAGCCTCTGTGGCTGTGCATTGATGTTTAGAGCTCTTACACGCAAACTCGACATATCTTCAAAAATAGAGCACTTATAAACAGTAATTTCAGTAACTTTTATGAAAACTATAATTTTCATACATGTTCATTAAATGGCAAAGACCTTTTATCTGTATATGTAATATTCTGTTTGGGGAAAGACTATTAAAATTGGCAGTGTTTTGGTTTGCTGTAGTCATTTTGTTCCCTCCTTCATTGAGATATCCCTCCTTCAATATTCAACCATGTTTTTTCTGTGAGAATCGTTTGATCAGGCTATGCACACCATATTCTGAAATAATTTCATTGACATCTTTATGTCTTTGCTTCCCCAAGGAAGATACTCTTAAGTTTCTTCCACTTAAGGTTTATTTTAACCCAAACCTTCACTTTTATATTAGTTCCAAAGTGGTATGCATGGAGCTTTTAAAATTCAGTGTGTGTGTGTGTGTGTGTGTGTGTGTGTGTGTGTGTGTGTGTGTGTGTGTACTGGCGTTGGGGTGTGGGGCTTTAACTCTGCCTGGGTGCCATCCCTGAGCTTTTTCAAAATTGAAGATAAGAGCCTCATGGACTTTCCTGCCTGGGCTGGCTATGAACCATGATCAGTAGATTTGAGCTTCCTCAGTAGCTAGGATTACAGGCATGAGCCATTCATGCCAGCTGAAATTCTTAACTCATTTCTATGTAACAAAATGTGTATTCGATTTTGGATAAATGTCATGCATTGCAAACAGATCTTAATTTAAATCTTGGAGCTGCTGATAGGTTACTGGTATGATTTTGAGTAAGTCATTCTGGACCTCAGTTTCCTCGCTTTACAAAGTAGGACTAGCAGTACATATTCTTTAGGGCTATGTGACGATCCGTGTGGCAATACATGCATGTTCTCCCCTTTGCCCTCTTGGGTATTATTTCTGTAACTTCACTTACCTGATTTCCACTGACCATTGTTGGCATCCACCTGTTAAGTCCTGCTCTACTCACAACAGAGCAGTTCTCAGGAGCTCAGTTATCCCCTGAGCATCAGTGGTGATAACTGGCAAGTTAAGCACCAGTGACTGGTGAGCTTTTACATATGGTTAATTTTCAGGATCCATGGTAGTAGCTAGTTTGAAAATTTATTGACAGCTTTCTTTCCCTAGAGCCCCTTTTCACACCTTACCAGGGTTCCTGCACTTCCCAGATAAATCACTTCACTCAATTCTTACATCAGACTACTTGTAGAGAAAATTGAGCTGAAATAGTGCCTAGTGCCTAAAGCTCTATAGACCCTCCATAATTGAAAATGTATTCACAACTTACATACAAGTATGCAAAATAATATTTGTGCTCCCCATCAGACATTCTTTATTTTCTACTGAGATATTAGATGCCTTCAGGCTTTACTATCTAGATTGGAGCTATTCTGAATGTATACTCCCATCCTTTGATGCCTTCTACTAAGAGTTTGCCTTCTGGTGAACCAGTTGCTACTGATTGCTTGAAAAATGGCTACTGAAGAGACAAATTGTTGTGAAGTTAAAATACTGAATTTCAAAGACACATTGTGGGAAAAAAAATAGGAAGAAAAACTAGCTCACTGATCATTTTTGCATTTTGAAATGTGAATGTTTCAGATATGTTAGCTTCAGTAAGTTGTTATTTGAACTTAATTTCGCCTGTTTCCTTTACTGTGTTAATCTGGCTAGCAGGAAACTTCAAATTATGGCTACAGACCATATATGATACATGTTGAATTGTGCGTCGTTATACAAAATTTAAATTGTTACCATGTAAGGTTGTAGAGAATTATCTCAGTGATTAGGACGAGCTGTCTTTCAGGGTCATTCAGAACAGTCTCTGATCCGCCTGTATTTTGTTGTAGGTTATATGTCACCACATCCGTCTCCATTGGGAGCCCCAGAACATGTCTCCAGCCCTATATCTGGAGGAGGCCCAACTCCACCCCAGATGCCACCGAGCCAGCCAGGGCCTCTCATCCCTGGTGATCTGCAGGCAATGAACCAGACCAACAGAGGCCCCTCGCCTTTCAGTCCTGTCCAGCTGCATCAGCTTCGAGCTCAGATTTTAGCTTACAAAATGTTGGCCCGGGGCCAGCCCCTCCCTGAAACACTGCAGCTTGCAGTCCAGGGGAAAAGGACGTTGCCTGGCATGCAGCAGCAACAACAGCAGCAGCCACAGCAGCAGCAGCCACAGCAGCAGCAGCCACAGCAGTCACAGCAGCCGCAGCAGCAACAACAACAACAAGCACCCCAGCCATCGCAGCAGCCACCGGCCCTTGTTAGCTACAACAGACCATCTGGTAGGTTAATATGCAGCCAAATGAATAACACCATAGCCCTGTCCAGTTTGGATATGAAAGCCTGCTCACACACAGCAGTGCTGGGCTGGTATAATAAGCCCAAGACTGACACAGCCCTTTGTTAAACCTCTATTTTATTGTTCCTCTTAGATTGGCCAAGATTTGTAGCCCGATTGTTTACTTTTTAGTGTCTCCTACAAGCTGCGGCCCTAAGGGAAATACACACACACACACACACACACACACACACACACACACACTCACCTATATTTTACATTCTCTTTCAAGAGGCCCAAGGTTAAAAGCCTATACCCTAGTGGAGGAACCCTGGATCTAGTATATTCCATCTGTAAAATTTTCCTCCTTGAGTTGGCCCCTATCTAGACATCTTACGTATATTGATTTCTTCCCCTTTTCCTTGTAAAAGCATTTAAAGAGACCCTCAAGAAGCATATATATATATATATGTATATATTGTCATATAATTATCTAGTAAAAAATCAGAAATAAAGGAAAACAGAAAGATGAAAAAAATAACAAGGTCAGGATTATATAGTTGCCATTAAAGCCTTCATAGCCTCTATGGCTAAGCTTTAAAGATAGCTTGAGTTTCCTGATGGAACTAACAAGGAGACGGAGTCACATACCTTAATTCTCACAAGAATTGCTTACCCATTTCTCAGTGAATACAAAGCCGTTTCTGGTATGAGAATATGAAGTAGATTTCCCAGGAGGAAATATTCTTTAAATTACAGTCATTCCTCTGTATCTGAGGAGGATTGGATCTAAGACCCTTAGTGGATAGCACCGGCCATGAGGCTCAAGTCCTTTATATAAAATGTGATGCAGTGTTTGCATAAAACCTATGTACATCCTCCAGTGTACCTTAAATCATCTCTACATTGCATAATAATATAATATTCAGTATGGTGGTTGTTATACTGTATAGTTTAGAGAATAAGAACTACAAAGAGAAGTGTGTATGTGTTCAGGACAAATGCCATTTTGTTCTCCTGAATATTTTCTGTCTGGGATTGATTGATGTCATAGATGTAGAAGACTGATTGTACTAGTATGATCATCTCCATTGTTATTATTATTGTAAGAGTCTTTCTGCGATAGAAAAACATCAGTAACATTTGCACATTATAGAGTAGTAGAATCTACATAACCCATTTCTTAGACTCACTGGGACAAAATCAGAAGGTTCTGGGATAAAGTTTCTTGCATAATCATATGCATCAGCAGAGATGATATAATCTAGATAGTTCTGGCTGATTCTGATAAAGGAATTCTACAAGGGATTGGGAAGTGATGGGTTTTTCTTGTAGTTTATTTCCTCCTGGACAGGTTTTTGTTCTTAATAAAATCTGATAAAAGGTCTGGTGGAAGCTTTGGACTGTGGGAAATCAGATCCTCTCTAGATATTGGTACCTATGAATGCTGTATACTCATCTGGTCAAGTTTCCACATGCTAGCTACTGAGAACAGTTGTAAGATTGGTGGGAACTTGGACAATGGGAAATAATTCAGATTGGTATTTATTTCAATTTTAAAATATTCTTTAGCTGGGTGTTTCTATTTGGTTCAGCTCCAAGAGTTTAGCTGCTATCTGAAATATGAGCTCTTCTCATCAATTGTCAACTGCAGCATTATGAATGAGAGTACACACCCATAACTGGCAGCTCTTGGAGGACCTGTTTCAAACCCAACAAAACAATAAAAGAATGTGTATTTGTAAGACACAAATAGGGAGTTGGGGAATAGTTCATCAATAGAGTATTTGTCTAGTAGGCTCAAGGCTTTGGGTTTAATTCTTTAGCAAATGAAGGGAAAGGAAAAAGAAACAAGGGAAAAGTGAGTATCTGAGCCTATTTGAGATACTTTAAAAATATATAGCAAACTGGATGGATTTAAAAACTGGGTGGATTGAGAAGTCCCAGCTCAAAGGGCTGGCATATTTGGTGTCTTGTGAGTGGCTTTCCGACTCATTGCTGAAACCTCCTTGCTGTATCCTCACACAGCAGAGGGAAAGCGGAAGCTTACCGGGCACTGATCCTGTTCATGGCAGATCTTCCCTCGTGGCCTAATTGCTCCCCAGTACTATCCACTTGGGAACGTAGGATTTCAACATAGGAATTGTGAGAATACCATGGTCCACAAACATTCAATCTATGGCAGTAGGCTTTTAAATAGCATAAAAACATAATTTTGTACTCAGAATTCCGTGTGGCCATTTGGTAAATATAAGATCAAATAGGACCAAATATCAGGACTGAGATGTAAATATCACCTTGAATGGTCAAGAAGTTTTAAAGCAATAACACTGATGGCTCACACCTGTAATCCTAGCTATTCAGGAGACTGAGATCATGGTTCAGAGCTAACCTGGGCAGGGACATTCAGAAGACTCTTACCACCAAAAAAACCCCCAAAAAACAAAAAAAAAAAAAACCCAGAAATGGAGCTGTGGCTCAAAGTGGTAGAATGCTAGCCTGAGCAAAAGAGCTCAGGGACAGCGCCCAGGCTCTGAGTTCAAGTCTTACAACAACAACAACAAATACAGCTAAATAGAAAGAAAGATGTGTGCCTTTAGAGCCACTGAATGTCTATTGGCTCATCCTTGCTCCACCTAAGTAAATGCTTTGCCCATGTCACACATCAGCAGTCTTGACTGTAGGGGGAATGCTCTTGTCCCTTTCCTTACATGGGCTCCTTCCAGGCTCAAATTCCTAAGTCAAGGGAAAGGACTAGTTTCAAGATATGAGTACCAGAATTCAAGCTTTATTCTCCTGCGTGTGAAGAGCAGAGTGTAGTATCTCAACCTCTTGAGTAAAGCCTTTTTTACTCTGACCCAGTTAGTGTCAACACAGTTCGTTATCTTTGTCTCCCATATCTTGCTGTAAGAATAGTGCTAAGGAAAAGGGTTTTGAAGCAGAAGCCTACTGGTCACCATCAGACGGCTAAAGACTTTATGTGGACAAAGGAGCAAAGTCTGAACCTCTCATAAGATAGTGGTCTGGGGCCTTGACAGGCACAATCCCCTGTACATGTAGATGGTTTGGGGCCATCATCTTATTTCGGCCTGCATAGGCATTAGTGTTAGTAAAATTGACTTTCTCAGCACAAGATTCTCCCATGCTGTTTAATAGGACCCTGAATCCCTGATCTGAGAAACCTTTTAATCCTAAGATAATGGGTCTGAATGTAGTAGTCAAATTGGAAAGATATGTTATTTGGACATATATGCATAGCAGAATTTTATGTGCTAAAGGACCCAGTTTGTATATGTATCTTTCACATCAAAAGAGAAAGTTCTTTTTCATTACCCATCTGTAAAATTTTTATCTTCCCTTTATCTGATCTTTGTCTTCAGAAAAACTTACTTTTATGACCCACTGCTCAGGTCTTTTATTTCCCAGCACTCCTTTAGAAATGAAAATATTTGGGCAGGTTGAATTATATGGCAGACTAGATAAGGTGGCTGTGAACTAAGGAGGAAAAGATCTCTTTCATATACAAGATCCAGTGTGCCCTTTGATAGCTCAGAGCAGACGACTGTAGAAGACCTGTGATAGGGATCAAATACAAGATCCACTCCTGCTACTGTGAGGATAGCCACAGGTTAGAGAACTTGTCAGCAAATCTTATTTCCTATGGAGACGGCTAACTTTATTCGACAAATGCAAGTTGCGTTATTTTTTTTGGGGGGGGGTAGGGGCGGTTTAGGTTGGCATTTAGGACAAGCCAAAATAAGGCAAGTGTTCCTTATAGTTTATATTAAACTTTGTTTTTAAATCTTCTATTTGAAACTAGTATAAATGTCCTACTAATCTTGTTTATTTATACCCCATTAATCTTTCAAGGGAACATAGATTTTAGGGTGTCTGTTTACCTGATGGTAGCTGCATTTCCATTTTTTTCTTTTGGTCTCCTTTCCCATATGCTTTGTGGATAAAGGAAATGATTTGGGCTGGGCTAGTCTAGCTGAAACAGACTCCAGAGTTAGAATTCACCAAAAGTGGCATTGTCCAAGCCACCACCAGAGAATCCTGGCCTGGTTGGGGACCTGCACACCGAGCTCTATCGTGATTGCTCTTGGGAATTGTTGGTCTCCAGTGTTGAGAACATATTCTTGTTCTTGTGGGTAGCGCTCAAGTCCAGTGCATGGTTTTCTTTTCGTTCTGATTGACTTTTCCTTTTAGGGATTAAGACAAACTAAAAATGAGAATTGAAAAGCCTGCAGTTAGGGGAAGGTAAGGTAAAGACATTATGATAGAAAACAAAAGATTTTTGCGTGTGTGTGTGTGTGTGTGTGTGTATGTGTGTGTTGTCCTTGGCCTTCCCATCTTTGGTACCTGAAGCTTCTCAGTTTACTTACTTTAAATACAATTGTGCAAGTTGGTAGTTCTAGATGCCCAGACACAGGTACTCTGCATTAGGTACTTAGGTAAACCGATAATTTAGCTAATATTTTCTTGCCTCGTTTCTTCAAATCAAGGCATGATGGGATGAGATGTACCCACTGAAGGGCTCTCTGAGCAGGGTTGGACAACCCTGCCAGAGGGCAAGGCATGGCTCCAATTAGACTCCGGAGCCCAGGGCAGAAGAGAAAACTCATGGCATGTTGTACCTCCGACCATTACATCTAAATTGTTCCTGATGGAGAAAGGAGTGTGAGAGAACAGACTAAAGCATGTAATTTGTCTTCTGTTTCAAAAGGTATCAGAGAAAGGTCATAGGTCTTGGACTTCCAGAGTTTAGGGGTCAAGAAGATTTCGGTGACTGGGGCACAGATCCAGCCAGGCAAGTGCACCCGGTAAGCCACCTGTGGGGCCAACAGAGAACCTAATAAATAAGGAGTTCCATTCTGGACATGTCTACTTGTAGTAAGCTGCATTTGGTTCTCCAGCCTCAAAGGAGAAGTATTTAGATAAGCTCTTAGAGGGAGGAGACCATAAACTCATGCAGTAAGAGAACTTGTGCTGTTTAGCTTACAAGTGGATTCCCATAGCAGCTGGCAGGAAGCCCGTGGCAAGCTGACTTAGCCGAGTATTTATGCTGGGTTGTGTGTTGAACTATAGAAATACTTGTATAGAAAACATACTCTTAGGGCCGGGAGTTTGGCCTAGTGGTTAAAGTGCTTGCCTAGCATGCATGAAAACCCGGGTTCGATTCCTCGGTACCACATACATAGAAAAAAGCCGGAAGTGGTGCTGAGGCTCAAGTGGTAGAGCTCTAGCCTTGAGAAAAAAGTCCAAGGACAGTGCTCAGGCCCTGAGCTCAAGCCCAGGACTAGCAAAAAAAAAAAAAAAAAAAAAAAAGAAACTCTTAGCTGAGAGTGTGGCCTAGTGGTAGGGTGCTTGCCTAGCATGCACAAAAGCCTTGGGTACCACATACATAGAAAAAGCCGGAAGTGGTGCTGTGGCTGAAGTAGTACAGCACTAGCCTTGAGAAAGCTCAAAGACAGTGCCCAGGCCCTGAGTTGAAATGCCAGGCAGGACTGGCAAAGAAAGAGAAGAAAAGAAAAGAATCGAAGCACTCTTGAAGTTGCCCGCTAAGTGGAATCTAATTTCCTAGGACATTTTTTGTTGGTTGGCAAAGTTTTGCTGTAAAGCTTAGTATAGTTTTTAATTCAAATTCTTTACCCTTCCCAATTACGGGTGGCAATAAAGATGGGTAGATTTGAGCATGTGGATGCATCAGTCCAGAAGTTCTCACAAGCACCCTGTGAGACAGCATAGGGTTTTAATCCCTAGCTCTGTTCTAAACCCTATTCTGAAGATGGCAAAATGGAGGCACAGAGATGTTGGGTAACATGGTCAGGCTGAGAACAGCCAATGGGTGATAGAGCTGAAGTGAAGCATAATCATTTCTTCTGGAAAAATGCAAGCTGAGTTCTGATGGCTCACAGCTATAATCCTAGCTATCCAAGGAGGGTAAGCTCTAAGGGGCACAGATAGAAGCCAGCCCAGGCAGGAAATTCTATGAGACTCTTTTATTTCTAGTTAACTAGGAAGAAGCGGAAGTGCAGGTGTGGCTCAGGTGGTAGAGTGCCAGCCTTGGACAGTAAAAAATGAAGAGACACTGCTTAGGTCCTGAGTTCAAGCCCTCTAATAAAGGCATGAATAACAAAAATCAAATTAAAACAGAAAATGAATCAGTCTTTATATTTAAGTGAGCTTTATATTTAAGTGTCTTTATATTGAAGTGATCAAATAAGGCTAACTTTGTATATATATATATATTTATCTGATGTAATTTGTAGGCATAGACTAATAAGGACTGAATGACAGATGTGCTTTGTATATCATGCTTTGATTAAGTACGGTTTTAAAAATAGTGACTTGAGGGGCTGGAAGTTTGGGCTACTGGTAGAGTGTTTGCCTAGCATTCACAAACACCCAGGTTCAATCCCTTGGTCCCACATACATAGGAAAAAAAGGAGAGAGAGCCAGAGTGAGAGAGCGAGAGAGAGAGACTGGAAATGGTGCTGTGGCTCAAGTGACAGACCATTAGCCTTGAGTAAAAAGCCCAAGGTCAGTGCTCAGGCCCTGAGTTCAAGCCCCAGGACTGGCAAAATGAAATAAGATAAAATAAAAATAAAAATAGTGACTTGAATGTACTTTAGGGAGTCCTCGTAAACTTCCATCTCCTGCCTCAGTATTTACAGCAGAAACACTGAACAAGAAAGGGCCAGCACATGTGAAGAATATATGGACATTCCACTATTAGGAGGTTTTGAATTACTTCAATTTCAGATGCTTTGAAAATGGAGTTAGAGCAACAATTGTGATGTTATCCTATCGGTAAACCTCCTATTTTCTTATCAAATGTGTGTGTGTGTGTGTGTGTGTGTGTGTGTGTGTGTGTGTGTGTGTGTGTTTTAGAGGACCTATAGGTAGTAAATACTACTTAGTATGCTTTTGCCAAGACTTCCAGTACATTTGATTCTAATAGCTCTTGGGCTTATTAAAGATACTCATAGAATCAGAGAGAATTAAAAACCTCTCATTTGACTGGGTCACAGTTAAAGCAGTGAAGATGAAAATGTACTGTAGGGGTTGAAGGCATGTCTCAGTTGGTAGAGTAGTACCACAGAGAACTATCTACCCATCAGTACAAATCCTGGTCTCAGATCTGAAAAAGAAAAAAAGGAAAGAAAAATATATTTTATTTTTATTTTAATAAATAAAATAAAAAAATGAAATCAAGACTGAGGCCCTCCCCTGTGATCTCATCAACAAGGAAGTTTGAGATCAAAGGCCAACCCTGTACCAAAACACTCAAGACCTCTTCAGAAAAATAACTAAGGATAAAAAGGGCTGGAGACATGCTGTAGTAGTAGAATGCCTGCCTAGCAGCAGTACAAGGGAAAAGATACTCTAAAATTTCCTCCCTAACTCATTCCCATGCTTAGTAACATCAATGTAATATTTAGAAATGATTTTATTTTATATGCATGACTCATACATATAAATACCAAAGCTGAAAAACTAACCCCTTCATTACAAAGGTACATACCTGAAATAATAAATAAAATGACTACATTTCCTGGCAATATTTTTTTCATCATCCCCTAGAATGAAGGTCACAAATTATTTTTAAAAAGAAATCCTATCAGTTGCACATTTCAGGGGATGTTTTGCCTAATTTCAGAAGGAGAGGAAAGAAAGAACAATACATACCGACCCACACTCACGCACATACACTGTTGCAGGCTGACACGCATGGTCCTTTCCTCAGCAGTTTGCACTAATTCTTTGCATTCCTTCTGTCAAAATGTTTGCTTATAGCTTTCCTTGAATTGTCATTTAAGCCCATTGCTAAATGGTGTTTGTTGGAAATTGAATAAATGTGTTTCATTTGTCATACTGTATGCCTTTGTATGGTTAATTATTAAGTCGAGTGCATAGACTTATTTTTTAACTTAATAACTTCAATTTTAATTCTTTTAAAGGGTATAGAACATATTTGGAAGAATGCCTATCAGTAGTATTAACTCAATTACTGAGTTTTTTTTTTTAACGTACTAACTTATCAGGCAGGATGACACCTTATTTATAATTTTCACTTAGCTAAAATTTTAATATAAAAGGAAAGAGGAAACATTTATTTTAGGTCTATACCTAGCAATTAATTTAAATACTGGAAGTTTAATACAGAAAAAGACTATAGCTTCATTTTATCATTTAGGATTTGAGAATCCTAAAGATTACATGTCATTTTCTTCTGAGAAAATGACATTTGAATTTGAATTTGAATTTAACTGCTTGTTAATTTTTATTATTGTTAATGTCTATTAATTCTACTAATGTTTTTTCCCCTGACACTAAATGTAGAAATATCTGTGAATGCACAGTAAAACAATTAAGTTCTTGAGACTCACTATTAACCCTGACATGTATTTTAAAAGACCGCTAAGGAAAAGTCTGAGCTCCTCCTCCTCCTCCTCCTCCTCCTCCTCCTCCTCCTCCTCCTCCTCCTCCTCTTCCTCCTCCTCCTCAGCAGGTCTGCAAGCTCCTGCAAACACAGGACTGGCATAAGGCCTCGCTAAAAGGGGCTCACAGAGCCCTCTGCAAAATGGACATTTTAGGACCAAACCCAAATTGCACCTGCTTGTTGTAAAACTCCTTTTCTGAAGTTCAAAGGCACCTGTAACTATAAAAATCTACCGTGGACCATTACATTGAAAACAAGCCTGCATTTCCTGAATCTGTTTATTGCCCAAAAGTCAGGTTTGGGACCATATTTGGGAGTGCTCATCAGTGAATGCCATTTCCCTATGGGAATAGCTGCCAGAGAAAATTCTTTTTTTCTTTTTTCCTTTCCTGTTTCTTCCTCTCCACTTTCTCCTTCCTATCCTCCTTTGCTTTCTCTCCCCTCAAGTGTTTAAAATACTTACTGGTCCCCATCTTTGGGTCCTCAGGGCCAGGGGAAGTCAGGTATCCTGAGCGTCCTCCCACCTGTCCTGTCCTGCCCTTGTCTCTTGTCCTGCAGGCTCCGGGCCTGAGCTGTTGAGTGGCCTCAGCACCCCACAGAAACTGCCAGTGCCAGCGCCCAGTGGCCGCCCTTCACCTGTACCTCCAGCCAATGCACAGCCACCTGCGGCTGCCATGCCCGGGCCTTCTGTGCAGCAGCCCGGCCCGGGGCAGCCCTCACCTGTCCTGCAGCTGCAACAGAAGCAGAGCCGTATCAGCCCAATCCAGAAACCGCAAGGCCTGGACCCCGTGGAGATTCTACAGGAACGGGAATACAGGTACTGTCAGCCTGGGAGGGGTTAAAACAGTAGAGCAGAAAGTGCCACCAAGGGGGCAGGGACAGCACTGCCTTTTCTGGTGTGGTCTTTCTACTGTGGCTTAGAGGAAGTGCCCAGTGTAGACTTAGGAAGTGGAATCTCACTACTTGAATGATGATTGCAGGCCAAAGTTGCAGAAAATAATTGAGATGCGTTGGTAGGAAGCCTTAGGGTGGTGCCAGGTTGATCACACTGAGTTTTTTTTTTTTTTTTTTTTTTTTTCACTTAGCCAGAGATCTTTCATCTACTTCTATGACATGCCAGGTACTGGGGTCTTAAAGATCAAAAGCCCAGTGGCCATCGCATACTGTGATGCTTTTTTTTTTTTTCTCATTTCTCAGTTTGTCCTTGAATGACTACAAGATGGTCAGATGTTGAATGTGTTAGCCTGACCTTCAGATTAGAGGCACATCTTATTGATATTAGAGCAAAGCTTCGGTAGCTTGGTATAGTATTTCATAGTCCTTGTTTGCATTAATTCATGTTTGGGTTTATTGTTTGGTCTAGCTTTACAGGTAAACATCTTCAAATAAGGTTCTTATTTCTTAATCCAGAAATTTAATTTTCACCTGGTTTGGCATAGCTTTCTAAATTAGGGATTGGCAAGCTTTTCTGTAAGGGACCAGATGGAATATATTTTACGCTTGGCAGGTCCATATGTCTCAGACACAAATACCTCTGCCCTTTTTGTGCAGGACCAAAAAAAAAAAAAAAAACCACCCAAACACCAATAGACAGTAATAGGTTGGCTTTGTTCTGATAAAACTCTATTTATAAAAACAGACTGTGGTCACAATTTAGACCTCTGGCTGATAGTTAACAGACCTCTTATGTAAATGGTTATTGTCAAACACAAAGGGATTTATAGTAAGTCTTGAGTCAAGATAAAACAAAGCTAAGGTTGTGGATTATAGCTGCCTGGAGGCCTGCTCTGTCATTAACTAGCTTTTAACCTTGATCAAGTTGCATTTCTTTTTCTGTGACATGGTGTCTTTGTCTGGTTAGAGAAAGTAATGTGGCATTTCTCCTAATTGTGGAGTTGGGAAGATAAAGTGGTATGGAAATGCTCATTAAATATTAGCTATTATTATTTTGTAATTCTTTTATTTTTTATTTCTTAATTATTGTTTTGTAATTTTGGGTTCCCTTTTAAAACATTACCTTAGTCTTATGGAAGAGCACTTACTTGTTACTAGACTAAAATATAATTGATTTCAAGAATTGCTCTAATCCTACCTGCTCACGAGGATGAGATATGGGGGTGGCAGGTTGAAGTCAATCTGGGCAGAAAAGCCCTGTGAGATTCTCATCTCCAATTAATCACTTAAAAAACACAAAGAGGCTCAGAGACAGCACCCAAATTCTGAGGTCAAACCTCATAGCCAGCCCTCCCTCCCTAGATATTTTATGTTACGTTCAGCCCTGTTTCTCTTTCTCTTGCTTGACCTCCTCTGTGTGTGTGTGTGTGTGTGTCTGTCTGTCTGTCCATGTCCGTGTCCTATTTGTTTTGCTGACTGCTAAGTTTCCTGTCCTTTTTTCCAGAACTTCTGTTGTATGGTTCTTTTAATCTTAGTATTTGCAGGGGGGGGGGAGTGTGATCTTAATGGATTATTTATCCATTAAACCTATTTCAGTGTCTAAAAAGCTTTCATCTTCTAGTCCTGTATTAATAAAAATTGTCATCAGTTTTTTTATATGCATTGCAGAATGTGATGCAATGGCCGCTCTTCATGGTAGCATTAGTTAATAAATATCTCCTCTTTTGCAAAACTATATGGCTTTTGAAAACATTGATCTGGACAACCCTGAGTCTAAAAATTTTGGCGTGACCTTTGATCTGAATTTTCTCATGGCTTTGTGTGAAAGAATCGGTTGGTACTGACTGAATTACAGGGGCATGTGTTATCATCTTGGGTCATAAAGCAAAAAGTGGCTTCTGTTTCTGTGAGGGTAAATTGTTAAGCTGTAGAGATTAGGTAAATTTATCCATTAAGAGATTTATTCTTGAGATACTTGTAAAAGACACAGTGAAACTTCTTCCCTTTTGACCTCTGTAGTGGAATGATTAACCAGCCTTCTTTCTGATAACTAGAAGGGCCTGGCCTAGCCCCTCTGTACCATCTGGTTAAAGACTTGAACAACTTCTGAAGAAAAAACTTTTTTATTTTTATTTTTTTGCAGTTTGATAAATGTTGAGTAGAAATCAGCTGTCAGAAATTCCTTAACAGATGTTAAATTCCTTTTGGCCCTTGTGATATCACTTACCTTGTCAATGAAAATTGAAAGGAAATTATTAGAATCTTGCATCACTTTGAATTTTAAATCAGTCAGCTGCTTTCCTTGTTCATCATAGCATCAGAATTTTGACAAATCTACTTTCTTTAAAAAGTTGTAGCACCAGTAAGTTTTGTATGTGAACATTTCACCTCAGACCTGTACAAGCACTTTAGTTAAAACCATTTTCCTCGTTCAAGTTGAGTCTTTTTTTGTTTTTAATTCCTGTACTAGGGCTTGAACTCAGGACTTTGCATTCATTCCTCACATTTTTACTAAAGACTAGTGCTCTACCCCTTGAGCCACAGCTCTACTTCTGTCTTTTGGCTGGTTGATTGGATATTAGCATCTTTCATGTTTCTTTGTGTTTCTAAAGTTTGATTCTCAGATCTCAGCCTCCTGAGTAAGGAGGGTGATAGGCAGAAGTCACTGGTAACAGTGGCCGTTTTTGTTGATGGAACTTTATTGCTTTTCTCTCTTCTAAGTGTCAGAAAGATTTAGAAATGATTCTTTCTACTCCCCTGACCAGTGCTGGGGATTTTTTTTTTTGCCCAGGTAATATACCAAATTTCATTTCCTTTTATGTAGAATTAAAGATCTCATCAAAAATATAAGAATTCTCTAATAGGTATCTAAACTAATTCCACATGGAGGATGTATTTGACAATTAATGAGGTTTATCTGGGAAGACGTTTTGAATTCATCAGCCCTCTTGGGAATCAACTCAGAATTTAGTGTGAAAGGAGGTCTGGAGAAGTAAGCTGGGTTTCTTACCTATGGCTTTTTAAATTGTGTTTTGTCCTTATTGCCATTGCATCCCTGAAAATTTTTTCTCAAAAAATTACCAATGGTACAATATCCCAATGTCATTCTTTAAAGAAATAGAAGAGGCAATCCAAAATTTCATATGGAATAATAAAAGACCCCGTATAGCAAAAACATTTCTTAGCAGAAAGAACAGCGCAGGAGGAATTTCAATACCAAACTTTAGACTATTACAGAGCTATAATTATCAAAACAGCTTGGTACTGGCACAAAAACAGGCCTGAAGACCAATGTAATAGAACTGAGGACCCAGATATTAAACCACAGACCTATGGCCACCTAATCTTTGACAAGGGAGCCAAAAAAATAGAATGGAAGAAAGACAGCCTCTTCAACAAGTTGTGCTGGCAGAACTGGTTAAGCACCTGCAGAAAACTAAAGTTGGATCCTTCTTTGTCACCCTGCACTAGAATTAACTCCAAATGGATCAAAGACCTGGAGGTAAAAGCTGACACACTGAAAACTTTACAAGAAGGAATAGGAGATACACTAGGCCTCCTTGGCACAGGTTGAAACTTTCTTAATAAGGACCAAGAATCTCAACAAATCAGAGAAAGGCTGGATAGGTGGGACTGCATTAAATTGCAGAGCTTTTGTATGGCAAAGGACATGGCTAGTAAATTAATTAGGAAGCCTACAGAATGGGAGATCTTCACCAACCATACAACGGACAAAGGCCTCATATCTAAAATATATCAACAGCTCAAAAAATTGGATCACTCCAAAACTAATCTCCAAAGAAACAACCATCTCATCAAAAGATGAGTCTTCTCTGAATAAGAAACAAAAATGGACTGTAGACACATGAAGAAATGCTCGACATCTCTGGTCATAAAAAAAATGCAAATCCAAACAACTCTAAGTTAAAATGGCCAGGATCAAGAAAACTAATAACAACAGATGCTGGAGGGGATGTGGCCAGGAGGGATCACTACTACACTGTTGGTGGGAGTGCAAACTTGTTCAACCACTATGGAAAGTAACATGGCAGTTCCTCAAAAGACTAAACATAGAGCTCCCCTATGACCCAGCAAATCCACTACTAGTCATTTACCCAATTGTCCAGAAACAAGGACATCCTAAGTCCACTAGCACAACGATGTTCATTGCAGCACTACTTACCATAGCAAAGATATGGAACCAACCCAGATGTCCCTCAGTTGATGAGTGGATCAACAAGATGTGGTATTTGTACACAATGGAATTCTATGCTGCTGTCAGAAAGAATGACATCACCCCATTTGTTAGGAAATGGAAAGTCTTAGAAATAATCATATTAAGTGAAGTAAGTCAGACTCAAAGGAACTTAGACTCAATGGTTTCCCTCATTTGTCATAATCAGTAGAAACCTTGGGCTCTCCTAGCAGAAATTGCAATAGAGCAAAACCTAGATTACATAAGGCCATATAGTCTGACACTAAATGAAAGGACCTCCAGGATATAGAAACAAAAGCCATATAATGAGTGATTATTATCCTTAATGTACTATGTTATCTCTCATCTCTTTTGCTGTCCCTTGGTTATCTCATATTGTTGCAGTATCTCACTTTGTTATCTGATATATTGGATATATTTGTATTTGGTTATTTGAAATCGGATAGGGAAGGGGGGGAACAAGATGAGGGGTGGGGGTAGGGAAATGGGGACCAAGACATGAGAAAGGGTATCAATGTATGTGAATTAATGCACCTTCTATCTGGCAAATATAATGCAGCCCTTGTATTAATTACAGTAGTAATTACCAATAGTTACTGTGTACCCCAGAGTTACCAAAAGTCACACAGGTAAGTTCTCTCTCTCTCTCTCTCTCTCTCTCTCTCTCTCTCTCTCTCTCTCTCTCTCTCTCTCCCCTCTCCCTCCCTCCCTCTCTCCCTCTCCTCCCCTTAACCCCCACTCTCTCCCTCTCCCTCTCTCTTTAAAGTGTCACTCAGCTCCTTGAAGGAACAAAATGTACCAGTGTCATTTTCTGTTCAAATAACTCTCCTACAGGAATCATAAACTTCTCCTCTGGACCTGAACAAATATCTGTTGCCTTTAATGGCAACAGATAAATGCCTTTTTCTTCCCAGAACAGTAACCCCTCTTGATTTACTGTTCAATCTGTATGAAAAACCTGAGTGACCTAATTCTGCCTCAATTTTCTGTACTCGTGAGGACACTAAATGAGTCTCCTGCAGACAAACAGTATTACATCTTGCTGTTGTTTCGGGAAGTTTAGAATCCTGAATCTCTTTATCGGACTACCCGCTGAATCCCATTGATGGGAAGATGAAATTGTCTGGAGAGGAGCATTATTTAAAATGAAGATTTCTATTAAGAACAACAACAAAGATATAATTTTCTATGTTAAAGAAGTCCCTCCTGCACCTTCACTACCACCTCCCATGGGGCATATTGAATGGGTATCATTTTACTGTGAAATCCACCTTTCTTCTTCTCCAAGAGTTTACACTTTGTACTTTTCGCCTCCCTTTCATAAAAGAAAGATCCTTTTGTGTTGGAAACTCTGTGACTTACAAATGACTGGCCCTTTGGAGAAGCAGTCATTATAGGAAAAAGTGCATCTCCAGCTCCTACCTCCTCCAGGGCTCTGGGAACCCAACCTCCATAAGCCCCCACTCACCATCTCCTTGCTTGCTTCCCTACTTTCCCACCCTTGAAGTTCGATGTGGTTTAATCTAAGCTCCCTCAGCCCAGGTGTTCCATGGTTATTTATGCAGCCCTACTTTCATAGTCTTTTTGGAAGATTAACACCGAAGCAACTCTTCCTCTAATTTAGCAACTGACTCACTTTGTCAGAGAGTGAACCAAGGTTCACCTACCTGAGTAGTTGGTGCTCAAGTAAGAAAAGTCTGCAGCAAGAAAATAGAACCATCACATTTTTGGACTGCATCACCTCACTTTGCTATAATCTTTAATGTTTATTTGTATGGTCTTGTGTTTGCGTGGTCTTTGGTGCATGTGCAAGTGTTCACCAGTCTTCTTGAAGCTTGAACTCTGGGCCTGGACACTGTCCCTGAGCTTAGTGAGGCTAGTATTCTAACACTTGAACCATAGCTTCACTTCCAGCTTTTTGGTCTCATGGACTTGCCTGCCAGGCCTGGCTTTAAATTGAAATCCTCAGATTTCAGCCTTCTGAATAGCTAGAATTACAGGGGTGAGCTGCTGAGCACCTAGCAGTCTTAATTATAAGGCCACAAAATGAAGTTCTTTGTGTTTAATTTTGTGGATTTTTCTCTTAATGTTCTCAGTGTTAAGAAATTATCACTGTCTCTCAAGGCTTGGGGGCTAGATGGATGGTGAAGAAAATGAACTAGATAACTGAAGTGTAGGTGTTTTGGTTTGTAGAATAAAAATTACAATCCATAATAATAATCTCATGACTACCACTAGTAAAAGGGATATGAAAATAGTTGAGGGAGTTTGGATGACTTCAGCAAAAGAGCAAAATGGTGACAGTATATTATGGTGGGTACATGGTGAAGCTGTTCGAGAGTGCTGCTATTTGTGTTGATATGCCTAGGTAAAATAATGATACAATAGTGATAATATTAACAGATGATAATGAGTTAATGTGACTCAAAGTAGATTACCCTTTAAGTCATGCACCAAATAAAGCAGAAATCTACCAGATATATTATTTTCAGTGAAGCCAATGAAAAAGGAATCATTTCCCTTAATCGCTTTTAAGTCTTGAAAAACATATTTCATTTCTCTTTAAGTCAAATATAACTGAGTTGTAAATAAGCAGTTATTTTGATGTTTGGGCTGCATGAAATGTTAAGATAATATTCATCTGTAACACAATTCTTTTTTTTTTTTTTTTTTTTGCCAGTCCTGGGCTTAAGCTCAGGGCCTGAGCACTGTCCTTGGATTTTTCTCAAGGCTAGAGCTCTACCTCTTGGGCCTCAGCACCACTTCTGGCTTTTTCTAAGTATGTGGTACCAAGGAATCGAACCTGGGTCTTCGTGTATGCTAGGCAAGCACTTTAACCACTAGGCCAAACTCCCGGCCCCTGTAACACAATTCTTAACTCCCAACTTTTTATTTTACTTAAGTGTAGGTAAGCTCTCTGAGGGATATTTTAATGATCTGCCTTCTTCTTGCAGTAGTTTTGGTATCAAGCAATGCCGGTTTCAACTTTGTCTTCATGTAGTATAGCTCAGTACCATAATAGCATTTACTCGTAGTATATATGCGTGTATATGTGTGTGAGATAAATAAAATTGTGTGTTAAATACATTTAGTTAAGTTGAGATTTATTAGGTTAGCGCATTACTACCTTGAATAGTATTCATTTGCTCAAATCAATTTCTAGATTTTCCATTTTTTTCATTATCCCCTTATGTAGTTGTACAAAGAGGTCTCAGTGTGCCATATCAGTTTATGAATGCATTGCATCTTATTAGTGTCCTCTCCCATTGCTCTTTCCCATCTCTCACAATCCCACCCATTTTATCTCAGATTTAAGGGAGACCTGTCTAAAAGTAGATTTGACTGGCATTTGAATGGCCTATAATTCTGTATAAGTACAGGATTCAATACTTGCCTATATGTGTTACAATTATAATGTCCTAAATGAATGAAGGTAGATGCCTTCGTTATGAGGAAGCACCTGGAGATATATTTTGGGTGGCATCTGAAGTGAGACTCCCCAGCATCCTTTTCTAGAAACTCTTAGATTTTTCATTATTTACTACTGCCCCTGATTTTCGAAGGCACCTAATTTGCTTTCTTTTCCTGAGCAAGCGCTTTGCTCAGAGGAAGTGGTTGTGGTAGTCAGGCCCTGCTCTGAATGTCTTGGACTGGCTGACTTCAGCTGCTAAAATGGCTCTTTACCCACCCCGCTGTCACTGTTCTCCTCTTCGGCATTTTGGCAAAGAGAGCAGATGGCCTGATAGCCTAAGGACAGAACTGGAAGTTAAAATACTCAACACTACATTCTAGCTGAGGTGTGAGCTAGGGAATAAGTCAAATTTTTCTGGTTCTTATTTCCTCTGTCTTTTAAGAAAATTGGAGAAAATTTTATCCCCCCCATACCTCCAGACATAGCCTGAGCCTTCTTTCTGGATGATAGAAGTTATCTAGAAAGTCAGAACATGAAGTAATAATATGTAGTAACTAGTCACCTTTATTTTCTTTGTTGAGCATCAGAAAAATGCTGTTGGGAGTCAGAAATGAATGGACAGTATCTAGAAAGTGTTTTGACATGAACTTATACTTTAACCCATTGCCAGTCATTGGTGATTAAAACAGTGGTATATATTTCCATCTCCTTCCCTACTTCATTGTTTCTTTTTAGACTTCAGGCTCGCATAGCTCATCGGATACAAGAACTGGAAAATCTACCTGGCTCTTTGCCACCAGATTTACGAACCAAAGCAACTGTGGAATTGAAAGCCCTTCGGTTACTCAATTTCCAGCGTCAGGTAATACCTTGTCCCGATTAATTTGGTATAGGAAGTAAATGTAGTTGTTGTTCTTTATAATTTATGGTTTCCTAAACTGTAAATTTGGATATTTGGATATTGTTATACAGATGTAAACTGAGTAAAACAACATGTCTTTTAGACCAACAACACATAGCAAAAGTAATGAGAATGTATTTCTGAGTATTCCTTTTCTCTTTGACATATCAAAAACATTTTTGTTTCCTCCTACACGATGGCAGAATTGCTGTGTTTTGTTATTATGGATGAAAATCCTTGAGAACATATTGGGAAGACTTAAGTGTGCCTTTATGACTCAAAGACAGACAAGATAAAGCTTCTTGGTAAATAAAGTACACATATAAAATACTAGCCATGAATGTGAAAATAATTTTAACAAATAGCCATTCTGCAAAGTTAATAGTTCATCATTTATGGAAACACATAAAAATAATGTCTTGTAATTCAATTATTCACTAAACTTAACTTTGATCAGTCACATCAAACCCACATGTCAACTAACCAGTGAGTTATCTGTTTTGTTTTATTTCAAGGGCCTTGTGCTCTTGCTCAGCTTTGTGTTTTTCCTCATAGCTGTTGTTCTACTACTTGTGCTTGAACTGCACCTCTAGTCTAGCTTTTTTAGGGGGGGACTGGCTAATTGTAGATAATTTAGCTCATGTCTGGCTTTGAACTTCAGTCTTCAGATCTCAGCCTCCTGAGTAGCTAGGATTAAAGCCAGGAAACACCAGTGTCCAGCTTATTACACTTCTTCATAGTCATGTATTAAAAGTTGATACAATAATCGATTTTCCAATTTTTCTAGTCAATAGGAAACTAGTATAATGAGGTAATAGTAGGTTTCTCTTGGCTGAGTTTTATTGTGTGGCTCTAGGATTTTGTGTGGCTCTATGGGATTTTTAGCTTACAAGATGACTATGTTTTGTTAAATTTGGGGTGTGCAGAATGAATTATTAATGAATAAACATAGTTTGGGAAGTATTGAATTGTATTATTTGGTCTGGGAAGGATGTGACTAAAATCACAAGGCCATTGAACTTGGTATTCTTATATGGATAAGGGCATATCTTTGACCTACTGGTTATGTCACAGAAGCACATCAGAAGTAGCTGGGTGCTATTTGGCAATTAAGTTTATGAAAGGAACTTTATTTCAGATCAAGGTGGCTTTTTTTCGAAAAAGAAAAATTCTTCAAGTTTTATTTACTTCTTATAGATGACTTTTTAACAGTAATTAATAGTGATGGGTACAATTTCATTCAAGATTTATTAGCAATGTATATTTTCTGGAATAAGCTTCCTTGAAATTGGCCTTGTTACACTGGATTTAATTTTTTGTTTGCTTTTGTTGGAAAGTATGTTGTCTATAAAGTTACCCAATTATATTGGGGCTGGAAGAATGGCCTAGTGGTAGAGTGTTCACCTAGTGTGCATGAAGCCCTGGTACCACATACACAGAAGAAGCCAGCAGTGGAGCTGTGGCTCAAGTGACAGAATGCAAGATGTGTCCAAGGACAATGCTCAGGCTCTGAGTTCAAGACCCAGGATTGGAAAAAAAAAAGTTGCCCAATTGTATTAATCATAATTGAGGCTGCTTTCAGATTCAATTGAATTATTATTGTAATGTATGCTCCCTTGTCCCGCTCCCTACCCCTACTACCACATGACACGAAATACTGTGTTATAGTGAGTTAAAAGAAGTCCTTGATGTAAAATTTCAATATCCTCCAAAAATATCATTATTGGAATGGGAGGCAGCCCAAATCAGTGTTTCCTATCATATATTAAAGACTGCGAATTCACAGTGTTCAAGTATATGCTGCTACCTGCCTCTCACACGAATAGAAGTAACTCTTTTATACTTTTTTGCAGATGATCATTAAAGGTAATTTTTAAACACAAGAGAATGTTAGTATGACATTTAGAAGGAAATAAAAAATTTGAAAAGCTTATGAACTAATTAGTGTCATTCGAATAATGAAATAGAATGAATTATTTAAAAACCAGAACAACATCTACCTTCTTTTTCTTCCCTTGTTACTGTTAGAATACTCAAATTGTTTTTTTGTTAAATCTGAATTATTTGTGGGAAAAAAGTTTTTATACCATCCTTGAAAATGCTCTGTAGAATTTGTCATGATTTTAGCCGTTTCATTTATTCATAAATGAGTAACTGAGTAAGTTCTTGCTGTGGAGTCCTTGCTCTGTTCATATCAAATGGAAAAGAGAGAAGGTCAGGGCTCAGGAACCGACTTCTGTTTGGGAGGCTGTCTAACCACTTTTCCCTTGACAGCTGAGACAGGAGGTGGTGGCCTGCATGCGACGAGACACTACCCTGGAGACAGCCCTCAACTCTAAAGCTTACAAACGGAGCAAGCGCCAGACGCTGAGAGAAGCCCGCATGACGGAGAAGCTGGAAAAACAGCAGAAGATTGAGCAGGAGAGGAAACGCCGGCAAAAACACCAGGTCCTTACACAGCAGCCCTTGTTTCCCCTCACTGGACAGAGGTGCCCATTGAGTCACTGGAGAGGGTCAGAAGGGTTGTAAACATGTCCCCTTGCAAATGGGGTTGTAAACATGTCCCCTTGCAAATGGTGGCGTTATCTGGGGCGGGGGGGGGGGGGGGAGTTCTTTGATGTTTACGTAGTCTAGTCACATCATTTTATATAGTTGAGATTTAGGCTCAGAAAGTTCAATGGGGCACGTGCCTGCTGTCAGCTAATTAATGAGTTGATAGCGAGATGAGTTTAGAACTTGGATTTCTTGAATTTTAGTCAAGTATTGTCACTTGAGGCTATTGTGACATAATACCAGAGACTTAGTGGTTTACCAGCCAGAGAAATGTCATCATTCTTGAGGCTGAAAGGCCAAGACCAGCGTACCAATATCATCCGGTTCTGATGAGGCTCTCTTCTGGATTAGTCTTCCTCATACCACAGAAAGTAGACAAGGAAACTGTCTGGGATCCCTTTATAAAGGGAAAAATCCCATTGATGAGCCCCGCACTTCCTAATCCCAACATACTGAGGGTTCAGATAAATGGATTTGGGGAGGACACTTTTAGTCCTTAACGAGTGTTCATACTCATAGAAAGCTGCTGAATAGGTAGATGGTGACAGGGTTTCTTAGAACAAAATCTTCGGGTGAGGTAACTTAAAGAAGGAATGTAGAGAGTTATTTTTATATCAAGTATAAATATAGTATCCCAGGCTCTTTAAAGTGCCTGGCTGGAGGTTTCACAGGAGTAAATATTTTAGAACATTTTTTTTTCCCAGGAGTTGAGAAATATTTTGAGGATTTGGTTGTTTTTGTTATAACCCTATCTCAGTTTTGATTTCCTATGCTTAATTTCATGTCTTAGTTTCATTTTAAAAAATGAAAAAGGGTTTTCAGTGCAAGTAAGGCACATATTTCTCCTCCATTATTTAAACAGTAGATATGAATCATGCTTGGCAATCTAAGCTTTGTATAAAAATTGGCTTGCCTCAGTTCTAAAGGAGTGTTACTTTTTTTATGCATGTATTGTTATTCTTGGGGCTTGAATTCAGAGCCTGGGCGCTGTCCCTGAGCTTTTTTGCTCAAGGTTGGCATTCTACCATCTGATCCATAGCTTCACTTCTGACTATTGGAGATGAGTCTGATGAACTTTACTGCCTGGGTTGGCTTTGAACCGAGATCCTCAGATCTCACTTTCCTGTAGGAGGATTAGAGGCATGAGCCACTACACTGGGCATAGAAATGATACTTTTATAACATGATGTTTCAAGGGAAATACCCCAGTATCTCAGCTTTCTTTTTATGCAAATGTGTCCTTATGTCCCTTCCATAGGTCTTTCTCAGTCTTTGATCTTTCTGTTTTCTTGTGATTGCTTCTCCATGTGGAGGCAACTTTTCCATAGGCGTGTGACAGCACAGTTGTGGGAGATCCTCTTTCCCAACAGCCCCATCGCTCATCTATACTTCAACTGCAGAGACAGCATAGAGGCCTCTCACCCCTAGTAGATTATATTACATGCACACACTGAGCTATCCTGGACTGCGCTGATGTCTCCCAGAACCTTGAGGAGTTGGAGTTGAGTGTCCTTTTCTCTCTCTTATGTACCCTTTAGGAATATCTGAACAGTATCTTGCAACATGCGAAAGATTTTAAGGAATACCATCGCTCTGTGGCTGGCAAGATCCAGAAACTCTCGAAAGCAGTGGCAACTTGGCATGCCAACACCGAAAGGGAGCAGAAGAAGGAGACAGAGCGAATTGAAAAGGAGAGAATGCGGAGATTGATGGTAAGGCCCCCCTAGGGGAGATCAGAATGATGCTCAGCTCATATCCTGCTACATTTAGAATGTGAAACATGGCAGTAGGAGAGACTGAATGCTACTTATCTAATGGATTAATATCCATATCCAGAGCCACACCTAACGAGTGTTGTATTTCTCATGTCCTAGAATGCTATTGCATGCAGTACACATATAGCTTTGCTGCTATTATTATTAATTTTTTTTGCCAGTCCTGGGATTTGAACTCAGGTCCTGGGCACTATCCTTGAGCTTTCTCAAGGCTAGTTCTCTACCACTTAGACCACAACATCACTTCCTGCTTTTTCTGTGTATGTGGTACCGAGGAATTGAACCCAGGGCTTCGTGCGTGCTATGCAAACTATACAAGCATTCTAATACTAGGCTACATTCCCAGTCCCAGCTGTTATTTACTTATTTTGTTTTCAGGGGTTTGTTAACTAGATCAGAAAGAATGGAAAATGCAATTCTTTTTAAAAATATGACATTGAGGGGCCAGGAGTTTGGCTTAGTGGTAGAGTGCTTGCCTAGCATGCACGAAGACCCGGGTTCAATTCCTTGGTACCACATACATAGAAAAAAGCCAGAAGTGGTGCTGAGGCTCGAGTGGTAGAGCTCTAGCCTTGAGAAAGTCCAAGGACAGTGCTCAGGCCCTGAGCTCAAGCCCAGGACTGGCAAAAAAAAAATATGACTTTGATATGAACCATCAAGTTTTTTGAATGAGCAATTGACTAGTTAGTATCTTTGAATCCAAGAAAGTCTCCTTTTTTGAAGCCTCTTTGATATAGATCCTTCCTTCCTTCCTTCTTTCCTTCTTTCCTTCCTTCCTTCTTTCCTTCTTCCCCCTTCCGTCCCTTCTTCCTTTTCTTCCTCCTCCCTTTCTTTTCTTCTGGCAGAAATTATTCTCTAATAGAACAAAAAGTGATTCTTAAGATAATTTTGAGAGGTTATCTTTCTGTGGTCGCAGGATTCCTTTCAAAAGCTGTTCATGTATCTTCCCATTTGCACTCTTAGTTTTTAATGGATATATAAACACAGAAGGGACAGGTTTATATTATAGGCCACAGGATTTAGTTTTATTGACTAGGTATTTGGGGCATTGGACAGAGGACACTATGGATTCTGGAAACGTGGGAATGATCTGTACTGATGACAGGATACCCACAGATCGGTCTGGGACGTCATTTCTGAATGAGCAGAGATAAAGCTTCAGTCATAATTATGTCCCTGGAGAATTCTAATGATACTATCTTTTTGCTTTTTTTTTTTCATTATTCCTCAGAGTGAACATCATGTTTTCAAAGGTTGTGTTCTTAGGTCTTACTAAATCTTACTACTTTATCTGCTTTCTTCTCCATTTGAGAAAGGGAAGGAATTGTCTGAGAGATTTCTCACCAGCGAGGGAGACCATTTTATAGTAATTGGAGCAGTCAGCAGTCAAATTTGTCTGATTCAACTGAAGTGAAACTGTATTAGAACTTCAGTAACAGATTGGTTTGACACTAATGATTAGGCATTTGCAAATCATTAATTTTTGCAATTAAATGATGGAATATACAGATAATAGAGAAACTGAAGGTTTTTTTTTATCACTCTTTCTTCAAGTGAGATCAACCATAACCAAAAGAAATTAGAGTTATAATAGCATTTGAAGTTCACGCTCATTCACGGGGCAGACAGCAGATAGGCTGAGTGAAGAAGCTACTGTCACTTGGGTAAGTGCTGGAGTGACACCTACAGCTGCAGCCCTAAGCTTTTCTGTGATGGAGTTGCCTCTTAAAGATGTCGCAAGCATGCCCTTTTCATCCAGGCAGCACATGGCAAGAGTATTTTGGGGTGTTTTTTGGGGGGCGATATAGAAAAATGACTTCTCTTGAAATGGTGCAGAGAACAGCAGAGTTCTGTTTCATTTATTTGCCTAATGCTACACAGTGAGAGATGGGTGTAGAAATTATTGTGTCTGTTTTATCCTTTGTAGTGCTGCTGCATATTTGTCTCCAGCTACCGAGCCTTGTAACTCAAAAATCTACATTTGACTTTTCCTATCAATCACAGTGTTTTTAGTGTCAGGAAAAGTTGTTATTTGAAGGGGCCCCTTTCTTGACTTCCCCAAAAATCCATCCCTTATAGGCATTTCCTGTCTTCATGACAAAAGGAGTACTTGACTCAAAGGTGGGAGGGGGGCGCTGTAAATTTCCTGATAACAGCTCACATTGCAAGAGTAGCTTAACCAGGTGGAGTTACCAGAATTCCTCCCCCACCCTACCCCCTTGGCCTGCCAGGAAGCTCCCTCCCTTTGTCATCAAAGCTGTGTGCCAAAATCCCACCTAGATGATAGGTCAGTTCAAACAGCAAAGGTGTCAGTGGTTGCCCCAGCCATCACTCAAGTATGTTGAGATTCCATTGGCCACCTGTGTATGGCCAAGCCCAACCACATGGCTGGTGGCCTATAAAAGTAGCCTGTGAGATTAGATGGGGTCGCTCTCTCACTCACATCTTAGAGCGGTCCGGACTGGACAGCATGATTCTCAATGCTAGGCGTGGAATAAAACTCTGTTAAACTTCCGCTTTTGTGTCAGACTCGTTCCTTTGATCACGGACCCTAATCTTGGGGGATTGGACCCTAATGTTGTTAAGTATAAAAATGACTTACTAAAAAAATCACTTGATTCCTTATCTTATGGTAATCATCATGAATGAAAGCATATTAGGTCATCTGGAATTTGTTTCAAGACAGTTCAGATTGTAACTGGGGAAGGATGTGGTTAGAGAGGTAGCAGTGAAACAGGTTGAATCAATTCTTTTTAAAGTTAGAATTTGTTGGTTATGTGGTAAAACTGTGATCATCTCATGACTTCTGTATGATAGACTCTCTATAGACAACTCTGTCACTTAAAAAAACTCCCCCCTCAAAGCAGTGATGTGCGTGATCATTCTTTCTTTTTTGCATCAATAAACTTCTTGAGTGCTTAACCATGTTCAAAGGTTTTTCCTAGGTAGGAAGGAGTAAACAAAACAAGTTCCCACCCTTGTGAAAATCACATTCCAGTGGAGTACACATATAAACAAAAGCAGGGGTGAATTTTTGTTTCTTGGTGTTCTTTTAATTACATACATCTATTTTTCATTTATGGGGCTTGAACTCAGCTGGGCACTGTCCTTGAGCTTTTTTTTTTTTTTTTTTTTGTGGGTCATGGGGCTTGAGCTGTTCAACTCAAGGCTACTGCCCTACCCTTGAGCCAAGCCCCACTTCCCATTTTCTAGAGGTTAATTGGAGATAAAAGTCTCAGGTCCTTTTGTGCCTGGGCTGGCTTTGAGCCTTGATTCTCAGATTTCAAGCCTCTTGAGTAGCTAGGATTACAGGTGAGAGCCAACACACCCGGCTTCCCTGAGCTTTCTTAAAGCTAGCACTCTACCACTTGAGCCAAAGCACCACTGTACCTAGGAATCAAACCTAGGACTTCATTCATGGTTACTAGGCAAGCACTACCACTAGGCCACACTCTGAGCCCTTACTTCCAGTTTTTAAGTGGTTAATTGGAAATGAGAGTCTCAGGATACTTTTCTGCTCAGGCTTGCTTTGAACTGCAATCCTCAGATCTTAGCCTCCTGAATAGCTAAGATTACAGGCATGAGCTTTTTAATTATATTTTAATTTTTTTAAAACATAAAGTTAAAAAATACACTTCAGAGAGGAGATTCTCAACTTTTTTTTTTTTTTTGACAGTCATAGGGCTTGAACTCAGGGCCTGGGCACTGTCCTTTGGCTTTTTTAAGGCTAATGCTCAACCACTTGAGCCACAACACCACTTCCAGCTTTTTTTGTGTCTGTGGTACAGAAGAATCCAACCCAGGACTTCATGCATGAGAGGCAAGCACTCTACCACTAGGCCATGGTCCCAGCCTGATTTTCAACTTTTTTTTTTTTCATTCAGCCTGTTCCATTTCCTTAAAAAGAATGTTTGTTTTTTTCTTTTTTTCTTTTATTATAATTAATAGAAGGGTTACATTGTATTCACCAGATTGTGCAAGTAAAGCAACACTGAAGACTGAATGTTGCCTACCTATACCAGATGTGCAGTAGGGCTTTCTGCACTGATGTTTCTGGGAACCCCACAGTCCTGAAACTGGGGTGTTTCACATCTGCAAGTTTTTCCTATCCTACACTCCACATAATGACACTTGGAACCTGGTACATTCTATTTGTTCCACTCACCACCCAAGTTGAGATTGTCTAGAGGGAAAGAGGAACATTAAACAGACCTGTGGCCCAAACATGCACGATTCTCCCACTGTTCTCTTTCTTTCTCAATAGGCTGAAGATGAAGAAGGTTACAGGAAACTAATTGACCAAAAGAAAGACAGGCGTTTAGCTTACCTTTTGCAGCAGACTGATGAGTATGTGGCCAATCTAACCAACCTGGTTTGGGAGCATAAGCAGGCCCAAGCAGCCAAAGAGAAGAAGAAGAGGAGGAGGAGGAAGAAGGTGAGTATTCTAGATTAATGGTTGAGCCCATGCCATAAAGGGCAAAGGCTAATTTTAGATGAGTATTGCTCTTGAATAATAATTGCCCAAATTGGTATCTCATGAAAGTAGACAATACTTTGGAGATTAAGGTATAACAAATAGGATTGCTGAACTAAGGCAGTGTAGTCTATATTTCCATTGTTTAATACAGGGTTATATTTTAAATTAAGTGTACACAGTTGACAGGAGAAGGAAACACACAGATGCAAATAAGTGTTTGCTCAAGTTTAATGCTACCCATGTGACAAGGCACTGCTGAGTTAAGAAACTGGAATGAACATTAAGAAGAAAATGCATTGTACAGATTGCAGTAAGCCAAAGGCAGATGTATGAGATAGCTCTTGAGATGCTTTTGTAACAAATTTCAGCCTATTTGGACAGCTGACAAAATTGTTCAATTCAATTCTGCTGCCCTGGTGTCACAGTCAGGTAAGTGTACATACACATATGGGTGTTAGGTAGTTATAGAAAAAAATAGCCCTATGTAAAATATATCCTAATTATCATGAGGCATAAAGGGTATAATTTGGTATCTCTGCTCTGCAGATATTACATTTCAATCCAAGAGCAACTTGCTGAGTGTGTGCCTGTGAATACAGATCCTCTTGAATGGCTAGTGTTCCAGTAATTTCATTCTTGGTTGACAGTCAGCTTTTCATAGTGGTGGGTTCTGCATCCATGAATTCAACCAACCAAGGATGAAAAATATTTGGAAAAATATTCTGTGGGCATTAAAATACACTGACATTTTTCTTGTCATCATTTTCTAAACAGCTTAGTTTAACAGCTATGCATTTCCATTGTACAGATACTGTAAACTAGGAGAGATAGGAAACTGGGAGATACACTGCAAATATGACATTTTGTACAGGCCACTTGAATATCTCAGGGATCCTGGAATCAATGCCATATGGATATTAAGGGATGACTATTCTACTTGTATGATAAATTCTGATTAGGCCAGGTATATCAGCAGCAGTCTTTATCTGGATTGTGAAACTTGAAAGTTGACATCATTTAATCGTTCATTCTCTACATGGGATAATGGAACAGAAAGTATTTTTCAAAAAATTATTAATTTCATGGCTTCTGAATTCTCCTACCTGTTCATAATTAAGGAGGAGGAATAAATGATTGTGAAAGTGCCTTTTTGCACTTGATTTCTTTAGTGTAAGATAGTTTACCTTATTGTGAAGATGAATGAGGGATGACTCAGGTTGGATTTAGACATTTTGTTGGGAAGAGATACCTCATTTTCTTGTCAGTGTAGCATTATAAGATGTTGCAAAAATTCCAGTTCCCAATTTCTGGCTTAAAAGACATTTTCAGGATTAGTGACAAGAACAGAGGCAAATAGATACAACTCTATAAAATTCCATAAGTAGGCCCCCATTAAATGGGAGCTAGGTTTTCCTAATCCAAGGAAAAAACCCTCTGCAGAGATGGTCACTTTTATGCATTTTTTAAATATTAATACTCCTGCTTCATATTTCTTTGTGATTAAAAGCTAATAGTTTAGATTTAAGCTTCTAGTGTATAATCAATAGATTATAAGGCAGGTAATTGAATATTTATAGTGATTATATCTTGATCTTTGCCTTAACCTGTGCAGAACAAGGACCTGTTGTGATATGTTTCATAACGCTGCCTGTTTTACAAGTCTATAAATTGGCTATTCCTTCCAAATTCTTGCCTTCTGATTTGTTAATGACAGTTCGATTTAGCTCACTTGTTATGAGCCTAGGTAGTGTTCTAGAGAGAAACAAGAAAACTATAGACATTAATTAAGAATTCACCCAAATATACAATTATAGCCTATGATGAATGCTGTGAAGGAGAATTTTTGAGCCAAGTTGGAGATGGGGCCCCGTGTCTTGGCAAATTAGTAACAGAGAGCACAAGTAAAGACAGTGTGCCTTATGGGGATCGCAGGGTATCTCAGCACCTCACAAGCAGCATGAAAAGTTATTTTCTTCCACCTAATTCCATTATTTTTGAGATGCGTGGCTTCTGAGCACCCTGTGCCATTAGCAGAACAGAAGAGGAACCGGTGTATTTATTTCCAGAGTATCTTGCCAGGAAAAATGGGACGAAGGAGGAAATGGAAGGAAAGGGGGAGGAAAGAAACAAAGAGGAAGAAAGGAAGGGAGGAAAGAAGAAAGGAAGGAAGGGAGGGAGGGGGAGGGAAGTAGGAAAGAGTGCAAGGAAAAGGGAGGGAGGAAAAGAGGGAAGAGATAAAAAAGGAAAGAAGGAAGGGAGGGCAGGAGAAAAGGAAGAGAGGCAGAGAGGGAGGGAGGAAGGGAGGGGAAGGAGAGGCAGATGGAAGGAGGAAAGGAGAAGAAGAGAGAGGAGAAGGAAGAAAAGAAAGAGTAAAGGAAAATGGAGGGAGTGGGAAGAGAGTAACAAGAGGAAGAGGAGATCCAAAACCCTTTAAGACCCAGGACTTTAAGACTTAGTTCAGAGTGAATTATCCAAGTTCAGATATACCTGTATTCAAGTGCAAAGAAAATGAATGCTTTCAAAAGCTGATTATTAGATACTTTGGTTTATCTGTAATTTTTTCTCCTTTTTATCAGATGGAATGATTGAGATGTCATATTACAGCTACTCTGTGGTGGAGGAAATACTTGCTTCCCTAAACTGAAGGATTCTTTGCAGTCCCTTTCAGCACCTCCTCGCAGCATGAAATAGCCTGCTGAGCCTCTCTACATTTTTTGAAATAAGAGGAGCTGTCTGTACACCTTTGTTTTAAGAAAACCTACACTGCTTGATGAGGTGGTAGACCTGAGCTGGTTGCAGCACTTGAAGGAAAACTAAGATAGTGACCTCTAAGGAGAATTGCAATTTAATTGGAAAAAGATTTCTTCTTACTTTTAGTTTTAAACTAGTATATAGTTGCTTTAAAAAAATTATTCAGTCTAACAGAGAAAGCCTTTCTCTTTCTTGGGGAATTTGTTAGCTTTAATTGTTGCTTGTAAATAATAGGGTAGATTTCCTGTAGCCTGCTATGATCTTGTTTAACTTTCCCTTCTCCCAATGAGAAGCATTTCTATGCAGTATGTTTATAGATCATTTTGAAACATTTCATTCTCATCCTGACCTTTCGTTATTGCCCTTAAAATGGGAGGTATTTTTTCAAAAAAGAAGTAAACAACACCTATATACTTCAGGGCCGTAGTAGGAATTATTTTTCAAGTATTGAAATACCAAAATTATGTGAAAACTAACCTCTGCAGGCTTTGAAGTTGCATGTACTGTTAATGTCTATTTAGTGTGACCTGGAAAGCTCTGCTCTCTCTGCAAAGGCATTTCTGTGACACCCACAGGATGGCCACAAGATAGAGCGAGAATGGAACCTACCAAGTTTATAGAAAGAAATAGGATTGAATGGGGGCGGGAGTGTGGTCTAGTGGTTGGTAAAGTGCTTGCCTTGTGTGCACGAAGCTCTAGTGTGTGTCCTGGGTACCACATACTCAGAAAAAGCCAGAAGTGGGGCTGTGGCTCAAGTTAGTAGAGTGCTACCTTTGAGGAAAGCGCAAAGACAATGCTCAGACCCAGAGTTCAGGTCCCAGGACTGGCAGGAAGAAAGAGAGAAAGAGAGAGAGAGAAGGAAAGGGGATTGAACATGGCTCCATTAGTAAATTGGACTGCTGTTCAAGTCTTGTAAGCATGCTGTCTTTTATATTCATAACTGCATAGGAAAACATAGACATACTAATTTGTTCATAGTGTCTTGTAGGATGTTTTATTAAAAGGTCTGTTACACAGTACTTTAGTCTCTTGATCTATTCAGAGAATGATAGGAACAATTATCTACCCCACAGATTTATTGTGGTAGGTAATTACATGGAAAATTTTCATCTCAAACACTTAGAATACTCTCTGGAATATAGTAAGTGCTCAGTAAATAGTCATTTTTCATCAATTCTGCAGTACAGCAGTCGAATCGTAATTTTTGAAATGTGCTTATGCTCTTTTTAGATGAATTTATTTTTCCTTGATAGCATATGTTTATGATGTTGAGTAAGTATATGCTTACTTTAAAAAAATTGAGGATCAGTCAGATGTTAGTAGGCAGACATCTTTCAGAACCATGATAGATTCTTTATTTTTTGTGGTTCCCCAATTCCTACAGAGAAAAAATTCTAATTACACAGCCTCTAATTTAGAATGGTCCGGATGATCATAAGGTATTTCTCGTAGTGCTTTCAGGTGCATTTTGTGTTTAAGAAGCTATGGTTAAGAGCCCATGTCAGAATCACTCCTGCCTACCACTTTAGAAGTCTAGCCATTTCAGAGAGTCAGCGTCCAGAACTGTTTGACATCAAGCCAAAAAGTAAATGTATAATTCTCCCTTCTACATCTTCGGATGGCGTGTGCACCAGTACAACCATGCTCTTGTCATTTATCGTCATTTCTTTAAAACCTATAATACTGATGGGTGTGTGCTCCCAGGATGCAAGAGGCTACACCACTCTGCCAATAATGGAGTTTTTTTTTTTTCCCCCCTTAAATTTCTCTTGTTTTCTATGCACTCTCTCTTTCCCTCACTTTCCTCCCCTCCCTCTCTTTCCTTCTTCTTCCCTTCCCCATGCCTCTTCTGCCCTACCACCACTGTTGTAAGTGAATCAAGGCCAGGACTCTTAAACCTTGGAAGGAAACCTCCTTAGCTTGATATAATGTTCAACACAGTGGTAGGAAATCTAACCTTAGGTAGCCAACAAAATTTTAAAAAGCCTGTTGGCCCTGTTGTCAGTGATGAAAATTATGCAAAACAAAATAGTCATGTTAAAACATCTGGTTTTAAATTCAGGTCACTGATTCTTCTGGGTACTTTTATCTTCCTCCTCCCCGCCCCCCCCAGAGATGATGAAGTGTAGTTCGGCTTTTACTTGCAAGATTTTTATAGGTACCAGGAAGATTGCAAGGCAATTGTGTGGAAGGATTATATATAGTAAGGTCAGGGGAAAACAAGGCCATGATAATGAAATTTATTTGATGAGTACAGTGTCAAAGGGGGTAAAATCAGAAGTTTGGACCTAAATTCTGCTTAACTGGATCAACTAGTTCTAGAGTCAAATGTTCAAAATGGCTTTATCTGTAAGCCATGTGTAAATGCCTGTTAATGTGGTACTCCTGGGCAGTTTTGTTGCTGAACACCTATCTTCAAGTCCAAAGAGTTCCTACACATTGATCCACCTGTAAAACACCTGCATAGTTCAGTGTTCTTTCAGCATGTAATAGCAATACCTGCCAGTGGGTAAAAAGCATCCACTTTATAATATAGATTGTAGAATATTTGATGTCAGTTTACAATTTTTTACAATGTCTTTGTGTGCCCTCTTATGCTTGGGTATTCTGAACAGAGTGCTCCATTGAAATCTGTTTTCCTGAGTTCAGCTTACAGGGGATTTTCATATTTAGGGGTTCTTTTCCCTCTAGAGCTCTTTGGTTCATTATTTCATATACCTTGTGAAAGAAAAAAGATGAGTAACCTGCACGTAGCTTTATTTGTGAATATTGACAGTGCTTTGGGGATTGAGTAATTTTTAGTAGCAAGTAACCTTTGCTTGTTAGTAATCTGTCTCATACACATCTCCTATCTGACTAGGTTAATTCCACTCTTTCTTTTCTATGTGAGTTTGAAATGTTTTGTTTGATAGAAGCCATTGTAAGGTTCCTTCATTATTATTACTTAATGAATGAATTGCGCTGTTATTTATTTACTTTATTTAATGGATCTCAACGCAGGTACCAACCAGTAATATTGCCATCGTGTGTTGGCAATTCCATGATCCAGATAATTGCGTATGAAGATATCTCAGGTGAAAAGAAACATCTTAGCAGCTGCCACGTTCTAGCCAGACCATTTCACCAGAGGCTCAGCCTCGGAGTCTGTCCAAAGTTAGGTCAAACAGAATTATTGATTCTAGTCTTTAGTATCAATTTGAATCTGGGAGGGGGGTCATCTTAAGCCTTGTTTTCTCTTTTGAAAGAAAGCATCGGTTGGATGTGAGGATATTGATTTATCAAAGAACACTAATTAGAGATTACCACATAGTTTAAAGAATCTAAAGTATGGTTGGAGATAGTCACGTCTCATTCCATAGATTAGACAGCTACTTGGGTTTCACGAGTTATAAGAATATAGCAGAACTGTGTTTAAAGACAGGGCATGCATGAGTGAGGTCACACCGCCATCTTAAATTTGCAAATATATCGGTACCTAGTTACAGTCGTTGTTGTCGTCGTCATCATCATCATCATCATCATCATCATCATCAACCGTCATTATCATAATCACCAGAATACATGCTAAATGAAAGTCATTGTTCATAAAGCTTTCAGCCATTCTTTCACCTCAAATATTTATTGAATGACTTTTCAGTGCTAGGCATGCCTGTGGCTATGAGAAAACCTCAGTAAGCAAAACGAACAGAAATCCTTACTCTTGTAGAATTCTGAGGCAGTTTTCAGATAATGCCATACCCAGACTTAATTATAGATATTGAATTGTGAAGATCAATACTTTGGGTGAGTATCTTAAAACTCTGGATTTCACATCTGAACCTGTGCTGCAGTTCTGAAGCAGTCTTTGATATGTAAATTCCAAGAAGGAACCAAGTCATGAAAAAGAGAAGCATATTCGCTCAAAATCACTAAGGTCTCTCCATGTAGTCACAGGGCAGAGATTCAAATGCAGTTTGTCTAACTCCAGAGCCAAGTGGCTTGAATCTAATAGTCCATTGCCTTTTGGTACTTACTATGACTTTTAACAAAAATATTTAGGAGACTTTAAGTGATGAAAGGGTCTGATTATGAGGCAGTTTTCCGATAACACTCAGGCTAGCTCATAGTATATTCATAGGAGAGTAGCCTGCAGAATAGTTTTGATTCTATTCATTTATGGCGCTCCAAGCTTTTTAATGTGCTATTCATTGAAATGATGATCCAGTTCCACTTGCTAGATATTTGAAATTGGCTTTTTTATTGTCTCATTTGATTTTCTTTGTTAGCCAAATTTGTAGCTCATATCTGGTTTGTGTGGAAAGAATGGTAGGATTAATTGACTTTCTCCCATTAATTAAAACTGTCCTCTGAGTATAGTGCTTGAATCCCAAGAATAGAAGCTTCAGGCATGGTTTCTTTCCTGAACAGAGCAGTTCTGCCATTATTTTCTATGCTCCAACCTTTTGGAGAGCCTGGCCCGTTATTCCTTTGAGCTTGTAAATATTTTCACTTTTGAGTAACACAGAGCAATCATACATTGGTGAGCATAAACAAAGGGTTATTTCTCTTGGGTAGGAGTTACATTATTTTATTCCTTGTTCCTTGACATACAGAAATAGATGTATTAGGTAAGAAAAATCACATTAAAAAAGAATTCAGAAATGTCAGATATTGATGGAACCTCTCTGCTATTGTAGGGACAGAAGACAGACCTTAAACATTAAACAGTTTCAGAAAAGTTGCTTTGTGACTTATTTCATTATTTTTATAGAAGACAAAACATATCGATAGTTTGAGTGCCTTAGGTAAACAGAGTTGAGTTAATATTGATGTCATATCATTGTCTATATTCTTAGTTAACCAAAGAGCCTAAAGGAGGAAAACTCATTTTTCTTAAATATCTCGACGAAGGAAACGACTAGTTTTATTCCCCACATTTGATTTACACAGAAATAGTGTAGCTTATTCATAACCTTAGAAAAGGGTTCTGTACAGGTTATAGAGAATATTTTACTTGTCAGAGAGGTTGTTGTAAATGAAAGAAATTGTAGATGGTTTTGTATAGATTACAAATGAGACTCTCTTGAGTCTGTATAAAATGTGACATAATCTTCGCTTACCATTTCGTTTTCTTTGAGGCACATGGAGGTTAGCGGACTAGAGATATTGAATATTGAGAAATGGTAGATGACAGAACTTTTCCTGTGGTTGCAGTACTTTCTCCATGTACACACTATGGAAATATTGTGTATTATGAAAGCCAATTAGGTAGAGTGGAAAACACCCAGGGAACTCAGAATTTTGTATTATTTCACATTTTTATGACCCAGGAGCAGCTCAGAGCTTATTTTTGATGGACAGTTTTAGAATGTTGTTCTTCATTGTTGATGAAAACTTGCTTAGGGAATAGGCTAGTCGAGCTAATTATGCTAGGATTTGTCTTCACTATGCCAAACATGAGAAGAACGATTCCAATTCTGACTGCTCTCTTGATTCTGCCATGTCTTAAGCTCTTTGGGTCCCCAAAGATACAATCCACAAATCTCTAGTGTGCTGGACTTGAATCAGTCTGTGACTCACTGCAAGTTGCTAACACAATACAAGCTTTGTTTCAGATAGTAAAGAAAAAGGAAAAAGTAAACTGCTCTGTTGAATGACAACTCCTTTGCACAATCATTTAAAGACAATTATAAATATATAGCATTACCACTTAAGCTTTGTTAATTGAAGATGAGTGGTAGTGAAATAGTTACTTACCAAAGAGTTGCCATGACACCCTTTCCTGTCTGGATTTAACTGTAATATTTGACCTTACTTGCTGTTTTGCAGAAGGCTGAGGAGAATGCAGAGGGAGGGGAGTCTGCCCTGGGACCAGATGGAGAGGTAAGAGAATACCCGTGACTCCTGTGTCCTGCAGAATGGAGTCCCTGTTGTACCTGTAGCGCATCCCTTGTACACCCTAATTTTATTTTTTACACGGTTAATCATCTTTAATTAAAAACTATAGTATATTAGCATAGTAGAAAATTTATAGGAAGAAAAGATAAAGTGATAAGTGATCTACTTTTCTGCCAATCGCCTAATAGGAAGTTTGTTGTATACCATTCCAGAATTTTCAGTGTACACATAACCATATATTTGTGATTATATAGAATATAAAATGATTCCATGATTACATTTGTCCTGCAGATGATACATGACCGATGACCCAGCCTCCTTTATTACTAATTTAAAATTATAAAAGTCTGCATACCTACATGTTTATGTATTGTTTGACCTTTCTGTCATACAATACAGATTCTATACAGAGTACATGGGCACAGCCGTAAATTTCTCCTAGTATTTCGGATAGTCTCCTGAGTCCCAAAGATGTAGTTGTTGATTGCATTTAGGAAGAAAACAAACCAGAACTGAAAGAACACTCCAGGATCTGTCCAGTAGTTCATAAGGAAGCACAGTGATGGAACATAACAGGAAGAAATTTGGTTCAAACCACCTTTTGTCTCTCAGAGACTCTGATAAGCCTCATTTATGTATGTATGTATGTATGTATGTATGTATGTATGTATGTATGTATGTATGTATTTATTTTGTACTGGTCCTGGAGCTTGAACTCTTTTATGTTCAAGGCTAGCACTCACCATTTAAGCCACAATTCCACTTCCAGATTTTTGAATGGTTTACTGGAAATAAGAGTCTCCTGCCCAGGTTGGCTTCTAACTGAGATCCTCAGATCTCAGTCCCCTGAGTAACCAAGATTATAGGTGTGAGCCACCAGCACATGGCCGATAAGCCTTCTTGAAACATGCTTCAAGGGAACATTCCTTCCCTTACCAGTTACTGGGCCTGTGATTCCTGTTATGAGCTCACAGCCTGGATGGATGCAGGAAGAAATGTTGAACTACTCTTGTATGTAGAAAATAAATGTTGTCCAACCACTATAATCCATCACAAGGAAAGAAAGATTGGGACAAATATCTAATATGTAATAAACCCTATGTGGACTGTTATAAGGGCGAGAATACCATATATTAGAACACATAGCACTGACTCCCCATTTGCCAAAGCTCAGCCTTACCTAGGCATGCTGCCCCTCAGTCAGCAGTGAGCACACACATGTTTGTGTAATTGTGCTCCTATCTCTTGGGAAAATGAACTATTGATCTTGAACCTGTGGTCAGTATTCCCACCCCATTCCCCGCCCCTTTAATTTGCACACATGCGATTTCTGTTGGTAGAAGTTTGAAAAGTGGACATCTTGTTCAGTTTGTTTTGAAATAATGTTATTATTAGTCTTCTGTGCCCATTTAGTGCTTTGCCAAAGTTCTAATTCCAGCCAGAATGATTTCTGACTTTTTTTGAGACATGGCATTTGCAGTAAAACAACTGTATTATTAAATACAGTAGTTTAAGATAATAAGATATGATTTCCTTCTAAGGAAAATGATGGCAAATGGTAGATTTTCTTCTTTATCTTGTGAATGTATAAATTGACCATTCATGTGAACCAGGAGGATGTGTAGTGTAGATATGCTAAGTGACGGGGCTTGGAACCATTGCTATGGCTTACATACAAGGGGAAAAAATGATAGTATAGAGAAAGCCTTTTTTCTTAAGGTTATTTGTGTGAATAATTGTTAATACATGGCTCCTTCTCTTGACAGGACTTGGTTGAAAGAAGTAGGGGGAAAGAAGGACAAGGGTTCAGGATTTTTTTCATTTTTCTTTCCTCCCCTCCCCCCCTTCCCCTCCCCTCCCTTTCCCTCCCTCCCTCCCTTCCCCACTCCTTTCTTTAATTGCTTGTCCTGGGACTTGAAATCTGTGGTTCTTTCCTTGGGCTTCCTTAGTTCAAAGCCAATGAGGGCTCTACCACTTGAGCCATAGCACCACTTCCAGCTTTTTTCTGAGTAGTTTATTGGAGATGAGAGTTTATTGGACCCTTCTACCAGGGCTGGCTTTGAACCATGATTCTCAGTTCTCAGTTTGGTGAGTAGCTAGGATTATAGGTGTGAGATACTAGCACCCAGCTTTTTTCCTTTTCTTTTTGGCCTATAAGTTGCAGAATGAAGCTTTCATACTGCTTTTGCTATTACATTTTTTTCTGCTTAATTGGAACAGTAAATTATATGGTAATCCTAATTACAGCTGATAGTGTTTCCTATATTTATTTTGCCACAAAACTAATTAAGAATCATTTAAGAAAAATTCTTTGAAATAATAAATTGCCTAAACATTCTGTTTTATTACTCTCCAGGAAATATATAACTTGAAGCATTCACAAATGTAGCATTTCTAAGCATCATACCTAGGGATCTGCTACTAGAAATCATCTGCCGTATAATCAGTAGCATTCTTTTACATAGGATTGCGCCAATTTCAGATCTTTTAAAGACAATTTGTTCTCTAGAGTAGGTTAAGTACACATCACCACTGCAATTTCACTTTTTGTCTTAATGTTTGGAACAAACTACTTTTCATATAGTTTAGAAATGAAAATTCACCTCAGCTTTGGTTAATTTTCTAGGTTTCAAATAATCCAGGCCTTTTATTTTTTAATTATATTTTATTGTTGGATTAATGTAGAGGGATTATAGTTACATTCATCAGGTACTGAGTACATTATTTCTTGAACCTTAATACCTCTTCTCATGTTTTTGTCCCCCTTTTCTGCCCTACCCCCTCCCAATCATCTTGTTTACCCCTTTTCCTTCCCTATTTCAAATAAACAGATAAACGTATATACAATATACCAGGTAACAAAGTCAGATACAGTAACCACATGAGATTAACCTTAAGTGGGAAAAAATAGAAAAATAACTTCACATAGTACATTAAAAACAACAATCACAAAGATAACACTCTTGTTTTCATAACCTAGAGTTCATTTAGTCTCATCCTGTATAACCATATGTACATAGCTTTTGAGCTAAGATCCTCTGCTAAGAGAGTCCTAGATGTGTACTAATTATTACAAATGAGGGAAACCATGGAGCCTATGTTCCTTTGGGTCTGGCTTGCTTTATTTAATACGATTTTTTTTCCAGTCTTTCCATTTCCTTACAAATGGGGCAATGTCATTCTTTCGGATGGCAGCATAGAATTCCATTGTGTATAAATGCCACATTTTCTCCATCCATGTGGATTGGTTCCATAAGCTATGGTAAATAATTCTGTAATGAACATTATTGTGCTAGTAGCTTTAGTATGCCCTTGTTTCTGGACATTTGAGTAAATGCCAAGTAGTGGAATTGCTGAGTCATAAGGGAGTTCTAGGTTTAGTCTTTTGAGGAACCCCCATACTGCTTTCCATAGTGCTTGAACAAGTTTGCACTCCCACCAACAATGTAATGATCCCTCCTGGCCACATCTCCGCCAGCATCTGTTGTTATTAGATTTATCGATAATGGCCATTCTAACTGGAGTGAGGTGGAATCTCAAAGTTGTTTTGATTTGCATTTCTTGTATGGCCAAAGATATTGAGCATTTCTATAGGCCATTTTTATTTCCTCTTCAGATAAGTTTCTAAGTCTTTAACCCACCTTTTAATGGAATGGTTGTTTCTTTGAGGATTTGTTTTAGAGTGATTCAGTATTTTGAGCTGTAGGTATTTTAGATCTGAGGCCCTTGTCTATTGTATGGCTAGTGAAGGTCTTCTCCTACTCTGTAGGCTTTCTATTTAACTTGCTAAGTATGTCCTTTTCCATACAGAAGCTCTGAAGTTTAATGCAGTCCCATTTGTCCAAACTTTCTTTAATTTGTTGTGTTTCTGGGTCTTTCTAAGAAAGTTTCAACCTGTGCCAAGGAGTCCTAGTATATCTCCTATTCCTTCCTGTAAAGTTTTCAGGGTATCTGCTTTTACCTCAAGGTCTTTGATCCATTTGGAATTAATTCTGGTGCAGGGTAATATAAAAGGATCCAGCTTTAGTTTTCTACAGGTGCTTAACCAATTCTGCCATTGTCCTCATGCCTATTCCTGTGCCAGTACCAAGCTGTTTTGATTACTATAGCTCTGTAATAGAGTCTGAAGTTTGTTACTGATAATCCTCCAGCACTGTTCTTTTTGCTAAGGACTTTTTTTTTTGCTCTATGGGGTCTTTTATTGTTCTATATGAATTTTTGGATTACTTCCTCTATTTCATTAAAGAATGACATTGGGATATTGATGGTTATTGCATTGAATTTGTAGATAGCTCTTGGCAGGACTGCCATTTTCATGATGTTAATTTTTCTAATCCAGGAGCATGGGAAGTTTTTCTACTTCCTTAGTTCTGCTTTAATTTCCTTTTTCAGGTTGTAAAGGTCCTTTACATCCTTAGATAAGTTAATTCCTAAGTATTTAATTTTCTTTGAGCCTATTTTAAAGGAGTTCCTTTCTTGATTTCTGCCTTACTCTTCTTGTTGTTGGCATACAGGAAAGCCATTGATTTTATACCCTGCTATTTTATGCCCTGAGTTTTGAATCAGCTCAAGTAACTTGGGAGTGGAGTCTATAGGGTTCTTTAAATACAGTATCATGTCATCTGTAAAGAGGGAAAGCTTCACTTCTGTCTTCTCTATTTGGATCCCCTTTATGCTTGCTTCTTGCCTTATTGCTCTGGCTAAGAATTCTAATACTATGTTAAAGAGGAGTGGAAAAAGTGGGCATCCATGTCTTGTTCCTGATTTTAGAGGAAATGGTTTAAACTTTTCACCATTAAGTATAATGCCAGCTGTAGGTTTATCATACACAGCCTTTATTATACTGAGGAATGTTTCATGGATCCCTAGTTTCTCCAGAGCTTTTAGCATGAAGGAGTGCTGGATCTTGTCAAATGCTTTTTCTGCATCTATTCAGATGATCATATGATTCCTGTCCTTGTTCCTGTTGATGTACTGAATTATATTAATTGACTTGCGTATATTGAACTAGCTTTACATCCCTGTGATGAATCCTGTTTGGTCATAATGTGCAATTTTTTTGATGAGTTGTTGAAGCTGAGTAGCTAGTATTTTGTTGAGAAATTTTGCATCTCTGTTCCTCAAAGAAATGGGTCTATGGTTCTCTTTCTTTGATGAGTCCCTGTCTGGTTTTGGGATGAGGGTTATGCTTAAGCCATGCCTTTTTATTGTCTTTGTCATGCTCTTATATATACCGATAAAGTTAGATTCCTGGTAGTTTGGTTTTAGATAAACCACCCTGATTCTGTAGATGCCACATCAGCCACGAATTAGGTTGTGTCAGCTACAGTGTCTTTTTTCTTCTCACTAAAATCATGGTTTTCCAGTGGTTATTTCATGGAGATTGAGAAGATGTTAATTCCAAATAACCCAAATAATCTCTGCCTACCTTGTACAAGAAGAAAGCTGCAAGTTGACTGTCCTTTAGCCTAAATGCTTGAAACCAGAAGTGTTTCAGATTTGGAGGGTTTTTATGTGAGGGGATGGGGTGGATTCTGGCATATTTACATAGCTATAATGAGATATCTTGGGGCTGGGATCTGAGTTTGAGCATACACTTCATTTATATTTCATGAGCACCTTCTACATACTATCTAAGGATGATTTTATACATTACTTTAGTATGCTTATGTTTTGACTGTGACCATCCATGAGATCAGGTGTTGAATTTTCCACTTGTGTGGCATGACGGCTACCAAACTTTTGGATTTTGAGGTCAGGGTAACTCACCAGGCCCCCAGGAATACTGAAGAATCTGACTCAGACTCAGTATTGTACCTTACCACTGATCAAAGAAATGCATGTGTGGGATCTAAGACTGTCAGTGTTACTTCACTGGCCTTGCTGGTTTTCTTTTCCTCCAGTGGGCCTTTTATTCCCACTCCCTAGAATATCTGTCTCCTAACATGGGCCTATTACCTTAGTTTCAAGAGGCCCATGTTTTCAGTTTCTTTAGTGGATGATGGCATCCCTTCCCACCAAGACTCATTAGGTGATGATAATATGAAACACAGTAAAACTTTTCAGAGGCTGGAAAGCAAAGACTGAAAAATATAGAACTGAAAGAACATCATCCTCATATCCAGTGGTGACTTACTTCTTTTTCCCTTCTCTAGCCAATAGATGAAAGCAGTCAGATGAGTGACCTGCCTGTCAAAGTGACTCACACAGAAACTGGCAAGGTCCTATTTGGACCAGAAGCACCCAAAGCCAGTCAACTGGATGCCTGGTTGGAAATGAATCCTGGGTAAGGAATAAGAACAGAATCACCGTGTACTTTTGGCTTTGTAGGCTTGGGTGAGCTTTGTAAAATCTCTAAAAATAAAATCTTTGAAACTACTACCCAATAAATGTTATATCTAATTTCTGCATATAAGGGAAAATAAGTATCCCTTGTCAATCTGAGCATTATTTACTTCACTTAAAATCATTTTTTTTCAGCTCTTTCCATTTCTTGACAATTGATACAATATCATTTTTTTTCTAATGGATGAATAAAATTCTTTTATGTGTATTTAACACATTTGCTTGATCCATTTGTCCATAAAGGGCATCTGGGCTGATTCCATACTTTGGCTATTGTGAATAGGGCAGCAGTGAAAATGGTTGTGCTGATGGCTTTATTGTATGCTGGTTTATAATCTCTTGGTTAGATGACCAGGAGTAGAATTTCTAGAGCTCAAGATAGCTCTATATTTATTTGTTTTGATTTTTTACCTATCAAATTGATCAGTGTCCTGTGTATAGTGTGTTTTATAATCTTTACAAAATTAAGCCTGTTCTCAACTCTTTCCTTTAGTTATGAAGTTGCCCCTAGATCTGACAGTGAAGAAAGTGACTCTGATTATGAGGAGGAGGTACGTGTGCATCTCTCTTTGGCATTTACTTCTTTGAAAGTTGATGGGGGTTGGAAGTTCTTGAACATAAACTGAATCCTTGAGATAGTTCATTGTTTTCTTCTTTCAACATTGGCCTTTGCATGAGAATTGGCCCAAGTATCTGCAAATTCTCTGGTGGTACTTATCTAGTGCTGCTGTGATGGCCAGGGAGTGCTGCTGGCTGATGGGGAGACCTGGAAAATTCTAAATTCATTTGGGACCAAGTAAAGAGAAGCTGGCATTAAATTGGAGATGGTAGAAATGGCTTTCAGGGAGAATTGAAGTTGGATTACTTTGGGAAAAGCAATCCTTTGCTTCCAAGTGATTCACCCTGAGAGTTAACTGCCTAACAAATTGTGAAATTCTTTAGGTTATAGAGTCCATTTGGAGTTGGGGGCCTGAGGATGTGGATGAATAGGGTAATGTGGACATGATTTTATGAGGTTATCAACCCTCTAGATTTCTCTTTAAATCTAATTCTTGTTTGAATCATTTGATATACGCATTATCCAAAGAGAAGTACATTTCTCAGTCTTTTGGAGCGAGTACTTAATGTATTTAAGATGGCAATCTTGGATACTTTTAATAGTAACTTAGAAATAATGAAAAAATATTGGTTAGGTCAATTATGCAATGCTTAGTGTAATAAATACATATTGAAGGATTAAAGCGATTTCTGTCTCCTTTGCTATAGCATTGTTACTGTGTTGTCATTCAACCTGGTGATTACCAGCATAGAAGAATTATGACACAAATTGAGCCACAGCCCATACACCAAGGACCAGGGAGAAGCAGGCAAACTGACAATCGCTTACCAGGATTTTAGGACACTGGCCATTTCCCTCCTTTTTTTTTTTAATCTTTATTTTCTAAGTTAATCTACCGTGAACATTTACTGCTTTTGAAATATAATAAACATTACGTTTAATAAGGCATAACTTTTAAAACCCACTTACATTTTGGGTCATGATAATTTGTTTCTCAGCTATTCTTCCCATGTCTTGCTTACTTGGATGAATGAATCTGTAAATGGACTGCTGGATGAGTTTACTTCTTTAGGAAGAGAGCCGTAGGGGACAGATAAGAGAAAGTAGGCTGGTTAACTGGAAACTGACAATTATAGACACTTGGGGTGTTTCACTCCCTATTTTCTTGCCTAAGAGGCAAAGGCACACAAGCACTGAGATGCTAGTCCTTATCTTGCCTTTCCCATCCCCACCTTCTTAGACATGTATCATCCTTAGTTTGATTTTAACATTGATACTTTTTTTTTTTGCCAGTCCTGGGGCTTGAACTCAGAGCCTGGGTACTGGACTTGGGCATTCTCAAGGCTAGAGCTCTACCATTTGAGCCAAAGCACCACTTCTGGCTTTTTTCTATGTATGTCATACCAAGGAATCGAACCCTGGTCTCCATGCATGCTAGGCAAGCACTCTACCACTAGATCAAACTTCCAACCCTGATATTCTTCATTGGAGAGTTATGGATATGCAAATGCACTGTTACCTTTAAACATGTTTTAATTTTCAGTTAGTAATGGGCATAATAAATATTTAGTGACACTTTCAATTGCTTCTTGGAATATGGTATAATCTACCCTATAGAGTAAGGATGAAATAAATCCTTTGCAAATTAGTGAGCTTTTTTCTGGATACTTAGAAATGTGTAATATGAAGCAGCTACACACATCAGGATGTACAGAAGTTACAGTACCTCTTCAGTAAGCATGGGGGGCCTTAAGCGTCCACAGTGTGATTAGAAAAAGGCCTTGTTTTGTTGTTTGTTAGGGGATATAGGAGGATATTGAGAATTCCAATATCTACTTTTGAAGAGTAGGCTATAGAACTAGAGAATGCTACTAAGAAAAAGCAGATATGTTCTTTGGGACTCTGAATAACTAAATAATAACAAGTGCACATCTTACTGGCATGCATTTTACATATTATTCTTGAGCGCCAAAAACCTATAGGATCCCTAAGGGTCCTTTTTGTTTTCTCATTCCATTACTTGAACAACTGTTCAGTTTGCAAAGTTGGATACAGTTTGCTCCCTTTCTAGAAAATGGCAATCATAAATTCACTTGTTGCAATATAGTTCTCTCCTTATCTCTCTTCTTTCCCCAGGATGAGGAAGAAGAGTCCAGTAGGCAGGAAACTGAAGAAAAAATACTTCTGGATCCAAATAGTGAAGAAGTTTCTGAGAAGGATGCTAAGCAGATCATTGAGTGCGTAGCCCTTGGAGAAGGCCATGGGAACTTTCTCTTAGGATACCTTGTTTAAGGGAGGGAGACAAGCTTATGCTCACACTCCTCCTGACACTGACCTCCAGAGCTCTGTGTTGCTCATCTCCCACCATCCTTCTCTCTCCACTTCCATTCTTTCCACTTTCCTCTCCTCCCGCTCCTATGCTCCTTTCTTCTTCCCTACTTCTTTCCCTTTCACCTTCCTTCCTTCTGTCTCTCTTTCCCTTCCCCTCTCCTTCCCTCCCCAGATCCCAACCTGCAGCTCAGGATCACTTCTGGATTTCTACACCTGTCACTTGCACTTGTCTCCAGTAAGTTTGACGAAACTCTCTTCACTGATGGCTTTGCTGCCTTTTCCACCTCTTTTAATGGCATCAACATACTCGAAAGCCAAAATGTGAAGCATCACTGGTCCTGTTTTGTCCTAGGCATTTCTTCTGCCCAGCTCCAAATCTTCTCCTACTCATCAGTCCAGTTTGTCCTGTCTTATGACTGGATCGTACATCCTCGTGAAACCGGCTGAAAAGCAAAAAATTTAAAAGATGAGCTTTTCCCCCCACAAAACAGAAATAGACTTCCTAAGACATTCCTCCTTTCTAAATAGCTATAGGCCTTTTGTTTTACCACCCCATCCCTGCTCCTTCACAGAAGCTTTTTAAGAATGTTCAATGGCTTCTTATTGCATATAGAGTAAAATACTGCCTCCTTAACAAGGGACAGAAGGCAGCAGACTACTTTTCTTCTTTCTTTCCTGCCCTTCTGATGTCTTCCTTCATTCCATCCCACTTGTCCTGTAAGCTTTGGCCAGTGTTTTGCGAATTTGTCTTTGTTCCTTAACAGCCCTGGACAGCTCTGTTGCAAATCAACACTGAGGGTTGGAGGTGAGGGGTAACTTTCATTACCAGGCAAAGGAAGTAACTTCTCTGAGCCTCAAGTTGCTCAGGTGTAAAATGGAGCTAGTAACGATACTTAGTGAAGATCACCACTCATATTCTTTTCACAAGAAGGCCTGTGGCAGTGCTAAACTACTGATTCCAGCTCTGTGAAGCTCTCCATTTGTTGTGAATGAAGTGACACCTGTACTAAAATGTCCCATGTGGTTTTCCACTTTTTTCTTCTCAGAACAGCAAAACAAGATGTGGATGATGAATACAGCATGCAGTACAGCGCCAGAGGATCTCAGTCCTACTACACGGTGGCTCATGCCATCTCAGAGAGGGTGGAGAAACAGTCCGCGCTCCTCATCAATGGAACCCTGAAGCATTATCAGGTAGTTGACGTGTTTGTGTTTTCTTGGCAACTCCTAGTCTTCTCCCTGAATTCAACTGGAGGCTGTCATACCGTGGAGATACTCGAGAGGTTTGGGAGATAGTAGTAGCACATTCTAGATCATGTCATTGATAAATTTGAGAATCTGCCCATAGTGTCTTATCATTTTTCACTCCTAGCACTTTCATGTCCTTTCTTTTTTCTAGGATATGCCATACCGATTTTCTCCTTTGTAGATTTAGGATGCGTTTCTTTTTTATTGGAAATGCTGGCTCCATGTTTGGAACATTTTCACTGTGGATTTCTTCAAAATGGAATAGCCAGTCCCGTTTGAGCCATACCTCCAGCGGCTTTCTTCTCATTTAGCCTAACTGACCAGGATGCTAAACTCAGTGTTGCTCTATTTGTGTATGAGAGGTTTAGCTTTGGATCACTGGTAAATAACTTTTGGTGGTGTTGACATCCAACACCTTTGCAAGCACTCTTCATCACTCTTCAGGCTTACTTCTGCTTCCCAGTACAGATGTGGTGTCTCACCTTCACCTGAATTCTGTCCATTGTAGATGGTTGCCAGTAGCTCCTGCCTGAAATTCTAGCTTCTTAGGAGGCTGAGATCTGAAGATTACCATTTGAAGCCAGCCTAGAATGCAGGAGAGTCCATGAGATTATCTCCACTAAACCACCAAAAATCCAGAAGTAGAACTGTGGCTCAAGTGGTAGAGTAGTAACTTTAGCCAAGAAAAGAAAAGAAGAAAAAAGAAAAAGAGCTAAGGAACAGTACCCTGGTTTAAGCTCCAGTACTTTGCACACACACATACACAGAGACACACATGCTCCTAAAACAACAAATGGATATTCACATTTCTCTAATCATAACTTTATTAGCAAGCAAGCTAAATTAACTTTACCATGTGTATATGGAGATATTTGTATGTGCATACACACGCACACACACACATATTCTTCATATGCTTGATAGTATGATGGAGCAAGGAAATTGAGGGTGGGAGAGAAGTTTAACCATGTTGCATTCATACTGCACCTTTCCTTCCTGCCTCACATGAGGGTTCTAAAGCTGAGTCTCTTGTGCCACTGCTCTTGTGCTTTAAATGTATGACACACACATTTCCAGGCATTTGGCTTCCAGTGTGCTGCCTTTGGGAGCACACATGGCAGAGTTTGCACGTGCTGCATGGGAATTCTGTCTGTGCCAGGACAAGAAATGTCCTCCCAGGCTACCTCTGGCTCCCCAGTCACGGGGTTTCCTTGCCGAGACTATGGCACCTAAGGGGAAGGCTGTTCATTACCAGGAAAGCTGTCTCTAATGGCCAGTGGCCTGTGTGCCAAGCCTGCCTTCTGGTTTGTTCATCCTCTAATCCTCCCATTGGTTTTTTTGTTCTCAGATTGGTTGGAATCGACGTGGGTTTGGGTCTTCATTTGTTATAATTCTAGAATGTCATATACTGTGAAATGCTAAGTAGGGATGAGCAGCAAAGCTGCTTAAAATCCCACCAGTATGTTACAGCCCATCATTTCTAAATCTGATTAACACTCAGCACCTGCCAAGCAGTCCGGATGCTTACAGGCTCATGTTTTAAATTCTCCCATGCACTGGTGCCTCTCCCTCCTGGCCCCCCCGTCTCTCTCCCTGCCCTCCTCCCTGCACTTCCTGCAGTGGGGAACCCAGCCTATAGCATGGAGAAGTGAAGAAGTCACAGCCTTACTTGAGGTGTATTAGTATTAATTACCTGTGCAGGTCTTGGATAATTGAAGCAATTACTCTTCATTTCAGCTCCAGGGCCTGGAATGGATGGTTTCCCTGTATAATAACAATTTGAACGGAATCTTAGCTGATGAAATGGGGCTAGGCAAAACCATACAGACCATCGCACTCATCACTTATCTGATGGAGCACAAAAGACTCAATGGCCCCTATCTCATCATTGTTCCCCTCTCGTAAGTAAAGTCATTTATTTCACAGGCAGGTTGTAGAGTGTCTAGCTGGGCTGGCCTCCTATAGCATGTGAGGCAAACCTCCTAGCATGTAGTAGGATTACCCAGGACCATGTAATCTGAATTAAGGTTTTAATTTATCACCCCACCCCACTCCAGTCCCCTTGATGGCTAGTTAAACACTGGATCAAGAGATTTTTAATCAGCCATGGATATGGCTGTCTATACAGTGTACACACTGGATAGTGGGGCTCACTTGTCAGCTCCTCTGAAGTGACTCATAAAAAGCAGGAAGTACGGGTATTTTTTTGGTAAGATTTAAAATTGTTTTCCTTCTTCCATTCTATATATATATATATATATATATGCATATACACCTGCACAAATTATATAAATATGCATATATATATCTTATATAAGTGTGTGATCAGAAGATTATATATTTGAACATCTGTATTGTATCTTTGAGATGAGAGTGGAGATCAAAATCCTGAGTACGAGCGTTACGTTCACCTAACCTCACTGTGTATGTGGTGTGTACTGCAGCTTTGCCACCACATTTCCAGTACCTTGAGCACTGGGGTGCCCTCCTTGGTTTTAGAGGGTACTTTTGAATGAGGGCTACTTCACGGGGTGCTACATATCTGGCTGTGGTGTCAGATTGCAGCTTTATTCTCCGGAATCGGTTACAGTGCTGATATGAACTTGGACCTTGAGTACAAATAAGGATTTGTTGTGTATTTTCTTCCAAATGTGTCTCAGTTAAGATGACCTACAGACCTTGGTATATGAATTACCTGTCTCCATAGAATTCATACATACTGTGCATTTTTTTTTTGCCTTGCTTGTGCTTGTAGATCATGGTGATACAATCAAGGAATTTTTTTGTTTTTGTTTTTTTTAAGAATTCAGTATTTTTCCTCTTATTCCCTCACGACAGGTTTATTTGATATCTCCATGTGGTTTTGTCATCTCTTTTTCCTGACTTGTTTTCTCAAAATTAATATGGCTAGTTTAAAAGTCCACTAATCACTTTAGCAATTACTGTTTTCGGTACTATATTAAAATTTAGGATTCCTTTTTGCTTCCAGTTTTTCTATATTTCTCCTCAAGTTTTTTTTAATGAAGCACAAGCAAAATTGTCATACCATGTGGCTTATTTCTAACTTATCTCTTATTTCCATACCTCTAAAATAAATATGTGCTTGTATGCACTCAGTGACCCTTCATATTCCCTAGCCTCTCTTAAGAAAGCAAGGTCTGAAAATAACATCTCTTTTAACCACTGACTTTCATACAAATGTTGGTTTTTACTGTGTTATTTTTGTTGTTCTATAGGACACTATCTAACTGGACATACGAATTTGACAAGTGGGCTCCTTCTGTGGTGAAAATTTCTTACAAGGTTTGAAATGTTGTATTTGTATGTAAATGTAAAAAAGCAAAAAAAAGTAGGCCCTTATTTCCTTCATTTCCATATGCACATCTGTGAACTGTATTTGGTTGTAAAGTTTTGTCATGTACATCATGTACTAAACAGTGAGAGTTAATCATCCCGAGAAGATTACTGTAATAAACCATAATTACTTTCAGATAGTGAAATGCAGAAGAAAATTGTTAATTATCATATTGCGAGGTTTCTGATGAGAGTAATACAAATGACAAATATCACACATCCTGCGTGTCGCTGGCTGACTGGCTCACGGTGGGCTGCTACTGTGCTGAATGCTCCTGCAAAGTCAGGCAATTACCCAGGCGCCAGGCGCATGCCTGCTGCATGCTCACCCAGAAATGGAGCCTTTCGGCAGAGCAGTGGATTCCTTACTATAAGGAGCACTCTGCAGTTTCCTTCTCTTTCTCTCCCTTAGTATTGAGTGGCGATACCTTCCTGTATGGTCTGGACAGGTCAAGGTGTAGCTTGGAGTTTCTTCATGGATAATACATCGGTACCTGATAACTTCAAGAATCATGGGTCCATTGAGCTGTGACTGGGGAGAAGTAACATCCACATACCGCCAGTGGGTAATCTGAATCTTTTTCTTCCTATTCAGGGTACCCCCGCCATGCGCCGTTCCCTGGTCCCCCAGCTACGAAGTGGCAAATTCAATGTCCTTCTGACTACTTATGAGTACATTATAAAAGACAAGCACATTCTTGCAAAGGTATGCTATTTTGTAAAGATTCTTTTATCTCTAATTATAGATTATCTCAATGGAGTATAAAGTGCTCCCCAAATTATACTCAATAGTATAATTTGATCACTGGATGTACCTTCCTCCATCAGTCTTGGTCATGGGTTTTCCATCTTTCTTTTTCACCGCTGTTATTTTGTTTTTCTTGGAATGTGTGATTGATCCTGGGCTCTTCTCTATCCCATCATAGGCAGTGAGTTTATATTGTTTAGGAAAATTCACCTGGGTTCCTTCTGCAATTTTTCTCTTCAACAGCCCTAAATATGCTTGGAAAGAAATAATTGTTTTTGTTGCCCTGGGTTATTCTCCATATAGCTGTATTCCTCTTGTGTGTGTACCTCTCTCTCTCTCTTCAAAGGCAAGTAGGAATCTCTCCATATGGGCTCTCCATCTGAGCATTTATCCAAGCCGAGACATTTGTGCTATATCTGATTTTGGTTTTCTTGGCAAAATAATGGAGAAACATTGTTCAAATTACTCAGAGCTGTTCCTGTGACTATTTATTTAAAGCTGAATAGGAGTTTGTTCAGTGACCTACATGTCCCCACATTTGTATGCCCTAAATTTTCCTTTAGCCACAAAATAAGAGGCTTTTCCCCCTTCCATTTATTTATATCATGGTGTCTCCTATTACGTTCATATAGAAAGATGGAAGTACTGTCTTTCATGAAACAAATCATGAAAACTTAATTTTTTTTCCTCCTTGGTAATTTCTTTTACCCTGAGGTGTTTTGAAACCATTATAATCTGAAACTAAGTTATGGCCAGAATTGAACAGAATCCCTATTTCTGGGGTTTGTTGTATCTCTGCATTAAACCTTTGCTCTGGGAACTGAGAGTGCCTTTCATGGTATCATAGGAAATAACATAAAAGAAATGTCTGCCCAGGGGAGGTTTAATAATTGAGATGGCACTGACAACAATGCGGTGTTCTAGCCCTCACACTCAGAAACGAATTTGGCAGTGTCAGAAATGATGTGTTTCCAATATTACTATGGGAATCTGTGTGTACATTTGAGATACTTTCTTTAAAAAAATTCATATCGTGTCTTCTGCATATGTGTTTCAAAACTCATTGGAGACTCCTGGTAACGAGATACATTGCTTTTATTTGTTACTGGAGAAATGAAGCTACAGAAAGGAGTAATAATTTTTTCCAAGTGGAAGACCTAATTAGTGGTACACCCGGTAGCAAAATCAAAGGTCTCTAGTTCCTTGTTTACTATTTCATAAGCTAAATTAGGCAGGAAAGTCGATTTAGAATATATTTTTTTTAAGCACATTCTGGTCTGCGGGCCTCATTTGCTGCTGTTGGAAAGTTTGGAACCATTGGAAGAACAACTTTAAATATACTTAAACATCTTTCTTGAAGGTTGGTAGGGGAAGGAAAACAATCTGGCGGTTTCTCGTACCTGTACATCCCAGCGTGACTGATGATTGTATTTCTTACCCCTGGTGTTACCAGGGCTCTTAATGAGGAAGGCAAGCACTGTATAATGCTTTGCTCATCTGCCTTCTCTCTCCAAGAGCTTTGCAGTAGGGGCTGGGGATATGTGACTAGCAGGATATAGGGGATGTCTAGGCTTAGTGGAACATTCCCCCTTGTTCTCTCTGTAAATAACTGAAAGGTGAACCAGCAGAAGGCTGAAAAGTAACATTTGAGGGAGGAAAGGGCCTATATAGCCTTAGGAAAGAGGACTACCATGAGCATATGCGATGTCTTAAATGCTATTGCTATGGATGGGCTTTGCTGTGTTTAATGTTTGTAGTATACATGAAAAGAAACACGTTATTACATCACCTGCCAGTGATCGCAGTTTTATTTTACATAGAACAAGGGTCCTGGATCTGGCAAGTTAGGAATGTGTGTGAACTGAGGGAGGCAGGTTGTTTGCTCTCATTTTTTTTTTTAAAGAAAAAGAATGTGAATTCTCCAATTTTTATATAGATATTCCAACTTTTTAATGTCAGTGACCAGTTCAAACAAAACATAGCAAAAGGAAAAAGCAACATTGAACTGAGCCATAAAAGTAATAGGCCGCCAGGGTAACAGAAAAGAAGGCAAGAAGCTAAAAGGATCTCGTTTCGCACTCGCTGGTGCCATTCTGCCCAAGCAAGGGTTAGCTTCTGTGGTTGGCAGTCTACATCCTGTTCTTCCTGCCAGGACAGAAAGCATAGCACTGAAATCTTGAGCACTTGTCACAACACAGTAGAAAGAGCATTGGATGGAGACTTGGGAAATTTAGACAGGGTCAGCCATTTTATTGTGGGCCCAATTTCCTTTCTTTGTAAAATAGTGACTTGGAACACAAAAAATAAAAAAGATGAAAATCACTGCGGGTTTTGGAGGACCACTGCTGATTTAACATGATGTTTCACATACCACCACGCAAGGGATGTATTGGTTTTTAAAATTGATTCGTGTACAAACACACACTCACACATACACACACACACACACACACACACACACACACACACACACACTTGCCTTTCATAAGGAATTGTACTTTCTTATTGCTCATCATGCCATGATGTTTCATGCTACAGATTCGGTGGAAATACATGATAGTGGATGAAGGCCACCGGATGAAGAACCATCACTGCAAGCTGACGCAGGTGTTGAACACTCATTACGTGGCCCCTAGAAGAATCCTCTTGACTGGGACGCCATTGCAGAATAAGCTCCCTGAACTCTGGGCCCTCCTCAACTTCCTCCTCCCTACCATTTTTAAGAGCTGCAGCACATTTGAGCAGTGGTTTAATGCTCCGTTTGCCATGACTGGTGAAAGGGTACTGGTCTAACTTTTGTTTTTCTTTATTGCAAGACAATGGAATAAAACCAGAGGGCTAGATGCTAAAAATCAGTAGAGCTACAGGAGCCCTACCACCTCCCTGGGTGGTTTACAGTTCTTCTTTCTTATGAAATTGATCTATGGATGGATACAGCCCCATCCAGGAATTATTTTCCCCTGTGAACCTTGTATGGGATCCTTCTTGCCAATATATTTCCCAGGACCCTAGAGAATATTCCTAACCATTAAAATCCTTAACTACAGCAGGAATAGGAGGAAGAACATGGAGATGTTTGTTGAACTAATTTCAGCAGAACAACTCAACCAAAAGAATATAAACCCCAACACAAATCTTTCCTCATTATAAACTTTCCTTTAAAATATTTCCACACAGGGTTTGTGTGTAAATCTGACCTAGTTTATGTTAATTGTCTGCACACAGGCTTTTCAAGTTCTAGTGAGAATCTCTATTTCATGTGTGTATTAATATCTGGCATAACTTTTTTATTGTATATTATTGTTGGGTAATATAAAGAGGGGTTACAGTTACATTCATCAGGTAGTGGGTACATTACTCCTTGTACATTGATACCCTTTTTAATGTTTTTCTCCCAGTCCCCCCCCTTCCAATCATCTTGTTTTTCCCCTTCCCTTCCCTATTTTGTTGCTATTATTTCTTCAAGTGCCGTCTCTTTGAAAGGAAGTTATGGTTCATTGCATGAAATGAAATGGTAACATGCCATGTTGATTTGTATCCTTTAACCATAAGATTGAAAAGCACAAGGAATGAATTAGGAAAATACATGTTTGAACTCTCTGGACTTTTAGTTTTCGGTATCTTATGGGCACATTTGCATTTGTCAATAGTTAATTGGGCTTGCTTATTTCTAGAAAGTAATGTCAACCAACTCTGCCCCCTAGAGGTTAAAAGAGGAAGGTGAAAGGAAAGGGGATTTTATACATTTAAAAGAGCAGGGGTTCAAAGAAAAGCAAAGGATTTGAAGTAGAAGGACTTAAAGATCTACCAGCATAAAATAGGGCTTTTCATGCTCAAGGCCCAGTCCCCTCATTCTCTCTCTGTAAGAGTCAGTTAAAGTCACAGGCCTAATTTAAGGCTTCAGCTTAAGTCGGAACACATTCACTTTTCTCCCATTCTCTCTTAATCTCTAGTCTTTCTTCATTGCCAGTCAGATTCCATAAAACTGGACTGTTAACATTACTGAACAAAAATTGGGTTTTTGGATACTTTCTACTCAACTAACCATTAAGACACCCATTTAGATGTCATTTCATTCCTCCCTTGCTAAGCAAGTATGAAGAGAATTTGGGTGCCTGTAGGTGACTGCCATAAAGCCTACTTTTTTAATGCATGCAAGATTTGTCTAGTATAATCCATACATAATAAGTATAGCATAGAACCTTATTATGTGACTCGTACTTATTTTGTAAAAAAAAAAGAATCAAATCAAATTGATCTAAGGTTCTTTCATAGGTGGACTTAAATGAAGAAGAAACTATACTGATCATCAGGCGTCTGCATAAGGTTCTGAGACCATTTTTACTGAGGAGACTGAAGAAAGAAGTTGAATCTCAGCTTCCAGAAAAAGTATGTTGTGCATTCAAAAGTTTGGGTTGGGGGGAGAGTGGGGCAGAGGGAATTGCTCTCTACAAGTATATTTGAAGTATTCGCCCCTGAAATTGTGTTTCTAAAATAGCAGGCTTATAGTTTAGTTACAGCTATTTTGAAAATAGCCTAAAGTGCTTCTGTGTTTGATAGAGCTGGAGAGGAAAAAGAAATTCACAGAAATTTTTCATCCTGGTTTCTAAAAGCTTTTCAGAAAATTTTATAAAATTATTCAGTTCTCTGAGCTCCATATGTTTTTACTTCTTTTCTTTTCTTTTTTTTTTTTTGTCTGAGATTGGCACTTAATCTTGGTACCTGACACTTTCATTCCTTACCCAGTGCTGTACTACCTGAGCCACTCCTCTAACCCCTCAATATATTTTCATTTTAGGATTTTGTTGTTGTTTGTTGCATTCACTATTGTAGGTATTCAGGAATTTGAAGGGCAGAGAAAACATCTGCTAGGTTTCCTGAGACTTTATTCAACATGTAGTTTTCATAATATCATCATTCTTATAGTGAGATATAGAGATTACAGAGATATCAGCTAGCTATTCTAGAATACATTTTTCTTTTGTTTTATGCCACAAGAATTAAGTTTCTGTGATCACTTAAACAATTTTTTTCAGGCAAGTCTTTGGAAAGAGATTTTACTGCTTTCAAATGTCTTTGAGCCCTTAGCTGCACAGTTCTAGATTATATTTGAGTATTAGTTCTTTTTTATATCGCTGAGCATATTTTGGAACCTTACTAATTTGAATCTAAGTTGTATATAATTTGTTGCATGAGATATTTTTATTTGATTTTCTTTAGATGAGCCACTTCAGAAGCATCTTATTTTTGCATGATTGTGGTTTTTCTTGGTAACAACTATTTTGGGGGGCAGAGTTATCCATCCTGTTCATTTTAAAGAGTAAGTTGGCAAGATAGTGTATATAGTTGAACATTTTGCTATGAGAGAATTCTAGCCTTTAATCCCCTATTCATTAGTTACTCCTCAAAAATTCCAAATGAGGCTTTATACTTAGGTTTTATCCTAATAAAAGTCTAGATATATAAGAATGTTACTTTGCTAGGGACTATATCCTGGAGATTGTGTACTGTTGATACTGCTTTTGACTTCCTGTGGTCTGAGTCTCTGGGTAACACCATTTCTTTTCACAGTGGTGTTGAGTTACTGGTAGGTAAACTGGTATGTGGGTACCCTGGTAATCTGACTGCCTCAGATTACTTCCTGGTTTACTATTCATTTCCAAGGCCAATAATACAGAGAGATCTTTCCAAAACAGCTTAAGTATGCCTGGCTTTAAGAAAATCTATTATAGACCCCCCCCCCAAAACTTGCAAAGTAAGGATTTTGGGAGTGGTCAATTATATTACATATCAAAAGGGTTGCCATTGATCAAGATATACTATATTCATAAACTGCTTTGTTAAATGGCAACTTCTTTGTACAACTGCTTCAAGATAATATATATGATTAAAAACAAAATGTAGAATAAAAACAAAAAGTAAATATTCCAAAAATTGAAAAAAAAGAATTGTCTGCTTCAATAAAATATTTACTCATGGTCAGGCACCAGTGGCACTACTGAGGAAACTGAGACCTGAGGATTATGGTTCGAAACCAGCCCAGACAGAAAGTCAAGTACTCAAAAACCGGAAGAGGAGCTGTGGTTCAAAGTGATAGAGCACTAACCTTGAACAAAAGAGCTCAATGACAGCTCTCAGGCCATGAGTTCAAGCCCCATGATAAACAAAAACAACAAAACTCTCTGGTGATTTCCACAAGAAAGCTTCCTGTATACTCCTGAAGGGTGTGTGTGTGTGTGTGTGTATATTTGTGTATATATTCTCAAAAATAAGGCCTCTATATAAATGTACTTGTATTCATAATTATAGTATTGTATTGGTGGTAATGTCTATGGATACTTTTATAGGTACTCATACCTTTTAAGGTATCCATAATGTTTTTCTGGAGACTTGTGGTAGGCATGGCCTTTATCATTGGTGGGCATAGGTCCTCAGATGTTTCTCTCTATCTTATTGTATGAACTTAGGCAAGTCATATAACCCAAAGAGGCCTCTCATTCTCATCAGTGAACTGGAAAATATTGAATATAGCCTTGCAGAGTTGTTGTGAGGAGTAAGTGCTAACACCACCATGGAAAGCATGCAGAAAGTACTCACCTAGTACCAGCAGCTACCACTATTGTGCTCATAATTTCTACTCATATATCTGCTACGGCCTTTCCATGTCTCTGACCCAATAAACCCTGTGAGATGGAGAGAGATGAATCATTTTGTGCATATATGTGACTATTACTAATCTGGCCTGCCCAGTGTTCCTTCTGTACTTTTCCTGCCTTGTTAGACTTTTTTTTTAAAACCTGGGAAAAGTTGGCAGTTTTGGGTTATCTTTGAGGATTTCTTTTGTCATCCCCTGCCTTATGGTCACAAATAATGATTGTGGATACTTGATTCGTATATACAGAGTCTGCAAAGGAATGAAGCATGGCTGATGGTTGGAAAGACTACATACATACATGGCAATCGCTGGTTCTTTTCCAATACTGTTTTTAATTTACTTCTTTCAGTGTCTAGTTTTAGAAATTTTAACAAATGTTCACAAACTACAGAACAATTCCTTACACAACCACCCCTGGTGCTACAATTTTAATCAAATCCTATTTCTACTCTTAGTCTCATATGACCTGCTAATCTACTTCCCATCCCAAAAGCTTTGCCTTTTCCAGAGTGCCAGATGAGTGGAATCAGAGAGTGCTGTGCCTTTCATTCTACATAATGAGTTTGAGAGTCATCCAAGTGTTTGCACATAGCCATTGTTGATTCATTTTTATGGCTGAATTTTATTCTGTTATATGAACCTATCATAGTTGGTTTATTTGGAGCTGAGGAACATCTGGATTTCTAGTTTGGGATGATTTGGATACAACTGCTGTAAACATTTGTACATAGCTTTTGTGTGGACCTTGACTTTTGTTTCATGTAAGTGTGCACGTGGAAAGAAGGCTACTTGACACAGTGTACCCAGGACTTCATAAGAAACTTCCCCATTGGTTTACACTCTGTGCACTGCTTTTTTAATACCTCTAGCAGGCTCTAAGAATTCCAGCTTTTAGATATATTTTTTCAATTGTTTTAATAGATGTGCTGACTTTAAACTTTAGTTTTACATCTTCACATGTACTTCTTCAGACAAAACTAAAATGGGTATATAAAAAGGGTACAATTTGGCTACTATAGAGGAAAATTAGTCTAAATACTAAGCTATTGAAACACCTAATGACCAAAGGAATTGTACTGTGCTAGCCCTATACCTGCTGGCATAAAATCCATTCCTTATACTCAGAAAAGAACACCCATTTATAGAAAAAGGATTATATATGCCAACTTAATATAAAAGAATATTGATCTTTCATTTAGCTGTACTTACACTTTTCCTTTGTTAATTCCTTTATCAAGAACAAACCATGCAATTTAACTATTCATATAGTGATACCTAGGTATCTTAAAATATGTAAACAATGTGTGAGGTTAATCAAAGGCTGGCCTCCCTAATACCAATCCTGATTTTAATACAATTCATATTTTTAAAAGTCTTTGATTAGAGGCCAGGAATTTGGCCTAGTGGTAGAGCGCTTGCCTAGCATGCACGAAGGCCTGGGTTAGATTCCTAGGTAACTCATATGTAGAAAAGCCAAAAGTGATACTGTGACTCAAGTGGCAGAATGCTAGCCTTGAGGAAAGCCCAAGGACAGTGCTCAGGTCCTGAGTTCATGCCCCAGGACTGGCAAAAGAAAACTTGTTGATTGTATTTATTATATAAAAGTTTGGAATTCCTAATATAATTACTACTGTCATTCCTATCATGCTATGGGTAGAAAAGCTAAGACTTTCATAACTTGCATCATCTTCTCATAGACTCTCAGTTCACAATGTGCTAAAGGACCATAATAGTTCAAGGTTCAACATTCCCTTCTTTAGGAATGGTAATTTTAAGTGGACAAAAGTGTGTGGTCAGAAACTATGAATAAAGCTCAAATTCATATACAGGGTTCTATGAGAAGAGACTCTTGGCTAATGTAGGCACTACATATGCTTACATATAGGAACCAAATTTGGCATAGAGTGGAACAAATTATTACCATGTACATGAGGTTAGCACCTCAATTATACATATAATCTGAATTAGAATATTCCCAGTTCTTACAGCCTGTTACATGAGGGGAAAATCATCCTTATTAAGAAGCCATCAATTTCGTCATCTGTATCATTGGCTTATCTGGAGGAACTTTTATGTTCACACTGTATTCAGGTGCCATGACATTTTGGGAGCTGGTGTTGCAGTTGGTACCACTATATGACAGCTTCTCTCACCTCAGCCCTGTTGGTCTCTATGTTGTATTAGGATCATAGAGTCTGTTCCTTTTCATCATCCATATCTATTAGTTTATTTCTGCAAGCATTGTTCTGTGCTAAGGCCAGGCGAAAGTGGTGACTCCAGAGATGAGATATGTTGTGAAAGATTGATAAACTTGGCCTTGGAGATGAGGTCTGCTCAAACCAAATATTGGCATGCACTAGGAGGCAAAATCATCTAACCAAGCAGAATGAAGGATCCAGGCATTCAAATATTTTAGGGCCCACGTCTCCAGTGCACTTGTGAATATGTAGGTATACACATATGTGTATGGAAGCTCTCTGGGGGTGCAGAGTGACACTCTGTTTTGTTCAAAATAAAAATTAAAATAAAATATTTTTTAATTAGGCTGGATATAGCAATATATGTCAGAGGCCTTCCTGAGCAAAAACATGAGACTAAAATCAACCTAAAATCAAAAGGACTGGGAGAATGGCTCAAGTGACAAAGGGCTTGCTTAGAAAGTACAAGTCGCAGCCAGGTGTAGCGGCTCATGCCTGTAATCCTAGCTACTCAGGAGGCTGAGATCTGAGGATCAAAGCAAACTCAGGCACTAAAGTCTGTGAAACTCTTACCTCCAGTTAACCACCAGAATTGGAAGTGAGACTGTGGCTCAAGGGGTAGTGGGTAGTGTGGTAGCCTTGAGCCGAAGAGCTCAGATACAGTACCCAGGCCCCACGACTAACCAAAAAAAAAAAGCACAAAGCACAGATCTCTGAGTTCAATCTCTAGGACTGCACCTATCAAAAAGAACATTTAACAGGGGTGGAGGTAGGGAAATGGGGACCAAGACATGAGAAAGGGTATCAATGTTCGTGAAGTAATGCACCTTCTATCTGGTGAATATAATGTAACCCTTCTATTAATTACAATAAAAATATATGGAAAAAAGAACATTTAAAAAGCTACGTTGATGTATATACTAACACTGGTACTTGATATGTAATATGTGCTTGATAATCCACATACTTAAATTATCTCAAGGGAAGCATAGGCACAAATCTCCATCCCCAGTAGATATCTGATTGTCTTTTCATCCTTGCTACCTGACTCATTTATTTTTTTGCTATTTGTGAGGCCTCATGGGTTTCCTTATTCCCAGATGAATGGATTTTGAGTGGTGTGTGTGTGTGTGTGTGTGTGTGTGTGTGTGTTGCTCTCCAATACAAATCCAGGGCTTCACATATGTTTGGCAAGTGCTCTATCACTGAGTTCCATCCCCAATGGAAAAATCTGGTCTGATTTTTAACTAAACTAACAGCTTTGATCCCCATAAGGTCTTAAAAAAAAAAATCCTGCCAAGCAATGTAGATTGAACATCAACTGAATGTAAACACAGGTGAACAATAGAAAGAAAGATCATCTTTCCTCTTCTCCCATTCTTTATCTTTTGTTTTCCTTTTTCGTCAGTCATGGAGTTTCAACTTAGGGAATGGGGCACTGTCTGTGAGCTCTTTTGTTCAAGGCTAGTGCTCCTCACTTTGAGCTCCGCTTCCAGTTTTCTGGTGCTTAATTGGAAAGAAGCCTTTCTGGCTGGCTTTGAACTGTGATCCTCAGATCTCAGCCTCCTGAGTAGCTAGGATTACAGGTGTGAGCCACTAGTGCCTGACTTCTCTCATTCTTATTGTGGGATTTCATCAGCCATGTAATGGAGTAATGAGGCTGGAAATTAATAGAAATAATAGGTATCTTCATATTGAAATCTTGAAATATGGATATAAGTGAGCAGTCTTTAACCTTGTCCCCTATCCTAAAAGCAGCTCACATCTTGAGACATTATTAGCATTATTAGTGTGCACAAAATTCCTAGGTAAACACTTGGACATTTTTTGTGCATGTGTGTTTTGGCATGGCTTCTTGATAAGACCACTTTACATCTTAACTGCATTCTTCAAGATCTGGATCACCTTGGGCCAGTGACATGGCTTCAGTGATGTTCACAGTCCTATCTACAAATGAGATCATCCCATAGAACTAGTATACTGATTGAGAAAGTGAACGGAAGCATTTTGCACAGAGCCTAATATCTACAAAGAACTCAATAATATTAACTCTTGATGTCATTTTTATCATTCTTGCCAAATCAGAAGATAGTAAACATTTTTCTTCATCATGATCATATTTCCTTTTGAGTGAAGAGCTCTTGAGAAAGTAGGCCAGTGGTAATCATTTCACAAAGTACATATCCATTAAAAAGCGTACTGTGCACCTTAAAGAGATTCATAATTTTTATTTGTCAATTATGACTCAGTAAAGCTGCAAAGATAATAATCTCTTGAAGAAAAACAAGGAAAAGAGAAAATTACTTTAAAATGTAGCATGATCCTGTATGCAAAGTGCAAAGCCTGTATTGTGTATACTTACTTTTTGCACCTTTTTTCTGGTAGTACTGGATTTTGAAAATTAAGGCCTTATATTCCCTCAGCTTTCTTGCTTGGCTGATGCTTCACCACTTGAGCCACATCTCTAGCCATACTTTTTGCTTGCTGTGTTTGAAAATGGAGTCAGGTTGGCTTTGAATCAGGATCTTTCAGATCTCAATCTCCTGACTAGCAAGGATTATAGGTGGAAGTCACTAGCTTCTAGCTTATTTATTAAGCTTGATTTGTTTTTCCTCTTTGACCAAGGTGGTTATTAAAAACTAAAGCAAATTTTTCATGGGTTGGGTTACTTATTCTTTTTAGTTTTCTGTACAGGAAAAAAGCCTTTCTCTAACTTGTCTTGAAATGAGTGGCGCCGATACTATTGTGGTTCTTCCCAGCTATCATATTCCTTCTGAAGTAAGAATTGAATGAATATTCAACTTTCCTTCATCTCTGACCTCCTCCCTCCTGCCCTGGGAGAAAAATTTCATCATTTTTTAATCAGGTTATTAAACATTAGGCAGCTTGCTGATTTACTTTTAATCACATTCTACAGATATCTAGGCATTAATCTGAAGTTTATTATGAAAATTGCACATTTGTATTCTTGGGATTTTTTTTTAATAAGGAAGAAACAATAGGAAATAAGGCAGATTTTATGCACAAGGAGTATGATAAAGCATTGCACGTGTGTGAGAGACTGAGAGTACATGAGTCCCATGAGCTTCCTTTCTCTGTTTTAGGTTGGATGTTGTCATAACTCAGCAGGAAGCCCCGGAGGCCTTGTCCTCCTTTACATGCCTGAAAGTTGTGCGCAGTTGTGGATTAATTCTTCCCCTACCTGTTGTCCGCACAGCTTTGAATCTTATCCCTTCTCAAGAGGAGAGAGATTAATGTCCACCAGGCCTGCTATAAAGGCTAGAACATGTGACTATTTTAAAAAGATATTCCAAAACAAAAAAAATCATAGGCCAGTGACTTCTTTATCCTAGAATTTTTCTGTTTATCTAAAAGGAGATGTTGGGAAGCAGAGAAATATTAAAAAGTCCCTTTCATGAACAGTTGGTGAACAACTCACTGTCTCTATCATGGAACCAAACGAAGTGGGTCAGGCCACACATAGCTTTTTAAGGGTCTCACTATTATAATGAATATTGAGGTTGGTCTGCTCTACTACCTACCTCAACCCTATGAACTCAAGAATGGAAACCAGTAGCTTCTCCTTTACCTCCAGGAGCTACTTAGACCAGCAGGTCCCCCTCATGCTCTTCCGGGTCTCCTTCTCTAGGTCGAATACGTGATCAAATGCGACATGTCAGCTCTGCAGAAGATTTTGTATCGTCATATGCAAGCCAAGGGGATCCTCCTCACAGATGGTTCTGAGAAAGACAAGAAGGTATATTGCAGAAGCCAGTGTGACTCCAGGAACTGCAATACGTCCTCTCAGGCTGTGGCGTGAATATTTCCAAAAAGCATCCATCCCTACTAATGCTGTCTTGTTAAAGTACAAACTTGGGCCTTTCCGTGTAGTTCTTGTGGCTGCCTGAAGACATGTTTTAACCTCCTTCCTGCCATGGGGAAGGAGACGAGACCACACAGGCGCCTCTACATGTTCCTTTTACCGATAGTTAGCTGTGCTTGTGTCAAATCTGCAGGAAACACATTCTGCCTAAGTGTTGGGTGGCATTTTAGAAAGTTTTAAAATCTAGTTTCACTCCCTGGGCATCTGTTCTATGCTCTCGTCTGCCAGGATCCTAGGCAGTAGACAGTCATGACACAAAGCCATCAGCTTGACGTAATTCCATAAGATGAACTTTTTTCTCTGTAGGATAAACTACGCCTGAACATGTTTTATGTAACTCAAAAACAGCTAAGTAATGACAAGAGCTTGGGCCCACAAAGTCCATAGATTACTGAGAAGATCTATGGCCCTTTGTTTTTGTTTATTTATTTTTATAAGAAAGCTTAAGTTTTTATTCTGTCTTCTTTCCTCCCTCACTCCCTCCCTTCTCTTCTTCCTTCCTTCCTTCCCTCCCTCCCTCCTTCCTTCCTTCCTCTTTCTGTCTCTCCCTCCTTCCCTCCCTTCTTCTCTTCTTTTTCTTCCTTCCTGTCTTCCTCTCCACCCTGCTCCTGCTTCTGTTTTCTTCTTCATTTGTAGTATTGAGAATTGAACTCCCAGCCTTGTACACACTGTAAATTCTACCACTGAGCTCCATGCCTGGCTTTGAAGCTTAGTTTTTAATAATTTGAAATATTTGATCAATTCCATTTTTCTCTTTCCATTTATTTTCAGGGGAAAGGAGGTGCAAAGACTCTTATGAATACTATCATGCAGTTGAGAAAAATCTGTAATCATCCATACATGTTCCAGCATATTGAAGTAAGTCTGTATCTTATGTTTTGATCCTGATTGTTAGAATCTCACTAAAGCTAGTTTTAAAAAAAAACTTAATAGGTCTGAAACTTATTTATGGAAAGCAAAATTGTATACTCTGCTAGCTCTTCAGGTAGAATGATCATACCTGAATTTCCTGGGTATAGATTCTCACTGGCAACAAGTGCATGAGCATTTGGAAGTTTATAACCAAGAGTTTCAAGCAGTAAGAAAATGTGGCAAGTATGGCTCATTATCTGGTATTAGGTAAGTACTGTGAATTACTTTGTTTCAGGTGGGAGCTCTGGCATCAGAGATAATGTGAAAAATATTAATGCATTTATAAATATTGTAGAGGAAAATGCTCCTCAAATATTTTCTTTTTGAGAAACAAGGCTTTTGTTTCCTGCTTAAAGTTCTGTTTTCCTAACTTGCTTGTGTCATAACAACAAGGCAAATCAGTGCTTCTGTTGTGATGCTCAGGAGTCGAGAATGCCGCTTTTAGGAGAGAGAACATTTTCTATCCCATTCCCTGCATCAGCAGGGTTTCAGTCCAGTAAAGGAAGTTGCGATGAGGAGGAAAAGGAAAGAGCAGAAGGAATGATTACCATTGTAGTCATTTTCAGTATTACTGCTTTTAAGCACATGGGCCTGGAGCCCAATTATTTGCTAATACAGAACTTGTTTCCTTCCACAAACTGAGCTGAAGACAGCAGAAAGGGAAAACATTGGTGCCACTTTAACTTTAAATAATAAATGCAGACTCCTAGGAACTTTATCATGTGGTAAAAATTGAGTTATTGAAGTTGGAACACTCTTAATTTCTAGTGTTCCTTTTCTCTCCTTTCTCTTTTGGCCATCCTGTCTGTCAAATCTGAGAATCTATTCCCTACCCACTTCCGATATACTTAGATGGTGGAAAGACTGCCAACACTGCCGTGGCATTCAAGTCCATAGGAGAGAGGATTTATGGGACAGGAGAGACGATGTATAGTATAGGCAGGAAGGAGGTCCTCGGACATGGAAAGATCAGCTTAAACATGGCGGCGAGTAGCCAGAGATACGGGGGAGGGTATGAACCCATGATTGTTGAGGGTTACTTCGCGCAGTTGAGAAATTACTCTAGGGAAGGTGTATTTATAGAAACAACATTTTGGAAAAAAAAAAACAACCCTGCTGACAAGCTATACCTATTTGAATACACTAATGAAAGAGAATCCCATGAGCAATAATGAGTACATGTCACTGGCCACTTTCTCACTACAAACTGGAGTAAGCCTTTCAATCTCCTGCCAGATCTGTAGTGAAGGGAAATAGTCAACTTTTAAGTAATAACCTACAAAGTACCCTGTAAACTTAGTTAAATATGTAAGTAAGGTGAAATATATAAATAAGGTATCAGTGAATTCCTACATTTGAGTTGGTATGACTGGGGGAAAAAAATCTAAAGATTCAAATGATTGGGGTCAGATTAACTTGTCACCTATTATCCCATTTTTTTTTCCCCAAAAGCAGCTTTAGGACATTTCTCTGAATTATTCATAGTTGTGGAGATTTAGAATTGTGAAAATAAAAGTGAGATCATGCTTCAATTTGGTTATCCTAAAGCCATTTATCTTTGAGATGTGTTGGACATTTTGAGAAGAAAGAGTTGATGCTTCCTTTCCTCAGACATCTTATCTGAAGCCCCGTGAAGGGCAGAGGGTTCAAAAAGGGAACTAAGCTTAAGGAATACATCCTCCCAACTCAAGATGCATTCAGTAGAAAAGAAGGCTTTGATTTACAGTTTGTTTAGTATTCAAATGCTTTAAAGAACCTATTTTTATAAACTTCAGACCTGGAGTTCTTGGTCAGTTTATTGGCACTTACAGGCCTGAGATGCCAGGTGAGGCATTCGCCTCTGTTCTGTTTTGTTTGCCCACAACCCTTTTGTTGGTAGTAAATCATTCAGAAGTCCAGCACCAAGACTGGTCTCAGTGCCTCCCCGGGGACCTTCAAGCAAGAGAAATCAAGATGTTTAAATATGTTATGCCTAGTCTTATCATGATTCATGGATGTTCCAGGTCTGGAAGCTAAAAATCTCGTAAGGATTGGTCACCAGTGTGGCATGCGAGTTAATTCTAACAGATGTAGTCAGGTCTTGGTCATTGTCCATAAAACAATGTGTGAGGAACTGGAGCTTACCATGTGGGGGCAGGGGAGATTTGGTTCTCTTGGTGAAAAAGCTCCAGTGATCAAGAGAGAAGGGAGCGGAAAAGGGGCAACTGGTGACTAAACTGAAGGTGTGCCGTGGTCTTCTCCTCTCAGAGGGTCTCTGCTTCCATAAAGTAGGGATGGAGAAAACTGAAATTAGTCAGATATTTCTTCTTCTGAATCAGTGAGGACATATAATACACTCAGTATTCTGCGAGCAGATGGTAGACATTGAGAGTAGAACACATTTGAGGACTGATGCATAAGGGGAAAATGACAGTCTGGGATGGGTGTCACCATTTGTCTAAACTAAGAATTGTATAATTGCCATTACTTTTATTGCTAATCCCATAGTATGTCTGTGTTTTCACGTTAATTCCCATTTGCTTGTGTTAGGATCTTTCTCTGGCTGAGACCTTGAATGGATAGGCAGATCCTCAGAAACTCCTGGTTCAGCCCTGTGACAGTGGATGTTCCTGAGCTAGAGTAACTTCCTTGTTTGGGAATTTAGAGACAGAGAAATACACAGGATTAATTCCTGGTAGACAGAAACTCTCACACACATGAGGTCTTGATTCACTCTACCATAAGTATTTGTTTATTTGCTACGATATTTGTTTTCACCATATATAAATTAACAATTGCATTTATAAAACTATTTTCTTCTCTCTCAAAGGAGTCCTTTGCTGAACATCTGGGCTACTCAAATGGGGTCATCAATGGGTAAATCTTCATTTTTTTTCTCTTTCAAAACATAGCTTCATTTTGCATATACCTTGTTTGTGGTATTCTCTCTCCTGGAAGTACAATACCGTGTTGTCCACTCAGTTACCAGTAATGGATTTTGCTGTTATTGTCTGTATCTAAACTGGGAGGAGTTTTGTAAACAATATAAACCCTAAAAGTCAGTTACAGCATTATATGATATAGCCCAGTTGGTTGAGGAAAGAGAACAGGGGAAGGGAGAGAGGGAGGACAGCAGGTTTACAGTGGAGGTAAAAGATTTCTACTTCTGCCCTTCTCTGTACTATGTTTTGGGTTTTTTTTTTTTTTTTTTTTTTTTTTTGGTGCATCATGGGGCTTGAACTTGGCCTGGGTGCTATCCTTGAGCTCTTCAGCTCAAGGCTACCATCCTACCCTTGAGTCAAGCCCTACTTTCCATTTTCTAGGGGTTAGTTGGAGATAAGAATCTCAGGACCTTTTGTGCCCAGGCTGGCTTTAGACCTTGATCCTCAGATCTCAGCCTCCTGAGTAGCTAGGATTGCAGGTGTGAGTCACTGTACCCAGCACCATGGTATTTTTTTTTTAATCACATACAATCATATTTGTTGTGCTGGTGGAAGCACTTAAGCTCTTTGTACTTGAGCTTTGTTACTCAAGGTTGGTATTCTGCCACTTGAGCCATGGCTCCATTTCCAGCTTTTGGTTGGCTAATTGAAAATGGGTGTCTCACAGATTTTCCCAGGTTTGATTTGAACCGCAATTTTCACATCTCAGGCTCCTGAGTAGCTAAGATTACAGGTGTGAGACACCAGTGCATCATCATAACTTTTGACTTGCATAGCTGCTGTAAGCCAGCACTGGCATATTATGTTGGAGTTGGCCTCGTAAAACATGAGCACCAGCTGTCAGCACTCCACTGTTCGTTTAAATGAAAGGAGTGGTTGTCTATTGCCATGAAAACCAGAATACTCAATGCAGTTAATCAAGCCCTTTGATATCTACTCTTATTCCTGCCCCTCCTCTGTCCTCAAGCCCCAGCATTTTCCCCTCACACTTATAACACACAGTCATCCCCTCCCCCTCATTTTTTAGACTCCCAAGCCCTCTTTTCTCCTCAAGGTCTAGGCACATGTTCTTTCCTTTCTCCAGAATCTCCTCCCCTGTGCTTCCAATATTTTCTCTTCAGAGAGCTCACTGGCCTCTGACACTAAACCAGTGGCTGGCTAGCTTTATCTATAAAGGGCCATTTGAAGAATATTTTCAGCTTTGTGGGCCAGAAAGTTTCTGTCACACCTATTTACCTCAACCAGTATAGAATAAGATCAACCAGCTAGAACATAAGTGACTGTGACTGTCTTCCAATAAGGCTTCATTCATCAAAAGAGATCGCAGGCCAGGAACCAAGTTTGTCAAACTCAGGCTCTAATCAAAAGAGGAGGCTGGTTTTCTTTGATGCCTCTCATTTCAACTTGCTGCTTTCTCCCCCCACTCTCTGCCCTGTGGGCTTCAAGCCCAAGGTCTCAAGCATACTAGGCAAGTTGCTCTACTACTTGAGACATACTTCAGCCCCCTGCATTTCTTTGTAGTACTCACTATGATTCAGAATTATACATTTACTTGAAATTGTACACCTTTCCAGTGTGCCTAGAACACACTAGGAGTTCCTTAGTAGTTGGATCCTAAATGTACAATTTTATAGGAAGAAGCCTCTTCCCTCTCACATAATAGAGAGACCATAAAAACTCTTTTGACAGCTTTGAAGGGCTTCCTTTTCTTACTAGAAACTGTTATACTCACCGCATGCACTACACCCTTTATGGGTTTAGAATGAATACAGTTTCTCTCCACTAAACATTCTCATACCTTGAAGCAGATATCTATTTGATCATTCATTCATTCATTCATTCATTCATTCCACTCTTTCCTAATTGAATGTTTACTACATGTGAGGCTCCATGTAAAAAGCAAAGTATTACTGTGTCCTCATGAGAGTGCATAGCAGTAATACTCTTCTTGTTTTGCATTTTTGGGTTCAGGGCTGAGCTGTATCGGGCCTCAGGAAAGTTTGAGCTTCTTGATCGCATTCTACCAAAATTGAGAGCGACTAACCATCGCGTGCTGCTTTTCTGCCAGATGACGTCTCTCATGACCATCATGGAGGACTACTTTGCTTTTCGGAACTTCCTTTACCTGCGCCTAGATGGTAAGTGTAGAAATAATTCCTATCAGAAGCCACGCTACTAGAACTAAAGGGGTGGTGGGATGGCAATGAACTGACCAGCAGGATGGGTAAGGATTTCCCTGCGCTGCAATGTTTTGTCTCCTCTGGCTTCACGTAGGCCGGCATCATTAGCAGAGCTCTGTCTCATGTAGAGACACCAACAAGAATTCAGAAGCACCTATGAGTAGTTAAAGAAAAAAAGTTGAATGTCTGTGACTCACATCTGCAATCGTAACTACTTAAGAAGCTGAGTTCTGAGGACAGCCATTCAAGCCAGCCTGGGCAGAAAAGTCGGAAACTCTTATCTCCAGTTAACCACCAAGAAATTGGAAATGGAGCTTTGGCTCTAGTAGTAGAAGTCTAGCTTCCAGGCTCTAAGTTTAAGCCCTAGAACCAACACACACACACACACACACACACACACACACACACACACACACACACACACTCTTAGGATTGCTGATACTTACATATTCTGTATTGACAAGCCTTTATTTAACTATTTTGTGTGTGAAGATATTCTTTTTCCAATAAGAATGTATTTGTTCGCTTCCAACTATGCCTTTCGTTACTGTCTCTCTCTCATTATTTCCTGAATTTTGCAATTAAGTGTCTGCTTGGATTGGGAGGGATGAGAAAAAAGGATGGCCAAGATGTCATGGACCTTAAGACTTGGGGTTTTGTTGATGGTAACCCCTTTGTACAGGTATTTAAAGATAATAAAAATGTATTTTCAGTATATGCCTGTCTTTTTTAAAAAATGCGCATAAATACTGTGTGCTAAACATTACTAAGCAAAACTGAATGGACGAAAAATGAGTTTAGAGATGCTTCCTAAAGGACACTTGTGATTTGGATACTGGCCAGTATATTTCAGAGATCACAGTTTTCATAGTGTAACAATCTAATGTATTTGGGGAACAGTAAGAAGGGATCAGAGTCAATTTACAGCCAGGATGCAGTCAATCTAGGGCTACAAAGAACATGGCCCTGTTAAGACCTGTGAGGTTTTTGGGTTTTTTTGTTTTTTTTGCAAGTCCCAGGGCTTGAGCACTGTCCTTCGTCTTTCTCAAGACTAGAGCTTTACCACTTGAGCCACAGCACTACTTCTACCTTTTTCTATGTATGTGGTACCGAGGACTCGAACTTGGGTCTTCATGCATGCTAGGCAAGCACTCTACCACTAGGCCAAACTCCCGGCCTCCTAAGACCTGTTTTTATTTAATGTAGTATTAGCATTACAGGTAAGTGAGCAGGAAATTTAAAGTTTATATTCCATCAGTAGAGTTTGTTTCTAATATCTCAATTTCTATCTGCCGTTAAGTATAATTGGAAATACATCAAACTTGTCATATGTGCCTTATCTTACTTGAGATTTTAGGTGAACACCATTTGCCTCACCTGTTGGAATGATATGAATTTTGTTGTCCTCTATTTCTTATGACAGACTAGATCATTTAAAATCCCTTATGCTTCTCTTTTCTGAAGTCACTGTACACTGATGAATGGTTGTGTAACCAAAAATTTGCATGCTTTATAGATTTATTCTGTCTCTTTTGGCAATCAAGGTTTCTTCTCTGACTAGGTCTCTCCCCTCTGGGAAAGGAGCTCAGGTTGGGTGCTAGGCTTCATTTTTCCCCAGATTTTTGGCTCCCCCTTTCCAGGTGTTCAACCTAACTATTGTTTGCCATTGTTGACACTTCCTCCTGAATCCCATTTCTCTGAGGACTATACCCTGACAAAAGTGAAGGCCTAGAAATACATTGTTCTTCTGTTTTCCTGACAGTCTGAAAGATTCTCTCCAAGAAGCTGTTGGTTGCCATTATCATTATTATTAATAATTAGTAATTGTCCCAATAGGTGATGTATGCAGCACCCTAATGTATGCGGGGCACTAATCAAAACACTTTATATATATTATTAAATCTCTCAGTGACTAAGGTACCACTGCCTCTGTTTATCCTTGCTGTTGTGTTCTGCATTGAACAGAGATGGTGAGACCAGGTTTTAACTTTCATTTATCTGATTCCAAATTAGCTCAGTTTTTGTGCAGCCATTGAGATACAGCCTATCCCCCAAATATTTGTCCAGATGACAGACATTTTAACTATGATTTTGAACTTAAATGATTTTGAACTTAAAATGATTGAGTAGATTAATTGAAAATGACTGAGAACTAGTAATAGAAGATGGATGGGTGACTCAGAGACCCGGACTTTAGAAGAACCTCAACTATTAAGTAGAGACTCAGATAAGTTCTATAAGTTCTACAGATGGAGGGTGAAGACTGCCAAGGCCTCTTCCCACCAGAAATAATACTCATTCATTTTGGGAGTAAACCAATAGATATAATGAAGGTAGTACATGCTTAGCACCTGCACCTTCTAACCTTACCATGCAGTTGGCAAAATACATTCCAGTTTCCAATGTAGAATTTGAGGGGAAAAAAATCACTTGTTGAAAACTAAGCAAATACTTTCTCTGCAAAGATAATAGTTACATGAATAGATTTAGCTACTATCCTATTATTGCTTTTCTTTTTACTGGTTTACTAGAAATGATTTTTAGATCAAGTGGTAAAATTTCATTTGAGAAGATGAATTTTTTTAAGAGCAGCTGAAACTCAGTGAAAATTAGTAATCATAAAAGTCTGGCAGTGCATTCTGGTAAAGTCTGTACTTTTCAACACAGTGCCCTTGCTATTAATTATATTTTCACGATTGGTTGTGTTCTACATCAAAGTCTGTAAAGCAATGAAATGGATGCTAGTGATTAACACATTGAATCCTCTGTACCTGCAAGAAGCATTTGTCTTTGGATAACTCTCATACGGTAGCTTGAATCTCCCTGAACAATAATGAAGATAGCCAGCCATCAGCAAAGGTCTTTAATGGAAATATTAAGCTGGTAAATTCTTGTCATAAGAAGTGTTACAGTGCTCGGAGGAAAAGTGATTGGATGTTTTGGGGTGTTTTTTTGTTTTTGTTTTATTATTTGTTAAGCTCCCGGTTATTTACACAGTCTAAACAATACATACCCAATACATGGGCTGATCAGTTTTCCTGAGTGGTATTTGGTTTAGGACTTGAGAACTCATTTGACTTTAGTCATTCCTTCTGTAAATACTCCTGTTTTTTGGTGCTGTAAGTTGCACTTAGGGTTATTTCATCCAAGGTAGGGTTATTCTCCAGTTGTTTTACCTATATGCAAATACATTATCATCAACAGATAATTTTTCAGCTTATTAAAACTTAAACTGGGCCCATGGTAGAGATTTTGCCTGGTATGCACAAGGCCCTGGGCCTAATCCCCAAGTGCCACATGAATAAAATAGAATATATATTATATCTTAGCTGTTAGTTTTTTTTCATATATTTTTTATTGTAATTAATAGAAGGTTACATGATATTTGCCAGATAGAAGGTGCATTAATTCACATACATTGATACCCTTTCACATGTCTTGGTCCCCATTTCCCTCCCCCGCACCACTCATCTTGTTTTCCCCCCTTCGAGATGCCTTGGGCTGGGAGTTTGGCTTAGTGGTAGAGTGCTTGCCTAGTATACATGAAGACCCGGGTTCAATTCCTCAGTACCACATACATAGAAAAAGCCAGAAGTGGTGCTGTGGCTCAAGTAGTACAGCACTAGCCTTGAGGAAAGCCCGAGGATAGTGCTCTCAGTTCAGTCCCCAGGACTGGCAAAAAAAAAAAAAAAAAAAAAAGGAAAGAGATGCCATTATATCTGGAAGCTCTGTATTTTGGCTTTTTTTTGGGGGGGGGGTTTCCTTCAGTTTAGGGCAGAGAATAAATATGTGAATCAATAATTCATGTGGGTAATTTTTTTTAAAGCAGTATTGTACCTAGAAAGGCAATAGGGTCAGGTTTCATGGCAGAGAGAGAAAGAGAGAGAAAAAGAGAGAGAGAAAGAGAGAACATCGCTTCCAGTAGTCCTGGCTGGGACCATAGTGTGAGCTTCTGAGGAGGCTAAGGATTCTGGTTCAAAGCCAGCCAGTGCAGGAAGGTCCATAAAACTTAAACCACCAAAAAAACAGAGGTGGAACTCTGGCTCGTTATAGATTGCCGGCCTTGAATGTAAAAGCTAGATAGCACACAGGCCTTGAGTTCAAGGCCCAGTATCAGGTAACACACACACACAGTCTTCCATTAGTATCGTATACAAATGGTAAAGCACCACCTCAGAAAGCCAATTCTCAAAATTGAAAAAAAGATTTCCATATGTTTGAAATCTCACTCAATAAAGCAACACAGCCCAGTAATGTTTCACCCTTAGATTTAAATTCCTACCATTCATTCTGGCAAAATTTGACCAGTTAATCATAGAAAAAAATCTAATTTAGAAAGTACACCAAGTCTCCACTAACCAAGTAGAGTTTTCCCCTAACCCCTTATTCCCAGGCCCCCATTTGTTGTATGTAGGAGACTGGTTTTCTCCCTTGCCTAAGAGCACACTTGTTATTTTTACTAAATGTGAAAAACAGATTCACCATGTTTGGGAACTTGACCCTTATAAGTAACTTGATTCCTTTAGCTAGTCACTTTAAACATTTTAATCCTGGGAAATAAATTGCTGGTATATTTTCATCCTTTTAAAAAAAAGAGCAACATGTAGAAATAATATTTGTGCAGCAGCCAGGCGGTGAGTATCATATGACAAGCATATATATTTCCCATCAGCCTAAAGCCTTTTTGAGAATGCAAAACTACACTTCTTTAGTGAAGCACATTTAGAAGGAACTACTTGGTTTAGGGGTTGGGTTTCTTCCCCTCTAGAATGTATTTCATGCAAGCCTTGGGTAAACAGATTACAGATGGTGAGTATGAGATGGAGTGGCTGGTTTGGAGCCCACATGTGCCCCAGACGTGAGAGTCCCACTCTGGGATTGAACCCTCTGCTGAGTCAAGAATCAGCTCAACTCACTGTCGAGGGCCTCCTCAGACTCCATGGTGTAAACCAGCTCAGGTGTCTTAACATGTTGCTCTGGGTGCTTGGTTTTACATCAGAGTCCTTTGAACCTAATAGAGTGGAATGTTAACTGGAGAAACACCCTAAAAGATTCATTTGCTTTAGTACACATTACTGTGGCTTCCGATCTTGCTCCCAAAGGATCGATATTCTATTTGCATTTTATATTTTCACCATAGGATTCTTAGGAGCAATCCAGTGTTAGCCCTTGTCCTAATGCCTATGTAAAATGTTGCTTTAAGCCATTAAAATGACTGTGTTAGGCATGCGTTTATATTTGTATGTGGGTGGCTTTTTAAATAGATATTTTAAAGCCCAGGAATGAATCCAGAATGTTTCTATTAGGTCTTGAATGAGAACAAGAATGTTGTAGAATTTGTAAAGTTGCAAAGGTATATAGTCAGCCATGTGTAAAGAATCTGTCTCTTCCTTTTTCTTTTCTATTTCTTCTTCTCTCTTTTTTTTTTATCACTATAAAATGTTCCAACTTCTTTTCAGACGTCAACTCACCCACTAGTGCTAGGGGCCCTGTCAGTGCATCTCTCAGGGAAACAGGACTTTCTGTCCAGTTTGCTGCCATTTTTCAGACAGGAGTTAATTGGCAAATTTATTTTTCTTATCCCCTCAGGCACCACCAAGTCTGAAGACCGTGCTGCTTTGCTGAAGAAATTCAATGAACCTGGGTCCCAGTATTTCATTTTCTTGCTGAGCACACGAGCTGGAGGCCTGGGCTTAAATCTTCAGGCAGCTGACACTGTGGTCATCTTTGACAGTGACTGGAATCCTCATCAGGTGAACACATCTAACTTAGGCGCTCCATCTGAAGAGGAACCGGAATATTATCCACTTCATCACTCACATTTATTGGACCAAGCAAATTTCCAAACAACTAGGTCATTTCTCTAAAGATGAAGCCCAGCCAATGATTAGTGCTATTTTCTTCTCTCTCTCCCTCCCCCTCCCCCTCCCTCCCTCCTTCTTTCTTTCCTTTTCTATATCCTTCCTTCCTTTCTTTTCTCTTCCCCCAACCTCCCCCCTTCCTCTTTCTCTCTCTCTGTCTCTCTCTCTGTCTCTCTCTCTGTCTCTCTCTCTCTCTCTCTCTCTCTCTCTCTCTCTCTCTGATCCGGAGCTTGAATTCTGGGCTTGAATACTGTCCCTGAGCTCCTTTTGCTCAACTTAGCACTCTATCTCTTGAGCCACAGCTCTACTTCTAGCTTTTCCTGTGAATATTTGAAAATAAGGTGTCTAAAAGACTTTCCTGCTCTGGTTGGCTTTGAACTGCAATCCTCAAATCTCAGTCTCTTGAGTAGAGATTATAGGTATTAGCTACTGGGTGCCAGGCTAGGGCTGTTTTCTTATTTTGTTATCATATGCATATCTTTGAAGAGCTCAAGATGTCATCCCTTATGATTGCCATTGGATTACACTTGGTGAAGGATAAATTAACAGTGTTCCAGCAACTGCGGTGCAGCATAGCAGTGTAGCATGATTTTAGCAATGCATTAGGTCCTGGGTTCAGTCTCTATCACTAAAAATATTTCCAAAATAATAGTATAACCCATAATGGCTGACACTCTCTGAATTCTTACTCTGTGGCAACCACTTCACCCTGAGAATCAGTAGTTATTAATGTGAACATTTCTTCCATGCTAGTGGTACACATCTGTAATTCTCATTCTCTAAAGAGATCTGAGAACTGCAGTTCAAAACCAAGCTGGGCAAGAAAGTTCATGAAACTCCTATCTCTAATTAACCCATCTAAAGCATAAATGGAGTTGTGGTTCATGTAGTAGGACAACAGCTTTGAACAGAAAAGGCTAAGGCACAATAGTCAGTCACTGAATTCATGTCCCAGTGCCAGCATTAATTTAATCTATGTATGTGTGTATGTGTGTATGTATGTATGCATGTATGCATGCATGCATGCATGCTGTGTCTGTCTGTCTGTGTCTATCTGTTGATTGCATTTCTACAGTCAATGAAACTGAAGGAAAACAGAGCTATGCCAATTAAGTAACTTCCTACAAGCAATCAGTATATGAGAGTTAATCTTCTATTTTGTATATTTTGTGTAAAATCATTCTAAAAAATCTTATGGAGCATCTGTTCAAATTCTTTTTATAGGTAAATTTAAAGGAGTATTTTGATGTTTTGAAGAAAAGTGTTGAATGGGTGGCTATATGGCATAGGTTTCTTAACTGAACCTGCCTGTAAGATGTTCCTGGGTAGGTACGTACCAGGATTTGATTCATATCGGGGAAGATGTTGGATTCAAACTAATGGAAAGGAAAATCCAACTCTTACACATACATGTGAGATCTATATCCACTTCACCTGAGCTCCTCACAGAGCTGGGCTTTGCTCATCAGTGACACTAAGTTTGCTCACTGCACTTTTAGAAAGGTTGCATGGTAAAGGCTTGTGAAAGGACTTACTAGTAGAGTTTAGGAGTACATTAAAATTATATGAAAACTTGTCAAAGATACACATGGCCTACCTCTTATGCCTGTCTGCCAGTTCTCTTATTTAGGGGCTTTCTCTTCCTTTGGAAACTCATAGGAGCATCCATCTATAGAGATTCTCACATACTTCTGTGTTGAAAATTGAGAAGTAAAAGGAAATGTCCTGATTGACAAGAGTAGGGAGTGGACTGCCAGTATGTGAAATCCAAGTCTTAAAGAAACATTTGTAATATATCTTACGTATTTTGATATTCCATGTTGCATTCCAAAGCTTAGAATTCATATTCCTGTGGGAGAAATGTGGTTTTCTTTGGACTGTTTGGTATTCAGTCTTCGCAGGCATGTGTGGAAGTGTGGGTCCTGTACAGTATGTACTAAGTTCAGCTGCGTGTCAGGGGAGAAGGAATGTCAGCTCCCTCTGCTCTTGGGAACTCAGTGAGGTTGGATAGTTAGGTCATTTCATTTGCAGGTGCCTAAGCCTTTGGTAGTAACTCTAAAGGAATGGAGAGTTCCCTGTGTTCACAATTTTATCACATGAGCTAACCATTTCTGCTGAGTCTCGGATAGTCAACTTCACCATAAATTCTAAGAATCCCTCCAAATCACTGATTCTAGAAATACTAATTTACCATGGAAAAGGCTTCTGAGCCACCTGTAATTCTGTTCCTTTTCAACCTCCTCCTTACCATTCTCTGATTCCCCCACCCCCTCTATCTCTATTATAATAAACTTTTGGGACACAGCTATATTACTAGTAAACAACCTCTAAAATTAAAATGAAATTACTCGGGGACCACAATCATTGCCCCTTAATTACATGTGACCTAAAATGGCAACAGACCAAACTTCCTCCGACATAATCAACCAGAACATCCTTACTCTGGGTTATGCAACTCTGAAAGTTGTCACATCTGCCCACACTGAATCACTGATTTGATAAACTGACATGACCAGGTTTTCCTGTCTGTCGTCCAAAATGACCAATTAGGTGGAGCATACTTCTTTACTCCTTTTCAAAAACCAGTGATCCTAGAATGATATTTCTAACCAGTACTAAGTTTAAAGTAAGGGAATTAAACTTAGTTTTTAGTACTTTATTCTTTGTAGTAGTCCTCAGAATATTTGCCATAACTGGGGTGCCAGTGGCTCATCTGTATAATGCTTATTATTCAGGAGGTTGAGATTTGAGGGTCCAGGGGTTCAAAGCCATCTAGTAAACACAGATCCTAGAGACTTATTATCTGTAATTAACTAGCAAAATGCCCAAAGTAGAGGTGTGGTTTAAGTGATAAAAACCAGCCTTGAACAAAAATGTCAAACGAGTACAAAGCCCTAACTTTGTGCCTTAGTACACACACATACACGTACACGCGCGCACACACACACACACACACACACACTTATGAACAGTAATTGGCTTTAACTTTCTCAGAAGCATAGTACTAGGGCTCAAGACACGTCTGTGCTTTAGAATTCTATAATTATATGGGTCTGAGTTTGACTCTACATCTGTATTTATATATGATGCCTCGCACCAAAATAAAAGTTGTGAGGCTCTTTTTACCATATTGGTTTCAGTATACCTGGAGACAGAAGCTTCCTTAGTATTCTCTGTTATGTTGAAAAATAAGACAGAGAAAATAGGAAGGTTATTTGACAGAGTAGAGACAAAAGCCTTCATTTTTCTTATTGGAGACATCTAAAAACAAAGATAGGAGGAGCAGTAAAATCTCTCAAGGGTTACAAAGGCCTTTTCCGGTTGTTGCCAGAAAGCATAGATTGGTACTTGCATTTCTGATCCATGGAGTTAAAACTCATACCATTTGTCAATCACCACCCAAATTAGTTACAAAGGGCTCAAGAATTTTCTCCCGTTTGCATATCGCCCTCTGCTTTCTCTCCCATTACCGGCTGCCACCAGCATTTTCCTACCCATTGCTGTGGATTTGTGGGCATCTTTTAGGACAGCAGTTTGCAAACATTAGCTCATGGGCCAAGTGTGCTCACCATCTGCTTTTGTACAACCTGGAAGTAGAGGATGGTTTTCACAATTTTAGATACAAATCCAGAAGGAGAAAACAGCTGCTGAGCCTTTGCTCTGGTCCGGATGTTCTGGCATCTTTAGATTGAGGCCATGACAGAAACAGTCTCCTGACCCTTGTTCTAGCCACAGTACAAAAGCTAAAGCCACCAGGCTGTACTCATCTGGCTACTGCTTCCATGTCCTAGTTAATTTGTGTTGTGATTGATGATTAGACATAACGACTCAACAAGAAAGTTTAGGGTTCCCACTTCGGGTCTTAATTCCCTCCTTTCCTCCTTTACATTCTCCCCTTAAAAAAAAAAAAAGCAACAGCCAATGTCCTGGGCACTCCTTTATCCAGTGTGCCCCTGCGCTGCCCAGGAGATTGGGAAACCCAGTTGATGAGGAAGACAGGCTTGTAGCTGATGAATATCGACTCTGAACAAATTATGGTGCCAGGAATGTGAGAAAGAGAAAACAAACCTTTGCCCTCAAATCATTTCGAGTCTGATGGGGGACATGAGTAAACAAATAATTAGCCCTGGCTCAGACTGCAGCACCTGGACCACAGCAAATGATGATAAACAGACATTGGTACGGAGTAGCTATATAATCAGCTAACTCGGCTTCATTAAGTCAATGGAAGTTTCTATTTGAACATTTAATTAAATTCTCTTTATTATAAAGTATCATATACATAAAGTAGAAAAAATTGTTAAAACATGTATAAACAAAATGAAAAGATATGATCTTTAATCTTGTCACCTTGTCACCTGGAGATATAAATATCGTTTCGTCCATTGATGTGTGTCTTCCTAAACCTTCACCTTGGTCTAGATACATACTCACACATAAGATCTTACTGTATATATTTTCTAATAATGTTCCATTTTTTCAAGTAGCATTGTGAATCATTAAATCTACAATATAATTTTGTTCTACCTACATGAGGAAGAATCTTCTAATTAATCTCTTGTCAAATGGTTACTTCTGATTTCTAGAAAATTATAAGTAGTATTACAAAAGTGATTTCTTATTGCAAAACTTTAGGCAAATCCGTGATTATTTCTCTTCCTTCCCCCCCCCACACATTTTAATTAGCTTTAAATTAGTCGTATGAGGGGGTTCATTTCGAAATATCCATATAGGGACACAGTGTACCTTGGTCAGACTCACCACTCCATTATTCACCTTTATCCCTCCATTTCCAAACTATAAGCTCAGCACACTTCACCGATCCTCTTCTGCACATGTGTATATACATTTTACATATTTACCTCCCTTTAGCCTCTCTGTTTGCCATGATTATTTCTTTAAAATAAATTTCCAGAAGTGAAATTTCTGTGTCTGAGCCATTCCCAATTTCAACATTTTGGTATGTTGTGTTAAATTTCTGTTTCTCCAAATTCTAGTGTACTACTCTTCTAGCCATCCTTCCATCTTCCATATTAAATATGGAGTTAGGTCCAACTTCTTGGATCTGTCTATCTATCTTCCTCCCTATCAATATATCTATAGCAACATATAGGTAGTGAGTAATCTATATATCATACATCGTACATACCTGGTATGCACTTATATCTGTACACGTCACTATAATGCAGGAATATACTATTTAGTGAAATTATAATATAATTAACACATTACACTGAAGGGAAGATATCTTCTCCAAGTTAAAAGTAGTAAGTAATCTCTAAATCATACTTTTGACTTTAAAAGTGCTGGGTTTTGTTTTAATGTGGGACTAACTCTGGTGGTAAGCCTATTGGCTGGTGAAAATACTTAGAGAACTGGATTGCACTTCAGATGGGATTCCATTTGGCTTTCCTAATTAAACTAGCCCAAGCTTCCGTGATAAAGAATGTATTTTAAAAATATAAACAAAATCTTACCTTATGCTAAGATGACGAAAGAGCCCTCCCAGGCTTCCCTCTTGGGCAGTAATTGTTTTCCTGAACTAATCTGGCCACCTTGAGCCTCAGCCTCACAGCAGGTTCTTCTCACAAACAGGATCTGCAAGCACAAGACCGAGCTCACCGCATTGGTCAACAGAACGAGGTCCGGGTGCTGAGACTCTGCACGGTGAACAGTGTGGAGGAGAAGATTCTTGCAGCTGCGAAATACAAGCTGAACGTGGATCAGAAAGTTATCCAGGCAGGCATGTTTGACCAGAAGTCTTCAAGCCACGAGCGGAGGGCATTCCTGCAGGCTATATTGGAGCATGAAGAGGAAAATGAGGTATTCAAACAAGTTTATGAAATCAATGACCTTTTGTCTCTGAAGCATTCAGAATAACTCTTTTGTTCTTTAAATAACTTCTTGGGCTGGTATTAATTAAAATGAATCGCTGCTATCTTATATCTACTAGATATAAATAAATCTCTGAGATTTATCCAAATGGTATCTGCCAGAGTTCTCAAGCCTTGGCTTGTGGATATTTTTCTCACTTCAAGGAAGCACCATTCATGCTTTATTGTATTGCAAATGCTGCTTCCTGTAGGGCCAAAGGAGAACTGCAGCAGGCAGGACACCTGGCAGAATGCAGTCAGCCACATTGAGTCTAGTAAACCTGAAAGGGTCCTCTTCACCTTTTCTTCTTTCCACATTCTTAAAGCCCTGTGTCTTTGTTGCTTTTTTGGCCAGAGATAACAGCCCTGCAAACAAGTTTGTAGGGCAAGCCTGCACAGCTGTGTTTGGCTTCTTTAACAACACTTGCACTTGGGAAGCGTTTCCCTTCAACTTCACTTATAATTTTTTCTAAGAACTGCCAGAAGAAGGGAAAAAAATACAGTGAAAGTTTTTCTTTTCATTTGTGTGAATAACGCATTTCATTTGCTATGTTGGGTGAATAATGCAATGGTTTTCTATTTCTTGTAGAGCATGTTATCAGTTGTGGGGTTTTTTTTTTCTTTGATCACCAGTAATTTTATACTAAAAATTTTTTCTAGGGCTAGGGAATGTAGCTAATGGTACATTACTTGTCTAGCATCTAGGCAAGGCCCTTGTTTCAATCCAAAAAATGAATTTGAAGTAGATTTTAAAAGCATATCTATAAGGCTAGTACCAATCTTTCACATAAAACTGGCAAGGCATATATAGACAAATTTAGTTTCATATACCCATATCAATAAGTTGAACCTTAAGCATGGAGTACTGCTTTCCTTGCAAAAGTTTAAGTTTGAGTTTTGCCTTAAAGTCTTTTGTAAATTAAAAGCCAGATTCTTTTTAAAAGTCTTCCATGCTTTTTGTGTCTGAAATGAATTTAAATGTGAAGTAGAGCCTGATACTCAGGAATCCTGAGATGATGAATCCTTCTGAATATTGAGTAGTTTGGCTTTATGCCTCCTAATTTGTCAGTCTTCTATATTTGATTAATTATCAGTTGAGCTTCATGAAAATGATGAATAACATATGCAAGTGCATTCACCCACACATGCTTAAAGGTGTTTATATGAAATAATTTACCATTTCTGATTCTTGAAATAGAATATTTGATACAGATGTAGAGTCAGATTGTCAGGTGATTCTTGTTATCATTTACAGGTTTGGCCATCTCAAAAAAAAAAATTTAAAAAGCAAAACACTATGTTGAGTGATATACTGTCACAAACCTGACATGAGCAGAGCTGATGCTCATGCAGTAATCTCCACTGCACATTGGCTTATTTGTTTTTTGTTAACTTGGGCTGGAAAACATGTGAGAAGGCCTGGGTTTTGGCAACCTTTCTAAGTCACAGGGGAGATGCTGATCTCTGCCAGGCCACCAGTTGGGGTCTGCAGTGGCATTGTCTAGCTTTGAGCAGTCCACATCCCTTCTAAGCTAGGAATGGCCACACTCGAAGTCCCCTGAGGCACACTGATAGACTGTTGTCAGAGGCCCCAGTCTTAATGACTCAAGGCAGCATTGTCTGCCACTGTCACCATCATCCACCGTGGAATGGAAGGGCACAGAGAACCCTGGACAATTTACTGCAGACGTCCTGGCCACGTTGGCAGCAGAAGGGCAAACCCCGCCAGTGTGCATGAGAACTCTGGTCTCTTGGCCTCACTGATGATAATGAGGTCATGGTTCAAACAAGGTGATATTAGCTAGCCTGCCCACCTCCTCATCATTGCTTTACCATATGAAATGTAATGTTTCGATAAATGCACATGAGCGAAAATGGAAGGGTTTATAGCATAATTGTTATCTTGACTCTTAGGTTTTCTACTTTATTGAACTACATGCATTTCTAACACTAAAGGCCCTACCGTGCATGGATGTTACCTTAGGAGCAGAAGTTAAAACAGTTGCTTCATTTTAAATTCAGCCTTTTCTTTTTTTTGGCCAGCCATGGGGCTGGGAGCCTAAGAACCTGGGCTCTGACCCTGAGTTTTCTTGCTCAGAGCCGCGAGTGTTCTACCACTTTGAACCACAGCACTACTTCCACCTAGTTTTGAATGTATGATTCATGCAATTGGATGTCTGAAGTTCTATGCTTCCTTCCACTGATGTTCCTCTTTGATTTAGCTAGCCCGCTCAGATTATGATAAAAATAATTTTGGAAAGTAAGTGCTATACTATATAGCCAATTTTTAGAATTTTTTTTTTAACTCTGGAAGTCGTAACATCTGACTTAAAAAAAAAAAACTTGAAAAAAAGCCCCTTACAAAGTGTTGGTTTCTGAAGAATTAGTAGAGAAGTAATATGTCTTTGTTTAACAGAATATAATATGAAGCTGGGCTTCAGTGGTTCATGCCTGTAATCCTAACTAGTGACTCAGGGGGCTGAGATCTGAGGATAACCAAGATCCTGAGCAAAACTGCCTGTGGAGCTCTTATCTCTAACCACCAAAAAGCTGGAGGTAACATTGTAGCTTAAGTAGAACACTAGCCTTGAGGTAAAAAAATCTAAGGTATAGTATCTAGGCATTGAGTTCAAGCCTCAGCACTGGCATTACATACACACACACACCCCAAAAAAATAAATAACAAAGCTTTAAGCACTGTGTCATTACTTTCTCTACGTTGATTAAACATATCTTAAAGATTATATATTTGGTGTAGGTGAGCCTTTAGTCTCCCTCTATGTTTAGAAAGTTTCACATACTCGTTTTTTTTCAAACCTTTGTAAATAAGCATTCATATTTGGAAGGTGAGTGGAACTAAAAGAATTAACATTAAGGACTTTTTCGTGTGGATTTCCTCACTTAAGCCTTACATCCTTCTGGGAAGTAGATGTCCCGCCCATAATACTCATGAGGTCATTGAGGCGGAGAGACATTAAGTAATTTGTTTTAAGTGTAACGGAATCAAGATACACACCCAGGAGAACCAGTATTTCTTCGAATGCATCGCATTTCCTCCCTAGACAGGTTTTGCTGTGGGAAGATGATGTGAATAGCTTGCAGAACACAAATGGCAAGTATAAACTCATATACCCTTCTTTCTCTTTTCTGCATAAGAAAACTGACCCCTGTGGTGCAGAGGACAGATTCTCCTTACTGATTTGTAGTTGTTCCAGCTGCCCAGCCTCTCTCCTAAAGCCTGTTCCATCATTGTGTTCTTAATCCCAGGAAGAAGATGAAGTACCAGACGATGAGACTCTGAACCAAATGATTGCTCGACGAGAGGAAGAATTCGACCTTTTTATGGTAATGTTGCTGACAGTCATGGAAACCAGTGTCTTCCTTCTCTGCCCCTTTCTCTGTTAACCAAGATGCCCGGAGCCTGTTGTATCCTGGCAGAGCTTACTCATGGAGCCCGTGCCTTTCCATCAATTCAGAGTCTGCAAACTGGCTCGATTTAGCCTGCAGACATATTTTGTTTGGCCCACGCAGCATTTTTTTTTTAATTTCACAATTGTTGCCAACATGAAAAGAATCCTGATTTCTGGCTTCTCTTGGAAAAGGAGATAGGGCAGTATCAGGCTCACAGCTTTGTATGGAAATAGTTGGCCAAAGCTGAATAGCAGCTATCCACCCTCTGGACAGGCCATGTGGCTTACAGCTTTCCATAGATCCCCACACCTAGATTACTTCTAATCCCTGGCCCTTGATATTCAGGAAACCTGCCAGGTTCCTGTAGCATTTGAGTTTACAACTGTGCTCTAGCTGGCTCCTTCCTGGATCAAAGCAAATCTGCTCTCTAGAGGGGCAGGTGAACAACTAAATAGGCCCAGATGTGCCCCTGGTATTGCAGCAAAGAGCCTGCTTAAGCAAATAAGAACCTTTGAGATGTGTATAAAGGAAGATAGAGCCTCCATTCAGAAAGCAAAACCTGCTGCCTTTCAAAGTAAGTGGCAGAGAACTCTGGTGTTTGAGAATTAAATGTCTGTGGTTTCAACCCTGAAGATTCATAATACATAGCATCTGTAATGTTGCTGAAAGATGAATTTAATTTACATAGGAGGCCTGTTACAAGCCAGTGTTTGTGGGGATCAAGACACTTAGCCGATGTGGGAGGCAGGGAGGCTGTTTAATGGTATAAGGCCCTTGTATTCTGTGACTCCAATGCCCAAAACAGTCCTGGCATTTACTAGTCAATGAATAGATACTTACTGAATGATGGGTGACATTTCCTAAGTTGCAAACTTTGTCAAGATATCAGAATGGCTCAAGCTATGAACATTAAGAGGCTTCCTGCAGTACCTTCAATCACGCTGATCTTCATCACAGACACATAGTCTGATTTGTGGAAGGAGTGAATGAATACAAAGCATGCCTTTTGTGACTGAATGCAGCAGAAGCCTGACATCAGAGATCCCAAACTGAAAAGTCCTTAGATCGCAGATAGACACACCTACATGAGCAAAGCCACTGAGCAGGGCAGATGTACTGGAGACACCGTGTAAGATAGAAGAAATGTGATGCAGCAAGGTACAGGCAGCAATGACAGACTTTTGCAAAGAAAGGTGGACATGCACATTTCTGTATGCAATCTCCAGATTTCAGAAAGTTGCCAACTAAATTCAGGACTTCATTATTATCTAAGATGGCTTGGCCAAACAAAATATAACAGCAGGCCAAATGTGACCCTGAGGGTTTTAGCAATCTCTGCCTTCTTAGCCTAAGACTGTCTTTGAGAATGGAGCTCCAGCTGTGTGGATGAGTTTTCATCTTGGGAACACTGACTGTGTCCACATGATTCATGAAAAGGGACCATTAATTCTCAAGAAAATGCAGGTAACCATAGCAATAACTCTTAAACTCCTAACCTTGGATATGTACTTTTCCTGCCCTTCTCCCTTGGCCCAAAGATGCCACTTTACCCAGGTGAAGCCATTCTGAAAAGGACAGCAAGAAGAATTATCAGCCAAGACAGGTTGTTCATAAAAGTCTGAATTTTTAAACTGCTACTGTCAGCTATCACATTTATAGATTATATCCTGTTTAGGGGGATTAGAGATACACATTGGAAGTAGTTCTATCCTTGAGGAACTTATTAAAATATAGATAACTGGGAAAAGCCAAGTCTAGAGACCCCAAGCTTCCCTGGCTGGACACTGATTGGCAATAATTCTGCATGGCTATGAGCTCAGATGCTCTGAAGACACTGGAGAAAACAAGCTGCCTGACATTGCACAAATTAGATTAGAACACTCCAGAGCAGCCTTAAACTCAGGGAAAAGAGATACTTCTTTCTTGCTTTTGGGCTAGGCATTTGTAAGAAGAAAAACAAACATCTACCCAAGGCACTAGCCTCTTTTAACTTGAGAATGTATTACCATGCAAACAAACAGGCTTGTAACTGATGAGGCACTTTGATTTTTTGTAAATTTTCATGTCTGTTTTGTTGTTGTTGTTGTTGTTGTTGTTGTTGTTTAAGGCTGGCTTTTCTATTCGGGATTTTTATTTTTAACATTCTAATCCATTGGCTGCCTTTAGCCAATTCACTCTTCGTTAGCACCTCCACCAGGGGGCAGGAAATAAAGTTAGAATCCTTGCCAGCTACTCTGATTAAAAAGTTTAGTGAGAAACAAAACTGGAATGTGAGCTGGGAAAGCCTCTGAGGTTCAAATATTTGGACTCATTATCCATTGTTATAAAAGAATTTCTTCTGTGTATAAAATTAATGCAAACATAACATCTGGTTTTATATCATACGGTAGACAACATAAGAGTGAATAGTTTCTTTTAAATGCTTTCATATATGTCTGTTTCTCTTACAAATTTGGCTTCAAAATGTCATTTTTCCATGTTACTTATCTGTGACTTTTAACTGAAGAAGGTTTGTTTTTTTTTTGCCAGCCCAAGATATTTATCTAAAACATTTTTCTGACATATAAATATTAGGCTTTTAGATTCTGTGTTCTCTACAAAAACAAGAAATACTTTTTAAGATACTTGTAAGTGTAAGACTTATCCTTGGGTCTCAAAGGATGTTATATGTTACTGAAGAAGTTATCCTTCTTGAATAAGACTTGTTATTTTATTTTTTAATTTTTTTTACTGGTATTTTCCAAGTAGAATCTCATGTAGTAACTAGTCACTGGTCACTTTAAGCCCATTCTTCCTACCTTTCCTGAGATTTAAAAGAACGTTAATTTATTTTATTCAAATAGATCTCCTCTCCCAGCTGTGAGTTTATGCATAACCTACATCAGTTTACAGGCCAGGGTATAGATAATAGTAGTGGTATAACCAAAGTTGAAAGGGCAATATTTTTGTTACCTCAGTGTAGAACATTAATTACAAAAGGAAGTTTCTTTTGTCTTATTAATTATCTAATGAGTGTCAGAGGGTGGCCTGCTGCAACCTCTCTTTGAGATCTGGCTGTCAATAAGGCATCCTCTATGTGCAAATTATGATGATTTAGAAGATCTCATTTCTGATAATGACGCATTAAAGAGCAGGATTAAGCAGAGCATTGCAAACTAAGTATAGCACTCGACAGAGAAGGATGGCTACATTTATCTACCAATGGGACTTCACCAGGCCCCAATCCTACACCATCCTGGAAGCATCATTGTTTCCAAAAATGTCAAAGCACAGTTTAAGAAACTTTGAGCTTTAATTGGTACGTAGTACAGAGGGGTTCTATTTGGGTTTCAGGAGTAGATATTTCATTTGCATTTTATCAGGTCTAGGGTTGGTTTTTTGGTTTGTTTTATTTTGTTTTGCTTTTAGGAAAAAATATGTATCCAAACACTGTTTTAGTACATTAGAATGGAAGGAAGAGGGAAAAGGTAAATGATGGTTAATGATCTGTTTGGTGATATATCTAGTAATACATAACTTAAAATTCAATGGTGCTTTTTGTTGTTCTTTTTTTTTTAATCTAGCTGAATATTTAGGCATAGCTGATGCCCAACAACATGGCACTTAGTTTATTTACAAGTAGATCTTTACAAAAGAGAATAGGAGTAGAGACATGGGCATTTTGAAGATTTCTCATAGGGGGTACAGGAATGGAGGGAGGAAGGATAGTCATATTCAATGTACATTATGTACAAATGAACTTGAGGGCGATGATAAGAGGGAGAAATGGGAAGAACAACACTGACCAAAAAGATGGTCTCATAACCTAACTTATGGAATTGTAACCCCCTTTTACCATTATATAATAATAATAATAGTAATAATAATAACGATAATGAGATTTCTCCTATTTTTCCTTGGCCAGCTGTTAAGTGATTATCTCTGTGTGGTGTAACATTCTCATAAGAGCTAAAATTTTTAAAGATAAATGATTGGGAACATTTTCCCCACTGAAAATTCAGTGCCTTTATAATAACTGAATAATCAAGTCTTGCCCCCTTTCCATGCCCAACTGTGGGCTGTTCTGGCCTTCATCTCCAAATCCTCTTGAATAAAGAGAAATGTTCTTAATGAATTTTCTGTTTTATATGCCAAAAGAATTCATTTCTTCCAAGGAAGCAAGGATTCATTCAGTCAGAGCTCTCTTTTTTTGTTAATACATCCCTATTTTAAATTTTCTAGTACTTATGAGAAAGCTTTGTATACATAGACTAAGAAGAATTTTTGAAGAGTATCTTTAGATGCAATACTGAGATTCAAAAACTGGTACAAAGGAAGGGAAGGGATTTTCTTTTGTGTCACCTGTCAGTCGACACGGTGTTGATTTAGGCATGAGCTAGAACAAGTCAGTATCATCGCAGATCAGAGAGACCCCAAAGAACCCTCGAGCATTGGAAGTATAGTTCTGTAGCCATGGACGGAATCCTCCTGATGCTTCTCTTCCTATCTCCAAGCGCATGGACATGGACCGGCGGAGAGAAGATGCTCGGAATCCAAAGCGTAAGCCGCGCCTCATGGAGGAAGACGAGCTGCCTTCCTGGATCATTAAGGATGACGCTGAAGTCGAAAGGCTCACGTGTGAAGAAGAAGAGGAGAAAATATTTGGCAGGGGCTCTCGCCAGCGCCGTGACGTGGACTACAGTGATGCCCTCACCGAGAAGCAGTGGCTCAGGGTAGGTGTGGTTTTTTCGTCTACACTGGATGATTAGAGTGGTTTTTGTGGCTTAGAGAAATCCAGAGGAGCTGAAATTCTGTATGAGTCAAGCTATTGGTACCAGGGAAAGGACTCTTGAACCTGGAAGGTAAACTCATTCTGCTGGTAGTGCAGTGGAGTCCTTCTGCATTTCAAGGTGGTACTTAGAAAAGATAAAATGAAACCTTTTTATCTCATTTTTTTTTTCCTAGAGCAGAATTGGCTATGGGAAGCAAGCTCAAGGTTATTAGAGTTAGGAGACCCACTAATGTTTTTATGACCAATTGTCTGGTCATGCCTCACTCTCTCAAACTAGGAATTAAAATGGAGAAGGGGCCTTAGAGATCTTTTTAATTGTTCCATCTCATTTCTTGGTCTTTAATCAGGGTTTTACTTCTGCAAGGCCTGCAGAGAGAGTTCAGAGACAACAGATACTTCATGGTGTTCTAGCTGTGTTAATTTGTAGAGGCACAGCCTATTTAGGGTTCTTTTGGTTTGCTGAAAGATTTGAAGCCCAGAGAGGTTGTGCTTGTGAGTCAGGACACACCGCTGGAAAGAAATAGCAGAATCAGTGGGTGTTTATGGATTTGTGTGCTCAGTTTTGTTTGGATTTGATCCGTCCATTGCAAACGCAGATTAGAGCTTGGGACGTGGGTCAGTCACTGGTGGTTGGAAATGTTATTCTCCAGTTTGTGTTTCGGTCTTTTGTTTTGTGTTTTCTCTTTGGAAAATGATTTCTCATTTTGAGTGGGGAGTAAAATCTCATGCTGTTCTTTGGAGATCCCAGAAATGCCAGAATGCTCATGTGAGCCACGCGTGTGATTATGGAAGCCAGTGGGATGCTTTCCTTGGAAGGGTTGACTCTGCTTTGCAATGTGAGGAGCAGAGTCTCCTTGAAAAGTATTCATTCCAGACCCAGGGCCAGTAAATGAGAGCTGGAAATAGTAAGTGCCTTTGGGGGGGAAAAAAAAAAAAAACCAGAAACTGCTGCTGGGAGTCTTTCTTTTCATTTCCTCACAAGAGAATGCAGTTCCCCAGTTTTTCAAGAAGATTTTAGGGGCCAGCCATAAGTAGGTAGGTGGGCAAAAAGGCAAAGGGAGGGTTCCGAGATTGGCCATCAAAGGCACATGGGGCTTAGTGCCACTTGAGATGTGATTCACTCAGGGTGTTGTATGATAAGAGGAGTGTGACCTGAATTTCGAAAAGATTGAAGTCTGCGCCATTCTGAAGACAGGCTAACAAAGCACCTCTCATGTTTATGGTTGAACAGTTGCATCGAAAATACAACTTGTATGTCATTATTTCCCTGTCATATCCAACAATTCCAGTGCCCTCACAGTGTAGAGCTGTGCATTCCCTTTGTTCTTTTGTCTTAGCATTATGTATGTATCTATAATCATTAAGGATTTATTCTATAATGGGAAGAATTTTTGTTTAATAATCATTTCTGAACTCAGGAAAATGCTATTCTTTTTTTTTTAATTTAAGCAAGAAATTAAGTACCTGGAGTGTTATTTTACAAAATGAAATGACACTAATCTAGACCAATATTCAAAAAATCAAATTTTGGATGTAAATAATCTCCTGACTTTACAAGCAAAATAGCCCTGTTTATTGGGCTAGAATGTCACTGAACTTATCTCTTATACTATAATAATTGAGAAATGCACTTAAGAAAAATAACATGAATCTTGGAAAGTATTTGAGTTTAAAATACCTTATTTTTTTTTCTCTTTTCCTTGGCTTATCCCCCTGAAGATTAGCACAATGCCCAGTGGATTCTAGAAACAAAATGAATGTTTGGAAAAATGAAAGCACAGTGTTAGAAAAGTGGAAGTCACTAACTTAGCAGTAGCGTTAGGATTACAATTCTCTTTTTAGTGTGTCTAGAAGGCTCCCTTTCTCTCTACAGCAGGCACATCTGTAAATGGAAGTATCCTGTAGATATCAAGGTTTATGATTCAATCCTAAGATCCCTTGTAACATGCCCAGTTCTCCAAGAAGGTTGAAAGTATTCTAGGTTGAGCTTTGCTATAAATGTATCTCCTTGTAGTGGATCTTTTGAAAACCATATGTTCATATTTTGTATGAGTCCACAACATGTTGTAAAGTAGGCAGGATGCGAGATTAATACAGAACACCCTGTAGCACTCATAGTGATGCTTACTGCCCTTTGTTTTCCTGTCCACCCAGCAGCAATCCTGTTTGATAGCAGCCTATTAAGTTTCGTTTTAATAAAAGGAAATCCAGAGAGTTCTCATGGGCCTGAAAGAGAAGAGATGGTCTTTAATGCTGATGGAACACACTGAACAAACTGAGCCAACACAGCCTTGAAAGGGAGATTGGCAAGGACTGTCGTGTAAGAAATGTTCTAACAGGGCTGAAATAATTCTGCTTTTTCCTGGCAATGTTGTACAAATCCTACTTTGGCTGAGGCATTGAAGATACATAGCATCCTAGAGTTGGAAGGCAGCTGAATGGAGCAGCTACCCATCCCATCTCGTGCTTAAATCACACTCTGCAGGTCTCATGCCAACAGGCTGGCCATCCTTCAAAGGAAACATACTACCTTTTTTGTCCACATAGCCCATCCAGTTCAAGATCAGTTCAGATTGTTGGTCTTACCTCCCTTTGGACAAAATCCTCTTTCCCTGTAGCTGCTGTTTCCTGGCCTTGATTCTAGTCGCGGGATAGAACAGAGCAATATGCTTTCTGTCTTTAGAATCACAGCCTCATAGATAAAATACTGAAGGACTCATGATCAGTATGGAATGAATTTCCCTACACTCTTCTTTCTTTTGAACTTCTCTCATCCTTTAAGGTCCAATTCAATTGTCTCTTCCTCCCTGGTGTCTTGGCAGATAATTACTAATCACACTTCCCACAGTGTTCTTAGTTACTTTGTTTGTCCTTCTGTCACATCCCTACTCTAACTTTCCAGTGTTCATGGTCATTGCCAGCAGGCTTGATTCCCTGACTGGCTAGGAAGCTAAATCTATCTATGTCTTGTTAGAATTTAGCACTTCCATGTGCAAGTAAAAAAACACCCTGATTGCCCCATTTGAAATAGTCCCAGTATGAGGTCTATGTTATGCTGATGTATAAGAGATTGGATGAAGATAATGTGCACTGCTGTAACAGATCTTTCTACACAGCCCTAACCATGGACTTGTCCAAAAAAAAACTGAATCAGAGCTTATTTCTCAACTCACATAAAAGCCTGTGGTGGGAGTTCCTGATTGATGAAGACACTTATTCTCCAAAGAGCCATTCGGATGTCCAAGCCGACAGAGCCTCCGGCACTCTGGTCAGATCCATCCTCCTAGGTAGATGGGGAAAACAACATGGCGCCATGGGCAAGGAGTTTCTGTGGGCAGCTCCTAAGTGGTTACACATTGCTTCCACTGTCACCCCATTGACTTGAAATGGTCAGTGGCCACTCAAAGGAGAGGAAGAAATGTGTTCTGGCTGTGAACTGAGAAAAGCAGCGAGATTTGAATGAACAACTACCTAGCAGTCTGTGCCTCAGCAAACTTAGGATAAGTGTAAAGATATTGCTGCTTTCCTTGAAAGCTATAATATAGTCTTATCACAAACAGGTTCTATTTTGTAATCAAAGTATGCTTAAATTTCCACAGTGCCCTGGAGAGAATCTAGTTAGTTGGAGAATTTTTTTTCGGCATTTATACTGTTGTAATAAGGAAGATCACAGTTTCAAATATAGTTTTTAAAAAGGGAAAATATTTTAAGTTGCTTTGAAATCTGTTTCCACTGACACATGCCTTTGATGATTAGCCATTCTCAGGTTACTTCATTTTTCTGAGATGGTCAGTTTAAAATTCTCATACCCAAGGGGCTGTTTCCTACAATCTCTCAATACGTCTTTCCTTCCCCAGATAGCATGGTTAAAGGTAGAAGCTAGAGTTTCCATATGGCTTTGAGGCAGACACCTCAATTCTCTCCTTACATTCTAGGACACAGTGCTAGGCTGTGGTTTGTTGTTGTCTGGGGAGGTCTTGATCTGCAACTGATTCAATCTCATAAGCTTGGAGACTTTGATGATATGTTCTCTTAAAGTTAGCCATACCGCTAACTGAAAACAGTACTGCATCCTGACATGTCATTTAAAGCCTGGCCTCTTCGGTCTCTCAGTTCTCATGTGCCCTCCTTAAAGACAATCTCTCAGTTACTTCATGCAAACTGTCTTAGGATAAAGTACAACTGGCCTGTCCTCAACAGGCATGTAGTTACTACCAGGCCTGTCAAGCCTAAAAAACACTACAATCTGATGGCTGGACAGGTCCAAGAACTTCTTCAAATGAGCAGTGCAGTACAAAATGCGTCACATTATTTTGTCAGAGTTTATGACCATATTGCAAGGTACTGTCTTGGAGCTTTACAAGGTTCGTCTCTGAAAGATCTGAAGCTCATACTTTGTTAGCCTTCTAGTACATGCTTCTGTGGACATTTCTAAGGCTTTCTTCCCATTTCCCTTCTAGCTCCATCCTCCTCAAGTTTGGATCCCGATGGGACAGTATTCTATTTAGACCTCATCAGCAATGCTGCCACTAACCACTCAGAGTCAACAAAGACTCCATAAGATCTAGGGCTCAGTTAAGATCATCCATACTTCTGAGTGACTGGCTGTAAGTGCAGGATTCTCACAAACCCTTGCATTCCATAATTTGCTAAAAGTGATTCACAGAACTTAGGAAAATGTGTCTTGTGGCTACAGTTACATTTGTACAAATCAATGAACCAACCAAATGGGAAGAAGCCGAGGAAGGTATAGGAATAACTCAAAGCTCTTTGGCCTCCCCTCATGTAATCAAGTATGTGATTCTAGTTGCACATCAGCAGGTTCTCCAAATGCTGCCCACTGAGCTTCGTTGTTCAGAGTGTTAATTGAGGCCTCACTATGTAGGCACAATCAATTAAATTTTTTTTTCCAGTCCCGGGGCTTGAACTCAGGGCCTGGGCACTATCCTTGAGCTTTCTCGAGGCTAATGCTCTACCACTTGAACCACAGTACCACCTCCAGCTTTTTCTGTGTATGTGCTGCCAAGGACTCGAACCCAGGGCTTCCTGCGTGCTAGGAAAGCACTCTACCACTAGGCCATACTCCCAGCCCTCAATGAACTCTCTAGCCACATGATAAACTCAGTTTTCTGTCCTCCCTGGAGATCATACTGGATATTATGGTTTAGATAGTGCTCTCCCCACCTCCCCCATACCAGATGCACGTATATAGGAAACAGGATAGAAGTACATTCTGTATGTGTATGAAAATACCATCCTAAACCCCCTTAAAACCTTAAAATTCACTAGTCAATAGCTCCACCCATTGATGGGTTCCTCATGTAATGACATTTATTAGGAAGTGCTAGAAGGTGGAGCTTGAGTAGATGATTAGGTACTGAGGGTGAGCCTTGGAAGAGTGTCTTGTCTGTAGTTCCTTCCTATCATACTTTCTGCTTCTTGGCTGTCATGGAATGAGCAGCTTTGTTGTGTTGTAGCCCTCCTTTATGCAGTTCTGAATCAGTGTAGGCCCAGAAACCCAGAACCAAGTGATGGTAGACTGAAAATTTTGAAGCAGAAACAGATCTTTTGTCTTTTAAACTGTTCCTAGATTGTATTTATCAGCATAATCAAAAGCTAACTAATACACAGGACAAAGTCTCCACCCTGTGATAACTTTCCTAGTAACTCTTAGAAACCTTAGAAACATCCCAGGAGATGCTTAATCCTTTATTGTACAGCATGTAATAGTATCTTCAGGTCTGTCCTGATATTTCTCTTCTGCCTTGCTCTCTGTCTTTCCACCCATCCCTCTCTGTCCTGTGGGAGATCGTTCTCTACTTTGCCTTCTTGTCATACAGTAACTTTGTTTTGCACTGCCCTTTTGAGTATACACTGTCTCAGTCTCCAAGATTTCCCTTAGTTCCAGAGTCCCATCAGGCAGATTTTGAATCCTCAAAAGGGCAGTGCAAAACAAAGTTACTGTATGACAAGAAGGCAAAGTAGAGAACGATCTCCCACAGGACAGAGAGGGATGGGTGGAAAGACTGAGACAGGTGCAAAGGTGCAAAATTGATAAGTCAACCCAATGATACACAAGCAAAGAGAGCTTGATCACTGCACTGGGGGCTTTAAGAAGCTATAAAAAGCAGGGCCTGACTTTCACTGGGAACTCTTACACATGTTCTTTTAGGGAGATTCATCCCTTGAAGAATATGCTTAGTTTGCAGGCCATAGTCACATATTCAAAAGAAAAGATGGGTGAAAAACAACTCTGGCAGAGACTATAGTACTGTAACCAGCAATGTTTTCTTCAGGTCACCTCAAAAGAATGAACCAGAGTGACCTCATGATTTTGGCTGCTTCCCTCTCTGTAAGTTCCTCCAAAGAGCCTTCACTGGAATAAAAACAAAGACAAATTTTGAGAGCATATTATTAGTCTTTTGAAGGAACAGCAGTTCCCCTCACCAAGTTAGAAGCCTTCCTTTCAAAATGCCTACCTTGGCCAGGAGTTTGGCCTAGGGGTAAGAGTGCTTGCTTAGCATGCATGAAGACCTGGGTTCGATTCCTTGGTACCACATACGTAGGAAAGGAGCTGGAAGTGGTGCTGTGGCTCAAGTGGAAGAGCTCTAGCCTTGAGAAAAGTCCAGGGACAATGCTCAGGCCCTGAGTTCAAGCCCTACAACTGGCAAAAAAAAAAAAAATGCCTGCCTCACCTGGGGCTAACTTGTCACTGACAGGAAACCTGGATTGAGATTGCAGTTGGAATTTAAGCAGTGGGCTTCAAATCCTTTTTTCCCCACTTTGGACTGTCACTTTATCCCAATACTTACTGAAGCAATGGCTTTCTCTCCGGAAACAGAACATAGCCTGTCTAGAAAGTGTGCAAGAGAATATAACAATGGTTTACAAATATTCTATCTATTGCTGTTTTATAACTTTGATGTTACAATGCTATTTGTGAGATATTACTGGTACTGTATTAACTGTTAACTATTAAATATGTATTAGTTATTTGTATATATAATATAATTGCCTGGTCTCTGTAATAACCTAGAAAGTATCATTATTGTGTCTTTAGATATGAGAACAGACACTCCATCTACCAAATTCATTTTCTCTTTGTTTTTGTTGGTACTGAACTCAAAGCTTTGCATTTGATAGGCAAGTGCTCTGCCTTTTGAGCCATGTCTCCAACCCATTTTGCTTTAGTTATTCATCAGATAGGGTCCACGTTTCTGACTGTAACCCTCCTTTTTCCAACTCCCAAGTAGCTGGGTATAAATATGAGCCACAGCACCTGGCAAAGACTTTTGCAGAGCCTGGTGGTCTAGGATTTTTTTTTTCTTCAGCTAATTTCATCCATGTGGGTGGTGGTTAAGATGTTACTAACATTGTAATGTAGCCTTCATTCTTGAGGCAGGGACTTTGTAAAACTGGAGTGACTTCAAAGCGAAAGAACAGCAACAACAAAAAGGACTGGAAAGCAATTTCAGAAGAACCCATGTTCCTATTCTTCTGGTTCCTTTAGTGGTTCTGCCAACTTCACAATCCTTTCTTTCCTTAAAACACATAGTGCTAGCCTTGAATTTCTTTAACTGCTGAATGAGTGATTTCTGCCCCACAGCACTTAAGGGTAATTGGAATGCAGCCTAGATTTTGTGCTCTGTGTAATACGTAATTGCCAGCCGGATGCAGAGAACACATTTTGGAGTACGTTGTTGTCTCCCAGTGGCTCTGATGTCTTGAAACCATAACTGTTAAAAAGTTCCTCTTATTTTGCTGGTGCATTTGTTATCTTTCCGTGGGCCTTGTCTGCCTTCTGTGGGGTCTTTTCAGGAGCTCTCAGTATTGAAAGAAGACACCACTTCTTTTCTTAACACCTTAAGCAATTGAGCTCCAATAAGTAGAAGATAATGGGCCCTAGCCCTTAGACCTGACCATAGATACAGCTGTTAGAAGGAGGAGTCTTGAGGAAAGGCAAAAATGCCTTCATTCTCCCTGATTAGTCAGCCACCAGATGAAAGATTGAGTGTCTCATTCATGGTTTTCTGTGCCTGAATCATATCATATGTACTGCCTACTAAGGGGATTTGGGGAAGTTTTCTTTTCTCAAAGTTTGATGTAGTGTAAAGAAAATAAAACACTGAAAATATAGTAGGCCATAACCATTACCGAAGAATGTGGTAAGTCTTGGAATATCCTTTAGTATCTTAAACTATGTAAATGCCAGGATGCAAGTTTCTTCAGTTAAGGTATCCCATCACTAAGATTTTCACAGAAGGCAGACAGATCCCTGAAGATTCTAGCCATAAAGAACTAGGAAAAACATATTTAAGGAAATAGTGTAGGAATTGGAGTTTCAAGTGAGATATCTGAAAATGTGTGGAAATACAACATGAGAAATTTATCCCATCCTGTATGAACAGGTAGGCTGTGGACTTCTTTCTTACATAAAATAGCTGTACTAGGTTACCATCTCTTCTGTAGAGTCTGGATTTTGCACCACCCAGCCTGAAGTCACAGATGAACTGGGATGTCAGTGTTGTGTTTCAGCTGAGAGTATTCTTTATTACTGGAGATGTTCTTTTCTCCAGAAATACCATGTTTTATATTGGCAAGAGTTTTTTATTTTGCTTCTTTTACCTAAAGCCTATCATATATCATTCTTGCTATTTTTCTTGCCTTTATCTGTCAATTTAACCAATGCTTCCTTTGTTTTTGTTATAAGAGATAAGACTTGCAAGAACTGATATTTTTTTAAAGGCTATTTGGCTTTTTAAATCGAGTCATTCACTTTACTGGGGCAAAATTTTCTAGCAAGCTGCATTTCCCTTTTTATACACAAGGGAGAGCTAAGGGCCTAGAAAATAGATTTGGGTTTTGCCAAATTCATGATTTTTTTCCCTGCTTTAGGATGGAAATGTTGATCTAATTTATGGTGGTAAGAGTCATGACGTGTTTAGAGAAATACTTGACAGTAGTTTAAGAATTATTTTTATAACATTTCATATCTATTTCTTCATTTTTAGAGCCATTGACTAGATGGATTTTGTAGCAGTTGGACCTTTGTCAGAATTCAGTAGGGTAAAATTCGATGTACCCAATAGTCCTTGAGGGCCAATGTAAATAAACACTAAAGGCTGAGAAGCAAGAGTGATATTTTGATTGATTATTTTAAGAAGCTTAGTGTCTGGAATTTCTAGTCTTGAGTTTTATCCTCTGAAATCAGGATTCATTTCTGAAATAAAACCTTAGTCTTTCAAAAACAACCATAGAAAATTGGATCCATCTTGCAGGTACAAAAGAGGCCCAATAAGATCATAGTATTTTTTAGATTATTTTAGATTTTAATATTTTTATATTTATTTCTTCAGAGAAATGCTCATTTAAGGCATATGTCTATGTTTTAATCCAATCTTTTGTTCTTGTACGTTTTACTTAAAAAAAAAAAAAAGTAAAAGGACCCAAGGTGTTTGCCTGTGGAAAGGGGAGGAGAGAGTGTAATTTAGGAAGAGGGGCAGAATGGTGTGACTTCTTTAGGGTGTCTGGGTGGATATTGGGGTAGGGCTTTTGCTGTTGATGGCCCCCTGTCTGGGAGTTCAGGAGAGTGGTGGAAGGCATCTGTGATGAAGAGCCAAAAGTTCAGATGCCAGCTCCACTTTACTAGCTTGGCAGCTTTGACTATCCTGTTGCCAAGTCCCTTACCTTTGTTGTCCTTTTGTGGAAAATGAGGGAAATTCTAGCTCCTATATGAGAAGGTGTTCTGAGTTTTGCATATATGTAATATAGAACCTTCATATAAAAAGGTTCCATGAACTCATATAGTACCTATTTAAAACTTAACTTTTGTATAGAGAAAAATCTATTGGTTAATCGTAAAATAAAAAGGGGGGGAATAAAGCCAGGTGTGTTTATACATTCACACAACCCCAACTTCTAAGGAGACAGGCAAGAAGATTGAAGGTGGAGATTGTACCTATTTCAGAAACAAAAGAGAACTGGGCGGCGGGGGCAGGGGAGAGGGGGTGTGTTCTTAGAGCCACACTAGAGCGTTCCTAAGCTTGAGTCCTTGAGTTCAATCCTCTGAAGCACTTGTGCTCACACACTCACACACGTGCGCGCGCGTGCGCGTGCGCGCGCACACACACACACACACACACACACACACACACACACACACACACACACACACACACACACACACACACACACACACACACCAATCTTGCCCAACACACATACAGCCCACACACATGCATTCATTCTCTTGTTATATGTCGTAAAGACAAAGTTTGGGGTGACTAGAGAAACATTCAGGAGAGTAGTAAAGAAATTCCTTATATTTTCTGTGGAATTAAAACAGCATTTCATGGTCCTTGCTGAAGATGTTTTGGGCCTGGCCACAGACGTATCCTGACCTGCAGTCACTTAGCTGTTAATTGACTTTTGTTTGTTTCTACCTAACTGCCTGCCAGCCCATACTCAGGCATTCATTATCTTTGCTCCAGTTTCCCCCTTCATCCTTCATGCCCAGAGGAAGAACACTGGGGCTAGCAGTCAGGAATCTGGAATGTGGATCCCAGTATGTGTGTTAGCTGAGTCCTGAGGACAGAGGCCCCACTCCAGGGGTTCCAATGTGCCATATTTCACTTCTCACCCCAATAAAAAAGACATAGGTGGTGACATAGGTTGGAGAAAGGAAATGTATTTACTCTGGTGGCTACGGGAAGAGGGAATAGTAAGTGACTTAGCCCATCTTCAGGGTACTGTTTAGAACCAAATAAAGGAAGAATTGGCGATGGAGCGGAGAGGTGGCACAATTAAGCAAGCTCGATCTAACGTGGTCTGGTTGGTCTTCTCAGTCCAGGCTCTGGAGGTGGTTTGAAGAAGTTCTTCATTCTTTGGGCAGACACTCCTGTGGGGCGATGGCTCCCACTTGAATGTGAGCTCATCACAGGATTGATCTGCAAAGCTCTGCTGTTCCTGGACTCCAAGGTGACGGCAGGTTTAAGACATAGATTGAAGACTTTCAGATGCCTTATGGGAGTTCTGGAACAGGGCACTGTAAAAGTTGAGAATAAAATGCTTCAATTATTCTTACCCTTAAGCCTTCAGCCTTGCAGGGAGTTGAAGACCACTTAGCGATCAAGCAGCCCTCAAGTGATTAACATGCCGACGTGCAGTGTTAATCAGGAAAAGTTTTCAGACAAAGGAGATAGATGAAATATAGAGCCAGGCTTTTATCCTGCGTTTAGTTATCTTGTGAGCGCAAGTGAAGAGCCAGTGCTTTTTTGGCAAAAGCAGTTTCTAAGTATCCACTATGTGTGGTCTTGGAAAGATCTCTTGGCCCTCCTGGGCTATTGAGAATGTCTCTACGTTCCCCTAAGTCCCCAAACCTAATTTGTATGTTGAAACTGAATCCCCAGTCTGATATGTGTCAGGGGGAGCCTTGGAAGATTCTTAGGTCATGGGAGTGGAACCTTCATGAAAATCCGTGCTTGTATGAAAGATTCCCAGGTGAATGTTCTAGCCTTCTTTTTGCTGGTAAGGATACCAGAAAAAGTCAACATTATCAGCTATCTGGACAACCCTTAGCCCAGTCACTGGGCATCCAGATTCACAAGGAACTCTTCCAGCTACACAAAGGAAATTCCTAAAATTGCCCCAAAGCTGTTTGGATTGTACTTTTTGCAAGGGTCATATCCTGCTCTCTCAATCACGAGTATCCAAATGGAAGTTGTATAAGAGTTCATTTCTTTCAGTATCCATGTATTGGACATGCATTAGCTTGAGCTGTACACTGTGCTTGGACAGGGAAATGGTGTTAAGGTATTTCATTCACAGCTGATTGGCCTTTGTGCAATTAAGAGCCACACTTGAGAGATGCCATTGCAGGGTTAGCCACCTTGAAAAGCTTGTCAAGAGCAGATCTCCAAGTATACATAGGTGGAAATTAGCAAGGAAAAACAGCTTGTAAGGTGCTTTCATTTGTAGAGTAGAGCTTTTCTAACTTGGAAATCAGTAGAGTTTAAACCAGGCATATTCTCCTTAAGGCTAGACTTCTGGTGTCACCCTTCTGATGAGCATATTTACAAGTGTCCCCTTCTCATCTCGAGACTCCCAGGGGAGAAAAGGGCAGCTGCTTCTTAGGACACTGGCCTCCAGACAGAGAAGGCAACTGGGTTGATTTTTCTGCATCAGCTAGGAGACACAAACCTTGCTCACAACCACCACTGTGCTGATGTAGTTTCTACTCATTGTTCTTCCATCAGGGGAAAAAGAATTACAACACGGGGCATTCACTGAAGGGGGTGAGGGATATTGAGGATCTGGATTCTGGCCATGTGACTTTTTTTTTCTTTTTGCTAGTCCTGGGGACTGAACTCAGGGCCTGAGCACTGACTATCCCTGAACTTTCTCAAGGCCAGAGCTCTACCACTTGACCCTCAGCACCACTTCCGGCTTTTTCTGTGTATGTGGTACCAAGGAATCGAACCCAGGTCTTCGTGCATGCTAGACAATAGGCCAAACTCCCGGCCTGCAAAGCTCATCTTATTGTTCTCAGCAGTTCAGGTGGCTGCCAAAGAGGAGTCAAAGGGAATTTTCCAGAATGTTTATCTGTTCTGGTCTCCAATTTGAAGTATACTGAAACTCAAGCACTTTAGGGTATCAAGTTGACGCTTGTTGCCTGGGTGGCTTCCACACAGGACTGTCCTGCTGTAATCACATTCCAGAAGTGTGTTTTACCCATCTTCACATCTCCTCCTTGTCCAGTGTTACAGTTCCTGGCTACCCTTGTTGAAATATCCAGCCTCTGCCCATAACTGTCACGGAACATCATCATGTGTAACGAGTACCACTGTCCTTCCCACTAGTGTGGTGCTCTAGGATGGCCTGTCTTCTCCACCGCTGTGCCCCAGCACTGAGTAGGCACTCTGTAAATGTGTGACTACGTGGATGGATTACAGGCAGAGGCAGGCTAGGAGGGGATTGTCATTTATATCCTTTTGGCAGAGTCAGTCATTTCACGTGTTTTCTTCTTTATGGGTCAAGGTAGAAATGGCTGGCATTCTCTCCAATTTGACTCCAGTGATCCGTGCCTTCATGTAAAGATTTCTTACTTAAAAGAATCCTAAAGGCATGCCATCTCACATAAAAGTGCTTATGAGCTTTTCAAGAATGTGAAGGCTCCATTTCTAATTTCAGAACACATTGATAGAGATTACTGAAACATGCATAAAAAGTACAACCATTGCTTCCGCTCAGCTATTCCTCAAAAATCCCCATCAATCTTAAAACAGCTGTTTACTAGCATGAAACCTTTCATTTCTTTTTCATCAAAAACTGGATTAGTAAAGCTCATCTAACTCAAAATGTTTTTAAAGACACAGAATACTAAATTAGTTGAGTTTTCCTTGCCAGGGCTTAAACTCAGGACAGAGGCACCATTCTTAGTTTTTGTGCTCAAAGTTGGCACTCTACACTTGAACCACTTGAATTCTAGCATTTCAGTGGCTAATTGAAGATGAGAGTCTCATGGACTTTAAACTGTGATCCTCAGCTTCAGGAGATGCTAGTGGTTCTGTTCCTCTCCTTTCAGCATTGCCTTTGGTGACTGAGTAGAAAGTGGGTTGGCCATGAGGATATGGGGGCTCTGGTGGCCACGCTGGGGCCCTGTAACATCTTGGATAAGACTCTTCTATGAGGCCATGGACAGTGGAGCTGGGTCAAGATGGATAAAGTCTGTAGACTAGAGTCTAATGACTGCCGGCCATTTGTCACCAGTGCCTATAGTGTCCCCAAAACAGTGTGGATTTGCCCAGGGCCAATTTTATAAGACTCAGTTCTCAGGAACCAAAACTCAATAAAGAATTTTATTCTATATTTTTAGTCTTCCTCTTCAACACTGCAGGCTTGGGAAAGGGCTCCTTGCATGCTTGTGGCCTACCAGGTGGATTTCAGGAACTCTTATAGTTGTAGTACTTGAGTTGTAGTACTTGAGTATTGAGACCCGTCCTGGGTGACGATGGGACCTGATGGACAACAGATCACCAAGGTGAAGCTGGTAAAGGGAACCCTGTCTCCTCACAGGGCAGTCGAGGTCTGGGTTCTGTGTACACCAAGGCCCAGAATTGTCAAACACCTTCTTGTCAAGAAGCAACCTTTATTAATCCCTCGTACACCACTTTTCAGAGTATATATAACAGCTGCTAAATGGATCCATTGTATTCACTGAAAAAAAATAATAATGTAGTCTCCTAAATTATCAGCACCAAAGTCCACTCGTAATTCCTTAAAAAAGAAAAAAAATCAGACTGGTGCCAGTCGTTCATATGGCATAATCCTAGCTAGACAGGAGACTGAGACCTGAAGATCACAGTTTAAAGACAATCCAGGCAGAAAAGTCCCCATGAGACTCTTATCTCCTATCAGCCATTCAAAAAAGCCAGAAGGGGCCCTGTGGCTCAAGTGGTAAAACTTTCACCTTGAGCAAAAGAAGCTCAGGGACATTACCCAGGCCTAGAGTTCAAGACCCAGAACACCTCCCCCCCCCCAAAAAAAAAAATCAGAACATAAATATCAATGGAAACCCAGTCTACATATTGTGGGTTCTATATCCTCAGATCCAGTCACAGCTAAAAACTTTTAGAAAGATCATCTACTCAACAGATTTTTTTAAAATCATTGTTCTCTAAGTAATATGGTATCACTCACTATTTACATAACATTTATGTTCTATTGGATATTACAAGCAATCTGAAGGTATTTTAAGGTATACAGAAAGAGGCATATAGGTTGTTTTATGGGAGTTGAGTATCTGTGTGTTTGGATGTGTGTGAGGAGTTCCAGGAACCAGTAAATGATTATATGCTTCAGGAGGTAAGGGAAGGATTTTGTGAACTTCACAATCTGTAGTGTCCAGGTAGGAGGCACTGAGCATGAACATTTGTTGAATATGAATAAATGTGAACCCAGTTTAGGAGTTTGCTATTAAGTATTTTATTTGCCACCAATTTATCTGGTTACATGAATCTGAGAGTTCCTATTTAGTTGTATCTTTTCGCAGTTTTTCAACCTTGATCTAGTACATTTGGAGCTTTGGGGTATTTTGATTCTTTTTTGTGCCTTGTACTCATTGTTTTTGTTTAAAGTTTATCTGAAGGCATTTCCCTGTCATAAAATCATAATAGAAAAAAAATAGAAGAATGAAGGAAAGAAAATAGTATTACCTATAATCTCATTGATCTTCATCTATCCAGACTGTAGCCAAGTTAAAATCCCAGATAGGGATATTTTGGAATTATTTTTCTCCTGTTGTAAGGCTCAGTTCTTTTGTAATAGTGCCAGAAAATCCCATCAAGCTCCAGCCTGCTGCTGGTTCTACTGGACTGTCACTCTACTCCATTCTGTATGAACACCCTGTCTTTCTAGATGCTTATGTCAGGGGACTGCCTGTTTTGTTGTTTTTAGGACATTAAAGGACATGTGGGGATATGCCTTCCACACTAGAAAAGCAACTTCTTTCTCTCCCTTTTTTAAAGATTTATTTTATTTGTTGATTTTATTGTCGGAGTAATATATAGCGGGGTTACAGTTACATTCGTCAGGTAGTGGGTGCATTACTTCTCCCACATTGATATCCTTTTCATGTTTTTGCCTCCTTTCCCCACCCCCTCCTAATCATCTTATTTCTCCCCCTTACCTTCCCTATTTCAAATAAACAAATTAATGTATATACAATATACCAGGTAACAAAGTCATCAGATACAGTAACCATATGAGATTAACCATAAGGGGAAAAAAGATAACACAATATATTAAGAACAAAAAAGAAATAACAATGCATTAAGAATAACAATCACAAAGATAAACCTCTTATTTCTATATCCTAGAGTTCATTTCATTTAGTCTAATCCTATATGATCTAATGTCTTTTTCTCTTTCTAAGCAGGGCTTTGGTATTTCACTGTTTGACCTGTTTTATATTATGTGACTGGTGCATTTTACTGCCCAAAAGTAAATATCACGTCTTTTTTCCTCCTCAGAACTGAATTCTTTTTCTTTTCTTTTCTTTTTGTCCAAGACCAGGGACTCGAACTTGGTATTTGATAACTTGTTTCATTCGTTGGCTGGTGCTCTACTTAGGACCTGAGCCAAACCTCCAATCCCTCAGGACTGAATTCTTAAGCATGCCTTTCTAAGGCTAGAGATCCAAATGCAGGGCCTTCCAGGTGCCTGGCAAGCTACACTCCTCCCCCCGCGCCCCATCCAGCTCTCCTTGAGCCAAATTAAGCCCCATCTCTCAGTACCTGCCCATCTTCCCCCTTCTCTGTATCAGACAGAACGAGGCTGAACATTATAAATATACATACACTGCCTTTTAATCCCCTGAAAGTCTTGAACTACATGTTATAGCCCTCATTTTGCAGGAACCTCGTAGTCATGGACTATGGCTGAGGATGTGTCCTTGAGTTGAATACCCAGTCAGTTGCCTTTTATATTCTAAGAATGCACAGCTGTGGTACTTTGAAGTTTGGCGAGACTGTTATCACCATGGGAGGGGGTAGGGCAGTGGTCCCTGCTCGCCACTGACTTGAGGTCCTCCTGGTTTGTGAAGTTTGTGTGCTTCTTGAAAAGGTGTAGGATCTTGAGTCAAATCAGGAACAGAGAGTTCTGATGACCTGTAGTCTTATACTACACAGCCTCCGAGAAGGAGGCTGGAGGGCTGGCCCCACTTTGAGAGGGGCTTCTTTGTGGGCTTCTATCTTCTGAGCTGCAGGATTCGGTGAGCCTTTTAGAACTGAAGGTCAGTTTCTCCACCCTGCTTTGGCTTTTTGTCTAGGAAAGCTGGACCCTTACTGGCCCTCCTCCTCAACAGATTCAGTGGAGTTGCAAACACTTCACTGCCTTTGAACTAAGAATTGTAGGTCTGCATTGACTTAGGATAGTGTTTTTGCCTGTAAGGCTGAACATCTTTTAAGCCATTTAACTCTCAACATTAAAGAAACACAGAAGATTATGTGGTCACCATTTAAAGAAAAGGCAGTTTAAAGAGGTAGGCTTCAACAAGAGAAATTAAAAACAGAGGTCTTCATCCTACCTCATTTACCTGATATACCTTAATTTACTGTATTTTTGCATGGCCTGCCTTCAAATGGTAATCACGTAAGCCAGGTGTTAGAATGTGCTTCCTTGGTTAAAGCCCTGTCATTTTGAGAAAGCTGAGGAGTAAACAATGAAGACTTGAATTTTTATTGCAGCAAGATTTTGGGGGTCCCACTGGTACCTTTGGAAGCTAATTTGATTAAAATAACTCTTAAATTTTATTCCAAAAAGAGACTTCAAGCTAAATAGGAGATTTGGATTTATTTTCAAGCCCACAAACTGATTTATGCAATGCAGAATTAAACCAATTGAGTGGAAGTGTTTATATTCTGAAAGTACGGAAGGAGGAACCCGAGAGGATATTAAATGATCACCTTTGTTTGCCCAGTAAGTGAGGGACAGGAAGAGAATCCAAACTAAGAGAAGCACAGAGTGGCTGGGAAATGTGTATCTCCTCTTTGCAGTGACCTTGTGTGTTGGACACACAGTTTTTACAGAATTAAAACTGGGGAGCAAAAACTAGGGTGAGGCTAGGCCTTGGAAGCTGCATTAAAGCCAAAGAATCTGGGCTTTATTCTAGGAGAGCCTTGAACATGTTTTAAGATGGGAAAATGATGGGATGTGCCCATCTTTCTCTGAATTGCTGGAATGAACTATAGAAAAGCAAAAGAGGGAAAGAGGCGGGGAGAATACAAGAAACAAAACCACTTCATAAGGGAACTATCATCCACATCCCAGAAGGAAAATTTTGTTTGTGAACTATTTTAGAAGTAAGCTATGGCATATCTAGATTACTTTCGGATATAAAAAAGGGAAATGGATGAATTTGAAGGTTTGAAACCTAGGTAATTATGGGAAATGCTAACTTTAGAGGAAACAAAGACAGGGTAAAAATTTTTTTGTTTAGTTGGAAGAAAAATGATGAACTTTTTTGCTTGGGATGCTTAGTAGATTGGTAGAAATTTCATTTGTAGAGAAATAAAAATTCAAAGAGAAAGAAGACCACAGAGAGCTTTTGAGATCATAAAAGTGAATTGAGGCCAGGTGGCAGTGGCTCATACCTATAATCCAGTCTACTCAGGAAGCTGAGATCCAAGGATTGTAGTTCAAAGCCAGCCTGGGCAATAAAGTCCATGGAACTCTTATCCTCCAGTTAAGCTCCCCAAAATCAGAAGTGGAAATATGGCTAAAATGATAGAGGACTAGCCTTGAGAGAGGAGGAGGAGGGAAAAGAAAGAAAAGTTCAGGAATGGTACCTAGACCCTGCGCTCACACAAACACACACACACACACGCTCTGAATTGGATCTTTGTGGAAGATTTTATATACTCAGAATGAAGGATTGGACTCCTCTCTGGCACCTCTCATCAGTCATTAGGGTATGCTCAGAAGGCAGTCAGTATATTGAAGTTTGTAGATTTATGTCCAGGCTTCTTGGGAGCCCCTAGGTAAGGGCATTCTGCAATAGAGTATGCCATGCTCAGAGCATGTCCCTGTGTCCCAGTCCTTTTCTCTTGGAAGGACTGAAGTCATATAGCCTCAAAACTTATCCGTGTGACTTCAATTTCCTATATAGTGACTCCATCTGAGAATAGTCAGATGACAGACTATCAGGAATTAGGACTTCATCATAGGAATTTTTGACAGTAACACTGTGGTATAATGATTGTGAATTATTGCATATAAAATACAGACTTTGTTGCTAACTCGTTGGGCCACAACCCCCTGTAAGGAATGTCTGCACACTGTACTTATTGACTGCCAAGTCTGCTCTGCTTCATCTGTGAGTACTTGTTAATCCAGCCACAGACAGGTAAGCATGTACTTGCTAGCCCACTGCTCCTCCCCTGCCCCCCACAATATCCCAATGAGTATTTACAAAAATAACCCATTAAAAGGGAGCAATTCCAGGTGCTAGTGGCTTATACCTGTAACCCTAGCTACTCAGGAGTTCAAGATCTGAGGGTCTCCTAGCCAGCCTGGGCAGGAAAGTCTGTGATACTCTCTGTCTTATTAACTACCAAAACGCCAAAAGTGGAGCTATGGCTCGAACAGTAGAACACGAGCTGTGAGTAAAAAAGCTCAGACCCTAAATTCAAGCCCCATGACGGGATTCCCAACCCCAAGAAAAAAAAAAAAGACCACAAGATCTTAAAGCACACTTAAAAAACAAGGAATGATAGTGCAGGTTGTAAAATGAGTTGAGAGATTTGAAAATAGTAACAGGGTAGTGCAGATAACATAAGATCAAGGCCTGTGGCGGAGCAGTAGCACAAGTCTATTGAAATAGTCTAATGATTCTAAAAGCAAAGTCATCTCAACATATTTTAGTTTAAATTGCACTAGGAACAGAAAGCCACTTATGGTTGAAATTGCATCTTTCTTTTACTTCAGTAGATTGTCGACCATAATGATCATAAATTCTAGTCAGTTTAGCCAGTATGCAGGCCAGAGTGTTGAAGTTTAAGGAAAATAATAATGACACAGAGACCATGGAAACCTTGGCTCTGCCCATCAAGGCCAAATTGACTGATGTTAAAATGCTAGACTATGCCACCAGTTCAAAGAAGGGTGTGTGTCTGTGAGCTTGGCACCAGAGTCCAAGGAATTCGTGTTTTGTCAGATTTGTGGCCCTTATCAAATAGGGCCACAGGTCCATAGGTCAACAGTCCTAGGCAACAGTTTATATGAAGAAAGACAGTCTCAAAGTACAAAAAAAAAAAAACAAAAAAAACCACCCCTGCCTATCTAGCCAGGGTCCCTCATGATGCATGATGTCCCTGAGGAAGTGATACTGACAAAGCAAAAAAAAAAAAAGAAATCCAAACCTCTTCACATTAAAAAGGAACTCTGCGATATTTCATACCATTGAAAGAGCAAAGTTGATTTAAAAAAAAAGTAAGCTGTTCTGAACTTCTGAATATGCCAATCTGCCAAACCATAGAAAAGATATTCATTATCATAAGTCATCTGTTGAAAAGGGAAACACCGAGTTAGCTATATAGATATGTAGATATTGTACTAGAGATGAACGTAAATCAAAGCATCCGTGTTCTCACTTAGCTTTTGTGCTCAAGACTACCACTTGAGCCAAATCTACTGGTTTTTGGCTGGTTAATTAGAAATAAGAAACTTTTCTGCTCAGACTGGTTTAGAACTGAAATCCTGAGACCTCAGCCCCCAAGGTTGCTAGAATTACAGGCGTAAGCCACCAGCACCCAACTGTAAAGTATTCTTGATAAAAATTTTTCAAAGCAGTAAAGCAAGTTAGTGTTCAGTGCTTAATTGTAAGGAAATGGTCATTTTGTTATTTTTAATTTTTTAACACTAAACCACTTCTTAAGGTTTTTGACAAAAAAAAAACCAAACGTAAATCCAAGGTCCATTTTCACACTGATTGGCTTTGGCTTTGTTATAGCGTCAACTTTTATGATCCTTTTTTTTTTCTTTTCGATGCCAGACCTGGGGCTTGAAATCACAGTCTAGACTATCCCTGAGCTTTCTTGCTCAAGGTTAGCACAATAGCCACAGTTCTACTTCCAGCTCTTTTACTAGCTAATTGGAGATAATAGTGTCACAAATGTTCCTATCAGTTCTCACTTTAAACAGTGATCCTCAGATCTCCGTCTCCTGAGCCGCCAGTACCCAGCCTGGTGGTTTTTATGGTCCTAGGATCCTATGCAAAGTAGGGACTGCCCCTGTTTGCATATGTAATTTCTGCTGGAAGTGTTCCTGGAATGTATCATACTGTATTTGTCACCTAAAACCAGCAAGTATCCCTCTGCCTTTTTCTGAAGACTTGGCCATGATGAGACCAGAGTTACTATGGAGTACTGTAAAATAGAATAGCCCACTAGGTTGGGGTATGGCTTCCAGAACTCAAATATATGGCCTATTACTACCATATGACCTAGAACAAAAGGCTACCTTGATACTCTGGGCTTCAGTTTCATTATCTATGAAATAAAGAGAACAATCATACCTTCCTCCTAAGGCTATTATGAGGATTAAATGAGTCCATGTGCAGAAAGCCTGGATGCCTAGCAACACAACAAACTGTGGGTTATTTCTAGCTGCTAAGACCCTAGTAGTTGTAGGAGCAGATAGAAGTTCCAGTGATGCTGTGTGTCATTCTTCTCTTCAGATGAGGCTGATGTTTCCTATACCAGACTGCATCAAACGATTTCTTGTGCTTTTGATTTCTGGTTTGGCTTTACTTTCCTGTTCTCCTCCCTTGTTGCTGGTCAGTCCTTGCATTTGCCCTATTATCACTGTCATGCTGTTAATTTAATGCTCTCAGTCACACTAACTGGCTGCATATACTAGCGGATTTGTTCTAGGGAAGTATCCTTGCTGGGTCTGGCATGAGATATCAGGGACAGTCCACTGAAAAGTAAAGCCTCACATTTATAAACTTGTCCCGGATAGACCTTTCATGATCTACAAATGAAGTGATGATTTGCTGTTGTTATTTGGTTTTGGAGACAGAGTCTTAACTAGGTAGCCCAGGCTGGCCTTGAACTTGAAATCCTCCTGGCTCTGCCTCCTGGGTATTGGGTATATGCCACTACACTAGACTGACGTTATGATCTTAGTTATTGCATTCTACCTGTTTAAAAAGCATTAAACTACTCTCCTTAAATTACACGTGGAAAGTTTGTACTTCTCCCTGGGAATTTAAAATTCTTCATTGTTTGAATCTAAGAACTTCCAAATAACGAGGTATCTATACCTCTTAGGATACTTGCTGAAGAGCAAGTAGATTTCTTGGCTGTGCTTAGATGTGATAGTAGCTGGACAAGTCATCTCAAATTAAGAAAGCCAAACTGTATACAATTATTCATTGTACATCTGAGCATCTCAGGTTCTTTTGTTCTACTCAAGGGAGCTAAAACATAGCATAGGCCTAACTGTAAGAACAGAAATGTCAGTATATATATGTATGTATTTGGTAGAGTCTTCAAGGTCAGTTATTTCAGGAGCTACTCTCTGTGCAATCTAGAAGTCATTCCATGAGTAAAGTATTTAGCTCAGTACTGCTCTGGTACACCTAGATTCTTAGCTGATGTCATGACTTGAAGTAATGCTGATACTACCTGCACTCATTTTCTTTTCCTAACTTAAAACTTGTTTTGACTTAAAGTAGTAGAGCATCAATCGGGTCATGATTACAGTGAGAAACTGTACTTCAACTTGCCCTTCTTAGTCACCTCCCAGTGCCTTTTATGTCACTTTCTTATGTCATAGGGGTGTAGAGAAAGAGCCTTAATTTCTTATTGTTGTAAAAGTTATCTGAGAATATTGAGGCCAAGACCTGGAAACCTACTGTGATAGAAATTCATTAATATGAGACTGAGTTCACTTTCCATCTATAGCTTGCATAATATATTTCAGGGAGAGTTAGAGGTGTAATTGGCATCCATATTGCCTGTGAGTACAGGGAATAAAAAGTGAATGGGCACACACCTATTATCCCAGCACACGGGAAGCTGAGGCAGGAGGATATTGAGTCTGTGGCCAGTCTGGACTGCAACAGCAAATGTTAGTGGAGATGTGAGCAAAAATGAACCTTAGTGCACTGCTAGTGGGAATATAAACTCCTACAGCCACTCTGGACAGCAGTCTGGAGGTTCCTCAGAAAACTAAACATAGACCTTCCCTAGGGCCCAGCCATACTCCTAGGCATCTACCCAGAATATCTTGAGTTAGGATTTGGTAAGGACACCTGCACATCCATGTTCAATGCCTCACTATTCACAATAGCCAAGATGTGGAAACAGCCCAGAGCCCCACAATCGATGGGTAGATCCAAAAAAGTGGTCACTTATATACAATGGAATTTTACACAGCCATTAGAAAGAAGAAAATGATGTCATTTACTGGGAAATGGGTGGAACTAGAACAAATCATGTTAAGTGACGTGCGCCAAGCTTATAAAGACACAAGGCGCATGTTCTGTCTCATATGCAGAAGCTAGATCTAAAATGCTCTGGGATATGACAAATTATACAGGATTCTAGATACTTGCACACGATGAGACCAAAAAAGGGATACTCTTTAGGAGGGAAATACAAGTATGCAATGCCTAAGTGCCTCTCTATAGTTATATAAAATAATATACATACTGAAACAAACTCCCAACGTATGAAAACAGGACACATTTTTTTTAGTTTTTAGTTGTTGATTCTGCCTTCTTTACCTTATGTATGGTGTATTCACTTTGAGAGGAAATTGGAGACTTGAGAAAAAGGGTGAAAAAGTTGAAAAAGTGCAGCAGTGGAGCTTACTGAACATAGATGAAAGAGAATACAACTTGTGGATGGAGACAGGAAAAAGGGACTGGGAAGGTAACCTGCCATATATCACCTCTAAAACAAAAATATAAATAAATGCATGCATACATACATATATACAATTTTTTTAAAGAGAAGGAACTTGGAGAGGGTGATGGACTAGAAGACACTGTACAAAAGGAAATGTAGATATTAATATACTCATAACTATAATTCCTCTGTACATCACGTCTATAATAATGATAAAGAAAATTAATTTTAAAAAAACTTTCAAAAAAACCCCTTAAACTCCTAGAAGTAAATGACTGTCTAAGTGAATGAATATGACATTAGAGTTTTGACTTCCAGTGTAGGGTGAGCCTTTAACTCATTTCTTGAACATTTGAGGCATTTAGCAAACAAAACATTCATGAGTACCTGAGCCTGTGCATTAGTGGTCTCTTATTTCACTAAGTATACAAAAAGGGGATCTTACAGGGTTTCTCTGAGTGAGCGTGCCACCTGTTGAAATGCTAAATGCTGCCGATATGTCCCAGTATTATGTGTTGTGCATTGAGTGGTAGGGGTCTGTATGGGTGTTGAGATTTACTCCTTAAGACGTGTAGAATTTGTTTTTATGAAGTTCTTTTCTTGTGGCAAAATAATTTCATAAAATATACTATTTGAATCATTTTTAGTATACATTTCTATAACAAACACATGCAGATTATTCTGCATTTATCGCCACCATCCATCTCTAGGGCCTTTTCATCCCCTCAAATTAGTTAAGCCCTACCTCATCCCTCCCCTTATCCAGTAACCACAGTCTTTTCGTCTTTTCTCCGGTGAGCAGAATCTTTTGATGTTTGACCTTTTGTGTCTGGTTTATTTTACTTAAGGGAATTTAACTTTATGAACACTTTTGTAACAAGTTGCTTTCTGAACCAGTAATAACCCAAAGCGTACTATGGTTCCGAGCCTTAACTCTGAAATTCTGCATCTAGGAGTTCTATCTTGTTCTTCTTGCCCTAAGTAACCAAAATGGTGTGCCATTGTTGAGTAAAAAAGAACTCCATGATCAATCTTGTTGTTATTGTTTATAGTGTCCCTAAGAATATTCCTCATGCACGACAATTTATTTCTATATTTATTTACTGAGTCAGGGTGACCCTCCCTGTGTGGCCCAGGGTAGACCTTGCAATGTAGCTTAGGTTGGCCTTGAACTTGAACTTTCGAGCCTCATGCCTTCAGCCTATCAAGTGATGGCATGGCAGGAATGTGCCCCTATGCTCAACACCTTGACTTTTCTTTATATTTTTACTTTCTGACTTTTAGTTTTGGTATTCCAGTTTGGGGGAATCTCTTCCCATGTGGCTGGTTTTGAGGATCCCCACAGTACATGGGGAAAGATTAACCTCTCCTGAATATTGCAGTCTAGTTTGGTGATATGTGAGTTGTCCCCAGAAAACACCAGTATAATGTATGTGTTTTAACTGCCTTTAGTGCCTAGCTTTTGGCTATGTGACCTGGTTTTCACCCTGCCATAAAAGGCATCCTGGGGGCCTCTTATGGAATCTAAACAGAGTTCTTAAACAAGGAAAACCCAGCCCTGCGTCTGAGAGGGAGAAACAAAGCCACATCAGTAAGGACAAACATCATGGTATTTAAGTATCAGCTAGAATACTGATTTTTTTCCCTATTTCACATGCAAGAAAATCGCCATTGTCTAGATGTCTTTAGAATTGCTGCTTTCCTTTTTCCTTAAGATGGTTTGTTCCACTGAGAGGGCTGTGCCACTCTGCCTAGTGGATGCAGAGATACAGAGGTGGAAACAATGCCTGGGAGTTGGTGTGTGGCTTTTTGTTTGCCTGTCCCTGTTTATTCCTAATCATGGATCCCGTTCTGCTGTGATACGGCAAAGTCACGTGTGTAGCAGCGCCTCATTACCTCCTCTGGGCTGAGAACAAGCATAATGCCTGCTTTCTGGACCTGCTGTCATTCGGTGAAAGATGTTGTTGGCGTGTGTCATGATGACAGAGAGCCACCACCAGAGCCACGTGTGGCTGCTTCCCGGGTCTGCCATGTGCTTTTGCAAGCTACAAAGTGTTTTCCTCTAAAGCAGCTGGACAAACCCCGGGTCCTGTATGGCTGGCTGTGTGCACTTGTCAGAAGCTACATACTGCTCTCTTAAGAACTAGATGAAGAAGAATCCAATTCCTTTCTTCTTGCACACACAGTGTCATGAGAACATTTTTTTTTCTTTCTTTTAAGCAAAATTGAAAGAAAAGAGAAAGAGAAAGAAAGAGGGAGGGGAAAAGGTTGCCATCCAGTGGAGAAAGGAGTAATTTCCAGCTTCATTCAGGAAAAAAAAAAAAGAAAGAAAGAAAGAAAAAGAAAGAAAGAAAAAAAACCCCACAGGCGGAAATATGCTTAACTCTTTTAACTTGGCTGGAGATTTATCACCATATGGGGCTTTTTTCCTGCCGTCCGGAGGCAAATGGGTGCTATGTGCCTTTAAGGAAAGAGGTGCCTCACCAAACTTCGCTGTAGAGTTGTATCTCACTAGGTAGGGAAGGAAAGTGTTAATTTCTTATTTGTACACTTTTTTTCCCCTGACTTCCTTCCTATTCACTTCATTAAATCTAGAGGCAGTTCAGCATGGGAGCCGTCTGTATGTTGAATTAGGGCTCGCACTCTTTCGCAACACGTCACCAGTCGGAAACTGGGGGTTTGCTTCTGTGATTTATTTCATTATTGTTGTTGGTAAAAGGTTGGGGAGGGGAATAATTGGGGGGAGGGGAGTACTTTTAGCATTGTGTAGCAAGTTGGGTTTATTTTTTTTTTTGGTTATTGTTTTGGTTTGGTTTGGTTTTGGATTCCCCCCACCCCCACCCCTAGGTTGAGTCAGTTGAGCTAGTTTAAGAAATAATTTAAAAAAAAAAAATCAAAGACCAGTTTAAAAAAATCTCCATGAATAATTTTCCTTACATGGAGGAGAAATCATACTGTGCCCTTTAAGTGGGGGGGCGAAAAACATTGGGAAATATGTAATTGATTTCAACTAGAGAAAAGACCCTTAAGAAATCTCAGTTCCTAAAGCCCTACAGAAGGGTGTGTTATTGGGGGACCATGGAAGGGGGGAGAGGTTTTGTAGCTCGGAATTCCTGCATAAAACCTTAACTTAGGGGAAAGAATGGTCAGTACTTTGTTTCCTTGTAATTCCAGAACCTGAATTTAATAAGAAACTGCACGTAGGAGCAATTGTAATAAAGATTGTTTCCCTAGTTCTGTTTGCAATTTAATTTGCTTTTGCTTCTTAGCTACTCACAGATTGAGAGACTTAAAAAAGTCCAAACACTACAAGCTTATGCTTTGTTCCCCCCCCGTTTTTTTTTTTTTTTTCAGAATAAAGGAGGGGGGATGATAGTAGAAATTCCTTTCACAACTTGCCCCTCTTCCTGTACCCCACTGAAAAGAAAAACAATGAAAAATTTTACAGCATGAAACTGAAAGTGGAGTATCACAGTTGTTCGAGATTTTCTTTAAAGAGATGATTAATGTAATTTTATTAAAATATTTGAACTTGGTAACATGTATATTACTTTTAATTTCATGCTTCTAATGTAAAAACATGATATTCTATGTTAAAAATCGTTTTAGAGTGCTCCAAAACCATACAGCATATTTTCTTAAAAAAAAAAAAAACTAAAATGAGGCATTAAAATAGAGAAAAACATACCTTGTTTTAGTTAAAGAAAATGAAATGGAATATTAATTTGTTTTCTTATTGGCTTAATTGTTAAAAATGCAAGGGAGAATCAGTAACTACCTGAGTTTTTAAAAAAAAAATCTCTTAATTCTGCTGCCTAGAATAATAAGGGGGGAAAATATGATAAGTAGTTGTCAATATTAAAACAGGCTGAAGGAGGAAGGCTTCAGGCCTTGTAGTAGGTAGAATGAAACAGCAGATTTGAGTATCCACAATCCTTTCAGTATTAAATTTTCAGTAAAATAAAATTACTTGTATATGAAAACATAGCCTTTCCCAGCTCTCTTTTTTTTCCTGATCAGCTGATGAAGAGACTAGCAGCTCGCTGCTTTGCTGGCTTGTTAATTTTATCCCCACTAACTGTGATTTCCGATAGCCGGCCTGCTGATAGTGGTAAGGTAAATATCCTTTTTCGTTGCCGTCTTGAAGATTCCGTAGAACGACATCCCAGGCATGTGTAGGTGTGTAACACATCAAAAGCCGGTGTTCTCCGTATTTCTGTGTGCAACTGGGTGCTGGAGGAGAGCAGTACTATTAACTGTTGACAGCCTTGCATGCTGTATTTATTATTAGCATGTTCAGTCTCCAAGAGATATGGGACATTTTCCTTTTCTTAATCTTTGCTTTTAGCTGCAGTGTGTTTAGCTGTATAGTGGGTGTCCTGCTTTTAGGCAAATGAATATTAATGAAATAATGCGGGGCTTTTTTTTCTCCTTCTTTCCTTTTTTCCTCATAACTCATCAGATCTCTCCTCTTTCATATTGGTTATCTAAACACTGGGATCGTGATGGAAATTGTCTTTTGATTATTAAGGCCTGGGCTCAGGCGGTCCCTCAGGATTCTGTCTGTGTGCATGTTGCTTCTCTGAATTTACACATTGGAGGATGCATAGGAAACATCTTTTTAATCCCACTGGCATTTTATCATGTCAGATTGTTTTTGTGTGCTGGAGCAGGTTTTCTTCACAAAACCTTTCTTTTACAGGAGGCATTGTATATAAGTGAAAGAAATTATGTCTGAGCTGTAATCACTCTTTATATTGATTGTTATACTCACATGATCATAAATATTAGCCATGTTTGGTACTGTGGAGAAATGAAGGTAATTGCCTTATGATTAGAGTTCTTTCAGCTAGGAGAAAGGATTGATTAGCATTTGCATACTGGAGGCAGTCTTGAGAGGCAGGGGAACAAATGGCAGCATCAGTTATTTTGTGTGAGGATGAAATCTCAAAATGTAATTTAAAGATTTTTTTTTCAGCAAATTTCTTTTCTACGATCAAAATTTCTTTTATCCTTTTTTAATTAATTTTTTTGCATTCTTCTTTTCCCTTTAATTTTTCTTCATAACTTTAGAGACTTACCAAAAAAAAAAGTTTAAACTTCTGGGTCTGTCACATGGATCTTTTAGCCTTTTGTGAACAGGTTTCTTTTATACCTGGTTGTTTTTTATAGCTATTTTATTATCTCTCTGCATTAGTGCTGCTGGCTCTGGTTTAAAGCAAGCGTTTGCAGGTAATTGGAAAAAAAGTATTTGTTGTTTGTGAGTGTGTGTGTTCTTTATCAGATGATTTAAGTGTTTACCAAGGACTGTGGCTTTGTGCTCCTTCTCCTGTTGTTTACTAATTGCTACGTTAGAAGAATCTGGATGAGCATTTTGATTTATGTTGTGAATCATGGATAAATTGATTTAAAACCTTAAAGAAGGAAAGGTCAAAGCTTGTCTGATTGTATGAATATGTTTTAGGTGTTTTTTTTTTTCCCTCTACCTACCCCTTAGGTTTTTTGTTTACCTGTTTTTTTTCTCATAATAATGAGACATCAAGGGATTTTATTTTAGTTAAGCTAAAATTTTCTATAGAGTCAGTTATCTTCAAGCACTTGAACATACAGATGTTTTAATATTTGTCATTCTTTATCATGAGTGTTTAGGGCCTTCAACATGTTTTGTTTACAAACTGGACTTGGGTTAAAGATGTATTATCTGATAAGGTGGTGTTTTCTTTTGTGTTTTTTCTTCCCTCTTCATTGATTATTGTGGACTTTTATTTTTACTTTTCTGTTAGTCTCATTTTCTACTTATTGTTATATATATATTCTTTGTCATGGTTATTTCCCTTGTCTTGAATTTTTCTTTGTCTCCAACTAACAGGCCATTGAAGACGGCAATTTGGAAGAAATGGAAGAGGAAGTACGGCTTAAGAAAAGAAAAAGGCGAAGAAATGTGGATAAAGATCCTGTGAAGGAAGATGTGGAAAAAGCTAAGAAGAGACGAGGTCGCCCTCCAGCTGAGAAACTCTCACCAAATCCGCCCAAACTGACAAAACAGATGAATGCTATCATCGATACTGTGATAAACTACAAAGACAGGTGAGTGTTTCAGTCCTTCACCTCTATCATTCTCCACCAAGCCCAGCTGAAGACCCAGAGTTGCTAAATTGTACATTAGGGTTCTAAAGTTCTTCCTAATTTGCATTCCCTCCAAAAGCAAGAAGAGTTGCCTTGTACCATGTTTGGCGACTACCGCTTATTTTGTCTGATGGTTCACCATTTATGAATATAGTTGAAAGTGGGGTTTAGAATCTGTCTATCTGTCTATCTGAAAAAGATTTCTTAAGAACCTTTGAAATACCATCATTGATATGAAAGAGGTTTGATTGGAAGAGTGAAATTGTATTTTGAGGTTGTATTGTTAGAGAAAGAAAAATCCTAATATATTTAAAGTAAATATTTCATACTAAGGGTTCTGTTTTAAAACCAAACAGATGCTTCTTTGAAAATAATGTCTTTTTCTTTTTTCTAATACTTGGACTTCTGAGCTCATCCTCAAGCTGTCTCATAATACAGCTAGTAGCATGGTATCTCAACAAATGTATCTCTTTTTTATGGAATCATTGGATATGGACTGTGCAAAGACAGTTAGGCATTGTCCAAACTACTTAAAATAATGTATAATTAGTTGAAAACTAAAGCAAAGATATTTAAGAGTGTCAGCCTCATCCAATAGATAAACTAGTTAGGGTACATTTTGGTTAGTGGAATTTAGTTAACTGATTTTGGTTTCTTACTTGATGATCATATAATCACATTTTCACATGAAGATTGGGTCTGTTTCTCCTGAAATAGATAGAAAACCAGTATTACAATTCTGTGAATTGCAGTAGTGGTATCTTATTAGTTTTTTAATATCCAGCAATTTTTGACATTGACAAGTATTGCTTTCTGAACCTGGATGTGTTTAAAGACAAGTAACTGAATTGTGGTTTTAGTTTTTCATTGTGTCATTGGTACAAGTCTTATACTAGGGATGAAGAAATTGATAGAAAGATAACAAAGGCAAAACAGAAAATCTTATCATTAAGCCTTTCTGTAAGGAGTCTTCAGGAAATGAGGAAAGGGCAGAAGATGTTTGTAGAAGAGTCAGAATTTCTAGTCCCTGTATGCATCAGATGTCATAGATTCCATGTTCACTATTTTTAATAGTTTCCTTAAAAAAAAAAAAAGCATCCCTTTGAAGGATGCTGAAGAGGTCACCAAAGGAAAACCCATTATTGCAAGTCTGGATCAACTGTGGAGTAACAAAAAAGAAAAGATGGCAATCCAGGAAAGAAAACTTAGCCACAAGTCAGTCCATCAAGAGGGAGGTATCCTTGTGTAAACCCCAGAATCACTAATTCCCTTGATCATCTGTATTCATCACTAAGTCCACTTGTATATTTCCTAGAGGAGGCTTGGATTATGAGACCTTGTTTTATCAGCCTTTGGTGGAAAGACAGTGTCATCTGCACATCCTTCTTGATTATTTATTTATTTATTGCCTCTGTCTGAAGAGAGCGCAACATCTGTGTTTCTGACAAGTGCCTTGATCATTGACAGACTTTTTGTTTTTGGTTTGCCGAGGATGCGTGGGGCTGTTGTAACTTGGAGAAAGTCTGTGGAGACCTAAAAGTGGGGCCTTTGAGTCCACAGTGGTTGTGCTTTCCTAGGAACACAGTCCAGGCCACCAATTGGTGGAGCACAAATCCATCTTTGCCAAAAGATGGATTTATTTTATTTATTTGGGTGGGGGGAAGGGTTGTGTGAGAAACTTTAAAAAGCAAATCCCCCCCCCCCTCATTTCCTGCCTCTCCCTACCACTTTTTCTACTACTTTGCTGGACTTCTCTTAAGGTCACAGAGATTGAAAAGGAGCCCTTTCAGATGTGTCATTCCTAAATCATTCCTCTAGGATGCAGTGTGAGTGGCCATTCATCATCATGCGTCCCACTCTTCACTCATTACCTGGGGTCTCTAACGCCTTTGGTTTGTAACTTTCTGGTTAGCCTCAGTGAGCCATAGCACAAACTCTTGTCTCTGTTGAGCTGACTGCATCAGAAACCCAGCTCTGGAGTTCCTTAGCTGTGAGACTGTGAAGGAATTGACTTCACTTCAGTTTCTCCAATCCAATAGTTACAGTGCCTGCCTGTAGAATTGTAGTCACAGCCAAGTTCTTGTAACCCAGGCTCTTGAATGATTAATAATCAGCCATTCCGACTACTTGTAGTTTTGTCAGGTGGGGAAGGGACCGCTGAGCTCTGTGGAGCCAGTGCCCTTGCCCCCATACCAGTTTCCATGGTTTTATTTCCTTGGCTCTGTATATTGAGGACGTCTTTAGTTTTACCATAGGTAAAAAAATGTTCAAATATTCTAACATGCCATTATTACATCCTTGTTTATTTACCTTTTTCTTTAAAAGTGCCCTCCTAAGACTCATTCTGTTATCTCCACACTCAGGTACTTGATAGATAGCATGTGCTACACATCCCAGCTTTGCATGTTTCATGTATATTTCATGTTAGTACTCCTCTAGAAAAAATAAGCACTTACTCTATTTATATTGTGTATTTCTCTTACCAAACTTGGTTCTCAAGTAGGAGGCACTCAAATTAGGAAGGCCTTTAATTAGATACAGTGTCATATTTTGGGTTCATTTTAGAAAATGTTCCTGGGAAATGTACATCCTCACTGTGTTGAGATTGTTGTACCACTAGTCAAGTAGTTACTAATAAACTAAGTCACTCCACCTGGAAAACAAATACCAAATGTATTAACCTCCCTCTCCCATCACTTCTGTCCAGTCATAGAGCTCTGAGCCTGTAGATTAGCAGGGTATTAAATAAGCAATGCCATCTATATTTAACAGGTATATAAGAAGAATTAATTAGCTCTCATGAGACAGTTGTTTCATTAAAGATTCTTATGAGATTGTGAGTCAGATGTATCCTGATATTTTTTATAAAGACTTAATTTAAGCGCCTACTTATTGCTTTATGTTCTACGTCAGGCTCCCTCCCCATTTTGAGGTACCAGGGTTTGAATTCATGACTGTGAGTTTACTGAGCTTACTTACTAGGTTGACACTCTACCACTTGAGCCACACTTCCAGCCCTGCTTTTTGATACTAATTTTGCATGTGGTATCTGGCAAAGTTTTCTGCCTAGGATGGCCTCAAACCATATCCTTCAGATTTTAGCCTTCTGAGTAACTAGAATTATTAGGATTATAGATGGGATCTACTAGCACCTGCGCATGCGCGTGCGCATGCATGCATGCACATGGCATTTGATTTGATTTTTGTTGTTGTTTTTAAAGGAGGATAATTTAAAATATGTGACTCCAGTGAGCCAGTCATAAATGGATTGCACTCAGATATAATACTGGTCTGTTGCTGGTATTTGTGGCTTTATTTCTCCAGGTTAAATCTTTCAATCAAGTTGTCTTGGAAGGCCTTGTTCTGACTTACTAATTGTTTAGGAGGCTTTTATGGAATTGTATTCTCGGTTCATGTAACAGGATTCTCTTTGGTTTGAAAAAAAATATTCATTTTAATGTGCATTTGCACCCTTTAAAATGGCCCCTGAATGGAGATGTAGAATAAGATGGTAACGTGTAGACTCGAATGGCACTCTCCCACTGGAGTGGCTGATAGAGGTATTCTTATAGTTGGAAAGGACTTTTGACTATTCCTGCTCCAGTTTCCCACAGCACAAATACGCCTCCCCACCTCATGTGAACACTAACCTTAGTGTACCTTTTAAGGACGTGTTTGATAGTGCAATAAGTATTTCCCACATGAAATTGGACTTAGCCCTTTTTTTTATCTATTCCATTTGAACTTGCAGAAAATGAATACAGTCTCATTACATGGCAGATCTTTTGAACTCTAAGCAAGATCAGATCCTTCATCTTCCATTTGTAACATTTTACTTTACTGTCTGAGTGAGACTTAAGTAAGACATTGGGGCTACTAGACTACCTGTTTAGATATGCTCTGTGTTCTTAGCATCTCTTTGAAACATGGCTTCCAGCACTCCAGAGGTACTCTAATGACAAGAGAATGTTTACCTCGCTTATTGTGAACACCAGAATTCAAGTGGGTTCACTTTTTCCAGCACCCCTAACACAAACCTAACTTACATGGGATGTGACATGTTGAATTCACCATCCTCTCAGGTCTTTCCTCAAATGAAAGCTGCCAAGGTTAGCATTGAACTAATACTACATTTTGTTTTCCCTTTACATACTGGTTTTATAGTTCATCCCTGTACAAGATGTGTCTTTCTTTTGCTTTTTATCCTCCTTATTCTTGTCCCCATCGTGGTAACTGAATTTCTTTTCGATTTTGGGGAAAAAAAATGATGTTTACTTGTTATTCTAACATTGTGCCATGATATGAGTTGAAAGAGGCTATTGCTGAGAACCTTCTAGAGGATAAAAGACAGGGCTTCTAAGCATGCGCCCAGAAGTCACTGCAGGTTGACATGAATGTATTAACCAGTATTCCTGAAAGTTGATCACAAAACTATGAGCCTCCACGGCCAGGCAATGGCATCACCCACATCTATTCATCCTTTCTCAAGGTTACCAAGAAAGGCTATAACTGAAATACACCTTGTCTGTAGCCTCTCCAATCTATCAACCTAGAAACCTGCCAAAAAAAAAGTGAAGTGAGGTTAGACTGCCATGGCTTTTTCTAAGAGACCTCCTGCTGGTGCTTAGTGGTGTTATTTATCTTTGCTAAAGAGCCCCATGGCATCTAAATAATTCCTTCTAGGTTTCTACAGTGGTCAGCATCAAATACAACAATCTCAAGTTTCCTTTCTCATTTTGAAATTGGGACATTTGTTTGTCTCCACTCTTCTGTTTCTAGTTCTGTTCTCTGTGATTTCCTATGTATTATTAGATGCAGTGATCTACACACCCTTTGAGGAGACAGTGAGTTTGCCTTTGGACACTTGAACTTATTTGGATCCTCCTGATTCACTCTTTTTATCAACTATCTTTGTTAGGCTTTGCTTTTGTGAATCCAAGCATCTTCCCCTAAAGAATCTGGGAGCAAACCGAGTATCAGTCAAGTCCTCACTTCCTCACTCAGTAGATTAGTAAGAGACACAGGACTTGAAGGTGCATCCAGGAGAACCAGAACCTGCTCAGAATGCGGATGTTGAGTCTGGTATCGGAGATGGAAGTCGTGAGGGAGACATCTGATTGGTGGACACAGTGAGGCAGGAGAGATGGCAGCCTCTTGCAGCCTGACCTCTTGTCACCTGTTGTAATTTTAGTAGACTCTGGCGGCAGCGATTGGACTGGGGTAGATCTCAGCTTATTCATCCTGGAAGTGTTTCCTGCCCTTGTTTCTTTAGTTCCAGGACTGTTGTCCTGTACCATTGCATCTGACTTTGAGGTCAGCTCCTGGCATGCACAACCCAGCAGAGGGAGGACAGAACTCTCTTACCGAGGTTACCAAACCAAGAATTCTGGGAAAGCGGGTTCTGTGAGCTCCCACTGTGGAGATACAGTGGCATTATCCAGTATTTATGATCTCTTTTAGGGGGGAAAAAAAAACCTTACATTGTTCTCATGACATTTTCCTAAGAAAAAAGAGCCAACATTTCATTACATTATAGCACTTTCGTTTTGTTGTTGCTAGTCCTGGGGCTTAAGGTCAGGGCTTGTGCACTATCCCTGAGATATTTTGCACAAGGCAAAATGTCACTCTACCACATAAACCATAGCTTTATTTTTCACTTTTTATTTTGGTAGTCAGACGTAAGAGTTTTGTGGACTTCCCTGCCTAAGCTGGCTTCAAGCTCTTATCCTCCAATCTCAGCCTCTTGAATAACATGAGCCACTGGTGCCTGTCTCATTATAGCACTTTTTTTTTTTAAAGTTTGTATTCTATAAACCTAATTTTTATAATTATACTTGTGTTGTTGCTATAAATGCTGTAACATTTTTTCCTTATTTTTATTCTTCCCCATCATTGGGGCAGGGATACTTTTATCATTTAAGCCATGCCCCCAGTCCTTTTCTGTTTAGTTTGGATTTTAGATAGGTTCTTAGACTACAATCCTCCTTAAGCTCCACCTCCAGAGTAGTTAGAATTACAGGCATAAGCCTCCATACCTGGCTGCATTTCTCTTTAAATAAGTCTGGGCTATTACTTGTGAACTTCCAAAGGAAATTCTGATTTTAAGAAAATATTGCCTTATTCCAATATTTTTCTCTCCAAAGTACTCTACTTAAAATACAGTTAGGGGCTGGGAGTTTGACCTAGTGATAGAGTGCTTGCCTAGCATGCATGAAGACCCAGGTTCGATTCCTCAGTACCACATACATAGGAAAAGGCCAGAAGTGGTGCTGTGGCCCAAATGGTAGAGGTCTAGCCTTGAGAAAACCTAAGGACAGTGCTCAGGCCCTGAGTTTAGTCCCATGACTGGCAAAAAAAAAATGCATTTAGGTATATCCCGTTGTGTGACTTTTCCATCTTGATAATCTTCTTGAAGTTGCAACCCACTGGATTATTTGTATGACTATAGTGTCTTTTTAAAGCAGATTTATAGGAACATACATTAGTTAAAACAATATATCCATTGGTTAACATTTTTGTTGTTGTTGTTTGTACTTTAATTTTTTCCCCAAGCCATCCAGATTCCTGACTTAGGAGTATTCTTTATCCAGATGATTGATTTGAAATTACTGTGTTAGACACTCCTTTAGTTCAAAACCTGTGACTGAATTTTAGCTTATTGATCTCAGATCCTAGAAACAGACCTGTCTTTCTCTGAATTACTCTCAGCGTTACAGGAGAATATTTGTCTTTCTTAGGGTCTTCCTTCACTGTTACACATTGTGAGATGAGCTGGTCCCCTTTGGCTTTTCTTTCCTCCTGCTCAGTGCTGCGTCCAGGCTGAGATCTTAGCAGTACACATCTTCCCAGCCTCTGCCTTCTTTCTGATAGGCATAGGATACAAAGTTCCCTCTGCATACAGGTTTCTTTCAAGGCCCCACTCCTCCTTCCTCCTGAGGCTCTGTCTCAGCAAGTTCTTGCCACCCCTGGCCTAGCCAAGGACAACTGTGCCTATCTGTGTGTTCTGATTCCAGTCTGTTCCCCATCCTGCCTTCTTTCTGAGGTGCCTCCAATCATGCCATCTTGTTAAGAACTTTCGATCACTTCCTGGGCCTGCCCACTGCACATCAGACTTCCCAGCTTTATTTTCCTGCACATCCTTCTGTGGTTCTTCCTCCTATTTCAGGACATTCCAACGCCTTCTGTATGTGTGGCATATCACATGAACATTCACCCCTCCTCTCCCTGGTTTATGCCACTCCCTCCCCACGTGCATTCAGCTCTGAGGCTGACCAGCATGGCTCGTCTGTGGATCCCCAGGATGAGCCCACGTATCTCATGGGCTGCCATGTTGGTCTACAGTAAGGCCTGGGTAAAGAGTCTAACCTAACAGCTGTGCCCTGCCATCCCCTAAAAGGATACCCATGTCACAGAGTTTGTGTGCTAACCTAAGGAATCTTCCTTAGAGGCTGGAAATTTGGTGGTACTTTATTTTTGGTCCTGATCCTGGAGCTTGAACTCGGGGCCTGGGCACAGTCCGTGAGCACTTTTGCTCAAGGGTAGAGTTTTTGACTATTTTTCTTTCTCTCTTTTTTTTTTTTTTTTTTTGGTGGTTAATTGGAGATAAGAATCTTATAAACTTTCCTGCCCAGTCTGGCTTTGAACTACACTCCTCAGATCTCTGACTCCTAAATAGCCAGGGTTATAACATAAACCACCTAGCACCTGACATCATTTTTTTAATGCCCAGTGGATGGAAATGAACTTCTTTCTGAGTTTGAATAGATCCACCCCCTTTCTTTTTCTTTTTCTTTTCAAGTAGAGTTATACAAAGCAGAACAGACTGCTTAGTTGCTGTTCAGAAACCAAAACTGATGGATGCATGGAACATCCTTCCATGTGCTCAGTTTTGTAACAAAGCCACTTTATATCCTAGTTTATGGTCCCAGGAACCATGGGAGGTAAGTATCTTCATTGCAGAGTGAGGGGCTAGACTCAGGCTCCTGAAGATCACGTTTACTCTCAGCCAGTGCTGGCTGTTCTCCACTCCTTTTGGGAGCATAAGCAAGAGACATGCATAGGGAACAAGGAGAAGGAAAAGCTCTGGGGCCATCAGGGGATCTAGTTTCTCCCAGTTTTGGAAAAGTGTGTAGGGTTTTTTGTTGTTGTTTGATTAGTTTTTTGGGTTTTTTGTCAGAGTAAGGTACCAAACACTGCTCTCTCATACGAGAGATCTTCCCACAAGGCAGGTATGTGAGGAGATGGAAGTTTGGAGAAATGCAAAGAATTCCTCCAGGTCACCCAGTCTGGGGGGAAGAGCTGGGCCGGGAGAAGGACCCAGGTCTTCTGACTCTAGTATTCTTTCTACTCTACCGCAGGTGTAACGCGGAGAAGGTGCCCAGTAATTCTCAGTTGGAAATAGAAGGAAACAGGTCAGGATCTGTCTTGTATTCCTGTGACTGTAAATTCAGGTATCCCTTGGTACCCCACTCCCACCCCTTCTCCCCCCCCCAAACAAATGAAGAAAAGAAAAGCTGGACTTGGGTGGCTCATGCCTGTAATCCTAGCTACTCAGGAAGCTGAGATCTAAGGATCATGGTTCGAAGCGAGCCCCGGCAAGAAAGCCCATGAAACTCTTATCACAATTAACCATTAGAAAACCAGAAGTGGCACTGTGGCCCATTGTGGTAGAGTTCTAGCCTTGAACAAAAAGTCTCAGGGACAGTGCCCAGGCCCTGATAAGCCCCACAACTGACAATAAACAAATGTACATTTCTCCTGTTCCTCCAGTCACCTCTACTTGGGGTATGGGGGATACAGGAACTCTTCTTCATAAACACCTGTCATGCTTTTGAAGGTATGTCTTAACTGAAGAGGGGGGATCCATATGGTAAATCCACATCTGACAAAGGAGGCAGGAACCTGACCTACAGCATCTCAGACATGAGTTTGTGCTCACTCCCCTCTCTTTCAGCACAGCTTCTGTTGTGCTTGCCTGGGGCCTCTTAACTATCCACTGTCCTGATGTACAGTCCCAGGGTTGGGGGCTGGGATATGATAGACTTTGATAAAGGGTGACACGAAGCTGTGTGCGTGTTCACACTACCCTGCACCTGGGAAATTGAATCACTGCTGGTGTGCAGGGGCAGGAGCTGTGGCTACTCCTGTGTGGGCTGGGCTTTGTGGCAGGGTGTGATGTCTGAGTCTACTTGTCATGTAGGGCCTTATGCATTGTAGGCCAATCTGCCTAACCTTCGTGTGCCATTGCTTGGGCTGGGTGGAAGGGAAGTTGTTTTTCTCTCGGAGGTTGTTTGTGACCGTAGATGTTGGTGAGTGGGAGAGATGGATGGGCATGATACAACAGAGTGAGGCATTGCTGTTATATCAAAAATAATATTTTGTTTCTGCTTTTGATCAAGCTGACTTGACACAATGTTTAATTGTCCTCATTCCAGTTTTGTCAACCGAGCCAATCATGTCCTTTACACTTTTTTTTTTAATCAAGATGGCAACTAATATAGTGAAAACAGAGACTATGGCTTGTATTTCAGAATGAATATCAATTCCTAGTTGTAGCACTCTTCTTTATGTATAGAGTTAAACACGTGTGTGGTTGTTTTCTTTCTTTTTTTTCTTTTTCTGTTTTTTTGTGGGGCTTGAACTGTCCCTGAGCTCTTCAGCTCAAGGCTACCACCCTACCCTTGAGCCAAGTCCCTCTTCCCGTTTTCTTTTCTTTTCTTTGAATCTTGGAATTGCCTTTTTATCACAGTCAAATCAATTTGCGAATGACAAGTACAGGGTCTTTGGACTCCTATTAATAAACATGTACATCTTGAATAGGTAAAATCAGACGCTCATAAGCTGGACTCCATTTTTAGGTTAGGATGATGTAATAAACAAGGATGGTAAGTCTATCCATGCAACCAATAATACTTCTCAACTCTCAAAGCACCACTTCCTTATTGTTGTCAGTAAACAATGATTTATCCTACAAACTAACCACATAAATCATGAGAGACTTGAACTGTTCTGTTTTTACTATTATGGCAAAGAATTCCATCTGGTTTTGGATTTGCGGAGTCAGACAACAAGCACTCTGTAAGGCTGGCCAGTTGAAAGAGTGAGCCATCTTGGGAAGACACTTTTACTTCCATTAACTAGAAAGAGGCCTGATGGTCTAAACAGCACAGTGCAGGCTGATCCCATCCCACAAGCAAGGACAGATCTGAGCTCCCTTCCCTACCACCTCCTTTCCTCTTTCCTCTCTTCTAGCAAATAGTCATGTGACCATGAAAAGTGGATTAATAACTTGAAAGGCAATTGCAGGCCCCCAATGTCATGCCTGGGCTTTCTGAAGGTAGAAGATATAACTTAAGGCAGTTAGGACCTACATATATCCAATTTCACTAAACATACTTTTAAACTATCATTTCCAGAGGCGTAGCGAGGGGCTCAGTGCTTAATTCCTTAGGACTCTTGGGGACCTGTTTGGTCCTTGATTGTCACACACATTTCCTTTTCCCACAAGCCCAAAGTTAACCATATAGGGGTGAGAGTTAGTGTTGTGATGAATTAACCCTTCAGAACCATTTTTATTATTATTATTATTATTTCCTTTATGGTTTCAAAAGCCCAGAACATTTTCTCTGTCAATCTGTGAATAAAATGGAGTGTCCTAAAGTACATTTGGAAGCAGCTATATAGGTGAAGAACCCAAAGACCTGGTGTGAATCGATGTGTGACCAGGTAGGGAGAGAACGAACAGGGAGGGACAGGAAAGAGTGAGATTGCACACCAGTAATACAGACCCTGCCAAATGGGCCGTGAGTGAAGGGGGCAAAGAAGCTCAGTTCCATGGGTTGGCGCAGCCACAGAAGTGGGAAAGAGCAGGCTTTCTTGGTATGAGCAGTGTCCAGGGGGCAGCAGAGCCTTTCAGGGAAGTTCCAGTGTCATCCTCAGGGATTACGTCTCCAGTCACTTACAGTGACTGTCATATTAAGAAGTCAAAAGAAGGCACTCCTGAACTCTTGGAATGGCGTGCAGGACCAGTGAGTGGTGTTTGCTGAGGGGAGACAGTCAAGGAGCAAAGAGTAGGTCTTATGTGGGAAGGAGAAACTGAAAGGAGGGTTGTCGGGACAGAGTTGCATCCATGCTGAGAAGCAGCCTTGTTCGTGAGATACGGCACGAAGGAATCAATGGCTAGACAATGCTGATTGGTAGAGAAGGACACATCTTCAGATAAGGAGATGACAGTAGCAAGACAAAACATGGTTGACAAGACTTGGGGTACACTGGATGTGAGGAAGTTAGCTCCTGGCTTTCTAGGCCGAGTGGCAATCGAATGGTAGTATCATGTACAGGAATGTAGGTGAAAGCAGAGGCAGCATGTGTGGAGGGCATGGTATATACGTACCTGTGTGCACACATGTGTGTGTAACTCCACTGTACCTAGTCCGTGACAGGACATCAAAGTTCTCCACATGGCGATTCCTAGCCCTTGATGCTGTGATTATGCTGTTACTATTGACTGCCCCTTCAGGATCAGCCAACAAAGTCTTAGACAAAATTTATTTTTAGTATCCTTGGTAGCAGAAACTCTATATTTCCTTAAGTGGAGGAAGGAGCTGCTTTGATAGCTGTCAGGCCCTAGTGCCCCTGCATTTTGTAGCTGTAATTAGATCATAGAGAGACTGCCACGAATCAAGAGTGTGACCTTGAGGGAGACACACCTGAAGGAAATTTGGGCTCTAGGTGAAGAGCCGTTTTTCATCCATTTTCTGTGGCAGATATCTGGGCCCAGGCTGAGTGTCTAATGGAAGAGCAGCCTAAGAAGGTCAGATGTTTCCCAAAATGATTTAACTGGTAAGGACCCTTCTTAGAGGACACTGTTAATGATCCAGTAAGCTAGTAGGCTGTGGAACACACTTTGAGAAATTCTGAATTGGAACTCAGAAACTGCATGCAGTTGAGAGAGAATACACTCCTGGAAATGGGAGTTCCGGTGCTTTATTTTGCCCTCATTGCAAGTACTGGTACTTAAACTGTTTCCTGGAGCAGGCTGCTGTGACTCCTGGCAGACTTGACACTTCCTTATGGTGCTCAGCCAATTATATCCACATATAGCAGGTGGGTAGCCCACAAATACACTTAGTCCGCCTGTTTTCTGAGACACAGAAAGCCTCCCCTAACTTCCCACATTAGCCTGGCCCTGCAGCCTCTCTCCCAAGGGATTTCTGCTTCTCTAACTGTAAGGCAGTACTGGTTCAGGAGAAGTAGGAATCCCAGAATGGATCTTCTTACAGGGCTGATAAATTGTTTTCAAGACCAATCCATCAACATCTTCATCAAAAGCAGATTGATTTAGAAATAGCAAGTATTGGATATATAATAAATAAATATCCCTGTGTATATCCCTAAAAAGAATCTGTCTTGTTCTTTTAGATTCATGCTTCATTGAACTTTGGTAAAATGGCCAAGGGAAAAGAAAAGCACCACTCTGGTGCCTGTCACAAGCCAGTGAGTGAGCCAAGAGTTTAGGTCTTGGGTGCAGGTAGAGAGACATTTGATTTTGTTTGCCTGTGAAAGCTCTGTGCTCTTGAGTTTAGTCATAATTCAGCCAAAAGCCTAGAAGCATTTTTAAGAAGCAGAGAACAGAGCCCCAAGATCAAAGATCAGAGTATTCTGTGGAAGGGAAGGTCAGTTGTTTCATTTGGAAGGAGGGCATCTTTCAGAAAGCTAGCAATTGGCTGGCTAGGGAAGCAGCCTGCTGCTTAGCCATCCTGTATGATAGGGATGGTGAGTATTCCTTAGTCTACCTGCTATTGTGAAATGTCAAGGGAGGCAGGTGGGGAAGGTAAGAAAGCAGATGTCCCCAAGCCAGTGTTTTCTAAAAGTCAAATGATAGGTGGTAAATCTTTTTAAAAATGTCCTGTCAAAATCCTTACCAAAATGAAAGCCTATGACTTTCTGGATTCATGTCCTTTTGCCAGCCACTGCTGACAGCAGTAGATGCAAAAAGGACATTCTAAACAAACCATTAGCAAGTTTGTACCATGAGTTCTTAGGATAAGATTCTCATTTCTTAACTAAAATTTTTTATTTAGTTATCCTTTTCTGTATGTTTGTTGGCCTTTATTAGTAGCAGTAAAAGGTGCCAATTAGAGAAACATTTTGTTCACGGTGATATAAATAAGTTAGTCATATGACCCCAAGATTTGTTTAGGGTAATTTTTTTTACTTACAATATTCTTCAAAGAAAGGTAACCTAATAAAAATCAGTTGAGACTGATTTTATGGATATGCAGTTCTAAATTATGTTTGACTGTAAATCTTCATTTTGTTAAATAAGAGTGCATTGTTATTCCAGCATGTGTTTTGGCATATCTCCTCTGATCCTTTTTAAAGCCTGTTTAAAAACCTTGAAGTTTCACTAACAGTTTTTTATCCTGAGGGTGGTTATTTTTGTTGGTTTTTGTAATGTCATAACAAGCATTTTTTCCATTCTTTTAAAGCACACAGCCCTCAATGCTAGGATTTTATTGCATGACCTTTCCCTAATCAGTAAACATTTTGACTGCTTTGACTTATTTACTTAAATAACTATGATGAACATCTTTATGTATACATAATTCTCTGGGTTTTAGCCCAGATAGATTATGGAAAGTAAAATTGGGCATCAAAGACTGATTGTACTTAAGATGTTTATAAGGTCTTAGTGCTTTCCCCTCCCCCACCCCTGAATCCAAGAAATCCTTGATATCGCTAACATTGAAGCGCTGCTTTTATCTTCTGTTATTCTGGTGCAAACTTGTTTGCATTGATAACTGAAGAATGTGATGGAGTATCTTAAGTCTTTCTTGCTCCTTAAGATGATTTCTTTTTAACAGCTGTTAACTTTATCACCAAAAAAAAAAAAAATCTACCCCATCCCACTCTGATTGGCTGTTACTTCTTCAATTTTATTTATTTAATTTATTTATAGTGCCAGTCTTGGGACTTGAACTGAGGACCTTTGCATTGCCTCTGAGGTTTTATTTTGTTTTGTTTTGTTTGCTAAAGGCTAGCACTCTACCACTTGAGCCACAGCTCAATTTCTGACTTTTCTGGGGTGATTAATTGGAGAGGAGAATCTCATGGACTTTTCTGCCTGGACTGGCTTCTAGTTAAAATCCTCAGATCTCAGTCTCCTGAGTCACTAGGATTACAGGTGTGAACTACCGGCCCCCGGCTTGTTGTTTCTTCTTCTATGATTTTATCCAAGGGCCTGGAAGGCCAGACTTTGGTAGGAATTATTAGTACTTAAGGAAACTCAGATGAAAAAGGTCAATAGTACATACAGCAGCCCATGATTCTTCCCTTGCTTGTTCCCTCCCTCCCTTCCTTCCTTCCTCCCTTCCTTTATCTTTCTTCTTTTTGCCAGTCCTGGGGCTTGAACTCAGGACCTGGGCACCATCCTTGGGTTTTCTCAAGGCTAATGCTCTTGCACTTCACTTGAGCCACAGCACTACTTCCAACTGTTTCTGTTTATGTGGTACTGAGGAATCGAACCCAGTGCTTTGTGCATACTAGGCCACGCTCCCTGCCCCCCTTATCTTTCTTTTTTCCTCTCTCTTCTTCCCTCCCTCTCAATACTGTGGCTTGAACTCAGGACCATAGTCCATGGTGTTTTTGTTCAAGGCTGGCACTCTACCACTTTAGCTGCTCCTTCATTTTTGGCTTTTTCATGGTTAATTGGATATAAGAACTTCATGGACTTTCCTGCCTCTTCGAACCAGAATCCTAGAATCTGTGTAGCTAAGAGTATAGATGTGAGCGAGCCACCAGCAAGCACCCAGTTCATGACACCTGATCTGACTGGATAATGAAGGTGCACTTAGAGTATGGATGGATTTTCTCCATAATGTACACAAGACTTAGTAGAAACTTGAGCCTAAAAAGCAATGTTTCCACCTTCTGCCCTGCAGTGTTGACTGATTTTTCAAAATTGTCTTCCCAAATGAATTCCTGTGTGTGATTCCTTTAGGACTACAGTTACTTTCCTGTAAAACCTTGAGAACCACGTGCATTTTCTAAACCATGTCATTTGCTTATTGACTTAAACGGGTCACATTTTTGCCTTCATTTAATGTAATGCAATTTACGTTACTTTTGTTACTGTAAACAAAACTTCTTTCAGCATCATTTAAGATCGCTTTCTCGGAAGTATTTGAAATTGTCAGTCAGCTTGGGCACATGAGAAACACAAAACAGAAAGGAAAGACAGATACTGATGGCTCACACCTGTACTCCTAGACTCTTATCTCTGAACACCAATATCCAGAAGTGGAGTTTCAGCTTAGTGATAGAGTTCAAGTCCCAGCGCGCTCATTCTGTCTCTGTCTCTGTCTCTGTCTCTGTCTCTCTCTCTCTCTCTCTCTCTCTCTCTCTCTCTCTCTCTCTCTCACACACACACACACACACACACACACACACACACATTTTTTAAAAAAGGAAAAAAAGAGCCTCCGCCAATGTCAATCTTCTTGCTTAGTCCTGGTTGAAAAAAATTCATGGAAAGACTCCAACCAGGACTTCAGGATTTTAAAGGAGAAGTTTCTTCTCTCATGCCTACAATTAGACCTAAAATGTAACCAGAGGTAAAGCTAATTGTTACATAAAAGTGTGGTCTCCCATTTTAAAGTCAGAATAGGGCTGATGTGTAAAACACTGCCTTGCGGTTTGTAGAGATAATGGAGAAAAAAATGGTTTCTAGATGAAGAATAACAAAATGAACATCCATCTGTATGTAGCTCCACATGCAGGGTTTCCAGACCACCATTTGCAAATGGAATGTTGGGCTTTTCCATCTCTCACATGTGTGACCTTTCGGCTTTGCCCTGCACCATTAATATTGGTAGACAGGAAAGGTGCTTGACTAGCCACAGGTAAACTGTAGGTCCAGTGCAACCCTTTACGTTTGGGTTTCAGGTTATATAGTCATCCCACTAAGTTAATAGCCTTCTCACATCTTAGTCTCAGATAATCACTGTGCCCAATGGATCCAAACTATCTTTCAACCCGGGAGAAGGGAAAGGTGCGTCTCATTTTTGTCCCAGGACAAAAAAAATCACTACTTCAGGTAGTAATTTACCTTTTGGCCTTGAATTGTACACAGTAACATAATGGAAAGTACCTTAGGGTTGTTTAAGTAGTTCAACAAAATCAGATCACCTTCTGCAAGCCATTGCACAATTAGCCCATTGTTCTATACTAGAAAAAAAAATCTTTTCTGGTATTGGAAGGGGGAAAAAGGAGGGTTGAAATGGTATATTAAAAAAGGCTTTGCTCAGCTCAAGTTTGAAAAATTCCAAGAATTCAAAGCTCTCTCAAGCTGCCTCCCTTTTGTCTTATTTGGTTTTAACCTGTAATTTTTTTTAGAGAGGGGGAAAAAATGCTATGGCTATAATCCATTAGTAAGTGTTCCAGCTACCACAGTGCATTCCACAGTTCAGGTGAGAGTGCAGGTTATAAAGAATCCAGATGTTCCTGGTCTGTGTTATCCTCAGAACAGCCATTGCCTTACAGGATGGGGAGGGTTTGACTACCTATTAAATATCTGACCCTGTGAGGAAGAAAAGGATAACATACACTGGAGGAATGAAGTTCAGTGCAATTAATATTTAGGAGACTTTCTTCCATTTTTGTGGTGAATGAGTCCTTATATGTGGATGGGTCATGAAGTGTTTGAAAAGGGAAAAGGCAAAGAAATTCACAGCCATGGAGTGAGTAGGCAATTGATGGGAGCTGGAAAAAGGATGGCTGACAAAGTGTGGGTTTTTTTTGTGGGGGGGGGGGTGGAGGTTGGTTGAAGCGAATAGGTGTACACAAATGTAATGCGTGCCTGTCCAACAAAGAAAGTGGACAGAAGAGAAACTGAAGGGAGCATATGTTCTGGAGGCCTTAGAAAAAACCAGACAGATATTTGAAGCATAATGGAAGCAACAGTGTCGGAAGACAACTTCCTGAGCTTCCAAGTCAACCTTTCAACCCACGTCTGTTCTTAGGAGAGTGAGAATAGAAAATGGGATAGGAATAGTAAGGCCAGTGAATGCTTCACTTTTGAAGCAGAATAAATGTGTTTATTTCTCTTTTTACAGTATTGGCTCACAGTCTGAGAACATTCGGCTCTCCTCTTTATGAGCAGATAACTCTTAAGACGTGTTTCCTTATAGGGTCTAGGATTTCTAGGGCCTAAATAAGGGTAGAGAGGGCAAAACCAGATTGCCTTTGTAACTTTGCCCTTCAGGATTTCATTACACACTTGATCCATGCTGCTTATTTATTTCACCAGTACCACGGTTGAAAGTGTGTCCATGACAGGTGTGCAAAGCAAAGATGGGCTTGTTAAGCTGTCAATAGAAAAATGACACCATCTGTTGGCAATGTAGAAAACGACACTGTGAAGGTATTGAGGGTCATATGAAAATCCACCATTACAAAGAGGTCTGATATTGACACTGATGCTTGGTTTTATTTTTTTTTTTCAGAGCTAATTACAGCTACATTTCTGATATAAATAGAAATACTGCTGTCTATAAATTCTTCTTATTCCCTTTCATATGCTCCTTTTTAAAAAGTAAAAGGTTCAAAGGTACAAATCTCAGGTTAGGTGGTAGGAAAATGCACTAGTAATCCTGGCTTTGTGTTGAAGATGCTAATAAATAAAAGAAATTTTGCCACATACTAAGTGGCATAAACATATTTTCCAAACTGCATGGGGTGGGGCTGGAGGGAGGGTGAGGGGAAGAGAACACCTTTGGTTCTTGCCACAGTAACGGAAAAATGCAATTTCTTGGTATTCTGCAGTCCTAAGCCTCTTGTATTCATTCCTGATTTTAGTATTCATGAAGCCCATATATGCATTTAAAAAAAAAAAAGCAGTGACCCAGTCAGTATAGCAGAAAAACTCTCCCATCCTTTGACAGAGGATTTTCGGTTAATTTATTCAGGTCCCTTTGCACTTTCAGCTTTTCTCCCACTGGTTGCTAGGCAACCACTTGAGTTACTGCGCATGCCTTTTTTATGATAACTGTCATTATGATTATTTTTTAATTATACAACTGGGACTTGTGGATTAAAACAGCATATTGTCATTTGTGCTCTGCCACTGCCTTGGCACATTCTGGCACACTCCTGCAGTCACCTTCTGAAATGTACATGCCCATGATTGATGGTTATCTTTTGATGTTTGGCTTCACAAAGGAACTAGCAATGGCATTATAAGGGGAAGGAGATCTTTGTGAAAAATGACTAGCCCGTATATCACAAGCTGTTACTGAGCTGGGTGGGCCAAATCAGATATTAGGATCTGGGACTGAAATTATCTATCTTTGTTCCTTTAGCCATGTTTGTTTCTAATATTAAGTGATGTGAAAGGCTTGCATTGCTTTTGCAGCTTTTTTTTCTGCATTACAAAACGATAAGCATTTGTAACTGTTAAAACCTGCTTTTCAGTAAACCCATCGTTGCATGAGAGGAGGCGCGCACTAATCCTAGAAACATGAGCCACCCACAGTCTCCAAAGGCAGTGATTCTTTTTTGCCCAAACTGGTCCACACACAGATCTATGGGGTTAGGTGAGATTAAGGGGGGGTGTTTGTGCCACATGATAATGCAAGCACATGTGGCTCAGAGTGTGGGCAATCTTTTAAAAAGAATAAAGCTGAAAAGATGGTCACCCAGTAGGTATGTGCAAACCCTTTCCACTTGGATTGTCAGAGTGTATTCTACCATTATTTTGAGTTTCTTTCTAAATATAAAGTGAATTTAAAGAAAAAGGAGCACGGTAATATCTATGTACCTTTATTCAACTGATCCTATTATTTATTTAAATCGGAGTATTTGGTTGATTGAGTTACTTTCAGTATTTCTAGCATAAGGAAGAGGCAGGTTCAGAAAGAGAAAGCCACATCTCCCTTCCCATAGGAGTGACAGAAATGGGGACCTGACTGTGTTGCCACTAAATTTGAAGTTAGCAAAAGGGGCTCTCATCTCCAACATGGTTGTGGGGGGGTGGGGATCATGCTGGATTTGAAAAGCACCCTACGCTCCCATACTTAGATGCATGGCAGGTAGTTTGCTTTGTTGACAGTTTTTTTGTTGTTGTTGTTGTTTTTTTCTGCAATAAAACCTTTCCAGAGGAGTGCTAAATGTGTTTTGTTTCTGTTTGTTTCACCCATCCTGCAGTTCAGGGCGACAGCTCAGTGAAGTCTTCATTCAGTTACCTTCCAGAAAAGAGTTACCAGAATACTATGAACTCATTAGGAAGCCAGTGGATTTCAAAAAAATCAAGGTAGATATTTTGCTCACGAGCTTCCTTCTTCAAGTAAATAAAGAAGATGTGTGAACCCATTAATATGTTTATTTGGGGCTGACCAGCAACGATGTCCTGTCCACCAGACCTAGCCAGAACATGCCACTTGGAAAGTTTATGTGTTAGGGGTTGGGGGGAGGGGGTGTGGAGGGGAGGTTTCCACAAATGTTACTTAATCACTAAGAGCACGTATTTCATTGCATTTTATTGAAAACCTTTCCATTACAGTTCTTCTTTCCCACTCTGTGCTCCACCCCCCCCCCCCCCCCCCCGCCGCCCCCATACACACACTCCTGGGGCATACCTGGAGTTCTGTAAGGCCACTCCCTCACTGGGGAGGGGGGAAGGGGCGGGACAATGATAGGAAAACAAAGGGAAAACTGGACTTTCTTAAAGAAGTAACCATTCTTGTATTTTCATCTTCCCCTTGCGTCTTCTGTTTTGTCCTCAATTTCCATCAGGAAAGGATTCGTAACCATAAGTACCGGAGCCTGGGTGACCTGGAGAAAGATGTTATGCTTCTCTGTCACAATGCACAGACATTCAACTTAGAGGGATCCCAGGTAGGTGTCAAGTTGTCAGAGAAGTTTCTCCCCTTCTGCATGTTCTTTTTAAGTGAAACATATCTCTCTCTCTCTCTCTCTCTCTCTCTCTCTCTCTCTCTCTCTCTCTCTCTCTCTCTCTCTCTCTCTCTCTCTCTTTTTCTTAACTTTATGACTCATTGCTCCTACCCAAGCCAAAGGAGAATGAAAGGGCTAGCTACCTGTGTGAGAAAATGGAGGCTTGGGCATTTTCAAATTGCATTTGGGCTGCAGATGTGCAGTCTTACATTGCCTTCACTGTGTGTCTCCTAACCCCAGGCAGGTGGGAACAGGCCCTTCCAGGTACTGTTGCACCCACTGGTTCTGCTTTTGTACACTTATTTAATTTATACTTTCACTTCTCTGTTTATAACCTTCCATCAGAAATTGGAAGTACAATGACATAAGAGGGGGAAAAACTGCCTCTAATTGCTTTAAACACGCACACATACACACATACAAACCTTTTATTAGGCCGATTGTAATTCTCTGTACATTCTCTTCTCCATAGTTAGCTAGCAAGTAGAAGTGTATACAAGTAACACTGCATTGATTAAAACCGCAAGGGAAAGGACACTTCCACTTTAATTACAGCTCAATTACTCTCACCTTTTCTAGGAACTCTTTTTTTTTTTTTTCTTATTTGCATTTCTAGCCTAATGCTCTCTCACACCCAATAAAGAAATCAGAATGAGATGATAGGCACCTGGGCCTGCCAGTCAACATAAATGAAGCCACCATTAAATTCCATTGCTTCTGTCAATCCAACCCTTTTATCCGCATTGCATTCATCCAATTCAAGACCAAGAGAATCTTCCAAACAAACCCTGAATAGAATCATCCCAGGTTTATGATGCTTAATGTTTGTTTTATCTTAAGCCCAAACAAGAGGCCTTAAAAGCAAGTTTTATGTATTGGAGAAAGAAAGGTAGGATGAAAGTCAAGACAAAAAAGGAAGTCAACTCTTTGAGGAGTCCGTTGTGACTGATCGTGTCATGTAGTTTCTAGATAGAGTTTTCCAATTCTTTATGTCACCCTAGCTTTATTAATTATGATACGCATCCACATCCTCTATACTCCACATTTCTGTCTCTCAAATGAAATGCAGAGAAAATAATTCTTCATTGATTTACTCTCTGGTTGGTCCATGGTTATGCTACTCAACCATTTTTATTTGAGAGACAAGTGTCATGGGCTCTCCTGACTGGGCTGGCTTTGAACCTTGATTCTTGTATCTCAGCCTCCTGAGTAGCTAGGATTATAGGCACAAAACAAGGTGCCAAACTCAACTACTTTTTCTGTCTTGCCATTTGTCACCTTCTAAGGCTTTGTGGCTCCCTATGTGTTCTATTCATCTCTGTGTGGTTTGTTGCTATAGTCTAGAGAATTATCTGCCGATCCTCAGCCTTTTCAGCTACCCCCCCCCCCCCACATGCACTGCTTTTAGTTTCTTCTTTTGAGACCACCACAGATTCCCTTACAGCTATGAGACTCTTATTCTTTCAGGAGATGAAAACAGCTTATGTGACAGTGAATTGCATCCTGCCAGATGCATCTTCAAAGCCAGCCAGGGCAGGAAAATCTGTGAGACTCTTCTCCAATTAAACACCAAAAAGCCAGAAGTGGAGCTGTGGCTTAACGTGGAGGAGTACTAGCCTTGCAAAAACTTGGGGACAGTGTGCAGGTCCCAGTGGCTTCATTCCATAGCTCTCTCTCCCTGGTCATTCACTTTCCCATTTCACTCAGCACTTACTGTGAGATTGCCCCATTCTTTTGAGTATGAGAGTCTTTACATTAAAAGTTTTTTCCTAGAGAATAAAGACTACTTATTGTCCCTTCGTAATTTTTTTTAACATGGTGGTTAAAAGATAACAAAAAAATTCACCATCATAGCCAGTTTTAAGACTGTCATTTAATAGTATTGGTTTTATTCGCATAGTTGCTCCACGAGTCTGTAGTACTTTCTCATCTCCCAGAACTGACACTTGGTGTCTGTAACAACTCTCCCTCTTATCTGAGCCCTGCCCACCACTCTTCTTTCCATTTCGATTGAATCATTCAGTGTTTGTCTTTGATAACTGGTTTATTTCACTGAGCACAGTGTCTTCAAGGTTCACCCATAGCATCACGTATGAGAAGATATTCTTCCTTTTGAGGATTGACTAATGCTTCATCAGATGAATAAACTATTATTTTTAGTCACCTATCTGTCTAAAAGGTTACTTCTAGCACTTGCCTATCATGAATTTTACAAATGTCATCAGGACCCAGATTTTAACTTTTAACTGTGATTCCTGGATCGCCTAGCCATTCTGGTATTTTTTTTTTTTTTAGGGAAAGATTATTTTTGAACTTTATGTCCCTCTCGATATCTGCCAAGCCTGTGTGCATACATGTATTAAAAACCAGGCATTGAGTAGGTGAATACTGACTGGCCCTAATAAGCATTTTTGGTGGTGGCGGTGGTCATGGACCTTGAGCTCAGGGCTGTCTCTGAGCTCTTTTTACTCAAGGCAAGTGTTCTGCCACTTTTAGCCATGCTACTTCTGGTGTTCTGGGAGTTAGTCGAAGCTAAGAGTCTCACAGAGACTTTCCTGCCCAGGCTGGCTTTGAACTGCAATCCTCCCATCTCAGCTCCTGAATACCTAGAATTACAGGCATGAGCCAGTGGTGCCAGACTGATAATAATAGGAAATATCATTATATTTTTTGCCATATTATTACTGGAATATGTAATAGAATAATTCAAACAACAAATATCGTAATGCTGTGTTTGTTGTTCAAAATGAGGATATTTTCATTCACCCATTTCCCCCAATCACACCCTCTTTCATATCTGCTTTCAGACCTGCTCTTTTTGGAATGTGTGCCTCTTTTGAGAATATCTTTAGATCCAGTGCTTTGCTGTTGATTTTTCTAAGGGCATTAAGTGCTGACAGTGACATTTCTGCTGTCAGCCTTATAAAAGAAAGTTGGGGTGACAGCAATGACTTCAGCTTGCAGTTTTTAATACATGCTGTTTTGATTATTTAGATCTACGAAGATTCCATCGTCTTACAGTCAGTGTTTAAGAGCGCCCGGCAGAAAATTGCCAAAGAGGAAGAGAGTGAGGATGAAAGCAATGAGGAAGAGGAAGAAGAAGAAGAAGAGGAGTCCGAGTCAGAGGGTGAGTCCAGCAACAGGCCACTTCCTGACCTGTCCCCACCTGCAGATGTTTCATTTCTGCCCATTCCAATAGATAAGACTTGAGAGTGGCATACTTGAGTGGGCTTCATAGCATGTACAAGTGCATACTGGTGGGCTGAGCTCTGAGCATGCTGCATTTGGGTGTTTGTACAACAGTGCTGTGCATACACCTGTCTACTCCTTAGCACAGTGGTTTCCAGGGATGGAAAGCCTGCAGAGTGTAAATCACAGGCCCCACCCAGTGTTTCTGAATCAGCAGCCTGTGCTGAGGCCTGTGCATCTTAATTTGCTAACAGCTTCCTACTGGATTTCAGTGCAGATAAGGCCACCACAACTTAAGAACCAGTGCTTTTGGAAATAATTGTCATTCTGAGCTGCAACCATGCAGTCCACTCACCATCGCAGTGTGGTGGTGTATGTCTGGAAGGACAGAGCTATCGATTAGTTGTCCGTTTAAAATGTTGATGCTTTCCTCATCATTTGTTTTTTATATGAGGTAAGGTTTTGAAATAGTAGAATAGATTTGGTATCCTCTTGAATTTTACACCCAAGAAAAAAACTGTAATGTTTCAAAGGTAAAGACTCCCTTTAAAAATCTGCAATTTGAAATTTATTGCCTAATTCTCTTACCACCCCAGATCTCTGCTTAATACATGCCATTAGTTATGATCTATGTGTAAAACAATGTAGACATGCCTAGCACTGGTGGCACATATCTATAATCTCAGCTGCTGTGGAGGCTGAGATCTGAGAATCACTGGGGGCGGTGGTTTGGGTTTTTTTGTGTTTTTGTTTTGTTTTGTTTTTCCAGTCCTTGGGCTTAAACTGTGGGTTTAGGTGCTCTTTTACTCAAGGCTAGCACTCTACCACTTGAGCCACAGCACTGCTTCCAGCTTTTTTGAATAGTTTCTTAGAGATAAGAGTCTCACGGACTTTCCTGCTCAGGCTAGCTTTGAACCATGATGTACTCAGATCTCAGCCTCTTGAGTAGGTAGGATTCCAGGCATGAGCCACTGTTGCCCAGACACCTGTTAGACTTTTACGTCCAATAAACTACCCCCCAAAAGCCAGAAGTAGAGCTGTGACTCAAGTAGTAGAGCAGTAGCTTTGAGAAAAAGAAACTGAGGGACAGGGCCCAGGTTCTGAGTTTAATCCCCAGGACTGGCACCTGTTTAGCATTGATGAGTAGGAAGATACTAAGTTGTAATAGAATTATACAATACCTTAGCATTTTGAGAAGTTGCCTTTATTGTTATAGCTTAACTTTTCTACATCAGATATATTAACATATACAAATATACAAAAATACATTAATTGGCCTCTGAATCAGGCCATTTCTGTTTCCATTCTAAACAGTGCTATCACATATATGAAAGTAGGATAAGGAAACTTAGTGAAATCATTTTAAGAAGGGAATGTGGGGGAGTGATAATAATGGGTGAAATTAATCTATATACAGGTATGGAAGTGTCACAATGAAACTTCCCTTGTACAACAACTAGTGTGTACTAATAAGTGGTAGAACCGCATACACAGAAATAGCTGTGCCCAAGCCCTGAGTTCAACCCCACCCCCAAAAAATAATCCTGTCTTAGACTTTCCAAGCCATAAATGATTTAAAACATTCAAAATGTCCATTGTGTACACGTTGTCGAATATAGCTGAGCTCCATGCTCACAAGCAAGTTACAGTAAACGTCTTTTTCCTCATCCTTCCACTCTCAGTAGTTTTACTGACTCTGCCTTTTGTTTGTTTTCAATTTCACCTCTCTCAATTTCGTATGATTATTCATGAGGTTTAATATCTTAGCATTTGACAAATAAGTTTATACAATCTATCCAGGAATATGTTTCAGAATATATTTCAGAGCCACATCCTAAGTCCATTTTTAAATAGCTGTCTTCTTTGTATCCCATCTATGAAGTTACAATTTTCCCCAGTCTCTCTTGAGTCAATGAGTTGATTTTCTCTTGCAGTTACAATAAATGACCCATACTTAATAGCTTAATACAACAAAAATCTGTGACCTTATAGTTCTACAGGGCATAAGATCAGCTTGGGTCTCTCAGGACTAAAGTCAAGGTGACTGAGGCCTGAGCCCCCTGACAGAGCCCCTTTCCTTCTTCATCATGGTTGTTGGCAGACTGATGATCAGTGGAGAGTGAGTTTTCGCAGCACAGTTTGGCGAATGACCTTAGCAATATCTTTAAACCCAACAGTGACTGGTGGGATTCCCAAGTTGCCTCCTACTTCATGTGTCAGCTGATGACAGAAACTCACCTGGGTAACTTCTCACCTGAGGATCAGATGATTTTAACCGCTTGATCACTTTTCCTGTGTCAGATGGGTGACAGATTCCAGATTGGAGCACACTGAGGAAGGATGAGGCTGATAATCTGCCTAGCAGGCTTGGTGATTTGAACTTTTCACGGTTACATGTGATGGCATCATACATAACACTTTAGGAAGCTGTCCCTGGGCCTTACCTGACAGTTTGGCTTAGATGCTTAGAGGTACAAATCTATTAGCACACAAGTGTGATAGATCTAGATCATCCCTCACTCCAGTTGAATTGAAATTATGGTCCAGAGAATATATTTCTTTATCTGACTTTTCCTGCATTTTCTACACTCTCACCTTGTATGGATTTCACAATTGAAATTATCTAGAATTGGCTGATAGGACAAGCTCATGGGATCAGTTATTATAGAGTATTTATGCATTTATTAATAGGTAGTTCTTTTTTGTCTACAGTTGTTATCTTTTGTTGAGTTTCTCAACTGTGAAGCTCCATCATCTGAGAGCACATAAAGTCACAGACATCTGGTAGGATGGACAGAAACCTTGACTAGAAATTCTGCTCTGTCTGCTTGAACCAGCCAACCATTGCCCTATTTAGGATGGAAAAAGGGAAAATACTATAACTCCATTCAGATGAAGATAGTCAGGCTGGCATCACCTTTGTTAGCTTATGTTTCCCATGGGAAGTCTGAAAATTAACCTTAGAGATAATTTTCTAGAGTTATAAGCCTCTCCACTATAGTATTTATATGTAGGGAGATGCCTTGAGACCCACTGAACATAATATTCTAAGGAAAACTGAGGTAAGTGACTGACCCACATTCTCGGTGACCTCAGCCACAAAGTACTAAGACCACCTGTCCCAGAGCAAGGCCACAGATCTTTGTTCCATGTGATACACATCTCTGCTTGTGCTATAGACCTTTGAACTCTTGAAGTGTCTTTATTTCTCTCTTGATTGCCCTATGTGAGTCCAAAGAAATATAGTCCTCCCGAAGGCTAGTTAGGCAAAGAACCTCAGAAGCTTACCTGCTTCTATCTGTTCCTCCCCCACCCCAAATGCTTCCAGTATAGGTTAGCACAGGGCATATGGTAACTTTGCTTGTCCCCTCCCCCCTCACACACATACAGATTTCAGCACCTGCCCACTGGGAGCCTGGCAAAATAAGCCGCACATAACCATAGATGGAAATTACAAGTGTTGATAAGAAGTAGAAATAGGCAAATCTGATGTGAACTGATACATAAAAGAGACAAAAGAGAAGTGTAAACTGTGTGTGTAGGAGCCGGGAGTTATACAAAAATGGAATTATTTGTATGTATGGATTATGCTGCTTTTTTTTTTTTAATTTCCTGCAGAGAATCACCAGAAAGAAAACCAAGGACAGAAATGAGAGAGAAGTGTTCAAAGGCACAAAATGAAAGTTAAAAAACAGATATGCCTTTCAACTGTGTGTCTTGCCATACTTTCGAAAAATTACTAGTTCAATTTTCTTTTTAAGTCAGCTACTGAATTAAAAGCTAGTAAAATTATTTGCTTTTTTCACCTTGCACATTTACTTATATGTAATATAAAATCACGTGAATAAATGCCTACATACCTCATAGTCATTATTGAGCCAGAAAAAAAGATCATCTTTTTTCCCCATGTGGTATTTCATAGGACGCAGAACCAGAGTGAAGAGCAAGCTGGCGTGTTCTGGGCACTAAAAAAGTTACTTCTCTGAGAATCTTCACTTGTGTCTGTTTCTTGTTTTGTAGCAAAATCTGTTAAGGTGAAAATTAAGCTTAATAAAAAAGACGAGAAAGGCCGGGACAAAGGAAAAGGCAAGAAAAGGCCAAATCGAGGGAAAGCCAAACCTGTGGTGAGCGACTTTGACAGTGACGAAGAGCAGGATGAAAACGTGAGTATATTGTACAGAGGAGTCCCATAATCCCATGTGTCTGCACCCCTGCTCCCCTCTTCCCCGTCTATGCCCCTTCTCACTGCACTGCAAACAAGGTTTGTGGACACATCAGTACTGATGAATACAAATGGAGCCGCATGATTCAGAACAAAGCATCTGGGTTTTTTTCCTTCTCTCTTCCTCTTCCGCCCACCCCCCCACTCCGCCTTTTATGCCAGCCCTATGGTCTGAATTAAGGTCTTCCCACTCTTTCCCATGGCTGAAGCTCTACCTCTTGAGTCATGCCTCTAACCCAGTATTTTTTTGTTGGCTATTTTGGAAACATAGGTAGCCTTTTTTTCTTTTCTTTAAAAAAAATCATTATTGTACAAAGGAATGTCAATTCAAAACGTCAGTTTGTGAGTACAATGCCACCCCACTCATGAAAATAGAGTCCTGCAAACTTTTCTGCCTAAGTTAGCTTCAAACCTTGGTCCTCTTCTAATCTGACCTTACTGAAAGTCTTGAATTACAAGTGTGATCCTGAGCCTGATACCTGGCCTTGCATATTACTTTTTTAAAATAGTATTTTAAAATGAAAAATCACAAAATCAATTAACCTTCCAACTCCCTTTTAAAATCTTTAAAAATCTCTTTCTGTTCACTTAACTGCGAATGTATTTTCCTTCATGGCCTGTGGAGATATTTTATAGCTATCTCACCCAGCCCAGTGTTTACTATATAACAGATTAGGCAGATGAATGAGAAAAAACAATCATGATGTACAAGTTTGGGGATTGAGTTGCTACTTAAGGTACCATACAACTTAATACCTAGAGGTGTTCTTTTTAATAGTTGGAATATTCAGGAATACTTTAATGATGTGTGAAGGTCAGTGAAATAGGTACCTTCCTGCACAATAAGCATCAAGAAGGACAAATGTAGGGTCAGGGGTTTGGCCTAGTGGTAGAGTGCTTGCCTAGCACATACAAAGACCAGGGTTCGATTCCTCAGTACCATATACATAGAAAAAAAGATGGAAGTGGTGCTGTGGCTCAAGTAGTAGAACCCTGGGCTTGAGAAAGCCCAAGGACAGAGCTCAGGCTCTGAGTTCAAAGCCCAGGACTGGCAAAAAAGAAATAAAAAAAGAAAAAGGACAGACTGAAGATATTACAGAAACCAGTACTTAGATTGTGAGTGCTTCACTCCCAAGTCTAGAAGCAGGTAAACAAAATGGGTTCCAAAATCAGGCCCTCCTGTTGTATCCCAGTCCAGGTGGCTGCCTCTGCCTATTCAGAAGACCCAGGAGCAAACACTCTTATAGTTCTTCCTTTCCATTCATTTTCTAGAAAAGCTTGCAAACCAGGATCCCTACCCCCTATGCATTTTACTTTGTGGAACGGTAATTTTCCATTTTAGTACATAAGCAAGTATTTGGATTTTTCTTCAATGCACTGCTACCATGCTTTGATGGTGACTTTCTAGAATTAGTATTAATTTCACATTAGCTTCAATTCCTGTATTTTTTTTCTTAGATTTCTTACTAATCAGCCAGACACCAAATGCATGCTCATATTCCCATGAATTTTCTAAAAATGACCTAAAAATAGACATTTGTAGCCATGCATTCCAGAAGCCAAAGTGAAAGGCATCAGACAGTAGGCGAGCAGCTGATGGGCTGGGTGTGGCTTTGGGATTTTCAAAATCCCGGCTTCTGAAGTATCTTCCTGTCTTTGTACAGAACGAGTTGGACCATGAACTCTTCATAAAATATCATTGCCTTTTATCTTTTCTCTTCTTCTTTTAGGAACAGTCAGAAGCAAGTGGGACTGACGACGAGTGATCACCTGGACCTTTTTTTTTTTTTTCTACCTTAAAACTGAACCCTTTCCTCTTCCCTCATTTCTTCCCAGTGAGTTCACTTGTCATTGGGGCACTGGGTTGTTTCTACATCCTCATTCTCATCTATAAATTAGCTTTAGGATAGTGCCAGACAAACATATGATATCATGGTGTAAAAAAAAATACACACGCAAATATTTGTAACATATCGTGACCAAATGGGACTTAAAGATTCAAAGATTAAAACCAACGAAAGCTTTTGATGGAAAAAAATATGTGGGTGGAAAGTATATTTCTATGGGTGGGTCTAATTTGGTAACTGTTAGATTGTGCCTGGTTTTATCACCTGTTCTGATGAGAAGATATTTTTTTTTTTTGTCTTTTGTAGTACTGATAACCAGGAGAAGCCATTAAAAGCCACTGGTTATTTAATTTTCATCAGGCAAGGTTTTTCAAGATTTTTATTTGTTCAGTATTTTTTTTTACACTGTGATACATATAAGCAACTTTAATAGGTGATAAATGTACAGTAGTTAGATTTCACCTGCATATATACATTTTTGCATTTTATGCTCTATGATCTGAAAAACAAATGCTTTTTGAATTGTATAGGATTTATGTCTACTGTAAACATTGCTTAATTTTTTTTTCTTTTTGCTCTTGGTTTTGAAAGTTTTGTTAAAAACGCAATCGACTATTGCAATCTTTAGAGTGTATTGAATGGCTTCCTTTGTCCACTTGACCTCCCGAGTTCGAGTTCCCAAGGTGTATTGTCTCCTCCCTAAAGTGTACTTAATCTTTGCTTTCTTTGCACAATGTCTTTGGTTGCAAGTCATAAGCCTGAGGCAAATAAAATTCCAGTAATTTTGAAAAATGTGGTGTTGGTGCTTTCCTAATAAACAGATAATTTAGCTCAACAAATGCTGCCTCTTGTGTTTGAGTCTTAGAGGACTGAAATGCTTGGGATTGAGGTGGGTATGGCTTGCAGAGGCCTGGGCAGGTTCTAGCAATAGAATATACATCAAAGGAGCAAAGGAGGGATGAGGGAAAGGGAGGGAGAGGATCTGCTGAAGTGATGTAGGTACTTTTTTGAGAAATAGGAGAATTCATTATTTCTCTGGCTCTTACTTTTGAAATAGTTGAAACGATCCTTCTATGGACCAAATAAGTTTCAGTCATCAGTCACATTATCATGCCAAAGCAGAATTAACCATTGCTTCCTGCAATTTATACCACCATCATTTTTCCATAAATATGATCTTATTAGAGAACACTCCTCATTTGATTTTCGAGTTTATCTTAATATCATCTGTGTGTATGCTAGTTAATTAGAGAAAGAATCTCACAGGCCAGGAGTTTAGCCTAGTGGTAGAGTGCTTGCCTAGTGTTCACAAAGACCTGGGTTTGATTCCTTGGTACTACTTCCATAGAAAAAAATTCAGAAGTGATGCTGAGGCTCAAGTGGTAGAGCTCTTGCCTTGAGAAAGCCCAAGAACAGTGCTCAGGCCCTGAGCTCAAGCCCAGACTGGCAAAAAAAAAAAAAAAAAAAAAAAAAAACCAAAAACAAAAAACCCCAAAAACCTCAGTCTTTCTTACCTGGAATGGCTTCAAGCCACATACTCAAATCGTAGTCTATTGAGCAGCTAGGATTTATAGGCATGAGCTACTGGCACCCAGCTCAAAGACTGGACCACCTTTTTCTAAGGAAATGATGATAGAAGAATCAAAATAGAAGTATTTATGGATAATAGATAAGTAAAAACTTGTTCCAATTGTCTAAGGAGAGGTCAGAAATCTTTGAGACCATAAAGGGTGGAATTGCCAATCCTGTATTCTGTTTCTTAAAGAAATCTGATTCAAAAAGAGCACACGCAATCCTCTTAAGCAGCTTCTTTGTCTTCCTGAACATTGAGACTCTCATGTCTGAACTTCTGATTAATCTGAGTGTTTCTAGGTGTTGGCTTTCCCTCCCTGGTTTTGTTTATATTGCTATGCTGTTTGTATTTAGTATTTCTAACAGCAATAGGAGGGGAGACTTTCATCAAGGAATTAGCCATGTTATCTGAGATGTTTTATTGTTAACTTCAAAGAAAGTAGTTTCCTGTCTCCATTTCTACATTTTCTATAGTTTATGTGCTCTTTGCAGTCTTTTGGCTTCAGAGCATTGCTATACTAAGGCCATCAAAACTATTGCTTTCATGGGTCAAGATTTCTGCACTCCTCTTTCTGCTTGCTGTCTTTGCTATGTTATTCTCCCTGGCTCTACTGGAAATGAGTCATTCCAGACTCTCCTGCCTAGCACATGAATTACCTGTTTGAGGTCTCCATGAGGTATATGCGACCCATACATTAGCCACTCGGAATCTGCCTTCATTATCAGATCAACTTCCATAGCTTTACAGTGCTTACTTAGCTTTAAGTAAGACAGTGAGTAGCCATGAGAAAAGGTTTATGTGGACATGATTCATTGATTCATCGATTCATCGATTAATTCACAGATCTCCTAGTTGCCCAGCAAGAGTTTGAGCTGTGTCCTCAGTTTGGAGTCTTCATTCTTGCTAGGCAGATGCTCTACGGCTTGAACCGAAACTGTAGGCATTTGTGCTCTGGCTATTTTTGAGATCTTAGAGTCTTACTTTTTGCCGGGTCACCTGGGATCATAATTCTTCTATTTTGTTGCACACTCTAGTTGGCTCATACCACCTCCACTGGCACCCAGCTCCGTCTGTCTGTCTTACCTACCTACCTACCTAATCTCATAACTTTGCCGGATGTATCCTCGAATCCTCAACCCTTCTATCTCCATTTGAGTAGCTGAGATTCTATGAACTTTCCACCAGACCCAGTTCAACATCCAAATTAGAGCAAGTATATGGTTATAATTGTTCCATCTCGTTACTGTTAATTTCTGACTGTTCCTATTCATTGTCATAGGTATTCATGTAGGGGGGGAAAGCATAATTTAATGGAATTCAGTATTATCCATAGCATCTAGAGGGTCTTAGAATGATAATATTTTCCTCTTCAGAGAAGAGGGAATTTCCATATAGCTTCAAACCATGTCCTACACTCAGGTGAGATGGCATGCCTATGTATTTTTCATGGGGAAATTCTGGAGCCAACAGCAAATGTACTCTTATGAGAGTAGGTAGGCCTCTTGGCTGGCCCTTCTGCCAGCCTAACTTTAGCTACGTCAGCTCCACAGGCAACTTCAGTCTCCTCCATGCAGGCCTGGCACACATGACTGGTTCTGCCTTCAGGCTTATCCTCTAATCATAAAGCTTCGTGGTCTGAAGTAGGGAGATTTGCACAGGGCCAACCCCTTACAATGGGATCTTGTAAAGATGAAACTGTTGAATTTTAAAGGTGTTATTGCAGAACCAACAGTACTGGAAGCAGACGTAGTACTGTGTCCCTCAGAGAATCAAGTCAGGCAACTTAAGACAGTCAGGCACTTCACACAGACAGATGGCTACAACTTGGCAATATAATCTTATGGGGCTACTTTATCTATGTAGTCAAAAACATTTAATGGTACATTGTAGCAGGGATGTAAAAGTTTCTAAGGACCTCCTTTCTTTTCTAAAGCTGCTTATTTAACTTTTAAGGGAATTTTTTTTCCAACGAGAAACTCCCATCATGGCCCTGACCTAAAAATCAAATAAATATGCGGATTATTCTGCACTTTGTTAGCGTTTTAAATTTCCTCCACAAATGTGAAGAGTGTTGTCTTATCATTCTCATCTTTGAGTTGATATTTTAGGTTGTTCCATTATGTTAGGGAAACATAATTTGTAAATGTTTAAGAATTTAAAAATGTTAAGAGAAAGCTGAATTAATTATTTTCTGTGCTAAAGGATATGACCACTTTGACAGTTTAAATTAAAATTTGTTCTACATGCTTATTTTGCCTGGAGCCAGCTGCTCACGCCTTTAATCCCAGCTACTGAAAGGACTTCAGTTCAAAGATAGCTTAAGCAGACAAATCCAAGAGACTCTTAAATCTCCAGCTAACAGAACTGATAGAAATGCAAGTGTGGTGAGTCCTAGAGCACCTGCCTTGAGTGAGAAAGCTAAACCCTGAGTTCAAGCCCTAGTGCGCGCACACACACACACACACACACACACACACACACACACAACTATATTAATGATTTGATATTTGAACTTGATTAGAATTCATTCTATATCATGCACTTTAGGACTAGCAGAAATTCCTAGGTGACATTTGAGAGGGAGGTTTCATAGGTCAGATGATGCTTTTTCCTGAAAAGCTGATATTTCGCTCAGAAAGTCCTTACAATAAACAATAGTTTTCATTTGCATGGGCAGGAGTTTACTGGAATATTAAACTTGTGCTTGCAAAGACAATGGAAATTTAGACTATTTTAATATAGACTGTTAGCTGTGAGTGATACAAGATTTTAGTTTTCAGTTCTACCTTAAGGAGGTTGTCTTTTTTGTCCCTAAGTACTACAGCTAGTTCTGCAACTTGCCTTTTTTTGACGTAATAAGACATTTTTAATAGACTGAACTTGGTCTTGTTTTCCACTGTTGTAAAGAGTGCTATTTGCTTGTCCATATAAACAAAATATGTACATTATAGCAAGAAGTGGAAGTGCTGTGGACTTTGTGGAATGTCAGTCCCCACCAAGGGTCTGTTGGTACAGGAGATAGGCTCATGCTAGTGCTACTGGGAGGAGGTAAACCTGTAAGTTTGGGTCTTGTGAGAAACACTCAGATCACTGGGGCTGTGCCCTCAAAGGATTGTGGGAATCCAGCTCATTCCCCCATTCTCCCCTTTTCCTCCTCTTCCTTTCTTTCCCTCTCTCTCTCTCTCTCCTTTCCCTCTTCTCCCTCTCACTCCTTTCTTTGCCTCTTAGAAGCAAGTGATCATGTCTCAAATGAGAGAGGGAAGGGAAGGGAGATGAGAGGAGGGTAGGGGAGAAAGGAGAGGGAAAGGAGAGACAAACATTAGCTCCTGCCATTTGTGCCACAGAGAGGACACCTATGTGACTCACAGACCTCAGACTTTGAACCTCTATGACCATGTGTTAAATAAACCTTCCTTTCCTCCTTCAGTAGCAGCAATACAAAGCCATCTTAACACAGTGAAGATAAGAAGGAAAAAGAAATTATTCATATCATCATTGACACACTGAAACTTCCAGATTGCAGTGCACAGAAAGAAGGTGGAAGAATCCTTTCCTACTCATACAACTGTCATATCCAAGCCACTTTGGGAGGCCCTGCCCCTGAGCAAATAGTGTCCCCAGCACTCAGCAAACTGAGCTAGGAGTCAGTTTAATAGTCATGCAGTGGTTACTCTCCACCTTCAGGCTGGTAGAGAGCAGCTCCGCTATGCCACGAGGCTGAGCTTTTAAAGGTAAACACCACACGCAGGTGGTATTCAGTTAGTGACCATATGACATCATCTTAGGTTCACAGTCCATAACCACAAAGATGAAACCACTTGCAGGTGGTCGAGCAGGTTAACCATTTTCACAAAAACCAAAACAATTTGGCAGCTAAGCCTGCCAGATTATTACAATAACAAGTGACAGAGCAAATGAAAAGTCTTCTTAGATTCATCACAGAACTTGGTTCATGAGATAAGCCGCTGCCTAACTGTCTAGACAAACTGAGGGGACAATGTTGCCACAGTAGCAGCCCAGGAGCAAAAAGGTCTCTGTAAGTAGAACCCAGAATTTTTTTTTTGTTTAATCTAAGCTGAACTTTAGGAATTGTGAAAACCTCAGCAAGACCCAGTTTTAGAAACGAGCCACATTCAGGAGCTTTACCTCCAGAAGCTCAATCTGCCTTTCACAGCCAACATCTGGAACAAATCATCACTTGGGGCTTCTAGAAGGGCAAGAAGAAAGGTCACCATTGTTTTCAGGGTTTTTTTTTTTCTTATTATTTAAAGGTGATATACAGAGACAGAGGGGCTACAGTTACATAAGTGAAAGAGTACCTCTCTTTTTGAACAGTGTCACCCTCCCCCCCCTCCAGGTTTTTCCCTCCTTCTCCAACCACACACTGTTCATCAGGGTCCTGAGTACTATTGCTGGATTTGTTCACCGCTTGTCTGTCCCTCCATTTCTGTGTCCTTCCTTTCCCAAAGACAGAGAAACAGATAAAGAGAAAAGAAAACTAAAACAGCAACAAAGAAAAAGACCTCTTGTTTTCATTTCCCAGAGTTGGTTATGATAAATATTATATGATCAGAGGCACTAGGGCACTGTGCCTTTGTTCCTCTCCTAAAAGAATCTTCCTTTGGTCTCACTGGGTGTGAAAGCCTAGAGACCTGTATAATTTATCATGTCCCAGTGCATTTTTTGTCTAAATTCTGCATATGAGAGAAAAACATGCATTTGGTCTCTCTGAGCTTGGCTTACCTCACTTAGCATGATTTGATGTAGATTCATCCATTTCCCTGCAAATGGCATCGTCATCTTTCTAATGCCTGTGTATTGCCATTTTAAGAGTTTTGGGAGAATTGGCAGACAAAGTCTGCCCTAAAGGAAACTTTTTTTTTTTCATCCTAGAGGAAGAAAAATGCCCAAATGCATATCTTCTTAGCCTTCTTGACTTTTCTGGAGTGGCAGAAAAGAACACACACACAGACTGAGATGCACTTAATAAAATCCCAGCCAAGAGCACACTAACAGACAGATCAGGACAAAATAGAGGCCTCTTCCAAAAATTATGTTGGGAAAATTGATGAACACACAGGCAAAACTGCCTCACCTCTCAAATACACAGTCATCAATGTGGATTATATTTTAGATATAAGACCCGAAGCTTCCAGAAGAAAACATAGGTTAAAAAGCTTCATGATCTAGATTTGGACCGAGAAAACAAAAACAAAAAATGGATCCGATTTCAAAAGCAGAGCAAAAATAGATGTGATTCCATGTTACCAATTTAAAGCATTTGCAAAACAGGAAAACAACACTGAAAAGACAATTCTGTTTGCAAATTTTACATCTAAAAAATAGGATTATAGACTATGTATGTAAGGAATTCAAACAACTCATTAACAGCTGAGTGGTAAAGTGCGTAACTAGCCAACATGAGTTACTGGGGTTTGATCTGTGCTAGCAAAAAAAAGAAAGAAAGAAAGAAAGAAAGAAAAAGGAAGGTAAAGCAATCCAACTGATGTACTAAAAGTATAAAAATGTAGAATCATAAAAATATACTCAGTTAAAACTGAAGGAGACAGAAAAAGATTAGAAGAAACAGGGCCAATGAACTGAAAATGTAGTGATTCAACTTTTTCAATAATCGCTTTAAATGACAAGGTTATAAATACACTGAGTTAAAATGACTTCCAAAGTATCCAAAACAAGACACAACTCAGTTGTCTTTGAGAAACACATTTTCAATATGAAGACACAGATTCAAATTTAAAAGATAATCATTTAACAAACAGACTTCAGGGAAGAAAAAGAAGTGCTGGAGATGAAAAAATTTCTGAAAAAGTTTTTTTAGACAAAAAATCATTCTTTAAGTTCTCACTTATTTCTTTTACATTATTCTTGCTTATGTGGCTTTTTCCAAGATTCGTTACAATATAGTTTATACACAATAAAGTTTGTCCACTTGAAAAGTAGAATTCTGTTTGGTATTATCACATTCAACACAAACATTCCCACAATTAAGAGCAATCATGTTTTTCCTCCTATAAGCTTTTTTCCTCTCAGCCCTGTATGACCGGCCTCTTTCCCTGGACCCCAACTTTGGTGATCATTGGTCAGCTTTCTGTCAGCCTAGTTTTGCCTTTTTTCTAGAACCTCATATGAAGAGAATCACATATTACGTAGTCTTCTACTGGCAAGATGTTTCTGAGATTCATTTATATCATACTTTTTTGCTTTTTACTGTTAAGTAATATCTCATGGTACTGGTAGCCCTTGATTTGATCCAGCTGGCAAACCATTCTTAGAGGTATTACAAAGTTTTAAAAAATTGTTGTAGTTATTAATGCTTAAAAAGAAGCATACTCGAGCTGGACACTGAAGGCTCATAACTGTAATTCTAGCTACTCATGAGGATTGACCATAAAAAAAAATGCCAGAAATAGTTCTGTAGTCTAAAGGGTAGAGCACTAATCTTGAGCAGAAAAGCTCAGGGACAGCACCCAGGCCATGAGTTCAAGCCCCCAAAATCAGCATTTAAGAAATAAATAAACGTATATATTTCTCAATAAAATTCCAGATTCAAAACTTCTGGTGAAACCTCTATAATAATATATGGGTGAATTTCTGCCTGACAATACATAGCAGAAATGAAATCAGGTTTCCTTATCAAACTATGACTGTTCAGTGACCCTCCCAGGCCATTCTTAACCCTTCATTCTGAGTTTCCTAAAGCAAGATTCCTCCTCCTTATTTATCTTCATATCAAACTGAAACGTGGCAGCTAGTTAATAAATATTTGTGGGCCTGATGAAGACAGAAAAACTAGAAGAGGTCTTTAAACAATACTGCTCATTCTTTGACTTTTTCCTAGGTGTTTCCTATGGAATCTTACTTTTATTCCTGCTTCTCTAAGCAGCAGCAAAAATAAAAGAGCAAGTTGTAAATAATTTTTAAAATTCTTAATTCTGAATTATTTAAAATATCTCACTAGCTTGTGGGTTCACTTGCACTTTATTGTGCCATGCTTGAATCTAGATTATTTTATTTAATTTTTTTTTGTCAATTGTGGGGCTTGAACTCAGGGCCTGGGTGGTCCCTGCGCCTTTTGCTCAAGTCTAGAGCATTCTATCACTTGGAGCCACTGCACCACTGCCAGTTTTCTGGTGGCTAATTGCAATCCTCAGATCTCAGCCTCTTGAGTAATTACAGGTGTTAGCCACCATGCTGGAATTTATTGAAAGCCAGAAACCATGCTATTATGTTTTCACATTACAGGCTCCTGTATATTATTTGCCTTACATTATCCTTTTGCTGGTTTAAACCAAACAGAATTATTTTCCCCTCAGAATAACAATCTATACTGTTTTAGAGATAGTTGGATTTTGGTTCTAAAAGTTTAAAAGTGTATAGTGGGAGAGAAGGGAAGATTAGGATTACATATTGACTGACATTGACATAGCCAGTGTATTGGATACTTGGAAGATTATTGGCTGGGAAAGAAGATAAGAGATGGACTCAGTAAGTATACTATCAGGTGGGAAGAAGCAGTGTTTGATAATAGGAAAAGACATCATATGAAAATTGAAAGAATTAAAAAAGTGTTTCCAGGTTGGAGAGTGATTTAGAAGTCATGTACACTGTAAATAGCATTTGACTTGGGCTTGCAATAAAATTTAAAATAAACGTGCCCTTCAAGACATGAAATTAAAAGCACATTAAAAATACCTTTTCATTTTTTTTAACCATGAATTATACAGGGAAGTAAGCTAGTTAAAGAAAATTGTTTGAAGATTCTGGGAAACAGGATTTTAGAACCGGCTTTGCCAGGAGCTAGTTTGTGACCTTCAAACATCTATTCATCTTTGGAGCTTTCTTATCTGTAAGCTGAGCAGATAATAAATGGTCTGGAAAGTCATTTCCAGTATTATCATTCAAATGAATGTCTATGTCCTAATTTTTTTCCACTGATTAGACTTTTGTGACTAATACAATTGGTTTTGCTATGTGCTTTCCAATAAATTTAGGCATTGGCATCCTTCATTATGTGCAGAGGTAGTCATGTCTTATTGCTTAGGAGACAAATGAATTGTCAGCTTATTCTGAGAGAAAGGATTAGAGATTATGTGTCTAGAGGAGAATAGTAAATCTTTTCCAAAGTGAAATAATAACTTCAGAAATAATAACTCTTGAAAAGAGTTGGATAACTCAAAAATGAAGATTTCATGATAAGGTTCCCAGATGCATCAAAAATGGGCAATATTCATATCCCTTTGTCAGTGATATTTCATTAGTCCTTAAAAGGTAAGGAGGGAAAGAAGGACATTTTGATCAATTTTATCCCATTGATTAGATCCTCAGAAATGCTAATAATTCAATTCAAGGAAAACCTTTGCTATCAAACACAAGCAGAATTTGCATACATCCTTCTTTACTTGATATCTGCACATCACTAGAGATGGTATTGGCTTGTAAACTATGTGCAAATTAATGAAACATACAGACGAGGGGCAAATAAATGGTTTTTAAAAACATCCTGAAAATCCCTCCCCCTTCCTATTCATCTATCTGTGATATTTTGCTTCCCACATCTATTACAGTGGGCAATATTTGGTGGCTTTCATGGATTAAGATGGAATTACTCTCTGGACTCAAATCATGTCTCTGCAAGCCAGCAGACATGAGAAACCCCAAATTAATCTGTTGTTATTATTTTACTGGAAGAAAGCTTCTCAAACAATAGGATGCTACAGTAAACACAGTCTTTTTATTTTATTTTTTATTTTTATTTATTTATTTATTTTTGCCAGTCCTAAGCTTGAGCTCAGGGCCTGACCACTGTCCTTAGACTTTCTCAAGGCTAGAGCTCTACCACTTGAGCCTCAGCACCACTTCTGGCTTTTTTCTAGGTATGTGGTACCAAGGAATCGAACCCAGGTCTTCGTGCATGCTAGGCAAGCACTTTAACCACTAGGCCAAACTCCCGGCCCCAACACAGTGTTTTTAAAAAAAATTATTGTCATTATAGAGCTGATATACAGGGGGGTTACAGTTGCATAAGTCAGGTAATGAGTACAATTCTTTTTGAGCCATGTCTCCCCTTCCCTCCCTCTCTTCCAGTTTTGCTCTCCAGTCCCCACTTACAAGATGTAAGTTCATTTTCCACAGTGTCTAGTGAGTGCCACTGTTGTGTTTGTGTACCATTGTTGTACCTTTTCTGTGTTCCCTTACTCTCTTAAATACAAACAAGACAAAAGGAAAAGAAAACAAAAACAGCAATAATGGCAACTAAAAATGTCTCTTGCTTCCTTTTCTTGCTTCCTTTTTTCTTGTTTCCTTTCATAAAATATTTTTATGTTAATGTATAGAGGGGTTACAGTTATATTCACCAGATAGAAGATGCACTATCATAAAATATCTTATATAGAGCTGTGGCTCAAAGTGGTAGAGGGTTAGCTTTGAGCAAAAGAGCTCAAAGATGACATCCAGGCCCAGAGTTCAAGCCCCACAACAAACAAACAAACACACTCTGTTTTTCTGATCTGTGGAATGAAAACAAGCCCTAGGCAAGAGGAAGTATACTGCTTAGAGAATACCTGGAGGGCTCTGATTCTGCTCAACAAAGCTCAGACACTAGAGGTGCTGCTTAGCAATGTGTTTGGTAGTCTCAGAGAGTGCTGCCTAAGAGAGTAGAGCTCTGGCATCAAGCAAGGCCAGTGGTAGGAAGAAACAAGACAAGGACAGAGTCATTTAATGTAGTTTGAGACTGATCTGGGATGAAGACTGAAGTAGGAAACGGGACAGATGGAGAGGCAGAGAAAGAGAGATCACAGCTTTACAATGACTGGAAGCAATTCAGAGTGAGTGGCACGGTGAGATTGGATCCATTTCCTCCCCTCCTGCCCTGGTGCCTGAGAGCTGTCAATGAACTTCTTTTGCTCAAAGCTAGTAGTGCTCTACTAGCTTGGAGCCACAGCACCATTTCCAGCTTTTGCTGAGTAGTTAATTGGTGATGAGTCTCACAGACTTCCTGCTATAGCTGGCTTCAAATCACAGTCCTCAGATCTCAGCCTCTTCAGTAGCTAGGATTACAGGTGTGAGCCACCAGCACCTGGCTTACTTTCAAAACAATCATTCTTTCTAGCTTTGTTGTGACTTTATTAGAGTGACACTAAACTCAAGGCTAACCTCTGCTCCTGAAATAATCCTCAGAGTAAATCTACAAGGCAGAATACTGCGGTCCCTACTTTACACAGGAGGATATTAGACAGGAAAGCATTTGCAACACAGTCAAGGTCAGTCAGTAAGTGGCTCGCCAGGATCCAAGCAGACAGTGTGGTGCCAGGGCTCGGCCTTGTATCCTCTCCCTGAGAAAGGTCGCTTCCTAACACGCACATGGTATTCCCTGTTAAGTGCACAGGCTCTGCATCAAGACATTCATCAGGCTGGCATCAACAGAAACAAAAAACATCTAAGCCAATTTATTATCAACCTTCAAGACAAAACATCTCTGGGAAAGAGCAGATTCTAGAGCAGTTGTAAATCCTTAACGATACGATAAATTAATTGGCTTGTGGCTGCCAGGAGCTCTAACCTCATGTTTTTTATTTTTAATTTCTACAACTGAGCTTTAGGAGACATTACAGATTAATGAAACCCATGTTATTCTACATATTGTCATTACTTTATCCCACAATAGTTTATTTAGTTTTAGTAAGAACAGAGCATTGGATGAGGCATGCCAACACATTATTAAATAGGCAGGCTATTGGCCCGAGGCTGTCTTTGTACTTTGAGTTTCTCTGGAACAAACTGCAACCTAACTTACTAAATAAACAAATCAAAACTCAACAGTGAATAGCCTGATTTCAGCTAATCACAAGCAAGAGCTTCAACCAGTCACGGGAAACCAGTGGATCACACCATGCCCAAATAAAGCCAAGGCCTCAACACACATATAACAGCAGTAGCCAACCAGCTGATATCTCTGCTGTGATCTCATGTGTGTCCTCTCACAGCTCACTGCTCACACTGCTGGATCGAACTCTCTGAAGATCTTGGCTTCTGTTTTTATTATAAAGCTTAGTGGTTGTGTTTCTTGACAACATGCAAACACATGAAAAAGGTGGTCCTTGTTTACTTATTTTGCACTTTTGGTTTGTTAGACAGGCATTCTACTACTGAGCCGCACCTCCAGCCTGAATATAAGTGGTTATTTTTGAAACAGTGGTTTGCGTCCTGATTGGTGCATGCTTGGATGAAAATCTATCTATGTTAGACTTCTTGTCATTGCTGGAATGAGAAGTGTGAGCCATTGTGTTCATTATCTCTCCATTGATATGGACTGTTCTGAGCTTTTCTACTCTGGCTGGCCTGAACCATGTTCTTCCCAATCTCAGATTTCCTGGTAGCTAGGGTGCCAGACATTAAGCTTACTGTATCTAGCTTTTGATCTACTTTTTATTAAATGATGAGACTAGCCTCATTGTGACTTGTGACCTATGAATCATTCCTTGCTAATATCAACTCCATTAAATGTGTGGTTTAGAGTTTTTAACACCATGTATAGGGTATAAAGACAAATGGGAAATATGGTTTATAGAAACAGAAGCATTAGAAAATTATTACCTATAACCACAGTGATCAAGGAAATAAAACTAGATATGACCATCATTATTTCTGCTCCAGTTCAACACAAATTTACCAATAGAGAAATTGAAGGGGAAATGATTATTCTATTAAAGAAGCAATATTCAAATAACCTCAAGCATTTTAGAAGTATCATTTACTTATAATGACAGGCATTCTGGTTAAAGAATATTAAAAGTCTTCCTCTTTTAAATTTCTTCTTTTTAACTTGGACCAGCCCTTTCACTTAAGCCTCCAACAGGAGTGAGACTGGACGCCATCTCTGTCCACAGCCAATTAGACCAATACACAGACTCCGTTGAAAAAGTAAAATTGTCCTTTCCTTGGGGATTTGAAGATTCAAAAAAGTCACATTTAGCTGGTATTGGATTGGTCAATGGTAAACACAAAGAAAGCAGAGAAAGCTGACTTATGAGTAACAAGTAGATTGGTTCTGTTTTCACTGATTGTTGAAGCCAAGAGAGATGATGCAGACGCTAAAAAGATTCAGAAGTTTCTGCCTCCATAGCTTAATTTCCTATGGGATTTGTTTGAGAAAATAAAGAACTTAGACTCACCATCTACAAATAACACATCATGTATATGACTTGACCTGCCCGTGAACACAGGAAATTATTCTCATATCACCAGGTATTAGAGACAGCGATTCTAGGAATTTTCAGGTAGAAGACAGAAGAACTTAGGTTATTTGCTCAGAGGTGCAAGAGAAGCCTTAAAGTCATATGCTAGCACATTTTAAAAAGTTGCTGAGAGAAGATTGGAATACTTGTCATTAAAACTTTCTATACAACTAATAGAGTGCCATTTTATTATGGATAGGTTAACATCTGCATGTATATATACCTGATTACTAGTCATCACAATACACACACACACACACACACACATGTGTGTGTATATATGTATGTGTGTGTGTGTGTGTGTGTGTGTGTGTGTGTGTAGAACATGGCTGAAGGGCCAGGAGTTTGGCCCTAACTTGCACAAAGACCTGGGTTGGTTCCTCTGTTCTACATACACAGAAAATCCAAAAGTGGTGGTATGGCTCAAGTGGTAGAGCTCTAGCTTTGAGAAAGCCCAAGGACAGAGCTCAGGCCCTGAGTTCAAGCCCCAGGACTGGCAAAAACAAAAACAAAAAATAGCACATTGCTGTAGTGACACAGAAGTGAGGTGACTGATGAATGCACCATGTCTTCCATTGTCTAAGGCTCCTCTGCAGGAATCTATAGCCACAACACTTCTGATCCTATTTCAGGGAGAGGCCTTTGTAGAATTTCATTCAAAAGCCCTACTAATAGAAGGACAGGTGGATGCTGAGCAACGTTGGGTGCAGACCATTGAGAATACCTGCTGGGCCTACTATGTCCTTTTACTTAGGCTACAGTGAATCCCTCTTTGTAAACAGACAGGGTCTTACTAGAATACCTCTACTGAAAAAAGCCCTTGGTAAAACAGTTCAAATCACAGTGTTTTGCTTTTTGTGTGTGCGGGTGCTGGGGCTTGAACTCAGGATGATATCATGTCCCTGAGCTTTTGTGCTTAAGCTTAGCACTCTACCACCTAGCTCTACTTTCAGCTATTTGTGATGTTGAATTGGAGATAAGAGTTGCCTGAACTTTCCTACCCTGGGCTGACTTCGAACCATAATCCTTAGATTTCAGCCTCCTGAGTATTATAGGATTCCAGGCACACCTGGCATAATGGTTGTTTTATTTAATTTTACTTTTTAAAAATAAGTAACATTTCAAAAACATAATTTTCTGTTCATTCTAACTGTTCTTCCCTCTCTCAAGCCCTTGCTGTCTGAATTAGTGCCATTTTACTGCCTTCCAAAAGTTGATTCTACACTGTAAAAATCTCAATAAAAAAGTTACAGGAAGGGAACGAAACTAGGACTTAAATCTAATGGGCTTGACAGTTTCCTTCACTAAAAAATCCCTTTTCATTAATTATTTATAGGCTACTGACAGTAGTGTATCATGAATTAGGAAAGCTACACAGGCTATCCATCTCCTCAGAGAAGAATTAATGACAAAGCAAGAGCAGTCAGAGATGGCTAGACACATGATAGTCAGTCTCTCAGTGTTTACAATAAAAAATAGCAAGAGGGATCAAAGTCAATAAGAAAAAGGGTTATTTTCCTATACTGAAAAATGGAACTGACTCAAAAGGCCAAAGCTCAAGCATGGATAATTTATACACTTTCAGCAGCATTACTCTTGCTTCTAGAATGCAAGTTGCTACTTAACACTGGTTTATGTGATGCGTATGTGTGTGTGTGTGTGTGTGTGTGTGTGTGTGTGTGTGTGCACTGAGGATCTTGATGCTGTCTCTTACCTTTTTTGTTTACATCTACAGCTCTACCACTTGAGCAATAGCTCCACTTGTGGGTTTTTGGTGATTAATTGGTGTTAAAAGTTTCAAAGACTTTCTTTCCTGAGCTAGCTTTAAACCTCGATCCTCAGATCTCAGCCCCTTGAGTAGCAAGGATAACAGACACGAGCCACCAGCACTTTTTAAGTCATGGGCACTTTTTAAAGGAAACTTTTAGGTTGGCTAGAAAATGGAGAGAAAGGTTGAGAGATTTCTTATGTGCCTGGTAAGTCTACACATGCACAGCCTTCTCCATCATTAACACTCTCGCCAGAGAGGTACATTTGTTGCAAATTATGAACATACATTAACAGATAATTATCTCTTCAGATCCATAATTTACACTTGCTTATTCATGTTCTTGTACCTTCTAGGAATTTTGATATATATATATATATATTCATATAATATATATTACCAGGTATCTATCATTGTACCATTGTAGTAACAAACAGAACAATAGTTTATCCTTCCCTCTTCTGACACCAGACAAATATTAATCTTTCTACTCTCTCTATACTTTTGAATTTCCCAGAAATCATGTAGTTGAAGTTATGTGTATGTTGCCTTTTTATTTTTTATTTTTTTCATATATTTTATTGTAATTAATAGAAGGGTTACATATTTGCCAGATAGAAGGTGCATTAATTCACATACATTACATTGATACCCTTTCATATGTTGCCTTTTTAGATGAGCTTTTTCACTTAGTAACATGCATTAGATTTCTCCTATGCATTTGCACTGGAAGAAACCTAATGCATATTCGTTGGACAGTTTATTTCTTTTTATTGCCTAAAAAATATTCCACTGCCTTGTTGTACCATAGCTTGTTTAACTATTGACTTATGAAACTGCTATTTAGTTCCTTGCAAGTTTTGGCAAATATGTGTGTGTGTGTGTGTGTGTGTGTGTGTGTGTGTGTGTGTGTGTGTGTGTGTTTCTGCCATAAATATCCAGGTACAAGTCTTTATGTGTATATGTTTCTAGTTCCTCAGGGAAAATACCAAAAAGTAAGCTGGCTAGATTGTATGCTAAAAAAGTATTTAGTTTTGAAAGGAAATGCCTTCCAAACTAATTGTACCATTTTACACTGCCAACAGCAATGAATGAGGTTTTCTGTTGCTTTACGTCCTCACTAGCCTTTTTCAATGTGTGTGGAGTGGACTTATTTGTTTGTTTGTTTGTCTGTTTTCAATTTACATTTTCCCATAGGACAGAAGGCATTTGATTTGCCATCTACATATCTTCTTTTATGTCTGTGGACTGCATATTTTGTAGAGCAGAAATTTTTAATTAAAATTTTAGCTAGGTCCACCTAACCAATTATTTCTTTCTAAATTGTACCTTTGGTGTTGTGCCTAAATGATGTTATTTTATGCCTCAAGGTCATGTAGATTTTTGCTTGAGCTAAATTCGAAGTGTTGTGTAGCTTTATGTATAGCTTTAGTAAGATCTCAGATAAGTCCTATTGATTTTATTAACTTTTTTAGAGAACCAGATTTTAACATTGAGGCTTCTTTTTTTTTTTTTTTTTTTTTTTTGCCAGTCCTGGGCTTGAGCTCAGGGCCTGAGCACTGTCCTTGGACTTACTCAAGGTTAGAGCTCTACCATTTGAGCCTCAGCACCACTTCCGGCTTTTTTTTTTTTTTTTGTATGGATGTGGCACCGAGGAATCGAACCCGGGTCTTCGTGCATGCTAGGCAAGCACTTTAACCACTAGGCCAAACTCCAGGCCCGAGGCTTCTTTTTTTATTGACTTTTTAGATTAGTTAGAGGCTTATTGATTGCACTGATTTTTTTAAGCAATCCGCTTTCAGTTTTTTTGACTTTTTTTCTCTTAACTTTCTGTATTCAATTTCATTGATTCCTGCTCTAATTTTAAGTTTTTGTACCAATATATTTTTAGATTATTTATATGGGGCGGAATTTCATCGCTACATTTCTAGCTATGTTGGCATTGTACTTCAGTCTCATTCCTCTATTACAGTCTCTATTCCCCTTCTTTCCCAAAAGAATTTCCACAGGTTCTCCTACTTTAAAAAAAATTTAATATGGTTTTCTTTTTGTCCTTGCCTAAGGTGTAAGTTTGAGTTACTGATTTCATATCTCTGTACTTTCCTAGCAAAGTTATTCCATGTTATTAATTTCCTCTCACAATCTTTCCTTTATTTGAATCACACTAATTTGTTAAGTTATGGTTTCATTTGCCTTTAGTTACAACAAATAATTTAAAATTTACCTTGAGATTTATTTTTTGGACAAATGTGTCATTTACTCTTCAAACATGATGGGGTTTCTTGCTATCTTTATGCTACTGATTTCTTGTTGAATTACATTGCAGTTTGAGAGGTTACACTGTAATCTGAGAGGCTATTTTTCTTTTTCCTTTGTTTTAAATCAGGGATCACATATTTTATGACCCTAAATATAGTCTATCTTGGTTACTGTTTCCTGTTAGTTTGAGCAGATTGTGTATTCTCTTCATGTTAGAAGAAGTGGTCGATACATGCCAATTTTATCCAATTGATTGATGATGCTGTTGAATTCAACTATGTCCTTACTGATTTTCTGCCTGCCAGGCCTGTCCATTTCTGACAGAAGGGTGTTGAACTGACCAATTATAATAGTGGATTTGTCTATGTCTCCTTGCTGGTAGGTCATGTTTTTGTCTCAAAAACAAGATACTTTTATATTAGATGCATGCATTCTGAGCATTATCATATTTTCTTGGAAAATATTGTAATTGTTTAGTGAATATTTCATATAATTTCCTTTCCACATATTTTTAGTGACATCCTAAGGGTTATAATATACCTTTACATCTAGATCAATGTCACATTGAAGTAATACTATGCCATGTCATAATTGTGTGTCTCATGATAATAAAATAATCCTAATTTTTACCTTTGTCCCCAATATCACTGCTTGCCATCCACTTTCAGTCATACATGAACATACAAATGGACATCTGGATATATCCCATATAGCATACATAGAATGCATTGCTCTTATAATTCTCAACTGTGTTGTTTGTCAAATCGATTAATAAGAAAAATAAACATTTTTATTTTAATCGCAGTTATTCCATCTCCAATATTTTTTATTTTTAAATGTAGACTTGAATTTCTGGCCTCTGTGATTTGCCTTTTCTCTGAAGAACTTCTAAAAGCATTATTTTTCTGTGTAGCAGACTTTCTGGCTACACAACTCAACTTTTGTTCATTTGAAAAAGTATTTCTGCATTATTTTGGAAGGGTAATTTCATTGGTGTCTTAGCGTGTTTTGTATAATGATATACTGGAGGCAACTTTATAAAGAATAGAAATGTATTTATATTGTAGTCCAATGATTAGAGTTTCTCCCATCCAAGTACTAACCAGGCCCAACCCTGCTTAGCTTCGGAGATCAGACGAGATCAGGCGCATTCAGGGTGGTATGGCCATAGACTGATTAGAGTTTCTATACCTCAGCTTGCCATATTCATTTTATGTGTGCTATTTATACTTGAGGAGCCCCCCCCCACTTCACATATTAGTTGTAATTGTTTCAAATTTTAAATTGGATATCTCTGCCAGATCTGAAATCTAGTTCTATGGCAGATCCAAGTAGAGTGGTTGATTAGTTTGGTCTGTTCTGCTTTTTTTTCTTGTACTTGGCATGGTGTTGTAACTTCAGTTCTTATCATGCTGGATTGCAAGCTCCAAGTATCTTTCCTTCACACTTTAGTCTACTTCCTTTATTCTAGTTGGAAGAAGTCTAGTGATAGGCTTGTTGTAATAGGAGCTCATCTCTGCAATATGGTGTTATGCTTGGGGCTCATCAGAAAGATGCTCAGTATAACATCCTATTGTGAAAACCCTGGACCTATAACATCCTGTGCCTAATTAGAAGTTTTCCTTTCCACTTGTGATTCCTCTATTTATTTCAGAGACTTTGGTGGCTATTCTTAAATACAATTCACTGTTTTCTGTGCCTTGGAGGAATTAACGAAGGGCCCAGTTCTAAGGCTTGGGAACGGGCATTGCATAGGTTCAAGGAACTGAGCCTTGCTTAAGTTCAGACAGGGAGTACAAATCACATCTTCTAAAATGTGTGTGGCAAGCTAGTGAACATACAATGGTGAACTCACAGCATCAATTCTAAAAGGCACCATTGGGCTCAGAGGCAAGAGTCATGGATTGTGGCATGGGTATGCGTGATGAGAGCTCCAGAAATGCTTTGGATAAGGAATAAGGGAAAAACCTGAACTTTCAGAAATCAAATGAGATGAAATATATACATAGGCTCACTGAGCACTGAAAGGGCAGAAGTACCCCCAAATGCTAGAGAATTTGAGGATATCTACATTACCCTTGATCACTCCAACCATCCTCTTGGTCCCTTTCCCCTTATCCCAGTACTCTCCCACATTCCTGTGGACTATTCTTACTCAGCTCCTTCCCTTCTGATCAGCTCTCTAGAATGCTGCTTCTCCAGAGGGGTCTCAGCATGATCCTCACTGGCTTCCTTTTCTTAGGCCAAGACCTTTATCACTTCAGGCTTTTGCTCCTTTTGATATGAAAATGAAAGCTAAGAGTGTCCTATTGAAAATACATAAAACTCAGAGCTGTAATCTCATAGAGCAGCTTTGCATTCCAGTACAAGATGGGCTCCTTCTCTGACCAAAGCCCAATGGCCAGAATGAAAGCAGAGTCCCAGCAGAAGCATTTTGAATGAAGTTATTTTCTAGTAAATACACATCCAGGAGCTACAGGCCCAGACCCAAAGTATCCTCTGGGGACTGCAGCATCACAAGCAGGAATGTCTACCAGTTTCAACAATCCAAGGAACACTAGCTGAAAGTCAGCTCTAGGTCATTACCACCACGAATCGCAAGGAGTCACTTTTTTCAGCATTTTTAAATGAGTTATATGTTTATATCCTATTAATGACTAACTGGAAATGGAAATCAAAGTATCAGTATGATAAAACCAAAGTGAAGAACTCAAGATAAATCTAACAAAATACAAGCAAAGCTTATATGCTTGATATAGCTGAGAAAGACTAGAGCGTAGCAAAATAAAAAGAGTAATACATTGTGTTTATGCACCGCAAACCTTAATATTGTCAAGATTTCGGTTCTTGGGGTTATCAAGATCTGCTCTAATCCTAGGAGCTGACTGATCTGTGAACATTTATTTTCTCTGCTCAAATAAACCCTAGGAAACTGAAACAGAAATGAAGATATAAATCACTACATGGTTGTATAGTTTCCACAAATCCAAACAGCAATCCTAGAAGGCTACTTGCCTCTAGAAATTGATAAGCAGATTCTAAAATTCACATGGAAAGGCAAATTACAAATACACAAAGCCAACCAACCTAATCTTAGTTCTTCAGCTATGCAGAACACTGAGCAAGCGTCACAGGCTGGCTGTGAATTTGTTCCTGGTTGGAGGATTAAGACAAATTTTCTGTTTTTCAATACATATACACTCATATAAGCATTGTCTGTGTGGAAATGCATATGTTTTCCTCATCATTTTAATTTTGCATTTGATTGTATGATTGTGTGCTTTAAATGTCTATCTCTGCCATAAGTATCATCTCCATAAGGACCAAGCCAATCCCAATACCTGCTCCTCGTTTGCCTCCTAGCATTTAACCCAAGACTGGCATGTGCTCTGTGAATACTTCATTAATGGGATGAATAATTGAATCAGCAGGCCAGGCATGGGGCTACAAGAATGAATGACTCACAACACAGATCTGTTCCACATGAGCTTTCTTGGCCTGTTGAATGTGATTGATTAGAAATCTGTCTTAAGCTTATCAGAAGAGATATGCTAAAGCCACTGACTTTCTTCTTCCTCTCAGACCTCAGAGAGTTCTTCCCTGTTGTTTAAAATATCTATCTTAGACTAGTCAAATAGGCCATGATCAATGCTCTCTACTTCCAGCCACCTCCTCTGGCTCAGTCCCTCTTTGTGAATGTTACTAGATGTATACTTTCAGGTAGGCATGTCTTTATCCTACCAAGCTCAACCTACTTGGTCAAAAGACTCTGTCCTTTGAAATCAATGACATGGGTTTAATTCACAATGTTTTCACTTTCTGCATGAACTAGGGAAACTTACTCACCTGTCTAGATATGTCTGTGTTTGCATGTCTATCAATGAAGGAGCTGAATTGACAAAGCTCTAAGTTCCATTATCCTCTTAACATTCTGATTTTTTTTAAGTGATGGAAGGTAGCACGGTTTAAGATCAGACAGCTCATCTTTCCACACATGTCCTACATTCCAATGATGATTTAATTCTCCCAAGGGGAGGCTTAACACTTTTGAAGCTCTGTTTGGTTTCTTCATTACACAAGTCAGTCTTACTGAAGCCTTGTGCTTCAATAAGACATACTGCAAATAGCAAATGTGAAAGGCAAACAGTTGTTTGGGAGAGTTGACATGGATGATCAAATAACATCTCTGTGAAAATGCCAGCAAGTTTGGGCATTTTCTTTTTAAAGCCTCTTTAGAAAATGGTGATCAAATTTTTAGGATAAGACCAGTGATCACGCCTGTGCTTTCTTGCCAGGACAACGAATTGCTGACTCCTGCTTGATCATTACAAATGAGAAATGAAAAGAACAAGAGCCTCATTACTTTCTATGACTGAATTGTGCCAGGTGAGACCCATGGGAAATGATCTACAGGATGCCTAAACTACTGGCTGCCTATCAACCCATCAGCATCCTTTGAGAAGCAGTAGACTGTAGGGGATCCCACTGAATAACCAGGCCACTTGGCACCCCAAGACTTCCAGAATTTTAGTGCCATTCCAGTGCTTTGGGAACCATTCAGTTTCTCCGAGTGAAGAGTGACTTTCCTGAAATGGAGATATCTTCATCTTCACTCGCCCCACTTTCCCAGTGCTAAGGCTCTCACCCCCCAAGCCCAGACTGGAGATGGAAAAATAGAGTCAATCTGAGCTTCTCTGGTTCATTTTGACGCTAATGTCTAAATCATTGTCTGGTTTCATTAACAGAAGTACTCGTATGATATATGATGAATCCTATTTTATAGATGAAGAAACTTCAGGTACTTACCTAATACCACAGAAACAAGGCAGAACAGAATTAAGCTTCAATTTATACCTAATACCACAGAACCAAGGCAGAACAGAATTAAGCTTCAATTAATACCTAATACCACAGAAACAAGGCAGAACAGAATTAAGCTTCAATTAATACCTAATACCACAGAAACAAGGCAGAACAGAATTAAGCTTCAATTTATACCTGGACTCTAAAACTAAGATTGTCAGCTACATGATGGAGAACTCGGGAAAGAACTGCACCTTCTCCTCTTCCCAGATAGATTCTTTCTTTTTTGAATCATTATTATTATAAAGGTAATATACAGAGGAGTTACAGTTATATAAGATAAAGTGTATATTTCTTTTTGGACACTGTTATCCCTTCCTTCACAATCTTCCAATTTTTCCCTTCCATCCTCACCCATAAATTCATCCTCAAAAATAGTAGTGTCCGGTGAATTCCACTCCTGCATTAGTTCACCCTCCATTTCTGTGCCTCCTCAAACCCTGATAGCTTCTTATGGGTAAAGTCCAGAACACGCTGTCAACTTTGTCCTTCAAGCTGTCATTCACTGCTGAAACACACACACACACACACACACACACACACACACACACACACACACACACACACACACACACGCACACTGCTGCTGGGTTCCTTGGATCTTTCATTGAGCAGGACGGGGTTGTCTGGGTACCCCTGGGGGGCGCCAAATCACCAGACTCCTGAGGACTTTGCCCAAGGCAGGAAACAAGCTGCAAAAGCACTTCCTCTGACCCTTCCTTCTTAGAACAAAAGAGGCAATGACGTTGGCAAGACCTGGACAAGCAAAGGTGAGCGTGCACTGCTTATCCAAAAGTGGGTTAGAAAAGGGGGGAAAAAAGCCAGGGAAGGAGGGAAGGTAAGGAACAGATGGAAGGCTTCTTGTTTTTGTTTCAGTAGTTTATGGTTTGTTTTCAGAGCCTAGCACTGAGCTGTGTGCGCATAATTGAGTAGGGGGGTTAAACCAACAGAGCACATGTGAACACGTGAACAAAACACATACGGAAAAGCACATGAAAGGCGCTTTCAGTTTCCTCATTCTCAATGTGGTTCTGCCATCAGTTAATATACTCAGACACTCATTGTCTCAAACACAGAGAGAAGCTCTAAGCCTTCTACCAATACCACAATCATTCCAAGCTACTAAAATGTTCCTTTTATTATCAAACATTCAGAAGAGTTACTACCTGTCCTGTCTCATTATCATTATTTTCTGCCTGCTAAAGCATATAAATTATGACTCCACTATAAATGATGAGTCATGATAAAATTAAGGAAATAAATATCAATCAATAAAATATATATTATTAAGTAATAACTGAAGGTATTGTTCCCAGCACTTGGCCTATAGCTGATGTCATAAAGAGCCTTGCTTAAAGGACAAACTCATCATTCTTATGTGTATAGCCTCTGGCCCACCTCAGGAGCTTGTCCTGAAATCTGTTCTGTATTCCTACCTCTGCAGAGATCTAGAAAACACTTTCTGTTCTACATGAAGCCCTCTCTCTTCCTATCCTATTCCCGGCCTGAAGGAATTTGCTTGGCTGTGGAGTTGGTCTATTAACTATGTAGTCACCTCGACTACAAAAGTCCTACTCACATGGAAACCAGATAGAAAGATGCAGAAATCAGAGCTGAAAGGTTATAAGAGAGAGAGCATGAGACTAGAGAATTACAAACAGGGTCAAGTTTTAAATAAGCCAATGTTCTAAAGAATGAGAACGATTAAGAACTGGAAGCTCCACTGGAAATTGGAAAGGCAAGCAGACATCATGAAAGCAGAAGAGCTCAGAAGTTGTGGTAAGAGCATGAGATGATTTCTGGATTCATTTATGTTAGAAGACTCATGAGCTCTTCACCTCTCATGACTTAATGCAGGCAGACTTGGGGAGAGAAAAGTTGGTACACGTCATTGCTTAAGAGGTGCAGTCGTACAATGATCTCTTGTAGGTTGCAATGATATTTCAGTTTTTCAACTTGAATTTTAATTTGCAAATATATAAACTGGCCCAAATGGGTTGCTCATAAATAGAACATGACACTGCTTTTCTATAATACTACAAAAGAAATACTAATAGCTCAGAGAATTAACCCTGTTGTAATTATTCCTTGTGATGTATTTTTATATGGATTAAATAAAACCATCCACTTCCCCAGAAACAAGTCAAAAAACCTCAATGAGTAAAGCACTAGCCTTGAGCTTAAGTGCTCAGGGACAATGCCCAGGCCCAGAGTTCAGGCCCAGCGACTGACAAAAAGAAAAAAAATGAGTATGAAAAACAAAACAAAAGCTTGGCACAGTGGCCCATGTCTGTAATCCTAGCTTCTCAGGAGGCTGAGATCTGAGGAACACAGTTCAGAGCCAGCCTGGGCACTAAAGTCCCTGAGACTCTTATCTGCAATTAACCACCAGAAAACCAGAAAGTGGCGCTGTAGCTCAAGGGATAGCCTTGAGTTGACGAGCTCAGGGACAGCACCCAGGCCCAGAGTTCAAGACCCAGGGCAGGAAAAAAAAAAACAAACAAAACCTCACTGACAGTAGGTACATCACCCCTCAAAGACCCTCATTCTCTTCTCTAAACAATGCAAATGTTATGTCTTAATGATAGCTGATCTCCCCCTGACTTCCTGTTGTGTCTATCATATATATTATCATCTACTTTCAAAAGTAAGACCAAAGGGAATGCTTCAAACTAAAAAGCTTCTGTACAGCAAAGGAAATAACAAAATAAGAGAGAGCCTAGGGAAGGGAATAAAATATTTGTGAACCATACAGTTAATAATGAGTTAAGCAAAGTGTATAATAAACTCAATTCAATAGTAAAAAATGAACTTAACCTGATTTAAAAAATAAATACAGAGACTGGGAAAACATTTGTCAAAGGTGCCAGATATATGAAAAATACCCAGCATCACTAATGGGAATGCAAACAAAAACCACAATGAAAGCCAAGTGCTAGTGGCTAATGCCTGTAATCCTAGCTACTCTTGAGGTTGAGAGATCTGAGATCACAGGTTCAAATCCAACCTGGGAAGGAAAGTCTATTAAACTTTTATCTCCAACTAAGCAACAAAAATCTGGAAGTAGAGGTGTAGCTGGAGTTGATAGAGCACTAGCCTTGAGCACAAAAGTTCAGGACAGTGCCTAGACCCTGACTTGAAGCCCCAGACCCAGCACAAAACAAACAAGCAAAAACAATAAAATGTCACCTCATTTTTATTAGGATAACTATTATATATGTGTGGATGTGTATACACACACACATGACATATATTTATAATGAGAATAGGACAAGTTACGCAATAGAAACATCCTCCAGGTTTATGAATGAGAAAGTCAGGGTAACAAAGGAAATAAAAGAAGAAATGAACTGTGGGTTGGAGAAAGGTGAGACAGAAAAAATACATAAAAAGCATAAAAGTGATGGAGAAAAGGGGAAAAGAGTTTTCAGATCTTACCCTGACTCCCCTGGGAAGAGGAGAGGAATCCTAAGACACAAAGACTTGGTAAGCCTTAAACCCAAATTTATCATGGTAGTGACTGCTCCTGGCTGGAAGTTAGCATTTAAAAGAAAGGTATTTTGTTTTAATCTCAGAGTGCTGCAGCCAGATGCCAGTTGTTTGAGAGGAAAATTCTCTGGGGACCTGAAAATAAGCAACAGTCACTCAGCTAGGAAGCTGGTCTTGAGAGGTAGTCAGGGAGAGGAAGAGGATCGAACATGGACCTGCTAAGATGTTTAAAAAGCAGGAAGGTAAAGCAACAAGGGAGTAAAGTCAACAGCTCTGGTGAGGATTCTGTCATGTGAGGGTCATTGTAGAAACAGCACCAATGCCAAAGTTGGCCTCCGGGGGAGATGTCCTACAGCTTTATAGTTTTGCTGTAATAACCGAATTCCATTACCAAAAGAAAAAGCAATAAATATTTGACAGGTCAGATGGATAACTGCACCCTGTCTGGCTCTTCTACTACATACTCAAGGACCATAAGTAAATCAGTTTTGTTTTTCAGGTTACAATCACCTCATTTATAAAACAAGAGACTAAAGCTCATCAAATCTCAAAGTGTAAAGTGTCCAAATATTTTTTGGAGTGCTTGTTATACTAGAACTTGGACCCCTAGTCCCAGGGATCTGATTCAGTAGGTCTGGAGTGGGGCCCAAGGATTTGGCTTTCTGTCAAGTACCCAGATGATGCTAGTGGGAAGATCCAGAGACCACTCTGAGCTAGAGGATGGCTCACTTCCTTGGCACCCAGGAATGTTTGGAGCAATTAAAAGTCTTCATTCTGAAGCTCAAGCTAGAAAATTTGTTTCTGTAGTATGCGAAGGACAACATAAGCTCTCAACAGGGCGTATGAGTCGCAGCTCAAAATTCTCAACTCCAGCTTCTACACTGGAGTTGGCACATCCAACACTTCAATATTATTTGCCCTAAAGAGATCCTAATGATTCAGAGATAGGGATGGAGGCAGTAAAAGTCTCTGTCTTCTGAATTCCACAGCTGGCTGGAGACACCTCTGCTTCTGATCCACACCAGTCCTCATTTAAATAGATAGAAGTAGCCCTCAGGACATGAAGGTTCTCAACTAACCAGAAGAATACAGGTTAAGGACATAGAGTGTCCTTATGGTGTGTGTGGTAAAGATGAACATAAAATCACGCATTCATCAAGATTCAGTATAGTACTGGACATACATAAACTCAGCACATGCTATGACACATCAGCTTCAATATGGGACTGTTTGTCCTCCGCAGGTGACCTTCCCTTCACAAAATATTCTTATTATGTATCCCCACTTCATTAGGACTGTTTTTACTCTGCTCTCATAGTTGTGTTTCCTCAGGGTATCTGAGTTAAAAGGTGTTCTGGGATCCCATGTATTTAGAAATTGGAAAACTGTAGGTTTTCTTTATTGTTGACATTTCTTGGACTTTGTAAGATGGCTATTTTTTTTTCCAATGGGAATTTCCAAAAGAAACATTTGGTTTTTGGTGATCCCCAAATATATAGGACCATGGAATTTTTATGATGAAGAATTCTTATTAACATTTCCTCACATTGTGAAGTGGGAGAAATTGCTCTAAAGCTAAGCTCTACTTCGAAGACCCTGGTATTCTCATACATAGGCACTCTCAGGGAAGTCCTGCACTTGCTTCCTACTACCATGATTGGCTGGGAAATTGCCATATATCCTGATATATGAGGATGAGGGGAAAGACACTATTTGGGCAAATATCTAGAAGGCCAATTTTTTTTTCACTAGAAAGTATAGACCTTTTGAAATGGAGATGCTGATGTTGTCTCTGTCAACATCACTGAAAATGTGTGGTAGTGGTGGTGGCGGTGGTAGACTAGGTGCTGGGAAAACCGTGTATGAATGCCTTCATTCTCAATGGGAAGAAAAGGTGAAAGACCAATTCTGAGAAGGCAGAAGGAAGTTAGTGAGAACTGATAACTCTATAAAAACAGGGAGGGGTTGCTGTTGCCTTCCAGGCCTGGGAAAGTTATTACTAATAACTGCCATCGATACTTGCAACCTCTCTAGGATATTATCAGCTCCTAAATGTTATTACAGTGTTCGAGATGAATAGTCACCTTGAAGTGTGGTCAAGATCATACCAGATAGATGTGCATTAAAGAAATGTGCTTCTGATGATTAAACCAAGAGAAGAAGTGGCTGCCCTTTTCAGAAAAGGGCTTTAAGCAGTTGGGATCTCTGCAAGATGAAATGGAGAGAACACTTGGGTCACACACTCTTATTTGAAGTCCTTGAGCTCAGTAACACTACTATGCCTCTGCACTTCCTAGGGATTTTGTATAGCTCACTGAATTCTCCTAAGAACATTCATGACGGTGACAGCCTTTCCCCACCCCCACCAGCTTCTTATTTCATTATACCTTGGTCTACTTATTTTATCCAATTGAAAGGAAACAGCTGCAAGCAAAACATAGTTGGTTTATGTTTAAAGGTTCATTGTTGACTGGTCTTACTGCCATCTAAGCTGAAACTCTCTATTCCACCTTTAGCCAGCAGAACTATGCCATCTCTGCACTAGTGTAGGGTTTGAAAGCTTCACCACACATGACACAGACCCTGGGAAACCTGTCCTGTATGTGTGCAAAAGTGCATTGCTTGAATCATTTTTAAGGTGGGCAGCATACTAAGAGGTTGATTTTTTTTTTTTATTGCAAGGAGAGGAAAGTGTTTTAAGACAATTGGCATGCCACAAGGAAAGTCCTGGCAAGGGAGCTTCCTACAGAAAAACGTCATTTACCCCAAGGCTGAAGTGACTCACTTGGCTCTTTAGTAAGTCACTCTCTCAGCCAACCCTTCTCTGTATCTGGCTTTCCTTTATCAGGCTCCCGGAGGCATCCTAAAGCCTGTGAATGTGGCTCGAAGTTGGAACATTGACTTTCCTTTCCTCTGCAGTAGGGGCTCTTGGTAACTGGATCAGTGTGGCAGATTGTCCTAAGCAGCAAGGGAAATCTTCAGCTCTCTTAGGTCCAATGTGGTCTGACAGCAAGCTCAGCTCAAAATACTTACATTTCATTTATGTGGTTACAAACTAAATGAGTACTAAAAGCCCCTGCCATGGTGAGAAAAAGTAGTAGGGCAGGAGAGCAAAGAAATTCTGGGATGCTAGAAAAATATCAGACTTGCTTCACTGTATTATGGAAAGATTTGCCACAGATAAAGCAGAGGGAAATTGGGAACTGGTCATTTGAAAAAAAGGCTTAAGCTGATGTAGTTATAGTTATTAATGATTAACAATGACATTAATAAGACATGGATTATTCTGCTTTTCCATCTCACTATTCAGTGTTTCTTAACTCCCTTTTCAACTATTCAGCATGTGTAATTTGGATTAAAGAAATATGATATCTTGAAAGCTTATTTTGGATTCTCCCAGGTGCCTGCCTTCAAAAGGGTACTGTCTAAAAAGGGTGGGCAGATGTGGTAAGCAGATAAGTTCACCAGTTATGGCTACACTGAAATAATGAGGCATCTCTATGCTTATATCACAGAAATGAAGATGAGAGGGCCATTCAAAACCAAAAAGACATTTCCAAATCCTACCCACACTGCTTCTTGGTTATGTAAAATAACCAAGTACTTGAATATTTCTGACTTGACTCTCATTTGAATGTATGACAATCTTCCTGGGGTACAAACATCAACAAGTAGGGGAAACCAGCAGGAGTACTTACTTACTGGCAGGGTAGTGGTCAGTAGGATCTCTTTGAGAGCTAAATGGGGATTTCATTTGCCTTTGGGCTCTGTATGTTGAATAGGATTGGTGAGATTTCTTTTCTCCCTTAATTTTCATGGTTATCATTATCTTCCCCTTCTCTGTGTAGGATTCCTTTTCAGTTTTATTTGTCGTGTAAAGTTTTATTTGTCCTCAATGATAGCTTTATTGAGTAATCTAGGTTGGCAGTTGTTTGTTTTCAGGGCCTAAAATGTATTGTTCCATGCCTTTGTTGATTTCAATGTTTCTGTTAAGAAGTCTGTTGTTTTTCTTTTTCTTTCTTTTTTTTTTTTTGCCAGTCCTGGGCTTGAGCTCAGGATCTGAGTACTGTCCTTGGACTTTCTCAAGGCTAGAGCTCTACCACTTGAGCCTCAGCACCACTTCCGGCTTTTTTCTATGTATGTGGTAGCGAGGAATCGAACCCGGGTCTTCGTGCATGCTAGGCAAGCACTTTAACCACTAGGCCAAACTCCCAGCCCTGTTGTTTTTCTTATGGGATTGCCATTGTAGATGAGTTGATGCTTCTCTTTTGCAGCTTTAAGTATTTCCTCCTTGTTTTAACTGTGATGTGACTTGAAGCAGGAGGAGGTGGCATTGAAGAGTTGCTAAGGACGTGACATCAAAAGATGTCATGTGCGAATCCATAAATACATACATATGTACAAGGATATACACATATATGACATCTATAATAAATGTTCAAAGCAATATGCAAAATAAATAATCAAAAAGAACATAAATAGAAAGAGTGTCAAGCTATCCTTTTTTTTTTCAGATGATATTATCCTATACTTAAAAGAACTAAAAGACTCCATTAGAATACTCTTACATTTTAGAAATCTTAAGATTTTCTTTAAGCACAGTAAGAAGATGTAAAATCAACATTCAAAACCATAGACGTTTATACACTAATAACCTCACTAAGAAAGAAGTCGAGAAATAAATCCCATTCATATTAACCTCCATAATAAATGTAGACATAAACCAAAGATGTTCAAGGCCTTTATAATGTCAGCTATGAAAGAAATTATAGAAGATACTAGAAGATGGAAAGTCCTCTCATATGCATGGAGTATATGAATAAATATTGTTAGAGTGATTATGCTACTAAAAGAAATAGATAAATACATATACAAGATCTTATCAACGCTCTAATGACATTCTTCACAGATAAAGAAATCCTAAAATCATATGGAAACACACACACACACACACACACACACACACACACACACACACACACACTCCTGAGCAATATTTGCAATGCTGGGGATATTCACAGATTTTGATTTCAAAATATCACATTCACTCATCAGGGTAGGGTCACATTTTATAGTCTTCATTTTCTCACTGATAAGCCTAGATCCTGACAGAGAAATAAAATTGACCTGGATCCAAGCGCCACTGGTCACACATGCTGACCAACTAGAGCCTGGTGGTGTCAGGGAGAGTAAATGTTTCCAAGGCTAGGGCAGGCAGTGGAAGGGGATAGAGATTCTGAAGGTGGAAACAATTTACTCTTTAGATACTGACAAAAGCAACAACTAGGAAAGGCCAAGGTCCAAGAGTTTATGACTTTTAGCAATTTTGAATCATCTCTTTGAGATGACAACTGAATTGTTCTTGAAAAATCTATCCCACAAAAGGAAAGCAGCTTGTTGCTACATTCTATATGTACTATATTCTACATTAACTGTAGACTCCAGGGATGGAGGTGGAGCTGATGTGAAAATAGTCAACGAGGGCATGGGAATAAAATCCTTTCTATGCTACCCTAACTTAAAATATCCCTTCTCTCTGAAAAATATGTATCCACACATATGGTCACTCTGATGTCCTCTCTTCTTCATCCACAAAACCAGGCTCCAATATCCTTTATGGATCTCTTCTCTGGTGACATCTACAGTGGTCAAAGTAACAGCAAAAATCTGAAAGCTGAATCAGTCTTAATGTTTGCTGAGAAATGGAACTGAGGACTAGCAGCAGTCAAGACAGCTTTAAGATGATACATTTGTGTACCAGGAGCTGGTGATTCATGCCTGTGAAATTCAGGCTGAGATCTGAGGATCTTGGTTTGTTGTCAACCTGGACGGAAAAGTCTGTGCGATTCTTATCTCCAAGTAACCACCCCCACACAGGAAATGGACCTCAAGAGACAGAATGACAGGCTTGAGTGAAAAAATTAAGGATGATGGGGAGTCACTGAGTTCAAGCCCTAGTACTGGCGCTATAATGCCAGTGTGTGTTGTGTGTGTGTGTGTGTGTGTGTGTGTGTGTGTGTGTGTGTGTGTGCGCGCGCACGCGCATGCGTATACATGTATGAGTATCTTTCCCATAGTCCAACCTTGCCACTGAAATGGCTCTTTCTCTAAAAGTGGGTAGCACACGGGTAAACGGTCCATTTGTGAGATCCACAGTGAGCTCCCCCACCTGTAGAGGGCACAGTACATTTTAAATCAAGCATTCCTGTCTTAATGTATGAAGCCTGGAGTCTTTAGTCAGGATGCCTCTGATTGATATTCTTCTTTCCTCCAGCAGTCACATCCCCAAACACTCAAGTACATATTTGGCCTGCAGTGTATAGCTATCCCTGCAGTGTATAGCTATCCAGTCTCTCTGGAGACTGGATCGTTATTAAACATTAGCTAATTAGCGTTAATAGATAAGCATCTTATCCCACCACGATCCAGAGTCACCACTGCGCTCACTCTTGAAACCAACGATCTGCTTGGCTTTCAGCAAAGCCTGCTTTATTGATGGTTTCTGGGATGAAACTGGCAATCGAGATTCCCCCATCTGATCTCATTCTTTCAGATCCATGCATCCTGGCTGGCTTTGTCCCCTCTCGTCATGTAAATGCAATTGTTTCATCGCTTCCTTTCTCAGAGCTGGGGTTTTGTCCAGAGCTTGGCTTGGCATCCGTGTTTAAGGCCTGAAACCTTAGGCTACCCCCGCCCCCACAAGCCCTGCCATGAGTGTTTAGAGAGCTCCTGCGGGCCCCTTCAACCAGTGACCCCCTCCTGTCGGCCCATTTGTCTTGAGGGTTACTCTTGGGGGCTCTGAGCAGAACGTTCCAAGTTGGCCCTGGCCCTTGGCAGACAAGCCCCTCGATTGTTACTGCCGACCCCAGGTCGCTTTGGGGAGGAGCTTGCCTTGCAAGAATCTGGGCCAGGCATGCGGATGAAGTAGGAAAACGTGCTATGGCACAGGCAGGCCTTGATGTATGCCCCGGTGGACAAAAGCTGCCAGTGTCAGCTTGATTTGCAAGATCAACATTCATGAGTTCCACTGCTTAGAAAGGGGGATTATCTGCGGAACGGAGGGGTCTGAATGGAAGCCGTAAATAAGTGATTTCACACTACCAAGCAGGAAGAATATTCTGCCTCCTAAATTATTCTGAACAGCATGTTCGGCCCCTCCCAGGTTCCCACCACTGACTGGCCTTGGGGAGGGGCGAGTGTCCTGTGTTCAGACTTCTTGGACTTCTTGGAGCCTGAGTCTAGGCTTTACAGAAAAGCACTGGTGTTTCCTGATCCATTCCGGGTTTTCTTTGATAATTGCTCTGGTAATCCATTCCAGGGCTGGGATTGTGCCAGAATTTGCCACTGTCCCTGCCCACACACTGTCAATCCTGCTTTGCTGGGGCCCCCAAGCTGCCAACACCCCACAGATGCAGGGGTTCAAAAAAATGTGCTCAGTGAATGCATCCAGCATCAAAGGCGTGGAGAGGGTCTTTCAGCAGCTGCCTAAGTAGGGACGTGCTCCCAGCTACCCTCATTTTGGAGCTCAGTTTGCTCTGAAATGGAAATGTATCTCCAGATGCAAAGAGAAAGAATGGAGGGAACTGCGTGTGTGTGTGTGTGTGTGTGTGTGTGTGTGTGTGTCTGTGTGTGTTGTGATTTCTTTTTTCCACTCTGTGCAAACGATTTCTCATTTTGTCTCCCTCTCATCTCTCCTTTGTGGAAGCTCTGCTGTGTTAACCCTGTGAGGCCCCTCCGCTGTCTAGTGGTCTGACCTTCTTTTCTTTTCTCTCCTATGGCTGTTACCCGACTTGTAGCTTGCTATCTTCAGAATGACAACTAAACTGTCCCTTCTGGGGGAAATGTAGTTTTGGTATGGGAAGAAACTATTAGGGGGAAAAAAAACCCCAAAACTAGTAGTTTGGGGAAAGCTAATTGTTAGATGATGTTGGAATTTTTTGTTGCTCTTGGGCATAGGGCTTGAACTCAGGGCCTGGGTGCTGTCCCTGAGCTCTTCCCACCATTTTGAACTACCATTTTGAACTGCAGCTCCACTTCTGGTTTTCTGGTGGTTGGTTGGAGATAAGAGTCTCACTATCTTTCCTATCCATGCTGGCTTCGAATACTCAGATCTCAGTTTCCTGAATAGCTAGGATTACAGGTGTGAGCCACCAGCACCCAGCGATGTTGATGCTGGAGTCTGCTGTGTAAGGGGGTCAGCTGAAGGCAAAACCCAGGAATTTTTTTCCTTACTGCTGGACTTCCTACTTACACCACTCCCATGGTGTCTTTGGTTCTTGGGTCACTGACTGAGGAGAAGCAGCTTCTCCAGGGGCTGAGGAAAGGTGCTGATAGGAATGCTGGAGAGTAAATGCCAGTAGCTCAAGAGCCATCCCCATGAGAATGGTGCTCTGATACTTAGTGGAAAAATTTCCGTCTTTAAGCCTTTCAAGGAGAGAAAATGTGTGTGTGTGTGAGAGAGAAAGAGGGCGGGGGGGGGGGGAGAAGAGGGGCCAGGGGAATGAAATTCCAGGTAATATGACAGATAGAGGTAGGAAACATTAGGGCACCATGACATAGTTCAGCTTGTTCCTGAAGCAGAAGAGTGAATCTTTCCACTAACAAATATTATGAGGCCATGGTTCAGTGCTGGTGAAGGTGAAAGTCTGCAAGGCCACTGGAAACCTTGATTGACATGGGTCTGAAGACCCAAACCGTAGAATATATAAAGACACAGAAGAGAACTGATGCTGGTTAGGCTATAGATAAGGCTCATTGTGGACATGGGGCCAACCCATCCATGGCTTTCTGTGGAAGGTCACCCATGTTTACTGAATGAATGGGGACTACAGAGAAGCCTGCTGGCTTCCAAAGCTTGAAGGAATGGTCTCTGAGCTTTTAGACCTAAGGCTGGTGCTCAACCATGTGTGCCCCATTTCACTTCCAGCTTTTTTGGTGGTCAATTGGAGATAAGGGTCTCATGAACTTTCCCACCAAGACTGGCTTTGAACCAACATCCTCAGATCTCATCCTCCTGAGTAGCTAGGATTACAGGCATTCAATTATTCTTTCTTGACAAAGGATATATATGTGATGGCATGTTATGTTATATATGTATGGTATGTTAAAATTTATGAAGAAAAGGAAAAGCGAGAAAGATACATATGCATAGCAGAAGGAAAGATATATAGAAAATAAATGATGAAATTTGAAAATAATGAAGTGAGCCATTCAAAAAGGAAGGGGGGAAATGACAGAAGGGATTTATGAGAGAGTGATGATTCTCCTGTATCATTTTGCATATGATTTGTGCCCTGGGAAGCTTAATTCATGTTCAAGGTATTAAAAAAAATAAGTTACACACTAGTGACCCCTGTCTGTAATCCTAGCTGCACAGGAGGTTGAGATGTGCAGGATTCAGGTTTGGAAGCCAGCTTGGGTGGAAAAGTTCGAAAGATTCCATCTCCAAAACAGCCAGCAATCACTTGAGCTAGAGATATGGTTCAAGGAATAGCCATAAGAGTTGAACAAGTGCAAGGCCCTTAATTAAAGCCTGGTATAAGCAAAAATAGACTATGGTAACTAAGTGCAATATATTATTCTAGATTTTGTGCTGGGAAACGTTATTGGTTGTTACAGACAAATTCTAATGTTGTCTCTAATAATTCTGTTTCCTGATATTTGTTACCTCTGTGATGATCTTTAGATGTGGGCTGGATTTGTTGACTCACTTTTCTTTCCCACTATGAGTATGATTATTTCTTTCTGTCTCTCTTCTCTCTCTTTCTTTCTTTCTCTTTCTCTTTTTTTCTCTTTAATTGTTCAAAGCATTTTTTCATTTAACAAGGCAGATCAATGATCTCTAATTACTCACTAATTACTTTTTTTGTCAGTCATGGAACTTGAACTCAGAGCTGGGAACTGTCCCTGAGCCTCATTGTGCTCAAAACTAGTCCTCTATTACTTGAGCCACAGCACTACTTCCTTGACTTACTTTTAATACATAGAACAGGATAGAAGTAATGGAATGCTACTTCAAAGATTAGGCTATAGAAGCTGAGTGAGGTCTCCATTTGGGAGATTTGCTTTATTTGAATTCACTCAAAGTGGTCCTGCCCAATGAGGTGAGCTGCCCAGTGGAGGTGTACCTTTGGTAAAGAGCCAAGGAAGACTATGGGCCAATAGCCAGTGCCATATACCAAGTCCTGATAATAGCTGTTTGTGTGAGCATGAAAGTGGTCTTCCTGAAAGCTGAATTTTCAGATGAGAACACAGCCCACAGCTAAGCCCTTGACTACAGTCCAGTGAGATGCCCTGAGTCAAATAACTCTGATAGGCCCCACTAGGTGCCCAATCCACAGAAACGGAAATCATAAGCTCCATTTTCAACTAATAAGTTTTAGAGTAATCTGTTACAGAGAGAAAAGAAACATGCCATGTCACTTGACAGATTTGCAAGATGAGCAGTAATATATACGAAAGCAGAGAATGTATTGAACATTGTTAGTTTGAGTGTCTTAGGCTGTAAGATAATATCTGCATTCTCTGGAGACATATAGGAAGAAAATGGTCATGAGGTTTGCAACTGACTCGCAAATAAGTACATACAATTTCGTGTTTTTAACATTTATAAAACTTGATATTTATTGAGGTAGATGTAAATAGACAGAGAGAAAGGGGAGGGGGGAGGGATGGCCCAGAAGAATAAATGACAAAGTGGAAAGAGTTTTGTGGGTGAAGAATTTTGTGGGTGTACTCTGTACACCCATAAAATTTTCGGTGTGTTTGAAATGATTACTGAACAAGTTTGTTCAAAGTATCAGATCATTGTGATACAGCCTTTTTTTTAAAAAAATATTTTATTGTAAGGATAATGTATATTAGGGTTACAGTTACATTCGTCTCACACATTGATGCCCCTTCTCATGTTTTTGTCCCCGTTTCCCTTCTTTTACCCCCTCCCAATCATCTTGTTATCTTTTTAAAGACATGTACTAAAGCTGGGCTCTGTGTACTTTATGCCTGTAATCATGATGAATGATTATAGAGGTAGATGTCAAGAGGATTGCAGTTCAAGGCCAGCATAGGCCAAAAGGTAGTGAGGCTCCCATCTTAACTAACAAGCTGGGTGTCATGGTACACTGTCTAATTCTTGTTGCACAAAAGGCAGAGGTATGAAAATCATGGTATGGCTGGCCCTGATCAAAAATTATAAGAAGTTATTTAGAAAATTACTAAAGCAAAACTGTGATGGGGAATGGTTCAAGTGGGAGAGGGCATACCTAGTAAGTATAAGGCCCTGAGTTCAAATGTGGAAATAATTCTGCTATGCCTTTAAGTTGCTGTTCTACAATGGCACGTGACCTCCCCTCACTCCTACATAAGGTACCCTTTCTGTGATTTTTAAATTCTTCATAACACTGTAACTGTAGAGGGGCAATGCTCTCATGAACTATAAGCCTCCTATGTTTTGCTCATTGTTTTCTTGTTTTCTATTAAAAAGAAATGCAAGTTCTTTCTAATATAGAAATATAGCTTCTTAGTGGTGGCTCCCACCTGTAATCCTAGCTACTCAGGAGACTGAGATCTGAGGATCAAGGTTCAAAGCCAGCCAGGGCACAAAAGGACCTGAGACTCTTATCTCCAATTAACCTCTAGAAAACGGGAAGTAGGGCTTGGCTCAAGGGTAGGGTGGTAGCCTTGAGCTGAAGAGCTCAGGGACAGTGCCCAGGCTGAGTTCAAGCCCCATGACCCACAAAAAGAAAAAGAAAAAAAAAAGAATATAGCTTCTTTTATATTATAGTTCTTTATATCTTTTATTCCTTTATATCTTGTATTTCTTTTTTTTTGGCCAGTCGTGGGCTTGAGCTCAGGGCATGAGCACTATCCTTGGACTTTCTCAAGGTTAGAGCTCTACCACTTGAGCCTCAGCACCATTTCCAGCTTTTTTCTATGTATGTGATACTGAGGAATCGAACCCGGGTCTTCATGCATGCTAGGCAAGCACTCTACCACTAGGCCAAACTCCCAGCCCATCTTGTATTTCTTTTTTAATAGTTTCTTTCATATCATATTTTTTAATTGAAAAGAAATACAGATTTCTTTTTTATAATCTCATTCTTGGGAGCTAGCACTCTTAACATCTTTGGGCAAGTTATTCTTTCCAGGCTCTTCTTTTCTTTAATAGTTTTATTAGGATACAATTAATATATGGTAAACTTCACCACTAGAAAATATATAATTCAGTGCTTTTTCCCCTAGTTGTGCACCATCCACTTAATTTTAGAACATATTTGTCATCTACTCCCCCCACCCACCAAATAAAAAACATTGTCTATACCTAGCAAATAGTTGCACCATTCCCTGGTCCCCGCAGCTCTTGAAAACCATCATTCCGCTTTCTTCCTCTGCAGTTATGGCTATATAACTAAAGACACTTGTCATATTTTATGTATGGCCTTCGCCACTCAGCCTCATGTTCTCAGGACTCATTCATGTCATAGCATGCAGCTGTTTTGTTTCTTTGCAGGCCGAGTTAGTAACCCAATCAGAATCCTGTTCATGACAGGCTTGTGCTCTATCATGAAATATGCCCCAGTAGATCATCGTTTTATTGTCAGATAATATTCCATCCCATTGATATAACAGTATGTTATCCACACATTCATTTGTGGATATCTGGTTTGTTTCTAATTCTTGGCAATCGTGAGCAGTGCCTCCAGGAACACTGATGTAGACATGGCTATCTACCTGAAAGATACAGTTCACAACCGAAGGCCTGTAAGTGGGACTGCCGGCTTATCTTATTCTACATTCACTGTATTTTCCTGGATCTAATGTGCTGTTAGGTTAGTTTTTTTTTCCTAAAAGTTCTTTTGCTCATCTTAGGGCAATGCTGTCCCAAGTATGGCTGCCTGCCTGAGTTTCTCTTTGTGGATTTGTAAGAGGCACACTTCTTCATAGACTCTAATGATTGATGAGGTAAGACAGTACAGGTACAAGCCAAATTCTATGCCATCTGTGGATCCTGTTGCAGCCCACTTGTGTTCTTTTCCTCCACTGAATGATTGCTTAGACTCTTTGCCAACCATTCTGGCATTTCTACTTCCTGCCTCAGATCACATTATAAACATTTTAAGTGCATACCTTTTGTTTTCCCCAGAGCCATGAACTGTTGGAAAGCAAGATCCAGGCATTATCTTTCCTTCAAGTTTTTCATCACGCTCAACCAAGTATGTGATTTAATTAAATGCTGTTAGTCAGAGACTCTTTGCTATACTTCCTTAATTCCCCCACAGCACTTAGACGAGTGTTGAGCACATAAGATGTGTTTATTTAATGCTAAATAAATGCATTTTTTACCTCCTAAGATTTCCTGAAATTATTTCTACCATTCAGCTTCTTAACATGACTTCTAGTAGACCAGCATGTTCATTCTGTCTTGTACCCAGGAAAGATTCCCGTTTGTCTACAGAGTTGCTATTGGCACATCCCCCACCAGTCGTCCAATGTATTTTGTAGAATACAGCGACAGAAGTGGGCAAAGCGATTTCTCTTTTCTTGTTCTGCAGAAACTGATCTGAAACACACTGTTTTGATCTGCTCTTGACCTTTCTCCATGGTTATATCTTGCAAAAAGCATTTTTTTTCCATTGTGCTGGGCAATAAAGGAAAAGAAGAAAGAGGAAGGAAAAGAGTGAGGAGGAGGGAAAGGAGAGTGAGGAGAAGGAGAAGGAGAAAGAAGAGGAGGAAGAGAAGGAGGAGGAGGAAGAAGAGGAGGAGGAAGAGGAGGACGAGGAGGAGGAAGAGGAGGAAGAGGAGGAGGAGGAGGAGGAAGAGGAGGAGGAGGAGGAGGAAAGAACCTTTGGGAAAGGTGTTGTGGAACCTTTGCATATATAGCCTTCAAATCCAGTATATAGAATATGGATGGGCTCCCCCACTTTTTGAACCCCTCCCCCAAAGTCTTGTTTTTAAATTTGGAACTAGAGATGTTGAATGAAAGCTCATCTGAATGGTTCTTGATTCTGCAGTCTAGTTGGGACCCAGTGGATCGTGTTAATGATCATTATGATTAGTGGAGACTGTTTCACACACAATCTCTGGATCACCACTTTGTTTTTCACAACTAAAACACACAAACACTCTCACCATCACAGCCACCCTGACATATTTTAAAACTCCTTTGAGGACTTAGCAGGTATTTTTAGGGTTTTTTGACACATTTTGTTATTTTCCTGCAATGTAAAGGGAAGACAATGTTAACCAATAGAGTATTTTGGAATTCCAGATGATAGAGGAGTTCTCATAATTCAACATGGCAGCCTTTCTATTTCTCTTCTATCAGAAAATAGAAATGGAAAGCTCTTAGAATTTCCTTCTTTAAATTCTTTAAAGAGTACTCAGCAGTGAGATTTCTTCCTGTATATTGGGGTTGAGACTAATAGTTTGTTCATTGATACCATAAACAATGAAGAAGTATAGCATTTTCTTTTTTATTTTTGCCAATCCTGGGCTTAAGCTCAGGGTCTGAGCACTCTCCTTGGACTTTCTCAAGGCTAGAGCTCTACCACTTGAGCCACAGCATCACTTCTAGTTTTTTTTATGTGGTACTGAGGAATTGAACCCAGATCTTTGTGCATGCTAGGCAAACACTAGCCAAACTCCTGGCCAAAGTATAGCATTTTCTTTGGGCTTTTACCTTGCAATAAATATAATCAAGAAGGCATAAAGGCCCTATATAACAAAAGCTGTACAACCTTGAAGAAGGAAATTGAATAAGTCACCAGAAGATAGGTAAATGATAAAATCTATTTCAGAAAATCATCTATATCATAAAATTTGTATCATAAAAATGACTCTACTACTGAAAGCAATCTATAGACTTAATATGCTTCTTGCCAAAATCTCAATGTCATTCTTCACAGAAATAGGGAAACTCTTTAAAGTTATGAAAGGGGTGCCAAAGCAATGTGGACTTAAAAATAAGCAGTTCTGGACATATTACATCACCTGGCTTCAAATTATACCACAGAGATATAGTAACAAACAGCTGTCCCGGAGCATTTTTTGCTCAAGGCTAGCACTGTACTAATCGAGCCACAGCTCCACTTCTAGCTTTTTTTGTGGTTAATTGGAAACTAAGAGTCTCAGAGACTTTCCTGCCAAGGCTGATTTTAGAACATGATCCTCAGATCTCAGCTTCCTATGTAGCTAGGATGATAGGTGTGAGCCCTGGGATCCAGCCAGATTCTACATTTTAATAGCAATAGTTGGAAAGATTTTTTTAACATAAGAAATTTCCTCAAACCAGATGGCAGAGGTTCATACCTGTGGTTCCTAGTGACCTTAGAAGGCTGAGATCCAAAGGATCAAGATTCAAAGCCACCCTTGTAGAAAAGTCTGACTCCATCTCCAATTAATGATTGAAAAAAGCCAGGCTAGATGCATGAATAGATGCATGAACAAGGAAGCTGATTGAACACTAGTCTTGCTTTCAAGCTCTAGTCCTCCCCGATCCACTCTACCCACCCCCCACTCCATCCACCAAAAAAAGTCTTCAAATCAAATTGTAGCCTTGTACATAGATGATTAAGAGCTTCCTTTACTAAAGACAGTTTTATGATGAATAGGTAGAAAATAACTTTAGTTGGATTATTCTAGGTTGCCATTTTAAAACATCGCCTTGGAATGCCTAGCCAATGGGTAGCTCCACTTTCTGATTTGCTACTAATTTGTAGCTATTGTCTTACTCTGGCGGTAATGTTAATGTCTTAGTTAATGTCTTAGTCTACTTTCAGTAGCTGTGACACAATTGGGTAACTTCTAACTAGTAGAAATTTAGAGCCAGAATCAGAAACCTTGGGCTCTCCTAGCAGAGATTTGCAATAGAGCAAAACCTTGATACAAAAGGTCATATAGTAGGACACTGAATGAAAGGATCTCTAGGATATAGAAACATAAGCCATATAATGAATGATTGTTGTTCTTAAGGTACTATGTTATCTCTCATCTCTTTTGCTGTCCCTTGGTTGTCTCATATTGTTACAGTATCTCACTTTGTTACCTGATATATCGGATATATTTGTATTTGGTTATTTGAAATTGGATAGGGAAGGGGGGAAAACAAGATGAGGGGTGGGGTTTGGGGGGAGGGAAATGGGGACCAAGACATGTGAAAGGGTATGAATGTATGGGAACTAATGCACCATCTATCTAGCAAATTATGTAACCCTTCTATTAATTACAATAAAAAATATATGAAAAAAAAGAAATTGAGAGCCAGGAGCCAGTGGCTCTGGCTATAATATTAACTACTCAGGAGGCTGAGATCTGAGCATTGAGGTTCAAAAAGCCAGCGCTGGCAGGAAAGTCTTCGTGAGATTTTTATCTCCAAAAAGATATTCCGAACAAGCTGGGAGTGGCACTGTGGCTAAAGAGGTAGAAGACTAGTCTTGAGAACCAAGAGGCATCCAGGCTCAAGCCCCAGGGCTGACGAAAGAAAGAAAGGAAGAAAGAAAGAAAGAAAGAAAGAGAGAGAGAGAAGAAAGAAAGAAAGAAAGAGAAGAAAGAGGGAAGGTTTAAAGGCTGGTAAATCTATAAGAATCCATAGCATATACAATACTATCAGCCAGAGAAGGCCTCTTGACATGGCAGAATGTATCACATTGGCAAGATGAAGTATGCTAGCTTAGGTCTCCTTGTTTCTATAAAGCCACCAATGCCCTGATGGGGGCGCTATCCACATGACTTCATCTAAGCTTTGAATTAACTCTCAGTGGCTCCACTTCCAAAAACCATTCCTGTATTAACTTGCGGGTTAAGTTTCTGATCTATGAACTCTTCGTGGACACATCCAAACCATAGCAATGACAGTTGAGGTAGAAGCATTTACAGAGCTTCTGGAAAATGCTAGCTCAACTTGACTACAATAAAAACACTCACTTTTGGACCCAGCCAATGCAGCTGTGCCGGCATGCTATACACCCGCTGGGCGACCACCTTTCCTGAGAACAAGCTTTCCTGAGAATAATCCTGTCCCTTGTGGAAAAGGCTTTTCGGAAACAACTTGAGTCACTCCAGAGGAGAAAATCTTTTATTGATATTGCTGGTGGGTTGTCAGAGGAGTTTAATTCCAAAGGCTGCAGCATTGATTTGTGAATAAGACACACGCAGGCCCAGAGGCAGGAAGCACTGAGTTAAGTCGGGAGGTGGTTTGCACTGTGGAATTCTCCCAAAGCATTTTACTCTGTGATTTTCCCCAGTGCCTTGAGAGTTACAATTCGGGAAGTTAAAATGAAATCACTCAGAGAGCAGAACCATCATTTCAAGCAGTGTAAAGTTGTTCGTGGTGATGGTTACCTATGCAGAATGGAGTCTTCTAAAAATGCACTTCCTCCCTCTTGTGATGATTAAAATTCCATTGCTCAAGTGATAATTCCTTTCTCTTCCCCTGGGAAATCAGCTGTAGCTGGCTTTCAGGGTCAGTGGTCAGCTAGATGACCACTGTTCTATGCTTTCTACTCGATTCCATTTTTTTTTGTTTTTTTTAATCTTTTCTGCTGAAAACCAGAGCATGGTGTCATATCATCTTCCCTGATGTAGGGGGAAGTGATTAGAAAGCTGAAGGAATCTCGCTGTTCTTTATTGGCGGTGGAATGTTTGTCAGAACTGACCTTGGAGCTTCTGTCAGTTGGAAACCATGGTAACCGCTGCTGGCCCCTTGGAAAATTATTTCTTTTTACAGCATCCCTGTCAATCAGCATGTGCCTCCTGCAACTTCAGAAGCTATGCCATCCTTCAAAAGGATGTGGCTGTTCAAATCCATCATTTGAATATGGGAATCACTTAAGCCTGGAATCCCCAGACAAATAATCGTAGATACTATTTATGTGACATTTAGCACCCACCAGGTACTTTTGAAAGTGTTTTACACAACATATTAGCTCATTTAATGCTTTCCACCCCATTAAGAAAGTACTATTACGTTTATTTTATGTGTTGGGAATCAGGTGCCACAGAGATTAAGATAAATGCTCACAGTCTCATTTAGGCAAGCTTTCTAACCCACCAGCCTTCCCCAGAATCCACATAAAAACCCCTTGAGAAAGTTCTAGTTTATTAATGTTTTTAATGAATGTCTTTGTAACCAACTAGGTCTAACAGGAAAATAAAAAAAAACCTTTCAAATATTTATAAATGAGTGAATTTGAGCAGTGCTCTGGAAGACCAAGTTGTACTGGCATAGAGGATGGCATATTAAGTAGACCAAGCATAGAGAAACAAAGACCCTGCAATCTAACTCATATGTAGAATCCAAAAATTTGATTTCATAGAAAGTGACTGTAATAGAGTGGTGTTTTATTTTTATTTATTTTAATTTTTTTTTTTTACAGAGACAAGGGAGGATGGTGTGGTAGAAATGGTGGGAACAAGGTCACAGTTAGATGGTGGGAATCATTTCTAGTGTCCTATTGCTGAGCAGAGTGACTGTGACAGTAATGTAGTGAGAACATGGAGCCCAGGCACTTGAGTACATGGATGCGGTTGGTGGACATGGGGTGGAATGGTAGAAGAGGTGACATGGATCAAGATGCATTAAACTCATAAATAAGTTGATCTGAAAGCCTATGGGGCAACTAACTAAAGATAGTCATCTAGAAGAGTTTGGAATGCTCTCACTGTAAGAAGATGGTAACTGCTTAAAGTGCAGCTATACTAATTTATCCTGATTTGTCCTTACACAATGTATACACAGAAGCACCATATTGGAAACTCATGAATTATGTGCAGTTGTGTGCCAATCAAAAAATTAAAAGGGGCCAGGAGTTTGGCCTAGTGGTAGTTTGCTTAGCATGCATGAAGACCTGGGTTTGGTTCCTTGGTATCACATACATAGAAAAAAGCCAGAAGTGGTACTGTGGCTCAAGTGAGAAAGCCCAAGGACAGTGCTCACGCCCTGAGTTTAAGGCCCAGGACTGGCAAAAAATGAAAACCTACCAGTTGACAAACTCTTATCTGTATAAAAGTGTTCATATGTGATTAAGTATGAACATCATCCATCATCTCTGATGATTATATTTATAAAAGAAAATTTTCCCATGAAAACTTCAATTCTTATCTTTCATTTTCCTAAACAGATGTCAACATTTCAAGACAAGATTTCATAATCCATTTCTTCTAGGCATCTTCAAAACTGGGATTTGTAGAGTTTAATTTGTATTAATTCATGTATAATCAAGAAAGGAAGGAGGAGAGAATAGAGTAAAACATTTAATGCATATCCTACACAATTAAGGTAATTGAAGGGCATAGTAGGTTTGGAAGGGAAGAATGATTAAAGGGGTGACATTAGCCAAGATGCATTGTATTTATGAACAGATTTGAATGGTAACTCCTTTGTACAAGTACTTAAAAAAACAATAGTTTTGGGGGTTGGTGGAGTGTTAGTATTGTCCCTCCAATTTTTTTTGAAAAAGTGCTAATGTAGGTATTTGATCTAAGGTAACTCATTTTTAATTTTACTTAAAATCAAATATCATTAGGTCAGTAAATTAGGAGCAAGCGGGTATGTGGCTACATGCCAAAGTAAAAATTATCTCTTAGGAAAGGAATTTGGACTAAAATCTGGGTTTTCCTTAGTTCTTAAACCTCAGATAAAAACTATTCGTTTTTTTTTAATCTTCTGGGGTGATTAGACAGATTGCTAATAAGCCAGAATTTCTGCAAGCCTAGTCCTCTTGTGAGCAGGTGGCTTTATGTTTATAGATATGAAATTTCTAAGCTCAAAAGGGGTCTCAAAGGTCATCTAATTCAATTCTGCCCTTTCACAAATTGGGAGAAGAAGAGAAACAATCCAAAACCAAAGTTAGAGAGGTTAAGTGATTAGATCCTAGTCATAATTATGTCTACAGACTGCTTTTAACCCTGATCATCACATTGAAGGAAAAATAATAATTCAAAGACCATTCTCTAATGGTGTGCACCCAGCATTTCATTGTTCAGTAAGACTACAGCAGAACTGTACGTTAGAATTTTAAGGGCCCAAAGGCAATTATAAGGTGTGTCCCAGCCGTGTCTTGTCATGTCAACTTCCACTGGCCTCTGCCATCTTGTTTTTGCATTTGGTTTTTGCGTTTGTTTTGAAAGCTCCATTCTAAGCAGTGATAAAGAAACACAATAACGTGGCTGTTTTCTCTAGGAATGCATTGGACTGAAAATTGTTCTGCCATCCTCAGCAAGACTTTCCCTTTCCTTTTGGTGTTGACACTGTATATCAGCTGTCTGCTGACAGGCATGAAGAAGCATAAAATAACACCTTCATTTTACCCAAGTTTCGAAGCAGTATGGGTGGCTACTTCCTATATCATCAATTTTGTCCATATCTTTTTCTTACAGGAATGTTAATGAAAGAAGACAGGGTAGGAAGAGAGGTACAGGGTGAGAGACTTCGTTGAGCAGATCAAAAATGGGCTATAGATGAGAAGTGGGTGCTTCGACTGTCCTGGTGCTGTCAGCTCTGTCAATTTTGAGAATAGATTTAAAACCATGTTGCTGTTTCCTTGTCTACAAACTGGGACAGTTTGGACTAGGTAAAGTACAAATCAAGTGAAAGTCAGACACCTTGACCTGCTAAGGAGAAATGTGACTCTAGTCCTCATTTGAGCTAATGATCTTTTAGCAAATGATTATACATTGATATTGGGTTATTATAATTTCCTTTCTGGCTGCTTTCATCTTATTATTATCATACTAACCTGGACAATGATGTGAGCTTGAGTCAATGATAGAAGAAAATCAGAGGTATCCTGCAGTAAAAATGAACAAACAAACCTTGGCTTAGTGGATTCTGATATCTACAAAGCATCCTTCAAAAAGCATCATGCACTGTATTTTCAACTTCCTTCTCTTGTTGTAGCATCTTATTCACCATGTAGTTTTTCCAAATTAAAATCAGTTGGCCATTTCTATGGAATATCTACATTTCCTTATCTGCCATGTTGGCAGGCCCAATGTAATTCTACTACAAAGCTGGCTTCCATCAACCAACTGTTTTGTTACTCATATCCATAGACATATCTAGGTAAAGAAGGGTATTCTGAATTAAAGCAAAGGGAAGAGGGAATGGAAGGGTATAAGACCACAGAGAAAAATAATAGAAAAATAGGCCTCTGTTTACCTGCCCCACTAATGGTCTCACCTCTGTGTAAAACATTAACGACACTGAAAAAGGGCCTGGAGTATGGCTAATGATAGAGTGCTTGCTTAGCATGCTCAAAGCCCTGGGTTCAATTCCTTGGTACTACATACACAGAAAAGCAAGAACTGATGCCATGTCTCAAATGGTAGAGTACAAGCCTTGAGAAAGCTCAAGGACAGTACTCAGGCCCTGAATTCAAACCCCAGGACTGGGAGAAAAAAAAAAAAACAAAAATCAGACACTGAAAAAGGTGAGAGAAGCCAAGCACTGGTAGCACCTGTAATCCTAGCTACTCAAGAGGCTGCGATCTGAGGATCATGATTCAAAGCCACCTTAGCCCAGGCAGAAATATCCATGAGACTTTGTCTCCAATGAACCATCAAAAAAACCCCAAACAATCTGGAATTGGAACTGTGGCTCAGGGGGTGGAGTGCTAGCCTTGAGCATAGAAGTTCAGGGACAGTGCCCAGACCTGAGTTCAAGCCCCAGAACTGACAGGGGAAAAAAAAAGTTTAAAGGAAAAAAAATAAATGACCAGCACATATGCCCGCATTATCTGTGTTTACTGCTGGCAGGTGTTTGATGATGATGATGATGATGATGATGATGATGATGATGATGATGAAGTAAGTATGGCAGATAACTTTCATGGGTCCAGAAAAAGGAAGTCCAGATTCCAATTATATCAGTCAAGGTGTTCTTATACTCTAATTCAATAATAATAATGCCAATTCTTTTTTTATTTTACCCCTCTCACCCAAGCAAACAGTATTCATATGCACAATGGGCAGAATTAAGGCATGGCATTTAAAAGACAATTTAATTTTATTTTATAATTAAAGTGTTTTGAGACAAGATCTTATTAAGTAGCCTAGGTTAGCCTCAAGTAGACACTTCCTGCTTCTACCTCCTGAGTCCTGTGATTACAGGTATGTACTGCCACACCTAGCTAAGACTTGTTGAGAAATTGCAATTGCTTTTAAACCCAATTACTAAAGATGTGAATTTTTCTTTCTTTTATTTTAATTAATTAATTGATTTTTGTTTGTCATAGGGCTTGAACTCTGGGCCTGGGCATGTCCCTGAGCTTTTCAGCTCAGGGGCAATGTTCTACCACTTTGAGCCATAGAGCCACTTCCAAAGATTTGTATTCTTTCCAGTAGATTCAGGGTTGTATATGCTTGTGTGTGTGTGTGTGTGTGTGTGTGTAGGCACATTTATGTATATATATATGTATGTATGTATATATGTATATATTAGGTATATGTACATATGTATACACATACATTATACCTATGGATATGCTGGATACTCCTTGTTATTTCTTGCTTTAAATGAGCATCAGGGTTCACATCATTTTATTCCATCTAATTAGAATGAAACTTGCAGAGGGTTTAAAATATTTTGCTTTGCTTTGTATAACCTATCATCTTGTCACAATGACAGTCCTTTCTTGGGACAATATTTAATTAGGATATGTGTAAGATTGAGTAAACTGGACTTATGGAATTGTAATTCCTTTGTACAACTACTTCATAATAATAATATGACTAAAGAAAAAAAGAGATGGGTAAACTAGTTTCCATGATAGTTTCTTCTCACACAGGAAATGTGGGTGGTCTGCTTCTGTGCAATGCCCCTGGGTGGCACTTACAGGCTGTATGAGGATGGTAGCTCAGCTCTTTGTCCTCAGTTGGCTCCAAATGGCTGAAGGCCCTAGCTAAGCCAGTTCACTAATATCTCTCCTCAGCTGTCTGCAGCCACAGCTACTTGACATGTTGCTTAGTGTTCTACTTCACGGCATCCTTGGGCTATCCTTTAGCTCTCTTGGACTTGGCAGTGACGGGCTGTATTTTATCAATTAAGTGTAGTGGGGCTATTCATAACACTTGGCCTCTCCGAGTTACCCTTCATGAAATAGAGGGATGAATCAGAGGTGACAGCACAGTTTAGAACCAGCATAGAACAAAGCAATTATATATACTTCAGGGAGATTCCCCTTGCCTGATGAGCTGGCCTCTTCAGTGTGTTCTTTCTTGTTTCTGAGTCAGTAACAATTACTTCTGGTGAAGTAGAGATATTCTATCCAGTCTCTGGATGATAGGAGCAGGCTTTAGTTTTGTGACACTAGAGGAAAATGCTGATTAAGGATGAATGTGATCTGGGAAATACCCAAGTCCAAATAATGACATTGACCCAATGCCAATATGTGACTGTTAACCTGGCAGCCTTCTACCATCTCCTGGGAGCCAGGCTCTTTGATTTCCGGCCTTTGAAGGGTGGGGGGCAGAGAAAAACATGAAAGACTTGCTGGAAAGCATTGAGTCACGCTGTGGTGGTAGGAGCAAGTACAGGATCAAATGACCTCTTCATCTTCAAAGAGCCCCAAAGCCTCACAGCACTGACAGAGTCTAGGACAGGCAGTGTTATTGTAATAGTCACTGATCAAGGCCTCAAGTAACTGGTTCTAAGTGGCTTATGCCAAGTGGCTAGTTGATCTCTCTTTCCTATGTAGACCCCTGAACTGTCTGTCCTGTTGGATCAACTTAATCCTACTGTATCAAGAACTGACTTAGGACTCAGTGCAGAAACCTCAGGAGGACACCCATGCCTGTGGGTACCCCAGGTAACATGAATGTAATCACCTGTCACTCACACCAAAGATGTGAGCCTCCATTTCACGTGTCCTCTCTTCCACTTTCTTGGTGCCCCTGTGATTAAGCCAATTCCAATGAAAAAGCCATGTGTTCCTCCCTGGCTTTTATGACTCCAGAAGTCCCAGAACTGATCCTGAAGTGGCTTCCAAGATATCTTCTCATTCCGAGATAATATGTCCAGGCCTTCATTGAAAGATAATTTTATTGATAACAATCTGCAGATAAGTTGTCTTTATTCTTAGCAGAAATCTCCCAGTACTTTCAAAATTCTTCATATCATGTGAGAAAGAAAACATCAGCTAGATGCTGCTTATAACTGTTAACATTCTTCTTTGATCTCCTGCTAATCTCCTCCTCGAATTCAGGACTTTCTGAAGACATCAAAGCACAAGGAATGTTCCCCCTGGAGTCTGGTAATCCTCACCTCCATGACTCACGAGGCCTCTAACAAAGAGTCTGGGATGGATTTGAGAGATATTCTTTTTCTAAGTTCATGACTTGGGGAAAGTAACTTTATTTCTTTAGGCTTTACTCAGTTTTCCCATCTGAAAAAAATGAATGGGTTAGGCTGAAACATCCCTCAGTTCTTCCTTCTGGTTCTTAGCATTCTCTTCATTTATTATTTATTAGTTGTCACAGTCTGAAATATTTGCATCAGTTTTAAGGCAAATGATGAAAATGATTGTTCTCAGGAATCCTCCATTGAAAAGCTTATACAGACACTTTACTGCATCTGAGTTTTCCTTAAAGTCACATAAAGTAGGGATATTGTTGTCTTTCTTATTTAGAGGTAGAAGAAGTGTGTTTTTCCCCGTTTGAAGCAGAAGAAGGAGTAAAATCAGGCAATTCAATGGCAAAACCCAGGCTTTCCTTTTTCTACATGGTAGATATTGCCTCTACCAATCATACTGTTTTTTGACTTCATGGTAGAATTTGTAACCTGCTTGATCATCTGAATTAAACCTGATTGGTAAAGGTCTGTGAAATTAAAAGGGCTGTTAAAAGATTCTGCATCATAAATTCACTGCACATCTGAAAGTTCTACATTATATATTCCACACCTCTTTTCTGGATTTTGTGAGAGGAGGAGGAGAGAAGATAGAGAGGGAGAGAGAGAGAGAGCTATCATCTTATCCCTTCCCCTTGAACAATTGCCTACAGCCTACTGGGCTTGCCTTTTGAAAACAAAATCATCCAGAAGGCAGAGACAGTTTGTCATTTGAAAACCTTTGGAAGAATTGCTTGGATGATGACCTTTGACAGTCCTGCAGAATCTCCTACATCAGCCTGCTACACGCTGTTCTCTTCCATCCACTTTCTTTCTTCCTCAGTGGAAGGAAGAAGAGCTCAAGGCAACATATAACTGTGGCCTGAGTGCAAGCTGCAGTGGTTAATCTGGATTCCTTGGTGCCTTGCCACTTAGGATAAGATGTTCAGGGCAGAGGGCGGAAAGATGCTTTGCACAGGATTTGGCTAAGAGTGGAGCACAGGTGGGGAAGCACACAATTTCCCAGTGCTCTTCAAATGAGAAAGGACATTTCCTTCTCAGGCACACTTGTTCAATGGAAAGTAGTCTAAAAGATCACCCATCTTCAAGTATACCAAGTACAAAACTAAACTCTAGAGTTAACATTAGGAGTACTGGCCTGCAAAAGGAACTGCTCACGACTGTCACTTTACTCATTTCTTAGCTTGTTTCTCCCTGTTTGTCAAAGAATGATTTCAGCTAACAATTGTACAATGCTAACTGCATATCTTCCATTGGGCCAGGTGATGATGACAGACAGAAGGACAAGAGGGAATACAACCTAATTATTAGTGAATTCAGTTCCGTCTTTTGCATCTTTGGCCTGCACTGTGATTCTGTATGCTTATGAAACTCCATCATCAGTATTACTGTTTTTTCTCCCACCAAAGTCTACTAATGTGAAATTATTTGCAGCTTTCTTTTCATTCGTTTTTATTCCACACTATATTTCTGCAATTCCTTTGGGCTTATTTCTCCTCTTCCTGAAGAATTTTTTCTTGCTTCTTTCTTGCTTCTTTCTTGCTTTTCCTCTTTCTCTTCTCTGTAAGGGCAGTCTGCAGGGATGAGGTTCTCAGATTTTGTTTGAAAAAGTCATTTTACTTTTATGTTTGAAGGCAATTGTTCTGGGTTATTGGTTCTATGGTGACATGTATTTCTTCTCTGCACTTTTTTAAAATTTAATTTTATTGTCAGAGTGAAGTATATAGGGGTTATAGTTATAGAGGTAAGGTAGTAAGTACATTTCTTGTTGGACATTGTTACCCCCTTCTATGTTGTTTTTCTCCTACTTTCCCTCCTCCAACCCCTACCCCAAATTCTAGAGTTCATTTCCAACATATTGTCTTGTATGTATTGCTGTTGCGTAGCTTCACCATTAATTATCCTTTGTCTCACCATTTTGTTGCTCCCTTCCCTTCCTTAATTCAAATAAACATATATACAGTATACCAGGTACCAAAATCAGAGTGACAGCAGTAAATAAACCAGGGCGGGGGGGAGGGGTGCAGGCAGGAAGGAAATAGGTATTAAAACTAGGAATTTTCAACCAGAGGACCATAATTGCTCAATAGCTCTGTACAAATGACCATGTAAAATGATGCTAAGTGAAATGAACTCCAGGATATGGAAATAAGAGGTTGTGGTTGTTGTTTTTAATACCCTATACACTTTAACAATCTCATACTTCTGTTGCTCAGCTTTCCATGCAAAGCATTAGGAAACAAAAACAAGGTTCACCCTCCTTTGCTCTGAGTGTTCAGTCATTTTCTTATGTTGTGGCGAACTGTGTTTTTTTTCCTGAATATTTAGTTGGGTTATATAAGTTTATAAAATTCTGAAGTCTTGGCTCGATGGCTCTCATTTTTTTCATATATTTTTTATTGTAATTAATAGAAGGGTTACATAAGATTTGCCAGATAGAAGGGGCATTAATTCGCATACATTGATACCCTTTCTCATGTCATTTTTTTTTTCCAAGAATGATCCCACGGTTTTCTCTCCACATAGTGTTTCTTTCCCATCCTCTCATTTCCTTCTGTACCTCATTAACAAACGTGTTGGCTCTTTTCCCTCTGCTTAATTTGTTCCATGTTCTCCTCATTTGCTATTCTTTTGCTAATCTGTGGTTTATCTGGAGGGTTCACTGTGGACAACTTTCAGTCAGCCACCTTTGACAATGCTGACTATCTGTTAAACCTACTTATTTAATGTTCCTGACAGAATTCTTACTAGTTCATTTTCTGAACAGATTCTGGTTCTTGGTAAAATTCTCCATCTATTATCTACTTTCCTGAACAGGATCCAGGTAATGTTTAAATAGATCCAATATGTGACTCATTTATGGGTCATTTTTTCTTTCCTGTTGCTTTTTCTTTATTGTTTAAAACTATATTTTTGTTAGGGTATATTTGTTTTATGAGGGGACTTCATTGTGACATTTCCATGCAAGTAGTACCTTGGTCATCTTACCTCCTGTATCACTCTTCCTCATCTTTTCTTCTTAAAAGAATTTCAAGGGCCTGGAGCATGGCCTAGTGGTAGAGTGCTTGCCTAGCATGCACAAAGCCCTGGATTTGATTCCTAGGTACCATATACACAGATAAAGCCAGAAGTGGGGCTGTGGCTCAAGTGGTAGGGTGCTAGCCTTGAGAAAGCCAAAGGTCAGTGCCCAGGCCCTGAGTTCAAGCCCCAGGACTGGCAAAAAAGAAAAGAATTTCCACAGATCTTGTTTTAATTTTAGTCATGTGTATATAACATACACTGACCAGATTGCCCGTCTTCACTCTCTCCATGGGCTTTCTTCCTGCTGCCTCTGGCATTGATTTCACAACAAAGTCATTCACTTCCAGATCATTTTCTAATGTTTATTAATTATACAAAGGGGTTTCATTATTGCATTTCACATTCATTTTTGTTAGATTAACTTCCTCTATCCCTCTCTTTCTAGGCTTCCCTCAGCTCCCTTGTCCTTTGTCTTTAAAGAAGCAGAGAAGGTCAGATAACTAAAGCCACATCTGATCCTCTCCAAGGATGATGGCTGGAGTTGAATCTGAAGAGCGTTTCTTTCTGGATTCGTGTCAGCAGCTCAGTCAGCTCTGGTGGAGAGAACACTCCAGGGTCACTTTCTGTGCATTACCCTCAGCGGCTTTCTCTCTCCATCTCTCATCAGCTGTTTCTTTACCATGGAAAGCACACACAGTTCAGATAATTAAACACTTGTGGGGCATTTTACATTTTCATGAATCTATCAGCACTGAATTATTTTTGAATGTGCTCAGGCAATGAACTCCAAATCTCTTAGCCATATTTTGCAGATGAGTAGGAATGGGTTTGTCATGAAGTAAATGAATCAGAAGTTGATCTCTTGTTTTCTGAAGTGCATTCACAGCCCCAGTATTTATCATTTATGTATTTTTTTCTTAATGACCGATGCCCCCATGCCCAACATCAATTTTATAAGCTTGGGAAAACAAAACTATTCTCAATTGAGAAACACAAAGTAAGAAGTAGTGATGACAGAATGGAGAATTTTGAGTTTGGGCTTTTAGGCTGTTTATTCTTTTTTTATTTTTTCCATATTCTTTTTATTGTATTTAATAGAAGGGGTACATTATATTCACCAGATAGAAGATGCATTACTTCACATACATTGGTACCCTTTCTCATGTCTTGATCCCCATTTCCCTCTCCCTACCCTGCTGCTTTTTATAGGCAGCCAAGTTCACTTTATTTTTTTTCTGTTTTGGTGCTGATCCTGGGGTTTGAACTCAGGGCCTAGAGGCTATCCCTGAGCTTTTCTGCTCAAGGCTACTACTCTAATTCTTTGAACTACAGTGCCATTTATGGCTTTTTTTTGGTAGTCAATTAGGAATAAGTCTCACAGACTTTCATGCCGGGCTTACTTTGAACTATGATTCTCAGATGTCAATCTCCTGAGGAGCTAGGATTACAGGCATGAGCTGCTGATACTCAGCATGCACTTTTTCTTTCTTTCTTGTTTTCTTTCTTTCTCTTTAATTTTTAAAGGCTGTTTTCTATAGTGAAATGGTAATGAGAGTGTAAATGGCAAAGAGGCCAGCAGTTGAAAAATCTATGAGCACATTTTCATCATGGTTGTGGTAGAGCTAGTCATGTGAGCTGTAAGACTGACAGCCAATTCCAGCTGCAAGGAGTAAAGAACGTTGTTCTTCCTTCTGTAAGCTTAATAGCCGCTTAGGATGCTTCTACTCCATTTTCTTTTCTTGTCTTCATCTGGTGGGGTTAAGCTTACACTATGGTCTGATGACTTTTTATAGTTCCTTCCCATTTTCTGCCACACATGCATTTTCATTAATACAATTCTTTACATTTAATCCTATTTTACTAAGCTTTCTGACAAAGCCAACATACTGAATTAATAGGTAAAAATAGGATTGGATATTGGAATGCAGTAATCAAAGTTCAAAAGAATTTTTAGGGACGCAGGTAAATTTAAGTTAAAAAATATTTGTAGTTTTTTTTTTTTGTTGTTTTGTTTTTTTTGTGGTCATAGGGCTTGAACTCAGTCTTGGCACTGTCCCTGAGCTCTTCAACTCAACTCTACTGCTCTACCCTGGGCCTGGGCATTGTCCCTGAGCTTGTTAGCTCAAGGCTACTGCCCTACCCTTGAGCCAAGCCCCACTTCCTGATTTCTGGAGATTAATTGGGGATAAGAGTCTCAGGTTCTTTTGTGCCTGGGCTGGCTTTGAACTTTGATCCTCAGATCTCAGCCTCCTGAGTAGCTAGGATAGCAGGCATGAGCCACTGTACCCGTCTTACTTGTAGTTTTACACCACTCTATCTTTAACTTTTTCCCACACTTGAAATAACTTTATTTACATAAAATTTATAAAATTTTTATCTTTCCTATGAAAATTTTATTTTTCTTCTTTTAGATTCTTAGGGTCTTAGCTCCTTGAATTTAATCATGATGATTCCCATTCAACTTGTAGTGATCAGATAGTCACTTTACAAAACCCCAAAAGCCTAGCTTAAGCTAATAGCCTATATGTTTTTTTCATATATTTTTATTGTAATTAATAGAAGTGTTACATTATATTCACCAGATAGAAGGTGCATTACTTCACATACCTTGATACCCTTTCTCATGTCATGGTCCCCATTTCCCTCCCCGCACCCCGCCGCTCATGTTGTTTTCCCCCTTCCCTATCTAATTTCAAATAACCAATCAAGCATGTATATGTCTTTCTTAAAAGCATATAGACTAATATTTCCTAAATTATGCCCCCAATGACAATAAGAGATACTGTATACTTTAGATGAGAAAAGTTCTTCATTCAAATAAATTGGGACAAAATTTCAGTATGTTCTATGGTCATTTCCAGATATTGAAATATGCACCGGAAGTACTGAAGGCTTGTAAGCAACCAGTACAAGTACCATTAAATTTGTGTTCTCCAAATCAATTTGATGATGGAAACTTTTTCTTCTAGTAAATTTCTATTAATAGTCATAGGATTTATGGTGTGTCTTACAATATAACTTGCAAGACTGAGGAAATTTATTCCAAGGATGCATTGGTATCGAGCCAGTCTCAGGATGTAATTAATGGAGAGAGGAAGAAGGCAAGCCAGCTGGTACCACCAGAAGGTTGGAAAAGGTTAGTCTTCACCCATGAGACCAAAATAAAAGGGGTCAAAAATACAGAGGGCAGAGTTGAGAGCTGATGGTTCATGCCTGTAATGCTAGTTACTCTAGAGTCCAAGATCTGAGCATCATGATTTGAAGACAGCCTGGGTATTTAAAGTCCCTGAAAATCTTCTGTCTAATTAATGAGCAAAAAGCTAGTTAACAGAGGTGTAGCTGAAGTGGTAGAGTACTAGTCTTAAGTAAAAAAGCTAAGGGAGAACACCTTCGCCCTGGGTTCAACTCCCACTGCGGACACACTCCTCCCTGAAGAATACAGAGGAGGAGGATATGCAAAACAAGCCCAAGGAAGGGAAATGAGCATCTTGTTACTAGTTAATTTCAAAGTGAAGAGCAACAGCTTCCTTTTATTTCTATACAGCAGCCTGTCACCTCCTGTACAGAACACACCTCGAAGAAGACCCAGTATGTATAACTTTGACTTGCCGCCTCCCTTTGTTTCATGTAGTTTGCTTTCCAGCTAGATTCAAATAGGGATCAGGAAAAATGACTTACTAGCCTTTAATTTGCCTCAGCCTTTAAAGCTTCCTCATTCATGCATTCATTCATCTAGTAATTATTATGCCCCTAGTATTTTCCAGACATTGTTCTTCCCGATAAGAGATGTAGTAGTTAACAAAACCCAAGGCAATAAATAAATAAATCCCCCTGAGCCACCAAGATTCCTAGCTTATGAAACAGAAACTCTAATAGTGTGAATAGATAATAGCCAAATAAATACACTAAAAAGTAGAATAGTACTAGTAGCAAGTGCTATTGATACAAACAGAATAAACCAGGAGAATGGATTAGACAGCACATTAAGGCAGAATAGATACTGAATAAATCTTGATTGACTGATTAAGTAGGCTGTTGCTCCTCTCTGGGGCAGCAACACAGGAACGGGGAGGGACACACAGGGCCAGCCTGTAGTCCCCCGGGAGCCGAGCGAGATGGTAAGTGTCGAAGACCCAGCCCTCCCCCAATCACCGGGGAAGAAAAAACCACGCTGAGTCAGAAGCAGTGTTAACCATGAAAGCGCATCAGATCTCTCTGCTGATCTCTGCTGATCTCTGATGCTCTCCTCTTTTATTGCATCAGACAATTAGTTACATACTGTTAGGGTAGGAGAAGGTGGGCACCGGGAAGCTAGCCAATAGGAAGAGGGCCCCTGTGCTACCACTAAGGGTCTGGGTGGGGCTTTCAGGTAGTGGGCAGGACAGGTGCAGGAAAGCGCGCGAGACTTGAGCTGCTGCGAGACCCGCGAAACTGCGGGGGGTTCAATCGAGTCACGTACACAGCCTTAAGAGAGGTATGCAAAAGACCAAATGCCTGGACAAAGCCCTTTAATTGCAGCTGAGCCAGAATCAGGCCTCAGAGATGGAGGCTAGGCCCCAACAGTAGGCCTTTTTAAAAATTGCTTCAGTGACACGCAAAAGATGTTTTCACAGGAAATATCATGAAGACAATACTACTTTGGCTCCACAGATATGATTATATTGTAAAAGGTGCAGTAATCTCAGCTTGAGTAATACATAGACACTCGCATACCCTTGTTCATGTTATCCCATCAGCAGGCAAACATTTGAGCATCCTTGAACTGTCAGAGATTCCCTTTTAGCAAAGGCCCTCTTGATATGACTGTCTTCAGTGCTACCTTCCTACATCCATTACCCCCTTTGTAATTACTGCAGATTAAGATGTTCGAGTCCAAAATGTTCGTGAAAAAATTGGCAAGCTGTCACCTCTGAATACCCATATGAATTGCCAAATGAATAATAATGCAAATAAAAAGCTTACTGAAAAGAATAAACAAAAGCTTGTTTCGCAACACATTCTTTTTCTCTAAACACTGCCAAGGAACATCCTCTCTCTCTCTCTCTCTCTCTCTCTCTCTCTCTCTCTCTCTCTCTCTCTCTCTCTCTCTCTCTCTCTCTCTCTCTCTCTCCCTCCTTCCCTCCCTCTCTCTCTCTCTCTCTCTCTCTCTTCACCTTTCTCTGAGCTTTATCACATTTCCCCATGTATGTAGGCCATTTTATTGGATGCTTTTTATAGATTTTATTCTTTTCCAGAGCAAACAGGATTCTTGCTTATTTTTCCTCATGAAATATTAATGTCACCCCAGCGTATAGGGAGAGATGCCAACTACATGGCTGCTGATAGGAGATGCCAGTGACTAGAATAAAATGCTCACAGTGGGCAGAGAGTTAATTTATTATGCTTTAAGCAAAATAGAAAACGGGTTTAAAAAAATAGAAGCAAGACATGAGATATCTATGTTGCTCACTGCAGAGTAGCCCTGCTCTTCTAGAAGCCTACAACGCAACCCAATCTAGCTGGAGTTTCTGGAGGGTCACGCTAGCTCCTACACTTGAAGAAAACATTGGACAAAAGTCATAAACCAAAGGCCACATCATAGCTGAGGAATCAGCTAGATATGGCAGATAATTAGGCAATAATAACAACTACATATATTTTACATTTCATATTATAGTCTCATTTGAGTCCTCAAATAATCATGGGAAGTAGAGTTGAAAAGTGGCTAATGCCCCTTAAAGAGTCAACAAAATCCTGACTTGAATGTTAGCCCTGTCCCTAGTTCATTGGATAACCCTGAGGGTGGCTCATTAGTATCTCTGAACTTCAAGAACCTCCTTCAAAAGTCAGGAAAAAACAATTCTTTTCTAGCGCTGCCACTTGCTTATAAATATCCTTGGGCAGTGTCTCTGAATTTGAAGCATGTCTTCTTTAAAATAGGCAAAACATGGGCTGGGAGTTTGGTCTAGTGGTAGAGTGCTTGCTTAGCATGCATGAAGACTGGGTTCCATTCCTCGGTACCACATATATAGAAAAAATCCGGAAGTGGTGCTGAGGCTCAAGTGGTAGAGCTCTAGCCTTGAGAAAGTCCAAGGACAGTGCTCAGGCCCTGAGCTCAAGCCCAGGACTGGCAAAAAAAAAAAAAAAAAAAAAAAAAAAGAAAGAAAAAAAGGCAAAACATTCTACCTCCCAAGATGATGTAAGTGGAGTCACCTAAAATCATCGAGTTTTCTCCTTTAGTTTTAGATTCAGTTCACATCTAGACTCTAGTAGAGGGAGTTCCTAAGTCTTATTCGATTATGACCAAGGACTGGAGGCTGACTTTCTGCTGCTTTCAACTAGAGCAGATTAGAAAAAAAATAAATTCTTTGTGTTCTGTTTAGTGACTTTTACAGGACTGGAAATTTCATGCTTTGAAAACTCTTGGCCTCACTTATGGAGGCTGCCTACTCATTTCTGTTGTCTGGCGTTTGCTGATTAGGCATCTATAAAGCAAGGAAATTAACTCATTTGTTAAATGCCACCTACAATTTTCTATACATCAAGAAAACCCATTAAATTCAACCCCATGATTATAAGCTCGACCTAGTCCAAACCCTGTGCGTTCTAGGGATTAAATGAAGGGTGTTTCTAATATCAATGTTAGCATGGATAACAAGAATGCAAGTATGAATGATGACCAATGATTAGTATGGTGAAGGTTGTTTTTATTTTAGCCTCAGTTCTACCAACATTTCTCAACACTTCTAGAAGGCTTTTCAGAATAATCGCAAATGGTAGAATCTCTGTTCAAATAGATCAACCACTGAGATGTTCAGAGACTGTTCTGTAAGCAAAATAGAGAAATTGGAAATAAATAAATATAGATAAAACATAATAAATAAATTCATGGTAAACTGGTTTTTAATTAAGAAAATAACCAGAAAGCCTTTCATGGGCTGCACAAGTGCTTTCGAATCTATTTACCATACCTGTCATTTTCCATTCTCCTTTCATCTCTTTCTTCTGCCTTTTGTTCTATTGTTATTTCTTTCAGTCTTTTTCAGCAAATGGTGAAAGACACAGTCTCCTAGATAATGAATTGCCATTTTAATTTGCTTTGTTTTCAGGGATTGTAGGTCTGATTTAATGTATTAAATGAAGCTCCAGGATTTAATCAAGGAAAGGAGGCTATTAGGAAAACAAAAACTCAACTCTGCAGGTAAGCTAAAAATAATTTGCATTCGGGAGTTGTGCATTAGGGGTATTTGTCCAAGCTCTTTCATGAGGAAGATAAAATGAAAATGACTTGCTTTGCTAGTTCAAAAGTCTTACCTTTATAATAATAGGGAGAGTAAAAAGCTTTTCTGATTGATGCTGTTGAGCCATTAATATCCGGGATCTTTTGTACTCATGGGCATGGGAAAACATTAATTGACCCAAAAGAGGCTGCAGTTATTGTCCAGAGAGCATTCTATGTCATCCTGATGTGGCAGGCATCCAGCTTTTATGAAGCAGGATAGGTCTTCTGCCAGAGGCCACGGTTTAGCAGTTCCAGAGCCTGAATCTGAACCTTTTACAACAAAACTTAAATGTGGCTGCATTGACTAGATTCTCAATTGTGCAGCTGTGAGCCTATGATTCAAAGTGAGCAATGACACCATCAAATATTCCCATGGAGTTGTACAGATTGAAATGGAAAAAGAATTGTTTCTCAACCCAGGATTGCAGATGTCAATAATGATGGCAAAGAATAAACACCCATGGAGAACAATCCAGAATATCCCAGAAACCGTCTTTTTTCCTTATTACTATGTGCAGGATGGAGTGGTCTTATTTAAAGAGTTATGCCACTGTTCTCAGTGCACTCAAAATGGGGGCCACACATGTGACATTCAGAGGTGCTAACATGGAGTGGAAATTGTTCTCTTATTCTTTTCCTTGGCTTCTCCAAGCAGATGTTAGCCTTCTTAGCTCTCAAGGTAGGGACAGTGGTTCTCTTTTGAGCTCCATGTGTGCTGGCTCTTCAGTATAAAGGAAGATGGAAGAGCTATGTGACCAGTATGAGAGTTTGGATACCATAGTAAACCATGTACTTTTGGAAAAGACTCAATAGAGACCCAGAACTGGTTTATGGCAATGATTTATTTTCTGTAGGTTAGTTTGAAAGTAGAGTAAGAGGCTATAAACTAGAACTCAGCAAAATCTTTTTTTATAGTAATATTTGCTGGCCAGTTTTAGGTTTAGGGTTTTAAGAGTAAGATTCATGATATGGTTTTTTTTCTTTTCTTTTCTTTTCCTTTTTTAAAACTCTTCTCTTACACATTCCATCTTTAAATGGTACTGGGGGTTTGGTGTCATCAGGAGGTCTTCATATCCCCTGAATTTAAAGAGGGACAAATAGAGGTCTCCAATGCCTGGTATTTCCCATGATATTTTTGGCCCTTTGCCTGTAGGTGGAATTCATTAACTGTCCATCCAAATAGTCACTTGCCCTGGAGCTGGAAGCTGGGAAAGGCAGCATCTGTCCTCTTCCTGCAAATGAGCCTTACAAAGTACCACCAGATAACAATTCAGAAAAGGTATAGGTGACTTGACGGTTGAGACCCCTTGAATTATTACAACCAGAACAGAAAAATAATGACCCATGGCACCATGCAGTTACAAGCATCTGTGTCCTCAAGTCTGCTGGCTGTGCCTTTTTTGCGAATCTTTTTGAAAATAATTTTTTATTTTAATGTTACAGTTATAATGTTACAGTTATATTCGCCAGATAGAAGGTACATTAATTCTCACACATTGATATCCTTTCTTATGTTTTTGTCCCCATTTCCCTTTCCCCAACCCCTCCCCTCATTTTTCCCTCCTATTTCAAATAAACATGTAACCATCTATATAATATAGCAGGTAACAAAGTGGGATACTGTAACAATATGAGATTAACCAAAGGGCAGTACAAGAGAAGAGAGAAAAACATAATACATTAAGAGTAACAGTCACGGGCCGGGAGTTTGGCCTAGTGGTTAGAGTGCTTGCCTAGCATGCGCAAAGACCTGGGTTCGATTCCTTGGTACCACATACATACAAAAAAGCTGGAAGTGGTGCTGAGGCTCAAGTGGTAGAGCTCTAGCCTTGAGAAAGTCCAAGGACAGTGCTCAGGCCCTGAGCTGAAGCCCAGGACTGGCAAAAAAAAAAGAAAAGAGTAACAGTCACTCATAATTAAGCTCTTATTTCTATGTCGTGGCGTTCCATTATATATACATATATATATATATTTTGCTAATCTTTTTAAGAATCATTTCTAAAGGCAAACATACAAAATTCTTTACAGTTTCAACCAAGATCTTTTAAAAACATTATAACTATCCAAAAGGGATTTTTAAAAAATCGTATCATTTTCCTTGTTTTAATCAGAGGTCCCACTCTGATCTAGAAGGAACTCATAGCCCTATCATTCCTTGATTAAGAATGAACAAAAGAAGTCTCTTGAGGGGCCGGGAGTTTGGCCTAGTGGTTAAAGTGCTTGCCTAGCATGCATGGAGACCCGGGTTCGATTCCTTGGTACCACATACATAGAAAAGTCAGAAGTGGTGCTGAGGCTCAAGTGGTAGAGCTCTAGCCTTGAGAAAGTCCAAGGACAGTGCTCAGGCCCTGAGCTCAAGCCCAAGACTGGCAAAAAAAAAAGTCTCTTGATATGCATTGCTCCCCTTGGGAGAGGTAAATCCTTATGTAAGGCTGGGGACTGTCAGGGCACAGGTCCACAGCTGTTTGTCATGTCCAGCCTGGACACAGTTCATTTAGAGGAATCCCTTGCATTGCCACTTCTGTGGCCTAAGATCCATATGCACAATTTTCCATAAAATAATTAGGGCAAATACTGATTCACTGATTGACTGAAGCAATATAGCCAAATGGAATGTAAGAATCCAAAGCTTTCCTTGTCAGAGTTCAAAGAAAAATGAATTGGAACTTGAAATTTTCCTAAAAGGCTGGAAGAAATATTAGATACAGCCTAAGGCCTTTTATTTTTATTTTTTTTAATCTAATGCAATTATGTTGTGCTGCATGCAGAAGAAAACCCAGAGTTGTGGTTTAACAAGATAAAGGCTTTATTTGTTGTTTTCTTCTTTCCTTAGTAAAATGAAATCTGGGGTGGTAGGATGATTCAAGGTCAGAAACCCAGATTTCTTCTACCATTTTGCTCTACAATCCTTAGGGCTTGGCTTTTATTCCAAATATTATATTTTTAGTTCACAAAATGGTACCAGCTCCAGGCAATAGTTCTTACCACCACTGGCAGCAGCCTTTCCTAAGAATTTCATGTTTACAAAGTACTGGGGATTACACACTTAGCACCACAACTGCAGAACCTCTATGCTACATTGGCCCCTAAAGAGCTGAGTTTTGGGCTTGTGAATCCTGACATACATAGGATGGATGTGGATCTCCCCTGAGGGGAAACAACAGGAGCATCCGAGAGTTATTTTTAATTGTTATTATACAGGTAATGTATAGAGGGATGACAGTTACAGAAGTCTGGTAAAGAATGCATCTCTTTTACCATGTCTTTTCATTTCATTACAAACAGGCCAATGTAGTTCTTTCTGATGGAAGCATAGCATTCCATTGTGACTCTATACCACATTTTTTTTTGATTCATTCATCTGCTGTGGGGCATCTAGGTTGGTTCCATATCTTAGCTATGGCAAATAATGCTGAAGCGAACATGGTGTGCTGGTAGCTTCAGTGTGACCTTGTTTGTCATTATTTGTGTAAATGCCCAGGAATGGAATTGCTGGATTATAGTGGGGCTAAGCCAGACCCAAAGAAACATAGACTCTATGGTTTCCCTCATTTATATGTCTATGATGGCATATGTCTAGGATAGTTCTAGAAGAGTCACAATAGCTAAATAGCTATGTACATATGACCATATAAAATGATGCTAATGGAAATGAACTCCAAAATACAGAAACAAGAGAGTTATATTTTTCAATGTACTATGTGAAGTCAATTCTCTTCCTCTTTCTTTACCTCTCACCTTTGGTCTATCCTCTATCCTCTGTTATCACTGTTTAGGATTTTGGTACCCACCCTCTCCATATATGTGTGTGTGTGTGTGTGTGTGTGTGTGTGTGTGTGTGCGTGTGTGTGATTTGGGGAAGGGAAGGGATATAATAAAATGGTGAAACAAAAGGCAAAGAGTGAACCAATGCAACAGCAATACTCACAAGACAGTTAGAAATGAACTTTACAACTTGGAAGGAAGGAAAAGTAAGAGAAAAAAAGGGAGGTGGTAACTATATTCCATAAGAAATGTACTGCCTTACTTACATAACTGTAACCCTTCTGTACATCCTCTTCACAATAAAATTAAATAGAATTTTAGACAAAGAAACCGTTTCTTTTTGGACAGTATCACCCCTTCCTTTGATCTTTCCTAGTTTCCCCCTCCCATCTCCATCCATAAGTTGTACAGTTCATTTTCAACATAGTGTCTAGTGAGTACTACTGTTGAATTTCTTTACCCTTTGTCCCTCCATTTCTGCTCCCTTAACCCTCCCAAAGACAGATAAATGAGCAAACAAGACAAAAAGAAAAGGAAACTAAAACAACAACAAAGAAGAAAAGCCCTCTTGTTTCCAGTTCTGGAGCTGAGTTTGATGAATATTATTTATATGACCAGGTGCACAGAAGCATGGAAGCTTTGTGCTCCTCTACTAAGAGTCTCCTCCTTTGGTCTCACTGTGTATGGAGAGATTTTTCTTTAATTAGCAATTAACCGAAGCAAGTGGAGGTGTGGGGACAAAAAGAGGGATAGGAGAACAAGATAACTGTAGCTCTCCATCCCCATAGCACACAGAGTTTCCTTAGTCAGGGAGTACTGTCAATTTGCTTGAGAATCTATGGGTACAGAGGCTCTGTAATTCTGGCCTCAGTTTAGGTGTGTTTGTGCCTAAAACCAGGTGATATTGGAGCTAAGGGATGATTGGCCTACAGTTCTTCCAATACAATTCTCCTGAAAAAGCCACGTTTCTTTAAAACTTCTTAAACCCTAAATTTGTATCCCAAATAGGATGTATCTGCCTTTTAGATTTGGATTTTATTTTTACTTTGTTCCTGCAAAAGGTGATTTCTACCACTTCAGTATTCAAAAATAATTCAAGGGGCTGAGAGTGTGGCCTAGTGGTAGAACGCTTGCCTAACATGCACCAAGCCCTATGTTTGATTCCTCGATACCACATATACAGAAAATGCTGGGAGGGGGGCTGTGGTTCAAGTGGTGGGTCCTGGGCACTGTCCTTGAGCTTTCTCAAGGCTAGCACTCTAAGTTCAAGCCTCAGAACTGAAAAAAAATAATTACAAGTTCTAAGCTTATAGAATGTAACCAATACAGAACTAAAAGAACCTAGAATTCTCTTGCATTGCCTGCAGAAAGTATATAAAACATGCATATAGACTGGGGGCTGGTGGCTCATGCCTTTAATCCTAACTACTCAGGAGACTGAGATCTGAGGACTGTGGTTCAAAGCCAGCCAGGACAGCAAAATCCAAGAGCTTCCTATCTCCAGTTAACCACCAGAAAGCTAGAAGTCGAGCTATGATTCAAAGTGTTAGGGTGCTAGCATTGAGCAAAAGAGCTCAAGGACAGCACCCATGCCCCGAGTGCAGACTCCATGACTGACAAAAACAAACCATCAAACAAAATTAACATGCATTTTCCCTGTCCTTAGTCCTCAAAAGCTCTGAAATTGTAGGCTCATGTTTCCTCAGGTCTCTTTTTATTAAAAGATGCCTCCGGGTAAACTTTTGCCCTTGTCCTAATACCTAATTTTTCTTAGAGATTATGTGCTTTACCTTTCTCACTTCAAATTCTTTTCCATTTAAGGTTAGCAACTCAGTGAAGCAGGAAAAATAAAGCATAGGCATGTAAAGACAGTTTATGAGCTTGGAACTCTCAGATCCTTGTTTAATAGCCACTCTGCTTCACTCACCAAGAGCCAGGGGATCCTGAATTATCTGTGGTCCTTTTCATAGCCTCCTTCTTCTCTCATTCCATCCTTGGAGTCTAACCCTAAGGACCCTCCATAGCTGCTCAATTAGCTGTTGTTTTATAGGTACTTAACGATTTAATGAAATGACTGACCATTTCCCTTTCCCAGTGTGACCAACCAATGTCTTATAAACACACTACCTGCAGTCATACAGGTCAGGATGCGGAGTGCCAAGCCCACACGTATGTACAATGCTTACCCACAGAGCATTCACCTGGACTCTCCAGCAATCTTTGCACATATTTTCACCAATGCTAGATCATAGCAGGTGTTTTTTTCTCTTCTCTTCTTTTGGGGTATTTTTTTTCTCCAGCAGTCCAAGCCATTTGGACAGACAATTTGATTTATCTCTGTGCTTTTAGGTTGGCCCTGTCTAGCATCAAAGAGGCAACACATTAGAAAGCAAGTTAGTGTCTTCAATTGCTTTTATTGTGCAAAGCAGAACCATTGGAACTCATTTTTAAAAATTAAAGTTATAAAGGCTGACCAAGGGATCAAATAGTGTGGTTTAGAGACACCTGGCGCCTGACTCTCAGCTTGGTAGTCTCTCTTCTGCACATCACACTGTTAGGCTATGGGAAGTTTGGAAGTGAAAAAACCATCAACTCCTTCATCAATGTTCCCTTTGCCAGAAATTCAATTCCAAATCATTTCACCACGTATGTGTATGGGTTTTTTTTAATCTGCAGAAACTTCATGGGTATTTCATTGCAAATACTTTGGAATGATGCCCCTATGCTTTGCAGAAATCTACCCAGCATCCTTCAGAGATCCTAACATGCTCTCCCTTCTACCCACACCTCCCTTTGCGCATGACATGTTCAGATCACTGCAGTTACTAAATGATATCAGAATCCACATATTTTCCCCTTTAGCTCAGAGAGGCTTGCCTATTTTCCCTTTCATTCATCCTTCCTAAACCAGGCCAGCTGTCCTAACTCACTTTGCTATTTCTTCTTGTTCCTTCCTCCAAGCCTTCTTTGAAACTTTCCATCATTCACAATCACGTGTTCTGTAGCCCTGGTATTGATGTGGTTGGTGCTAAGTAAGTGTGACAGGATGGGTGGAAGGACCAACATAGACAGATGGAGACCAGGCAAGCTGGCAGAAATCTCTTTCTGTGCAAGTTTTAGGGAATAAATGTGAGAACTTGAACCTATCGAGAGAAATATTTTGATTCCCAAGGAAGACCAAAAAAAATGCATGTATATTATGACATTCCCTCTCCCAGGGTCTATTTCAATTTTTACTTCCTAACAAATTCCTTACTTTTAAGTAGGAGGCATCATTTGACTCTGACTGGTGTGAGGAGATGTGGTGGTGGTGGGCTGTCTCAGAGAGATTGCTTGTCCAGCGTAGAGGAGAGAGAAAAGGAAGAAGAAAAACAATTAAATCCCCTGGAGTCTAGTTACAGAAAGGCCTGGCTCTTAGGACAGACACCAGGTGGAAAAGTCTGTGTAAAATACTCCAATTTCTTTTCCTTCCACCTCTCTGTCTTCCTCACTTCCCTTCTGCCAACTTACTAGGCGTCCACAGAAAGGAGGATGAGGAAGACAGAACCATCTATCCATCAAGCAGTCAAGTTGGCCCTGAAGGTCAGGGGCCGTTAGGGATGCCAGTCTTCTTCTGTCTTGCCTCATACTCTCCCAGAGCCAAGTGCATGAAGCAGCCCTGAACTGCCACATGTGACTGACTGCTCATTGCATCCCAGATGGCACCAGCCCCTCCTTGGCAGGAGTGGAAATATGCCCCTGTAGGAATGTATGCCACTGCCTGAGTAGACAGGAGCTGAGCTTCTCTATCTTCTTTGTTTTACTCAACCACACAACCATGTTATGAGGACACACTGATTGTAAAACACAAATCTAAGCAAAAAAAAAAATGAACTCTGAAGTCTGCTGACGCAAGGTTCTTCTCCCTAGCTTTCAATTTGCAAAAGATCATTCTATTTTCATAGACATTTTGGAGCTCTATAGGAAAAAAAAACTCCACAAAAGTAATTTTGTTCATCAAAGAAATGGGTCTATAGTTCTCTTTCTTTGATGAGTCCCTGTCTGGTTTTGGGATGAGGGTTATGCTCACTGCTGAAAACAGAATAATCATGGATATCAGTGTGCATTTAACCTCTTTTTATTTAAACTTGTTCACACTGTTTTGCCACTAGAGATGACATACCCAGGAAGATCCTGGTACTAGCTGGTTTATACCTGCATGTGAATATTTTTTCTGCAGCAGAAAGCATGGTGGGCAGGTATTTAAGAATGCACACTAGAAAATTGTCCTTTAAAATGAATTAAAGTAATTTGACATTCCATCTGACAGATATTTGAGTACTATGGCAATGAATACGTTGCCACTGCACATATTAAATGCTTCATGTTTGCCAGGTATTTATTATTGGTATTATTATTTTGTCACTCATTGGTTTATTCAAGAGACAGGTTTTGTGTCTTTGCCTGAACTTTGTACGAGACAATGTGATCCACAGCTAGCAAGATGGTCGCTGTGGAAACAGTATCCTGTAGGTTTATTCCAGTATAAGGAAAGCTGTGGGACCAGCCTGGCTCTTTCCTCATTCTGCTATGCAGTGTGTGAGGAAACCATCCTGCATAGGGAGATCTCAGCTCAATGGGAGGCCTCAGCTTCTCATGCCTAGAGAGCCATTAGATACTTGCTGCTGAGCAGTGGTGTGTGCGGGCAGAGGTGGCATTCATTCTTAAAGGATTCATGTATGCTCAGATTATTCCTGAGAGGGAGCTCAGCCAAAGGATTTTGGAGAGAGAGGAGAATATTGCCAATTGTAGGTGAGAAGACAAGGTATTTTTATTTTTGATTTCAAGGGTTTTCTCTAGAATCAGCTAGATGTTACTACAGGCTTTAGAGGGGCTTTCGTGGTTTCCCCCAACTTGGTATATTGAGAATAAGTTGTATGGACTCTTGTAAAGAGCCAGGCACACTGCATAGTTCCTTGCCCTAAGGTCACTAAGCAACCCTTGCCTGCTTGTATTGATATGTAAACATCCTACCACCTGACCTCCTACCCTGAGCAGTACCCCAACCCCCTCTTGCCTCTCCTGAAGAGGCATATAAGCCCCTGTGTGAAAAATAAAATTCGCAGCTTGAAAAAAAAAAAAAAAAAAGAGCCAGGCACAGTAATGATGGCAGTGATGCTGATAATGATACTGTTTCATTGACTCTTAACACTCCATTGATTTAACATGAGTCATTAGGAAAAAGCCTACTTCTAGATGTAAAATGTACAAATAAAAAGTCCTAGATTCTAAATAGGCTCTGGTGGCTCACACCTGCAATACTAGCAAGTAGGAGGCTGAAATATGAGGATGGTGATTTGAAGCCAGCCAGGCAGCAAAGTCTGTGAGACTGTTATTTTCAGTTGACCACAGAAAGCCAGAAGCGGAGCTTGGCTCAAGTGGTAGAGCACTAGCCTTGAATGAAAAAGCTCAAGGAGAGTATCTAGACTCAGAGATCCAGCCCCAGGACTGGCAACAAAAAAAGTCCTAGATCCTATAAAATACTATAACAATTCAAAATTCTCAATTGCCTGTTACATGCAAGATTCTTAAAACCTTTCATGAATTATCTCATTCACACACACAAAAAGTCCATGTTTCTATGGCATAAATGCCAGTTTCCAAGGTATAAATACTTCCTTTCAACCTGGCCACTTTTGTCTTTTCTATCTGAAGTTATTGAACTTGGAGTTAGAAAGAGAAGCAGCTAATTAACACTCACAAAGCAATGGTGGCTGACCCCATCACACCACTGGAGTCAAGGCTGAAGACAGAAGAAATTTTGGTGTACTGATGCCCCTAGAATCAGCTAGAGGTTACTGCAGTAGAGGGATCCCCTTGTTATCTTTGTCATTTCACTAGCTGAGGTAACTGGGGCTTTGGGAGGTTACATAACTTTCTAAGAACTACACAGCTAGAAAACTTCCGTACTCCATCATTCTCTTACAAAAACCTCACTAACAGAAGCATGGGGCAGAAGGTTAGGAGTAAAAGACTTAGAATTCTTCCTAAGCTCAACTCACTCTAGTGAACGGTCAATTTCAACTGACCTCTAACATCTTCCTTGAGCAAACAAGTGAGTTCTATCTAGTCCCTCTGACTTCCAGCCTATGTGGCTATAGTCATTCTTTTGTTTTACTTCAATGCAGGTAATAATCAACACACTCTATCCTAGGTATGGTTTTCTTGGCTTACTTTTCCTTGCAACTTCCCTGTGAAAGAAGGAAAATAATGAACTATAAATTTAAATAAAAAAATTTAAAAAAAGAAAATAATGGACTAATACATATCAGAGATGTCAAAAATGTGCATGGAAAGATATGACACATAAAGCAGGATTCTGTTTGTGTTGAACAATAATAGATCATTTGGGGCCAAGAAAGAAAATTAAAATCAACTACCATGCACTCTTCTCTCCTCTCTTGCCATCCAACATTTTAATTAAACTATGCAGTGGAAGGAACTAAGATGAAGACAACATCTCTGACTTTTCTAATAATCCATCTCCCAGAGACTAACATGTGATTAAATTGATTAGATCTTTCCAACCTAAGGAAGTATTGTAAACTTTCAATGTCCTCATAAAGATGCTATCGTTCATTCCTTGGGTGATGAGCTCAAATACACACTAGTATAGAGAATCCAAACTTTGTTAGTTCATTGTTGTGTGGAAAGTGTATGACACCTCTGCAATTTGCAGCTTCTTAGACCAGGTTCTCAGCTTCAAGGATTTGACATCTAATTGAAGCCTGTCACCTGCCTACCACCACCAACATGCACTCCATTTACTTTTTTTATTGCCATACCCTATATGATTCACTTTGTTGGGCTACTTCCTATGTAGCCCACAGGCAGGTGTTTTGTTCTCCATGGCTCAATCCCTTGGCACACTTAAACTTACTGGCACACCAGGTTGTGACTGCCTGGAAAGATGCCAAATGAAAATATCTTCAGTGGGAATTTTCATATGTGGGAATGGTACCAAGTGGCAGGCAGGTTGGGCAGTCTGGCAAAATTCAACGTGGCTCTGGAGATCCAATGTCCCTGATGAGTGAGAGGCACAATGAGATTTGGGGAGCCCCAGCTATTGCAGACAGTGTCATTAATTAACATGCCAGCTTTGGCAGTTAGTTGTCTGAATGTGAGGTCACTGAACCCAACTATAGAAGGACTTTTTTGTTGTATGTTGGTTTTGGTTTAGGTCTCTACTGTTCTTGTTTGCAGACATGGTCTTAGGCCTCATCTAAAGTTATACATTTCTAAAGACAGACCTTTCCAGTTCTACTGGCAAGAATGTCTTAAGTCACATGACTGTGTTGTTCACTTCCAAACTGGAAATGCAACCTTAGGAACTCACTGGCCTTGCAGGAGAACAAAGACCAAATAAAAGTTTCAAGGAAGAAGAAAAATAGTTCTTTCATATGGCTGTAGGTTCTGGGGATCATTGAACAATGCAAGTTCAGCAGCAAAGAGGCTGTGCAGACACAGAAACATCAGGGCTGTTGGTCTGGTATTCAAGAACACAGGGCCGTAACCCTTGGTTAAGAGGAAACGGGGTAGATTGCTTTGCACAGTTAAGAGCATCCTCTGTCACTCTTGAATTGTAAGGAAGGAGTGATGTTCTGTTATATTTCTCTAGTTCCTATCTTTCTTCCATCTTTCGATTGGAAACATAAAACGAGTGAATTGGTCTCTCAACCTTCACAAAATGATTCATTGGATGTCCAGGCTCGTGTCCAGCAATGTGTCAGGAGTCATGTAAAAGGTGGCAGAGCGTTGTTGTTGTTGTTGTTGTTGTTTGAAAAGCACTCAAATAATGACACATGAACATACTACAGAGCACTTGTAGCGCAGAAGCAGAAGAGTGGAGGCTCCTGTAGATATGTTCAATCCTCACTATATCACATACCAGCCTATGGCTACTCCCTTTATCTTTTGTTCTTTCCTTTCCCTCATCTTCCTCTCTGGGAAGAAAAAGAGACAATTAGATGAGTGATGCTAGACAGAATCTAGAGAACTCCACAGCCTACGCCATCTTTCCCTAAGAGTTTATATGACACAGTGTGTGTGTGTGTGTGTGTGTGTGTGTGTGTGTGTGTGTGTGACACAGGCAATAATGAATGAGAAAATAACCACAGGGTGCATCTAAGGCTTTGCTTGGCAACATATTGGTATGAGAAGCTCATATATGGCAGTTTCTATGTCTCAGGTGCCTCAGTTATGGTATAAGTAGAGTTGAGTTGGACAATCCCACTCTGATCTCTTAGCATCCCCAAGAACTGAGGACAGAGTACCCGTAACTGTGCTTTGGGGAAATTTACTTGGGACGCTGAGAATTTCATTATTAGAGACTAACCTACTTTATACAATGAGCCCTATGAGTAAGCTTTAATTTTTTCCAGACCAGATGGTAGTATTTCAGCCCTTTGTCTCATGAACACATATATACTTGGACATCCACGAAGTGTGAGCTTTGCTTTCAAAAAGAGCAAAGCCTTGATTCACATAAGCAGTTCCTACATTTGGGAAGCTGAAAGTCCTACTGTCACATGGGTAGAGGAAGTATTGAGGTGGGTGGCCTGCAAAGCTTAGAAAAGGAGACTCTGCCATTCATGTAGAAGAGCTCTTGGCACTGCCAGCATCTAAAGAAAAGGTGGCTTAATCTGGTCACTTAGAGCAGAGGGAAAAGCAGCAACACTTTTACTGTCAAGATTGATGACAGGGATGATAAGGGGAAAAAAAGACAAGGGCATCTTACAGTAGGCTTGAGGAATGCCATCCCCAAAGCTAATTCAATATTTGAATGCTATAAATTGTATTAAGAAATAGAAGGGCAAATCAACCTTTGGGACTGTTTGTGGTTGATTCAAGACGACTGCGTTTAAACTGCTGCTGCTGAGATGGATGGAGCAGAATAACAGCATTAGCAGTGTGACAAAACCCCAATAAATCAGGAATGAAACCCAACTGAACTCACTGAGGAAAAATCTTGCTAGAGTACTTGGCCTGAAATTCGCTGCCAGGGGTGGGGCGGGGAGTGAGTGTGTGTGTGTGTGTGTGTGTGTGTGTGTGTGAACATGTCTGGTGACGATGGAAATTGAACATGAAGTGTGTCTGTAGGCCAGGTGATGCACACTGCCCATGCAAGGCTTGTGTACCCCTGGCCTGTGAATCGGACTCAGGTACTCCGTTTTGTCTTGGTTTGGAATCATTTCGTCTACCCATCACCTATTTAAGTGCATTTAGTGTTCAAATGATTTGTGAAATCAGACTGTCTTTAGAAATCAAATCCAGTGCAGGATCATGTGGTCCCAAAGATACCTACAAAAACATCTACCAATGGCACCGATATCTGTAGTTGCCCAACACATAAAGCACCCCAACATATTCTGAAACAATCCCAATGTACCAGCAGAATGCGTCGTTTTTAGTGTATTTATATTCCTACACAGGCCTGAAAATGAACTGAGTAGTTACATGGAGAAAGTTGAACGATTCTCATAAAGAATGTTTCAAGCAGAACATTTCAAGCACATTTCAAAAGAAGAGAATGTCCACTAAGTTCCATTTCTCCAATAGTCTAACTTGGGAAAAAGTGGTTTGTATGGGGAATATGAGTGTGACATTTAGGGAGCAGGGAGGGGTGATGTTAGAAGAAGGCACAGAGAGGCTACTGGGAAAGGATAATGTTTCACCTGGGGAGTGGTGTGTTTTCTCATCTGTGGTATGGTATTGAGGTATATGGTTATACATTATGCTATTTCAGATCTAGGATTTATATTAATAACAAGGGCAATGTAAAAGCAGGTATAACAACAGATCCAGGAAACAATAATCTGTGAGGACAACAGTATCCATCCAGTGTATATGCCAACCACTCCCAAAGCTCAAAAGTCTATAAATGTATCTTTCTTCTACTTCCCTATCCCACTGCCTGCAGCTCCTTTTCCTACATATAGTTTGCTTGTCCCAGCAAGCTCTCTGTACATTGTGGTTTTCTTTCCTCCATTGCATTTAGCTTTCTTCAGGCAGAAATCGTGATCTATTTATCTGTCTACTTCCAGCACCTAACTTGCTGCTCACATTGTCCTCATTATGAGAGTTGATATCTCATTAGTATGGATCTGTGGATTTGACAGGGAAAAATCAATAAGCATGAAACTTGTCATATACTTTTTGCACTGTTACCAGCATCTTAGAAAATCCTTTATTCTGACAAACACAGTTTGACTATCTGTTATGTATTGGTCATTGATATAGGTATATATATGTATATTGTATAAAGACAGAGGTATATATATGTATATGTGTATATTATATATATATATAGTATATAGAGAGAGACAGAGAGAGAAGGAGGGAGAGGGAGAGAGAGAAAGAGACAATCTATTCTCAAGGAGTCCCTAATTGGTAATAATAATATTAGTAATAATAATAACTTAAAAAACTGAAAATAATAAGACTCCTAGCTTCAAGTTTTCTCAGGAAATCATGAAAAAAAATGAAGCGTTTTGTTTTGTTAATTATGTTCTAAAATCTATGTGCCAGCGACTGCATATAGAGAGTCCCTTCTTGAATACTTGTTTGTTAAAACATGACATTTGAAATATGATGTAAAAAAATCAGTGTTAATAAAATCTTTCAAAAAAATAAATAAAAGAAGAACTTAGTAGAAAAGGGCAGGCTAGTCCAGGAGTTAGCCCTGTCTTCCTCAGGGCCAGGGGTGTCTGCAGAAGACTGAGATGAGACAGTTCACAGACAAGGCAGGGCACCAGAGCCCAGCTCACAGATGCTGCTCCCTGCAGGGAAGCTCTGGGCCTCATGGCCCAAGAGCATAGGCACTGGGGACCCTGCACTCTGCCAGGCTTCTTTGCTCAGCCCATGGTGCTTGCCCATTCAATGGCACCCTGAGGCTTTGGCATTTGCTGCCTTGGTGTAGACCCCGCTGCCTCCCAGCGTCTGAAAACAAGCCTCCCACAGTCTCTCAAGCTGTTCAAGAAGCAAATTCAGCATGAGACCCAAACTCAACACGATTCTGCCTGAGGCAAAATACAAGATGATTTATCTGTGTGAGGGTCTCTGGGCTGAGACCGTGATTGGGGACGAAGGGACAACCTCTGTAGTTGGGGAGAGTTGGCAGCACCTGTTGACACTTAGGGCCAGATCACTTTTTCCTGGGGGAGCTGCCTGGTCGTTTGTGATGATTAGCAGTTCCCTGGCCTGAACCCATCACATGCTTTAGCAGCCCCTTTAGATGTAAGAACCCCCAGCATCTTCAGCCAGTGCCTCAAAGTCCCTGAGAAGGCAAAATCTCCCCCCCACCCACTGAGAGGAGTAATCACTGGTTTCCAGGCAGTGATTCAGTTCAACTCTGCACTATAATTTGATTAACCAGCATTCATTACCAACAGTAATTTAGGATTAATGAGCATTAATTTAATATTAGTTATTAATATACAGTCAAGTACTAATAATATAGTTTATCTCTTAGGGAAGGAAAGTCAGAAAGACGAGGAGGGCTAAAGAGAGGGAACAGAATGGACCCACAGGGAGTGGACAGACACAGACCCTCACAGGACCCAGCCTCCGCTGCAGTGTGAATCTCAAAAGGAATTCATTTAGATGGAATTATTTTAGGCTGAGAACTGAAGGTTCCACTATTTTAGGCTGAGAAGAGGGTCCACTATTATGTTAGAAAGACCTGAATTCAAATCTTGCTCTGCTTCTGATTAAGTGCATTCAGATGAGTTCCTTCATGACTGAAGCCTCATCTTTGTCATTAGCCAAATCACTGTGCATTTGTGGGGATGCTGTGGGGCCACGGCAGACAGGCACCCAGCAGTACCCTGCAGTGGCTGCTGAAGTATCTAACTCACTGGGATGGTCCCCTCTCACGGTTATGGGTTCTATAGCTGGCATTGGCCCTGAGCAGTACCCACGAGGAGTCATCACAGTTTACAGGCAGGGTTTGGAGGTTCACTGGAAGGACTCAGAATAGTCTCAAGTCCATCCCAGGAAGTGGAGGAGAGAAGAGATTCAAATAAAATATAGGTTTTCTGGGGCAGACGGATTAAACATAGAACATTAAAGAAAAAATCAGACACTTGATCCTTTGCAAGTTGCAACCTTGAATGATCTCCTGTCAATGGATTCTCCGGGGAGAAAATATTTTTAAAAATTATTTCATATCAATAAAGAACTACCTCATATTCGTATTTTTACTTCTTTATTTTCTGTTCACTCTTCTTCCCTTATACAAAGTAATTTGACATGAGTCATTTGATATGAGGTCTCCTTTATCCATGAGAGTCTCCCCTCCCCCCTTGACCTCTACTGAGCTCCTCCAGAGAGGTGTGTGGCAGGGCAGGGTACACAGGGCTGTTGACTGGTGAATTAGTGGATCAAAGTAGCACACTGGATGGATCTCTGTTAAATTAGTGAATTTAACTGTCCAACAAGGGGTTAGGGATTGCTTACTTCTTGAACTAAGACCCAACATCTCTATAACAAGCCCAATTTGATCAAGGAGAAAAGACCAATAACACTGCAAGGAATCACAGCTTTGAAATCGATATCTGATGTTCAAGAAAGCCCTAGTTTTATCAGAACATCTAGTGATCCGAGAATTATTACCGATGTATCTAGTTGATGCCAAGAGGACAAAATATAATATTAGAATTGTCAGCTGGGTTTTCCAAAGATCATTAGACTTCAGGAAGCTGCCCAATTTTTTAATTATACTGGATGTGAAGGCTGAGTGTTTGCCAATAAACCCAGGTGAAGGAAGCTTGACACTTGCCAGGGTGTATTTCCAGAAGGGTACATGCAAAGTTTCCCTCTTTACCCTTGAATCTTGAAGATGAAAGCCTATAATTATGTTTTATCGAGGATGAAAAACTCTCTTCTGTAATATATTATATACTATGTGTATATCATATATACATATATATTACATGTACTATATATACTCTGTACACTCTACATTTTCTCTCTGTGTATATATGTATGTACATATATATGTACTTGTGTAAAGTAATTCATAATACATATTATGAAATATATTATATGTTATATATTATGAGTGTGTGTGTGTGTGTGTGTGTGTGTGTGTGTGTGTGCGTGTTCTTCCATTTTCCTTTTTCAGGCCCCAAATAGTCCAGTGTCCTAAGGATGAGTTTTTCCAAAGAACTCTTAAACACTCATGTGTACTGAGACACATAAGGACTATTGTACCCAGGTTCTCCATGTGATTAGAGGATCCTCTTGGTGATTCCAAGCACAGATGAACTGATGAATCTTGTCTCCTTAAAGAAGTGTCTATAAGAATGCTACATAGCAGGGTGCCTGTGACTCTTGCCTATAATCGTAGCTACTCAGGAGGCTGAGATCTGAGGATCACAGTTGGAATCCAGCCCAGCCAGTCGCTCCTTGAGACTCTTAGTCTTCAATTAACCACCAGAAAACCAGAAGTGGTGCTGTGGCTCAAAGTGGTAGAGTGGTAGAGCCTTGGGGAAAAGAGCTCAGGGACAGTGCCGAGACCCTGAGTTCAAGCTCCATGACCTTCTCCCCTCCCCCACGAAAACCCAGCACACAGTGGGTATACTGTTTCTGCACTCCAGATCACCCACTGTTCCCAGAGCTCTGGATGAGGAAAAGTCTCCAAAATCCCTCAAGCAAGATTTGAAGCCTTCTTGTCAAGAATGGTCATATGTAGAAGAATCAAGCCCATTCAATGACCTGAAGATGGCACAGGCTCAATGTCCTCCAAGTTGAACATGAAAACTCCCATCTCTTCCACATAGAGAACCAGGCCACCTGTGAAAGGCCTGAGGAAAAGAGCCCCTAAATCTCTCCTTCTTGCTATCCAGCCAGCATGCCACTTCTTCCCTCACTTTTCCTACCAACTTCCAGCAAACCAACTGATAGCTGAGTAGATTTGAACTCTTCCCCTCTTCTACTACCATCATCTGACTTCTTATAGATTCATCTCTCCATAAAGCTTTTTCCTTTTTGAAAAATAAAGTAGGTATGAAACTTGCATCCTATGGACTTGTATAAAGTAATTCACTCATATGTACATAGCGAATCCGACTCCAAAACCAATATTGTTCTAGATTCTGAGGATAGAGAGATATAAACAGAGCCAGTCCCTTGTAAGCAGGTGATTATTATACTGTTGATATGTACACAACTGGCTGCATGCAGAGAATTATGGGAAATAAAAGGGGAAGGACGACTGCTCACCAACTCTTAGAAGAGTCAAGGATGGTGGTGCATGGTAAAGAGTTCAGAGATGTCCAGACAATGAGCCTTGACTTGAGTTTGAGAGAACAGGTGGGTTCCAGCCAATGAAGATTGTCTAAGGGAAATGCAACAGCAAGCATTTCATGGAAGTCAACAGCTGGAGGCCTGCTAAGGTCATCTTTTCTTTTCATTCTCAGATGAAGAAATGGAAGTTCAGGACAGTAAAGGGAGCCAGACACCAGTGGCTCATGCCTATAATCCTAGCTACTCAGGAGACTGAGAGCTGAGGATCGTAGTTCAAAGCCAACCTAGACAGAAAGTCTCTTATCTCCAATTAAGTACCAGAAAACTGGAAGTGGTGCTGTGGCGAAAGTAGTAGAATGCTATATACTTGAGCTGAAGAGCTCAGGGATAGAGTTCATGCTCAACTTGCTAGAAGCATGATGTAGCTAGAAGCATGATGTAGGAAGAATGTATCAACTCTGCTATCACGATATGATGAGAATGTGAGGCTTAGGATTTCTGTTGCTTCGCCTAGAAATCCACAGAGCAATGTACTGAAGAATGTGCATCTGGCTTACAACAGAAATAAGCAAGTGTGTGGTGAGGATGTAGCCTTTTATTATAAGAATGTTAAAAACACAGCTATTGGGAAAATGGCCTCAGAAGAAAGTAATAGCAAGTAAATCCTATGGAAGAATGAAAATGAGAGGTTTTTAACCTCCTAGTAATGCCACTGTTTATGAAAACATGAAATTCATGTTTGCAACATGCATACACAAGGGGAAAATCATTTAAAAGAAAACTCCTGAATATTCCATCTTCTGGAATGATTGTTGTCCTGGGGCTGGTTTCCTACCTAGTGAAGCAGTGGATATAAAATCTTCAGGGGGAAGGGTAGTAACCATTTATAACAATAGGGCTATTTCTCATCTTTGACTAACATACCTTTCTTTTTTCAGTCATTTGGAATTTAATTATCTTTAAAGCCAGGCTTTGGTAGAAGAAATGGATTTGTAAATTCCCACTCACATATCAGGAGCCAAAGTTGTTGAACTAGCTCCTAGAATTTCATTAACCCTGAGTATAAAAAATACCTAGGTTATAATATAAAAGAAAATGTGGCAGCATGCAAAAACACAGGGGATGGTCTTTTGCCATCTAGAGTTATCAATGAATTTTTCCAGTAAGAGTTTGTGCAATCCAGAGAAGAAGCTGCGTTTCTGTCATCTACAGAACCTTTTGGGATGAAAGTGGAGTCCAAAACAAAGCCATAAACAGTCTTCCATCTCATTACCTCAGCTCAAGCACAGGCATGCATCCTTTCAAGGGTCCAGAATTATCCCTAGGTGGATAACAGATACAGGGAAGAGAACAGCTTCTGATGCCAGCAGCGTGGGGGCTAAATGCTGCCACAGTATTTCCAAGAACTATGGGATGGGATGGCATCAAATGTTTGCCCCTGGTAATTATAAAGCAAACACCATAGAACCCCACCATCTACTCAGAGCAGGGACCTCATTTCTTCCTGTTTTAGGATTCTGAGTGTTTCAGAGTATCAGTCATGCACCAGATGTCACTAAAAAGGCTTTATTATAGAAAGTCTGACTTAAAATAATGAGGCTCAGGTTGTTGCAATGATCTGGGGGTGAGAGAGCTTCCTGCCAGTGGATTTACTGGGTTTACAGGGTTTACCCTGAAGCTAGGAAAGCATAGACTTTGGGGCTTGTTACTTGTGCCAGTTTCCTTCAAAACTCTGATTTTGTATTTTTAATTTTTGTGCACTGTCTTACAAGAGTACCCTGAAAAGGTGAAATGTCAGATCTTACAAAACAAGCCACTTCAGAACATCAGTGTGAATTCAAGCCCTGGTACTAACACACACACACACGCACACACACACACACACACACACACACACACGCAGAGAGAGAGAGAGAGAGAGAGAGAGAGAGAATGGTAGAGAAAGGAAGGGAGGGAAGGAGGGAGGGAGGGAGATACAAACTTCAAGGTGAGCATGGATTTGTGTGGAAATAAACAGTTGAGTACTATAGCAAGAATATGAAAGAGGATGCTAGAAATAAAACTGGTAAAGAGGATGAAAGCTATAGAAACTGGAGGGAATTGTGAAAGGAAGGGGGTGTGAAATGAAAGCACAGCTATAAAACATTACAATGCCCCTCTCCGTGCTGGATAGCTCTAATGACTGCAGACTGTGTGGAGGGTTATCTCTAAGTAATCACACCCAGAATGGTGATGAGCAACAGAGATGCTCTCTGGAGCCTCCTGGAAATATTGGATGATTTTAACCCAGGTTCTTGGAAATCAATGGGATACAGTTATAAATACTCTGAGCTGTGGGATACTGGGACTTTGATGGTTGTGTGTCTATATCTCTCACTTGATGTAAAGTCACTGAAGTCACAAACTTTGTTGCATTCACCTTCATAACTCTTGCTGTCCCCCGTCACCCTTTTATTCATCTTATCCTGAGCTAGTAGAATCTCTGGCATATATAACAGTCACTCAGTGATTATATGTGTAAAGAATAAATGAATAAAGAATGCATGAATAAAACACTCTCACTCATGTGTCTAGACACTAGCACATGTCATCCTTCATTCCTGATCAACTCTTAACTTTTTTCTTGTGCTTTTGCTCTCCATCTATCTGCCATGAGAGAATTAATGATGCTATCATAGACTCATTCAGGCTGACATTTAGAATTATAGGATAGCGGAGCTGGAAGGAACCTTAGAGACAGAGTCCAGTGCCTTTGATGAAGTCTGAGCTCAGTAAAAGAAAACCTGAGGCAGATTTCAGTAAACTCTCATTTATCAGAAGTCCAAGGAAGCAGGAAATGCAAATGACTAGGATATAATGATAAATCTGTTTTTGTTATTGTTGTTGTAAGAATACCTTACACTTGCACAGGTTTTTGTGTGAGACACCAAATTCTTTCACTTGCATTATCTTATAGGAATATTACAATATTTCTCTTCATTTGTAAGAGTTAAGTAATTCACATTAAATTATAGACTCGAAGTGCTCAAAATAGGGTGGGATCTCCTATTAAACCTTCACTCAGTAGCTGATTTTAAGCCCATGTTTTAAAGCTTACTTTCTCATGAACAGCAAGTAAGTGAGTAAATTACACTTGTCCTTGATAAGAAACTCATTTTGTAAGTTCTTTCAATCTATTGCTGTAACAACTTTAAAGACATGGGGTAAGATTCTAGAGTCAATTCTGCTGTGTTCTACTAATTTTTGGAAATCCTGACGGGATCTAAATTGAAGGCCATCATGAGTTAAGAAGATGCATTCGGGGCTGGGCATGATGGTACATGTCTGAATCAGATTCTCCAGAGACAATGACAATGAGTAGTGCAGTTTGAGGCTAGCCCAGGTATAAGCAAGTGAGACCATTACTTGAAAATAATACCAACCAATCAATAAACAAACAAAACTGTCCCTCAAACACCTAAAAAAACAGAACTCAGGCTGAGTGCTAGTGGCTCATGCTTGTAATCCTAGCTACTCAAGAGCCTGAGCTGGGAGGATCATGGTTCAAAGCCAGCCTGAGCACAAAAATCCATGAGAACCTTATCTCCAATTTACCACCAGAAAACTGGAAGTAGTGCTGTGGCTCAAAGTGGTAGAGTGCTAGTCGAGCTGAAGAGCTCAAGCACAGCACCCAGGCCAAGAGTTCAAGCCCCATAATCGGCAAAAATCAATAATAACAGCAACAACAATAACAACAAAAACAGAACTCAGAGGCATGGCTCATAAAGAAGAGCAACTTCCCAGCAAGCACAAAGCTCTGAGTTCAAATTATTAATCATTCCTCTCTCTCTTAAAAGAAGTTCTATTTGTTTCTCTGCTGCCACTGTAACAGGTTACTGCAAATTTACTGTTGCAGACTTCAACAATGTAGAGTCAATCTCACTTGCTAAAGTCTTACATACTCTTCCTGGAAACTCCATGAGGAATGTTTCTTCCCCTCCCAGCTTTGGATAGCTGTTAGCAACCCTTGTTTTGTGGCCCCCTCACTCTAATTCCCATTTCTGTCTGTACATCACCTCCTGTGGCCCCTTCCACATCCCCTTCATAAAGACAGCTATGATTACATTGGGTCCAGGGGACAATCCCTATCTCAAGACCCTCAACCTGATCGCATCTGCAAAGGCCCTTACCATTTATAATAACTGTAACATCCCCAGGGACTGGGGATTAGAGTGTGGACATACTTTGGGGACTTTTTATTCAGGAATTTTGTTTCCTGACATGTAAGTTTCAATGTTCTTTTTTTTTTTAAAGAGATATCAAACTTGTACTTGCAAAGGGTAATAGTACTGAAGGCCGCTCCATTCCAACAAAGGGGAAGAAGCTATCTCATTGTCTCTCTGGGGCATGGACTAACTGAAGAAAGGTAGATAGATGGGTTATCCATAAATGGAGGGAACATTTTTTTTGTTCTGGCTTTTGAATCTCCGCCACATCGAAGTGGAAAGAATTCCACTTCTAAGGTCAGTCTCCAAATCATTGCTTTTTCATCAGTTAGTGTAGTGGGTCTCAGGTGGAAAACCTGAGCTCTCTTAATCCTGAAATTTTAAGTCTGAGCATGTCCAGAGTGCTCAGAGACCCCCCCCCCCCGTCCCATAGCCACCCCACTCCAGGACTCACCCAGGACCCTTCAAGAGGAGGCTCAGGGCATGGGCACAAGAGCATGGCAGCACAATGCAGAGCGGTGGGGTAAGAGAGGGGTGTGCAGAGGCTCTGTCTGTTACTGAATCACCCGCTGTAGCATGGGCTCCTGGCCAAGAATGTGAAACAGTGAGCTCCAGCTCAAAGAGTTGTTTTTTTTCTAGAATCCCTGGGTCACAGAAAACACAGGAAAAGCCTGGGCTGACTTGGCAGCGTGGTGCCTTGCCCTGGGATTTAAGTTTGGGTTTAGTCAGCTCAGAAGCAGCACAGGCACTTTAAAGTGGCGCCTGGCCTCCTGGGCCTGAGCCAACAGTTAGTTGGAGAGAAGAGTAAGATACATTGGAGGACCCCGTAGGAGTATTTGAGGGGAAGAAGAGCTCTGAAGGTGAAATGAAGTTCTTAGCATTGGGAATTGCAACACAATTCAAGTATTTTGGAGGCAGATTCATGTTTTGAAATATTACCTGGCATCTTGACTTGCTTATAACTTGTAGTTATCCAGTCACCTCCTAACTTTTCCTTGTTTCAAGCTCAGACTTTGAGGTTTTCATTTACCGTAGAGAATTGGTGTTGTTTGCAACCACAGAGGGAAAAGAAGGCTTTTAACTTTTAAAAGTCTAGCCTTGAGGGGACTGCAGGCACAAACAATACTTGACCAGGTAAGGGAATGTGTTTTCACCTGGATGCTGGAAGCTTGGGAAGATTTCCTGAGTTTGGGGTGGTGGTGTGCTGATGACACAGAGAAATAGAATGGAAGCCAGGAAAGAGTGGGTGCTGTGGTTTGAGGCACGGGGCACAGATCTATCAGTGCTACCCCATCTGTGGCGAAACTGGGACTGGGAGGAGGTGATTGCCTCTTCAGTTCCCTTGGGGAAGTTGGAGAGTAGAGAGATCTTGGGCCTCTCTGTCTCAGGCAGTGCCCCAGGAAATAGGCCAGGGCTGAAGAAGGCACCACTGTGTGATAGATTTGGGGACTCGGTGCCCACCACAGACTCAAGCACTTAGCACTGCTCAGCCCAGTATGATGTGGGAGCCTTAAAATTCTTCTCTGCGCCTCAGGAGAGCTTGTCATTAGGCACAAGAGACAATCAAGTGTGTGCTTTCATAGACAAATGAAGTCCAATGGGGATGGAAATGTCTAAGAGGCTGCTGGTCTGAAAAGAGGGTGCTATGGAGAGTCCTTCACAAGAAGACTTTTTCTTTTTCTTGCTTTTTAATTTTGTTGTTGTTGTTGGTGGTGGTGGTGGTGGTGGTCATGGGACTTGATCTTGGAGTCTGGGTATTATCCCTGAGCGTTTTGTGCTCAAGGCTAGCACTGTACCACTTTAAGTCACAGCACCAGTTCTGGTGTTCTGGTGGTCAATGGAGATGAGAGTCTCATGGACTTTCCTGCCTCGGCTGGCTTTAAACCATGATCCTCAGATCTCAGTTTCCTGAGTGGTTAGGATCAAAGGCGTGAGACACCGGCACCCAGCTCACAAGAAATTTTAAAGCACCTCCCCAGATTACAAACTACCTTAGGAAAAGGGAGATTGCCAAAATAGACTCAAGGGTAGTCTCTGCTCTTCTAGCATAGAAAGGATTTGAATTAGAAATGAGGCTGTTCCATAGCACAAAATTAAGTCAGTCACATTCTGTTCTCATTAAGTTAGGGGGCCATACTTTGTTGCATTTTGTAGATTCTGTAGATGTGTTTGCAGGTGGCTTAAAATTCCCTAGCATATACATAAAACAAGGATCATGATAAAGCATATGTTTTAATTCTCTATGTAGAGTGATCAGACATTAATCAGAAATGTTTCTTTCTGACTCCCAACACCTCAATATTGCTTATAGCTTTCTTTGACCAAATGTCTGAAAAGATCACACAAAATTTAGTTTATATTTACCTACAGTATTGCCCAGAACTGAAGAAGAAGGTGATTTGAACAAATCCTATGGTATGATTTTTTGTGAATCTGAATCTGGAAGAACTTTAGGATATATTAAGTCAAGACTCACCTATGGTAAAAACTGGTCAGCAGTGAAGGATATTTAGAAAGAAGCCTTGATTATCTTTTGAGTCTTATGTAAAAGTTGAACATACACCCAAATATATGAGTATCATTTGCGTTTCCCTCCCCTAGCCTTACTTATTCTGCCAGTTGGAAATACAGAATAAGGAACTGGTGGCTTATACCTATTATCAGCCACTCAGGAAGCTGAGATCTGAGGATCATATTTCAAAGCCAGCCTGGACAGGAAAGTCTGTGAGACTCTCATATATAATTAAGCACCAGAAAACCAGAAATGGAGCCCTGTGATTCTACCAAAATGCTAGAACACTAGCCTTGAACAGAAAAGCTCAGGGATAGTACCCAGGCCCTGAGTTCAAGCCCCGTGACAGAAACAACAATAACAACAACAACAATGCCTAAAAGTCTTATCTAATCAATCCACATGTCCTAGGGGGAGGTTGTAGGGTGTGTAGGCTGTTTTTATTCAATTTAAGAAAGAAATAAGTTTCTGAGCTAGATGCAGTGGCTCTCAGGAGGCTGAGATCTGAGATCACGGTTCAAAGCCAGCCCAGGCACTAAAGAATGGAAACTTGTATCTCCAATTAATCACTAAAAGACAAGAAGTGGGACTGTGGTTCAGGGGTAGGCTGGTAGCCTTGAGCTGAAGAACTCAGGGACAATGCCCAGGCCCAGAGCTCAAGCCCTATGACCCACAAAAAATAAACAAACAAACAAACAAACAAATAATAAATAAGTTTCTGTATTGGTCAGGGTAGGGGAGAGTATGTTGCAGTAACAAGGATCAAAAGGCCTCATTACAGGTGACGAGATGCTGAAATCAGGGGACTGGGAAGGGGTACAATACTGAGTGGTTACTTGGGGAGTGGTTGAAGGCATGGGTGGAAGGTGTCACCAGGTTCTCTGCAGATACATTTTTCTACCTAGTAATTCTGAGGTTATGACCCTGAAGTGTCTCTAAAAGGCAGCCTCACCCCTGTGCTTCTAGCAACCAGCGTCTCTCCATCACATCTGCTTCCTCTCTCCATGAGGGCTATGTGATCAACAGCTCTTGGAGGCTATAAGGCATGGAGAAAATGTCATCCTAGGATCCCTCCTTCAGCTCCCAGCTTCTCTTCTAGGCGCCGCACTAAACCTGACTGGGAAATACAGCAGACACAGGAAGTCTCTTTCCAGGAAGTAGAGGGTGCTGGATTTTCAGAAAGGAGAATGAATCTAATTGATCCTTTTTCACTGAGGACCAATCAACATCCAACTGCAGCGTTTCTGTGGCTGGGATGTATGGGAGGGTCCTTACATCTGTGAAAATGTCCTGAGAGCAGATACTTCAGATCTGTGAATGACTGAACCCAAAGTTGCTGAGTATCTGAAGGCAGGCCCAGAAAATGGCTCCCTTATAGCTCTGATCTGCATCCTGTCATGGCCACATCCTTTGTGAAGTGCTTTGTAAAGTAAACCATGGAGCAGGCCAGGTTTGGTGGCACCTGCCTTGAATTTCAACTCCTCTGGGGGCAGCTCTTATGCATAATCAAGACATTCCTCAAATTTTCTTTTATATCCACTTGAGGCCTTTCCTATCTTCCTTGTTATGGGAGAGTTAGTGTGATCTGCTCTGGCAAGTATGTTGCAAGTAAAAGCATGTGCTCCTACCCCAGAGCTTGAATACCTGATGCGAGATCTCTGGAATATTCCACCTCTTTATCAAGGCATCCAGAGATCTTTCAGGCTGTGCCTCTTCTGTCAGCTTGAATCTTATAAACAGGAGGATCTTGAGAGCTTAAAACAAAACAAAACAAAACAAATAAATGTCTGTTGCTTTTGGTTACTGAAATCCTTTTCCCTGATTACTAACACATTCTAAGGAAAGTCTTTGAAATTCCTTCAGTGGACATTCAGCCTTGTGAGAGCATTGTATCTTACATGCTTCCATAGACTTGGTTTCCATTGCATTCAGGATGATCTTGTAATATCACAGTGATGATAGTGGCAGGTTTTCCTCATGAAAAAAATCATTTTTTTCCTTTTTAAATTATGGGTAAGAAGTTATACAAGGAGTTGCCATTTAACAATGCATCAATATCATCCCTTTCAACTTTCTCATCCATCCCACCTCTACCCACCCCTTCCTTCACTCTTCTTAATTTTGTAGGATGTACATTGAATTCTTGACTATATTCTCCCCTTCTTCTTCTCTTCATTTATGTATCCCTTTCCTCTTGGCCCTACCCAATCTCTTTCAAGTACCCACTTCCTGGTGTTAATTGTGTTGAACATTGATTTTTGCCTTTCTAAGAAAATGCATTATTTGAATTCTTCCAGGAAGGAAGGAAGGAAGGAGAAGAAGGAGGAAGGGAGGAGAAGAGGGAGGGAGGAGGGAGTTGGGGGAGGAGGAGAAAGAGAAGGAGGAGGAAAAGGAGGAGGAGAAGGAGGAGGAAAAGGAGGAGGAGAAGGAGGAGGAGGAGGAGGAGGAGGAGGAGAAGGAGAAGGAGAAGGAGAAGAAGAAGAAGAGGAGGAGGAGGAGGAGGAGGAGGAGGAGGAGGAGGAGGAGGAGGAGGAGGAGGAAGAAATGAATTAGGAAAAAAGAAAGCACACTGAAATGATACAAATCTAGAATTAAATTCCAGCCACCATATTAAGTGGTTGTGCCATCTTGGGCATTCAGCTTAATTTCATCTGCTAAAAAATAAGGGTTTAAGATATTGCTGTGGTCATTAAATGAGATATCTCACGTAAAATTCTTAATGCATGTAGCACATAGCATCCTGGGTAGGCGTTCAGTGAGTGGTAGATATATCTTTTTTATTATTATTGCTATTTGGCAGATTTGTGGAATTGTTGGTACCTCCCAGGTACAAAAAACCATTTTAAGGAAAAGAAGAAATAGAGCAGGGGTTGAATTGAATTTACTTGCTATGGAGTGACTGAGAGGTCCAATCCCAACACGGGAGCAGGGAACAGTGATACGTTTTTCTGCGATGAAATTGCTTGTTTCAGCCAGAAAGTAGTGTGTGGGGGGAAGCATGAAGGAAAGGAAGCTGTGCTGACACCTCTATTGCATAGAATATAATGTGTTTGTTGAGCACAAAAGAGGAGACAGTGTAGTCAAGAGACTGGGGCATGCAGGATCTAGGACTAGGCTGAGTCCTTTCCTTCTTGCTTCCTTTACAGCCTTCATTCAAAAGAAGGGATTGGCAATGTAGCTGGGAGTCCATCCCTCAATTGAGCGAACATTGATTGGGCTGTTGTGAGTGATGAGAACAGCTGACCCAGGGTAAATACTTGCTAAGCACTGATCTATGCAAGGGGCTTGTGCTTCATCCAGGAAATAGATAGACTACTCATGCATCAGCAAGACTGATGCGATGGTTGACTCCCAGAAGAATTAAAGTCTCAAATGTGCCCAATGTTTAACCTAGACTTTGCAATTGTGCCCTTACCTATTCTTGAGGTAAATGAATGCCATGAATACCAGTGCCAGGTTAAGTGTGCTATGTATAGCAACTCTTGCAGAATTACTCTCCCCCGACACCCTTCTGTGGAAATTGTGCTTGCCTTTCTCCTCTATCTCTGCACATAAGAAACCATGCAGTTGGGGGCCACACCCCTGTTGAGGTTTTCTCCTCAGCCCACTCAACTCTCTTCTCTAGTATCCCATGTGCTCTAAACTAAAAGCCAGAGAGGTCTACCAGTCAGATCTACTATTGTCTGGGGTGGCTTAAGGTCAGTAAGTCAAAAGCATTCTAAGTTTTCAACTTGGAATGTGTAAGTTCAGTGTTATAATTGACCCGCACCTTGTCACCATGAGAAGAAAGGAGTCTCAGTCCAAGAGAGGATATGTTTCTAGTCTGATGGGGGAATGTGAAAGAAAGTTTTATAGCCCTGGAACAGATGAGTACTGGCACTGCTTTAGGGGTTCTTTGCTTAGATTTCGTGAAGGCTCTTGTGAGTTACTTTTTTTTTTTTGCCAGTCATGAGGCTTGAACTCAGGGCCTGAGCACTGTCCTTGAGCTTTCTCAAGGCTAAAACTCTACCACTTGAGCAACAGCATCACTTCTTCCTATGTATGTGGTACCGAGGAATCAAACCAGTGTCTTTATGCATGCTAGGCAAGTACTCTATCACTAGGTCAAACCCCCACCTCTGGTGAGTTACTTTTAACATTGTCCCAGGGTTAAAGGAACTATAAAGAATTGGTAGCTCTCTGAATCAGTGATCAACTCATGCTTTCAGTGGGATTCAGGTCTACTTATGCTCTGACTGTTGGTTAATAGACTTGCAAGATGTGGACTGATTGGTTGTATTGGAGACTTTGGGGACTGATAAACCTAAATACCATGCTTCCACAACAACTTACATTTAGACAGCACCCCGAGTGAATGAAAGTACAATGGCTTCAGCCTAGAGTGGTCTGCTGAAGTTGCTCACGGCTTTGCCAGCCACAGTTTAATTGATTGCAAGCTGGATCATCCTTTTCTGGTGTGTCAGTCTTTAGACTGCTGTGACAAAAAGCAGAATAGTTGGTTTAGACAACAGAAATGTATTCCTCACAGGTTAGGAGACTGGAATTTCTCAGTTCAAGTTTCTGGCCAATCAATTCCTCATGAGGGACCAGTTTCCATCTTGCAGTCAATCATCTTCTCACTGTATCCTCACACTGAATACAGTTCTTCAGCCTAAGGGTGATGATGGCTTCTTGCTGTTCTTAGGGTGTGAATTCTTTATTGTTCCTTCTCAGTTATCCTGAGTCAGGATTCCTCATCCACTCTGTGGACATGAGGGGATAAATGATTCTTTGCTGTGGGAGGCTCTTCAGGGGATTATAGAATGCTCAGATACATCCTCAGTCTCTACTCATTGGACTGCCATCTATCACCCAGATAATAAGTATTACTTATAGCAAATATACAAAGCTTGCTTTTCACTTTTAAAAAAGAGATGTCATTTCAAGATCAGATGTGTATACACATTATCAAGACTTAAAGAAGGCTATACACATAAAAATGTGCCCTCTAATAAATATATCTCCTAAATACGCTCCATTATGCAAATGTAAAAAGCCTTCTCTTGAAGCAGATAAGATTGTCATGTGTTGTTAGGTTATTCAGACCTTATCCATATATCACAGCAAATGTCATATATCTATGTCTGTGTGTACATGTATGTATTCGTATGTGCATGTGTGTGTTTGTATATGTTTCTGTACATGTGTATGCCTGTCCTTGGACGTACACATGCTTAGATGTGTTGTGATACTTTGGTGAGGCAATGTGTGCATCAATATGTCCAGATATAGTGATTCTGAAGGAAATTCACAAAAATGGATTTGCAAATACATGAATTTCTTCTGCTTTTATATAAAAGTGATAGTCCCTTGTATTGGTCCAACTCTCCTCTTCAAGTGCTGCAGGAAAAAAAAAAGGATAGTTCAATAGAGCAAGAAAGATAATCTAGATACCGGAGCTGATTTGTATTTATATACACAGGCAAATCTGGAGGAACTAATAAGTCAGTGAATCTAATTTTCCTGTTGATTGTGGACATCTCTGGGTCAGTTGCATTGTGGGAGCTAGGCTCTATCAAGGTGATTAGATTCTGGTGGGTTTATCCCAACTGCTCACAGGAAAAATACAGCAGTTAGGATCCTAACAGTGAGAAAAGAAGGTTGATTCTATTTCTAATCAACTAAAATCTCCCTCCCTTGCTCTCTCCTTTCCTTCATTTCTTTCTTCTCCCCCTGCCTCTCTCTTTCCCATACCTCTAATTTATGTCTCTTCTTACTTTTTTTTTAAATTAAGAGTATATTTGTTAGGGTTCTTTAGATAGCCAAGAAGATGGATGGGTAGGTAGATGGAAGGATAGATAACTTGGTTTACCAACAACTATTTTAAGGAGCTGACTCCCATCATCACATCATCATACAGAATGTCAGTTCTAAAATGTGCGATGCTGGCTGCAGGCCTGTTGGACCTGAGGGAAGAGTGCATGCATCCGGTTGACCCTGAAGTTAAATCTAATGGAAGAATTCCCTCTTTCAGAGGTGAGGAGATCAGATCACTTCTGCTTCTTTGTACAGTCAGTCTCCAAGCTATTGGAGGAGACCCACCCATCCAATGAAGGGCATTTGCTTTACTCAAAGTCTACTGATTAAAATCTGATCTCATCTTAAATGCCTTTCTTGAAATACCTAGAGTAATGCTTGACTGAATAGCTGAGCACTATCCCCCTAGCCAAGATGACATATTAACCACCATAAGAGGAACGTGAATTTCATTAAACTCATTTCCAGATAGCAAATTTATTGGTTTTTCTTTGTGTTAATATTCTTAATTTTATCAGTAATACTGAAAATTAGACTCTCCTTGATCTCTTATGAGAACTTGAGAGGTGGAAAGTAACATCTCCTGATAAGAATATCCTGGCATGGGGAAGTGAAGCTGTGGTTCAAAGTGGTAGAGCACTAGCCTTGAGCAAAAGAGCTCAGGAATAGCACCAGGTCCTGAGTTCAATCTTCAAGACCAACACCAACAGGGTGGGGTAATGTACTCTTTACCTGACTTATGTAACTGTAACCCCTGTGTACATTACCTTTATAATGATAATTTAAATTTTTTTAAAAAAGGGTATTAGGGCACGGACAGGAAGTAATGAGGTCTTTTGCAAAAGCAATCTGGCAAGAGGTATGACATTTTTAAATGTATATCTTTTCAATGATCAGTTCGATTTCCTCCCTGGTACTCCCCAAAATAAACTGCATTGAACACAATGGGTGAATATTGCAGCACTGTACATAAAGGTAAAGGTTGAAAACAGCCCCAATGTTCCCAGAAGAGGGATGACTGAAAACATGTGGGAACATCTGGGAAACATTGATATGGAGATTAGACCTGCCCAAATCTGTCTACTTTCAGCAGATGGATTTGTATGTTTGTTTGCACTGGTATTGGGGCTTGAACTCAGGGCCTGGGTATTGTTCCTTAATGTTATCACTCAAGTCTAACACTGTACCACTTGAGTCATAACTCCATGTCTGGCTTTTTGGTGACTCACTGGAGATAACCATCTTGTGGACTTTTCTACCTGGTCTGGTTTTGCTCCTCAGTCCTCAGATATTTGACTCCTAAATAGCTAGAATTATAGGCAGGTATGAACCACTGGTATCTGTCAGGTCCCATCTTCTTTTGCAGTAAGTAAATACTATTAAATACCTGTGTGAGTCAGATTTATTATTTAGAAATGTAAATTTACAAGATATCCTTTAATGTCAAATTCTACAGTTGAGTCTTTAGCCCTGACGCATTGACTGCATGTATCAAGATCTGTTAGAGAATAATTTCTATAACATTTTTAAATTGAAATTTATACCACGAAGTTAAATATAGTCTCACAATATTACTTTAATTTATAATGTACAATCAAATCTCTTGGGAAAAAAAGTGAATATACTTTACACAAAATCCAGTAACACATTGATGGAATTTTTATTCTGTTTTGGGTAACATAAATAGATATGCAGCCTAATTTTAACTCCCATGATGGTAATCTGAAAAGCAAAAGTATTTTTTTCATAAAATTCTAGCTATGTTACAGGACATCTCCAACGTACTAGGTGTTGTGTCTTAGAATTTTGAAGTAATAACCAAGGGGAGAGGAAAAAGCAATAACAATATGATTTAATAAGCATGGCTTTATATTAAAAAAACCCTAACAAACAATTGGAAATATCTCTCTATAACATCATTAAAGAAATGAAAGTGTCCTCTGGGTACCCAAAGCTGGAAATTATCTCCTGATATGTTTATTACACTGATCAATAACAGTTACAGCTTTTATGAGGTGTTTTCTTGCTTTCGAGAGAAAATACAACATATAATAAAATAATCTCATAGCTAGTTTGATTCTTACATATGAACTTAAGCTACCTACCTTTATTTTATAAGGGGAAAGGGACAAAGAACTTTAAAAACAGCCGTGCCTTTTCATAGAGGGTTCGTTTTTCCAGAGAGCAAGCCAGCAAATTGACACAAGACTAACACATTTCCTCTGTATGTGTTTGGCAAGGGTGTATTCTCTTAAGTCTGGATACCTTCCATGTAATAAAGGGGTCATTATTCTGATACCCAATTAAGCTGGCTTGGTGAGTTTGCAACTTGAATAGCACAGGGTCTCTTGCTCAGAAGACCATATTCTGAGTCAAGCACTGGTGTCAAACATGCCTGTAATCCTAGCTACTCAGGAGGCCATGATCCTAGAATCACAGCTGGAAGCCAGCTCAGCAGGAAAGTCTGTGAGATTGTTATCCTCAAAGTACCATCGGAAGTGGAGCTGTGGCTCAAGTGGTAGAGTACTATACTTGAGCAGAAAAGCACAGGGGACAACCCTCATGCAGGCCTCCATACAAATCAAAAACAAGTGCATCTTCTGCTCTTGTCTTTGAGATTCCTAATACCACCTTTGAACTTGTGCTTTATGAGTGGAGCTGACTGGCCAGTGGAGCATGCACTTGAATTCAGATACAAACACTCTGTCATTCTTCCCTTTTCATTCCCTGAACAACTGTATTCACGATGCCCCAAAGGTACAAATTTCTGGTAGGTCGTCAGGGAACAGAGGAGTTCAAAGTGAGTGAGTGCAAGGTAATTGTCTTTCAGCTACTTTCAGGAAGTGTGCTGAGAGCCTGGATGTCCATTTTTCCTGCTCCAAATGTAACCTGTTTCTGACTCAGGAAGGAGACAATAAAGGTGTTGGTGACTCACATCTGTAGTCCTGACTACTCAAAAGCTGAGGTCTGAGGATCCAGGTTCAAAGCCAGCCCACATGTGAACATTCATAAGACTCTTATATCCAAAAGGCAAGAAGAGCTTTGGCTCAAGTGATAGAGTGCTAAACGAGTTAAAACACAAAAAGAAAGCTAAGGATTAGCACTCAGGTCCTGAGCTGAATCTCTCACAGTACTGGTACACACACACACACACACACACACACACACACACACACAGAGGCAAGAAGGTTATAAGAAACAATCCTATCATGTACTTTTTTATTTTGATTTATTTCACCCAGTTACTTCCCAGTATTAGATAATGACTTAAGCTGGAAGGGATAATGTGGAAGGAAAAGGGAAAATCTCGCATAGTTCCATAGTTCCATTTCTTTAAGTCCTTTCTTACTGACCAATGAGCCAAAACATGGAAGAGAGAGAATGGGAGAAGATGAACATAAAAAGAAGTGAAATGAAAACAGTTCCTCAGTGAATGTTATGCTGTATTTCCACTAGTAAGAATAAAATATGCATGCATGTAGAAATTCTGGAAGACGAAATGTGCAATGTCAGTGATTCTGCACATGAATCACAGACCCTTAACTGTGCGTCAAAAGCTAGAAAAATTCATGAAAAGAATTCCAATTTAAAAAATTTTTGCTTTATTTACAACATCATTAAGTAGCAAATAAAAACACTAGGAAAAGCTGAGAGAGTAAGACAGGGAAAACTTTGCATTTGAGAACCATTAATGTCATGCTTCTCCTGCTTTTTGTACAAAAGACTCTCGATTTTTAAATAAATTACACAGCTATCCTGCGTCCAAATGCTTCACTGAATCAGTCTCTAGTTCCTGTCACTGCCCATTCGAAATAAATTCCTTCTTTTCTTTCCTGTTCACTTTTTCTTTTTCAAGTGTGTGTGCTGGAACTAGGACTTGAGCTTGGGACTTGAGCACCATCCCTGGGCTTTTATACTCAAGGTTAGTGCTCTACTATGTGAGCCACAGGGTCACTTCCAGGTTTTTGGTGGTTAATGGGAGATGAGTTTCATGGACTTGTCTGCCAGGCTGGCTTTGAACCACCATTCTCAGAACTCAGCTTCTTGAGTAGCTGGGATTACAGGAAAGACCCAGATCACTTCCAACTATTTTTAAATTTATACCCAGCACTTTATTTTATCTGTGCAGTTTGGAATCATGCATTGCATGTGATTATCATAGCCACAATTTCCCCCAGACATCACTTCCAGGTCACCTGCATGAAGAGTGCCCAGGAGATGTGGTGAGAAGTCATTAGCACATGTAGTGTGATGTGAGGGCCACAGCATTAGCATCATGTGGGATCTTATTAGAGATACATGTTCAGAGCTCTTCCCCTGAGGCCTGGAATTGAGGGGTAGCCTATTATGGGTTTTACCCAGTCCTCTGGGGACGGAAGGGTTGGGAGAGCTGAAGGGGGCTTTGATGCATGCTGCAGCATGAGAACCACTGAGAAAGAGGGAAGAGCCTGGATCTGAATCCTGGTGGGGTCACTCGCCATCTCTCTGACTTTGGGCATCTCCTTTAGCCCGAGAAATAGACTGAGAACTTGAAATAAAACCCCTGTGAACATGTTTAGGCACTATACTTCTTGGTCTTCCACGTGATTGTTGGAAAAGATAGAAAGACATCCAATCTGATTATATCGGAAGGAGTTCTACTTCGGTCTCTGAGGGAAAGGACACCCATCTCTCTCAGAACAGAAGCCTGGGCCAGAATAGGAGCAGAGATCGGGCTGTGTGGAGGTCAGCACGCAATCAAGTGGGCTGGGACTGCCCAAGGGCACGGAATTGATGGCAGGTGATTCACACTTTTAGACAGATGCCAGGAAGAGATCCATCATTCCTTACTTTGCTTTCACTGCATTTATTAAGAGATAAAGTGAACAGTGAAACCCTCTGGGCCAGCTTGTGGCTTCCAGTATCCTGAGATCTCTATTTGTGACACAGGAAAAATCAAACTCCAGTTTTACTCATTTCAATAAGTGCTGGGAGACTCCTTCAGATATTTGATTTAATCAAATGGTGGAAGTTGGGGGAAAAAAAAAAAGAGGAGGAAAAATACAAATTCAAGTCTGTGTTCTTTCTCCTGTGTCCTCTATGTTTATTTGTGGTTCAGTGTGTTAGGTTTATGTATGATTGCAGCTTTTATTGTGCTATTGTTTTTATTACTTTTTTATTTTATTCATTACTGTTTAAATTTTATCTATTATTTGAGTACAACACCACAACAGCATGCCAGTTTCTTTAACTAGATATTTCTTTTGTGACATTGAAGCACTAATTTCACCATTGGCATTTTATGTTCATTCATTGTATACAGGTTTCATCAAACAAAACATAAAAGAAAATGTTTGATATGCAACAAATCAAACATTAAATGCACTCTAAAATAAGTAGAAATGTAAATACTAGAGAATATGACTATATTATTGGAAAATTATTAATCAAGTATGATATTACTCAAAAAAACAAACAAAAATGTAAATCCTTATCGACACTGCAAGTTTGAAAATTAAATATTTCTTAAAGGTTCAGTTTACCAAAATCACTAAACATTAAAGACAGTGTCTTCGCTGCTGATAGATATTTTTTCTTAATTGAATTTAATTTTATTAGAAAGGTGATATGCTCAGGGCTTACAATTACATAAGTAAGGTAATGAGTACATTTCTTGTTAAATAGTGTTACTTCCTTCCTTGTTTTCTCCCACTTTCCTGCCCCTTAACTCCTCTCCCTGCAAGCTGTAAAGTTCATTTCCAACATAATGTCTGTGGATCATTGTTGCATTCATCCACCCCTTAACATTTTATAGGAGAGATAAACAATAGAGTAAGAGTAGAGCAAGAGTCTCCTCCTCCTCCTCCTCCTCCTCCTCCTTCTTGTGTTTGAAGACAGGGTCTTAATACCTATATGCATGGCCTTAAGTACATGATCCTCTCCCTCTAGCTAGCTCCAGAGTACTCCAGAATAGAACACACCTGGTAGACTCTCAATATTTTCTTGGGATTGAATGCTTTCAGTTGGACAACTCTGAGGAAGAGCTTCTTGAAAGCTCCTTTTTTTTTTTTTTTTTTCAAGGACTGCTATCTTTGTCTTACAACAGTTCTGGGGCTCCATCTTGTGTAGCTAGAATGTCCAACACAGGGTAACCTGTATCAGTTCCACTTCTGTCATGTTTATATTCCACATTTTCAGAAGGTCTTTGAACTAGGTTAAGAAATATTTCTTGCAATAATAGCTTTGCTTCATCGATTACTGTTCTCATTCTGCTCTTGGGGATGACAGAGTGGTAGAAGAATCACTCGAAATGAGTGCAGTGTTATTGGATTTGAAATTTTCATGCAACAAATAACTGAGTATATCTCAAATTGTAAAAGATTCAGAGCCAAGAGACAGTACTTCTCCCAGCAAGCTCCATATATTTCAATACTTTAAAAACATACAATACAGGGACTGGGAGTTTGGCCTAGTGGTAGAGTGCCTGCCTAGCAAGCACGAAGACCTGGGTTCGATTCCTTGGTACCACATACATAGAAAAAGCCAGAAGTGGTGCAATGGCTCAGGGTAGAACACTAGCCTTGAGGAAAGTCCAAGGACAGTGCTCAGGCCCTGAGCTCAAGCCCAGGACTGGCAAAAAAAACATACAATACAATTACTTTCATAAATAATATCAAGATCATACTTGTCCATAATGTATACTAAACCACATCCAATTAATTTTTCATAACATTCCTGCCAATTTCAAAGTCATTTTGAAGATGTGAACTCAACATGAACTATAGAGAGATTGCTTTTATTTTTTTTGAGGTAGTCTTTCTTTGTATCTCAGGGTGGTCTTGAACTCATGATCTTCTTGCCTCTGCCTCCTGAGTACTAGAGTGGTAGGTATAACTTCCCCCTATCTATCTGGGAGAGTGGTTTTTTTTTTTCTTCTGAGCCCACACGTTTTTTTCTGATGAAGACAGCTCATTGGAACACAAGGGCGATCCCTTTCCACAATCAAAGTTCTGGAAAACTCCAAGGTGTCTAAACATGTTGGACTCCAGCTCAGTATTGAAATGCTCACTACTTGTATGTATTTGTGGGGTACACTGACATTTCTGGAAAGCAGGACCTTTTATAGCCTATAGGATATTCTTCCCTAAGTGGTCCTCTGAGCCACTTAGCTAGCTTAGCTCGCTGAGCAGCCTGCTTACCCCTTCAGAATAAAAGCTGGATTTCGGGGTCTTCAAAATACTCAGTTCTCACAGCATGAATCTGGGCACCCCAGCCCAGTACAACCAAGTCTGCAAAAGAGAGACCAAGAAGACCAATGTGGGGTTTTAGAGAATGGTCCCCCAAAAGCCTGCATCTGTTCCTTTGCCCCATAAACAGATGGGAGGTTCTGCATGAAACAAAAATGAAGCTATATTTTCTTAGCTTCTTTTTTCCACTTAGACCTACAAGTACTGAGGCCTGAGCATTCTACCCTTAGGTCCAATTTCCAGTGAGTTTGGAGTCACCAGTGGCAGATCTAGCATTTCCTCCTGAATGATGGCCAAATCATTCCATGTCATCTCTAGCAGATGATGAAGTTAAAAAAGCTGCTCATCAGCCATCAACTCAGGAGCAGATGGTGGGTAGAGACATAGGATACAGAGGCCTAGTATTTCATCATGACCCGTTTTCCTCTGGGATGCTGGAAGCCCTGCAGATCTGTATACTTCCCTAAGCTATAGGAGACTTACTGGCCATATTTATAAACTGACAATAACTCATGAGCCCAAAACTAAAAATATGAAATAGAACAAAAGAATGGAGATCATTTGAACTTGAATGCAGTAAACATGTGGGTATCTTTTTGTTTGTCTTTTTATAATATCAGAAGCTGGGCTAGAAAGGAAAATAGAAATAAAAATGTAAGTAGCCAAGAAGTTAACACAATGAAAGTAGAAATGTTCATATACAAATTAATGAGACATAGGAATAGCCCAGACAATCTGGAACAAATTGGAGATCCTGTTATGGGGAAGGTGACCTGAGCTGTACATTAGAAAGTAGGCAAGGCCTCATCAAGTATAAAAAAAGTTACATGTACAGAGGCATTAACAGAGACAGAAGTTGGAAGTGAGTAAAACTTCGAGTGTGTTTAAGAAACAGCAAAAGGTTTGGGTGGAGATACTAAACAACCCGAGGGAATCCATCATTAAATTCTTGGCAAGGGAGCCCCATTATCACCTGGTTGAGAAAGTTCGCCTAGGTGAGAATGCAAAGAGAAAAGTAGGCAGAAGAAATATTAAGAACAGCTAAAGGCAGAAGATAAGGAAATATGGCTTCACGGAGTAAAATAGCTCACCAAGAAAGGCTAACATGTCCCAGGATCTTCAAGTTGTCAGTCCACACAAGAGGGAAAGCAGGGAGGAAGGGAAAGACTGTGAAACTCAGATAGGTAGCACCTAGAAAATGACAATCTGATGAGAAGGGTAGAGAGGGTGGAAGAGTCTTTGTGTTTGTAGAAATGGAAAATAATGACCTGAGAGGCTTCAACAAGCCCACAAAACCTTTTTGTCCTCTGCCCCTCACGACTCTGATCTAGGAAGAAGTCTTTGAATGAGATATAAGCTGCAGTTCATAACATAGTAGACCAAGAACCTTTGGGAGATGGCTTTATAATATCTCTGTATCACTTCCCAGTAAACTGGAAGCCCATCTTTTCAACCTGGCTGACCACTATGCAGAATTATAAATAGAGCTGTCTGCTCGAGGAGTTTGGCCCTGAGGTTCTCAGAGACATTTTGATTTCCTTTCACCTTCTGTCACCTATCGCCTCCTAAGCCAAGAATAATGGCAATAATATGCTTCACTGTGCTTCACAGTTCAAGGAGTGGTAAACACCCCGAAAGTGATAGATGGGAATCTTGATGGCTTAACTGCATTTATACTCACCTCACTGTTTTATAAGCTGTTCACAGTCCAGCTCGGGGCTTAGAAACTTTGAAGGTGCACAAAACCACTTAGGAAGTCTTGTTAACATGCAAATTGTGATTCAGCAGATGAGGGATGGGAGGTGAAGTTGGGAGTTTCTAACATGGGTCCAGTTGATACTTGTGAGCCTGGACCATAAACCACAGCTCGATAGGGCGTGCTCCTTCTCCTCCTTATAAAAAAACAACCTGCATGGGGCTGTGACCACCTGTCATTGCTGCCTTTATGGCTAGATTGTGCAGCTGTCCTTGGCTCTGAGTTCAGTCTCCCCGTGAACTTGGTTTCAGTTTCCCCACACATAAGGCAGTGAGTCTAGAACTGTGGAAATCTGGAGCTACAACTTCCTCTTTTGTCCGAATGACATAAGAAAGACAGGACAGGTGCTCCCGGGATTTAACCATTAGCAGAGCAGAATACATGAGCCCCAAAAGAAACTAGATTTCCAAATGCCTTTGTGAAGAAGTAAATCAGGTCATAAGCCAAAGAGTGAGGGGAACAGGTCATTTTCTTAATCCAGTCTTCCTTGATTGAAGCACTGTCTTTGGAAGGGTGAGGAAAAACCCAAAGTTGAAGAACTTGTGCAAAATTCACTTGACTGGCAAAACAGATGTAGGCAAAAATCCTTTTAGAATGTTTATATTTAGGTTCTGCCCATGGGGCTCTTTCTATCACCTGAATATGTCACTTCAATTTGATAAACAGCAGGAGAGAAGAGACTGGCATTGAAAAATGCTTTCAGTGCTGCAAGATGCTTCGTTTCACTCTGGCACAATGGGTTCTTATAAGAAAGAAGATTTCTTTTCAGTCCTGTGGTATCAGTTTCAGTCAGTTCAACAAACAGATTGGAAGGTATACCATAGACCAGGACAGAGCTGGGCATTGAACATGTAAGAAATGGTCCTTGACCTTGGGCGAGTATCCTATACATGTGGAGATAGAGAAGTACAGATTTATCTGTTGTGTCTTTGCATGGCTCCAAGTTATTCTCACAGCAAATGACTTCCTATGAGTCCATTTGGTTCCACTCTCTGTGTATCTGACTCCAGTTGTGACTTCTAGAATCTAAACTATATATGTTTCTGTCCACCAAAATGATGGAGATGAGGCATATGGACAGTGCTCAGACATTAAGTAGCTGTAGAATTTCATTAGCATGAGAGCAGTGATAATTAAAAATACTTTGGATTAATATGGCTGTTTTTGATTGCAATGGACTTCTTGCAAAAACAAAGCAAAAAAATTCCTAGGGTCTATAAACTTCACACTATGGAAGTCTCTCTTTAGGTTTTAAAGGTTTTAAGGTTTCAGGAAAACTTTTAGCTCCTCACATATCAAGTGTTGAAAATTAGGCTAGATTACAATCACACAGTACAGTCTCTAAAAACAGGCTTTTATAGGTGCAGTATGAACAGATAGAGAAATTGAGATTTGGGATTTGCCCTTGCTAGGCAGGTTCCCTAGCACCAGATTATGCTCCCAGATATTTTTGCATTAGTTCGTTTTTCAGATAGAATCTTGCATTAGTTCGTTTTTCAGATAGAGTCTTGCTAAGTTTTCCTAGGCTAGGCTCAGATGATGATCTTTCCCACTTCTGCCTTGTGAGTAGCTAGGATTCCATGTATGAATTACCATGCATCACTTGCTTGTTGAGATAAAGTATTCTTTTTTTCCTTTTCTTTCTTTTCATTTCAGTCAGGATGTCTTGAAGCACAATTTTTCCATATTGCTACCTGTAGTACAATAATTCCAGTAGCTGGTATTGCGGGCATAGACCACCAGACATACCCATGAATGAGATCTTGAGACATGGATTGGAGGTATCTTTATAGGTGAACCTGAGAATTATAAATGCTCAAGGTCATTTGCCACTCTTTTTACTATAGAATAACCTTGTTTTTTTTCCTCTCTCCTGGTACTAGGTTTATATTAGTGGTAATCTGGTAATGCCCTATCTCGAGTCAGGACTCCAGCCTAGATTCTTTTGTGATTATTTTAGAGATCTAACCTTAAGAGCTTTTCTTCCTGGGGCTAGTTTTCAAACTGCCCTCCTCCAAGACCCTTGAGTAGCAAGAGTGAGAAGTTTGAGCCACTGGTACCAAGCTTAAATTCTTCCTTAAAAATGTGGTCCAAGAGCCAAGGGAACTCTTGGACCTGGTTGAAGTTATTGACAAGATTCACAAGAGCATGAGGTGAGCCTTGCAAGTGTTGGATGGGAAGGATGGACGACAGAGAAAATCTGTTGGTTAGGAGACTTATTGATATGGGAAGTTTATTCTGATTTGAGATTCAGAGCTTTGGCAAGGATGCCTGGAATATTTTTTAGTAATTTATAAGGATAAATCTGAGTTTTGAACAGGAGGGCTCTCATATAATAATGAGTTAAAGAGGTCCAAATTTCCTTGTCATAATCTCAAATAACACATTCCAAGACATAAGGTAAGTGGACGGCCATAAACTTAACCAAGCAGTAGCCTGCTTACTCTGTCCAAATACAGTGTATTTGTTAAAGGATTTCCACAGAGCCTTTGGTCTGTATTCTACTGTTGTGAATTTGGTGAATAAGTTTTCTTGATGCCTATCCATAAGAGAATGATGTCATTAGATAAAGAGGCTAGTAGCTTATGTCTAGTGCCCTCTCTAGGTTTTAGTGTGGTTTCCAGAGACCTTGATCACCTTTCATTCTACAGAACATCACGTTGGTTTACTATGTGATGTCACCCCAATGACATCATGGCCTATCCTTGAAGTCTTTTCTAGCTTTCCTTGTGAGTAATGCCCATGGCCTAGGTGGGAAAGGAAAACAAAGATTTAAAAGAGTGTTCCACAAAAGGTGCATGGTCTCCTTGATATGTGGATATTAGATCCAAACAGTACAAGAGTGATGATGACTCAGTCCTTGGGTACTCAAGGTCATAAATATAACTACATAGACACAAAAATCTATGATGAGATATGTACTCTATAGACATAATGTTATATTATATAGATCGATATGTATGTATGACATACAAACTCTCAGCTTAATTTTACTTTTATTCTTATATTTATGTGTCAGTGATTACATATAGAGATCCCATTTTTAAATACTTATTTGTTAAACTTGACATTTGAAATATGGTGTAAAGGCATCAATGTTAATACAATCTTTTAATTAAAAAAACCATGTGTTCTATCTATCTCAGAAGTATTCGGGTGTTGGGTGGCTAACGGCATTCCAGGACTTTCATTCTAGTATAAAAGATGATTGTGACCATTAAGAACAGAATAATGGCTGTTCCTGTTGGAGATTTGGAGGGAACAAATGCTACACTTAGGACAATTTTATGACTCACTTGTAAGGTGACTCAGAAGACTTCAAACAGAACCTAGATAAGATGTTTCTGCAGCTGGTCCGGGATCTATAAGCTGTTGTTCCAGGGGCTGCTAATGCTTTGAGGAGATAATGTATGGAGTCTCTGGAAAGCTACAGTGAGTTGTGGTCACAACCATAGGAACCTGATTCGAGCCATACTTGTTCAGCAGAAAACTGCAATGTCTGCATACAGCCCCTAGAATGAAAATGGCTTTTAGCAGAGACTTAGGTACCAAATCATGGAATAATAAGTGACTATATGAACTTATAATCCTTTATGACCCAGGCATCCATTAAACTACATAGTAGGGAAGGTGCGGAAGCCCCACACCGTATAATGAAAGTGTTTTGCAGAGGGCTAGCTTTGACTGAGTGCCTCTTTAAGGAGGAGGAGATAGCAAGATCATAGTCCAGTCTCTCACACTACCCACATCTTCATCTGTCCCACTGATGCCTCTTTATCTTCTTATCTTTAACCATGAGGGTTTTCCCCACAAGTAACTAAAGACGGAAGAAAAAATTCTGAACCTGGGTAACACGCTGGTACAAGCAGAAAATTATAGCACCTCTCCAGTGTGAGCAGGATGGCAGGTGTGTAGAGGCAGCCTCCCATTGGGCAGAGCTGTAAAGAGGATTGTTACCAATTCTTATGGAGAGGTGTCTTGTAGAATGAATGAATGCATACAGAGTAGAAAGCAATGATGGATGGATAGTTGGGGTAAGGGTTGAGAAGAACAAGAACGGAGTTCAGTGACAAGGGGCATCTAAGAAACAAGCGGGTGGATGAATCTTGAAAAGGACATAATTGTATTGGTTGTGTCTTACTTGTGCCTACCAAATACATCAACTGCAATGAAGCCTGTCAACAGCGGGGATAATATTCTTTGTGTTTACAAGCCAGCCTGACATTGGCTCCCCTAGTGTTCTGCAATGGATCAAAGGGTGGCGGGGCTTGAACTCAGGGCCTGAGCACTGTCCTTGGGGTTTCTCAAGGCTAGAGCTCTACCAGTTGAGCTACAGCACCATTTTCAGCTTTTTCTATGTATGTGGTACCAAGGAATTGAGTGCATGCTAGGCAAGCACTCCACCACTAGGCCAAACTCCCAGCCCCCAATGTACATAATTTATGGTATGGGAGATAAAAAATGGATTCATGATCATGGTCTTCACTAAGTTTCATTACGAATTTCTGGATCTGCTTGCCACTTCTTAATTTGGATGAAGAGTGAGCCTATCAAGCAGGTGTCAGCCAACCATGACCTGTGGCCCAAATATAACCCCCTACATATTTTACTAAGATAAACCTTATTAGAATACAGCTATGCTCATTTAAAAAAAAACATACATTCTGTGTGTATATTCTGGCACTATCAAGGCTGAGCTGAACAGTGTGGAAGGGATTGCACAATCTATAAGCCTTACGGTTTGCTATTCAGAGAAATGTTTCCTAACTCCTGACATGGGGCCTGAGCCATACAAGAAGTGCAGATGTCTTGGTCTCTTGCAGGAAACCACTGGCTCTAAAGACTTATATCCTTCAGAGTTATGTCATGAAGAATGGTTGTTAAAGCTACTTTTAAGCAGCTACAGTCATGTTCATGGTCAAGGTCATGGCTGTGACTAGCTCTTGGGTCTGTATATCACTGACACCCACTGTGAAAGCCAAGGAGACTATATATCCAGTAAGAGAGTATGTAGCATCCTCTTGAAGCAAGACCTGGGATGTGGTGTTTACTGTCCCAAGAGATCTTGGCTAACCACTCTGGGACTGAACTATGGCTGCACTGCCTGGAAAACAGGAAAAAGACACTGATAGTAAAGGGTCATGAAATAAATGAGACACTGTCTAAAATGGTTCCTCTTTGCCTGCAGATCTTCACGCTCCAGGAAGACTTCAATTATACATTCTATTATTCAAAAGAGGGATTTGTCACCCTAAATGTTAATTAAATTCTGGTTATAAAGCATTGCATAGCAAATACTCTTAGATCTCCATTAATGACCAGATAAGAATGATTAATAATCAACATGCATTATTTATGTATAATATAACTGGGTGTTTCACACCCATTGAAATTCACTGTCTAGAAATAGGTTAGCATGTCCTGTCTCCATTTTATTATTTAAATTAACACAATAATCTTTTTTTTCATAGGAAATCAATAGGCTGGAATTAATAATATTTTATTTTATTGTTAGATTTTTTTTGGTGGAATTCAGTTTGTGAAGTCAAGTCATATCTTTGGTTCATTTTTTTTTTATGCCACACACAAAGACTATCATCAGGCTTTGTAACTGGCAGGAAATAATTCATCAATAAAATTAGTAACATCGTACATTATGACTTCTGAGATTCGATTAAAATATTAGGAGGAGCTTACAAAAAGGAGAAGGTAAGAAGGATAGGTTTAATTCATTTTGTACTTCTAATGTGTGATCACCTGGAACTGTAAGTTTTCTAAGCTTTTCTATTCATTGAAACTTGATCCAGAAATCACTCAGCTGTATTGATAACGTCACTTTCTTCTAGCTGAGCAGATATGCCTATCTACAACTACTAGAGAACTGGAGAATGTGAGGCAGGTGAAGGGCCTCTGAAATAACAGGTCATTTATCCCTATTTATAGCTTTTAGGTATTCTTCTTTTCCAGTTGGCACACTGTCAAGAAAGATGATTATGGAACTTTATTGAGAAGACAGGAAGCATTTGCCTGCAATGAGGCCTCTTATTAGGTAGGCAATATGGGAATTGGAGAGAAGAGGAAGGACATGTATATTCATTGAGTGCTTGCCCTGCATCAGTAGCCCTGGGTACATGATTGCATGGATTCCTCTCCATAACAACTCTGGGAGGGAATAATAAGTGATATTTATTGAGAACTGACTCTGGGCCCAGCACTTTACATTAATTATGATGATGAATCCTCAAAACCATCTAGCAATTATGTATACTTTAAGGTAAGTCCTTAGGGGTTAAATACCTTTCCAGGGTTCTGCAGCTATTCAGAGTGCAAGTGGCATTTAAAAACACTTAGTCCAACATCACAATCTAAACTCTTAGGTTCCTTATCACAATCTCTTAGGTTCCTCATAATTCAACATAAAACTACTGAAAAAAATCTTATTACAAATAAGATAATGATGATGGGAAATAGTCAATACAGACTAAAATAAAATAAATATTTATCCAGTTAATATTTGAATGGACAATGCATTCTCATGCCTGAAAAAGCAAAGTATGTGTGTGTGTGTGTGTGTGCTCACACGAGCATGCATGTGCCCATGTGTTTTACATGAGGTAGTAACCATGGTAAGTAATGCACGGTAACTTCCTGTGGAGCGGGCTTTCCTCCAGATATGATTTATTTCTTCTTTTTTTGCTGATGGCAGCATAGGCATACAGTAGACAGCTTGCTTTTCTCCTTTTCACTATACATTAGAAATATTTGCAAATTGGGACATCACAAGATTTGGATTTATGAATTTCTAAGATTACCCTCTAGAATTGATCTGTATTTGGGGGGAGGGAGTTATTCTTTTTGTTTTTGTTTGCTTTTGTTTTTTTGCCAATATTGGGGTTCTGTCCTGGGTACCATGCCTTAGCTTTTTCATTCAACACTGGAATTCTATCACTAGAGCCATAGCTCTACTTCTGGCTTTGTACTGCTTACTTTGAGATCAGAGTCCTCTAGGCTCTTTTCTCTGGGCTAGTTTTGAACTGGGAGCCTCAGCTCTCATCTTCCTGAGTGTCTAGGATTGCAATCATGAGTCACTGGTGTCCAACTTCAATTTGTCAGTTTTTGCCTCTTACAAACAATTCTGAAACTATTTCCCCACCTCTATCATAGGACGTATATAATGAAGCCTATCAGAATGAACTCCAAGAACCGGAAACAAGAGGTTCTTATGTGCTGTACGCAGTCGCTTCTATGCTAAGCCTGCTGAATCTTTTGTCAAAGACTACAATGGAAAGGCCTGCAAAATGTGGTAATTCACTGAATTGGCCACATGCTTGAGGATACACCTGACTTAGGACACACCCATGTTACCACACAGCTGGCTTATGGGTTGGTCTGACTGGGGTTAACCAATGTGTCTGAAAAGACACAGCTGCCCTGAGGGTTCATCTGGATGTTGTTAGCTGAATTGGCCATCTGCCTTATGACATCGCTGTTTTGGAGTGGAGCTGGTCGCTCCTTAGATATTGGACTTGCTATTTCATCTCCAGCAGTTTCTGCCATCTTTCTTGATATCCATCTGCCACTGATTTCAGCTCTCACATTGACCTCTGTTATTTCTAAAGATCACAGACTGGGAGGCTTGACCTATGGAAATTCATTTCTTTACACAGTTCTGAAAGTTGGAGGTCCAATACCAAGGTGTTGACAAGTATATTTGGTCCTTGATGCCACTATTCTAGGCTGGTCAGTAGTCACTTCTTGCTCTGCCCTTCAATAGCCATAGTTGAGTCTGTGGATGTGGGGGGTGTCCTATTGCCTCTGTATGTCTCTATATCTTTCCTTCTTCCATGGACAATAGAATGAATTAGAACTCTTCGAAGATGCTGTCTTGAAGGACAACTACATTGTAAAGATCAGAGGGAGGAGGTTTCAACATACAATTGATTCTGTGACAATCTTCAACTGTGCATCTTTCCCCACTGCCTCAACTCAGGCTACCAGCAATGCATGCGAACCTTCACCTTTTCACTTCTAGCTGTCACCTTCCTGATTCTCTTATGGGACCATGCAAAGCTCATTCGAAAAGAAATGTATTACACCAGCTTAAAAAATCAACTTGGGTAAAAATTGAGTACCCATTTACCAAGTCAAGCCAATTGGAGGTCTAGAATAATACAGTCTGGCATTTTCTGGAATAAAATTTTGGTTCCTGCCAAGATAAATAGCACCTTTTCAAAGTAAGGATAAAATTGAAGAACACAAATAATAGATTAAAAGTTAAAAGACATCTAAAGAAGAAACGGTGGCAGTTTCATTACTTCCTCTCCCACAAGGAAGCTGCATCAGGCAAACATTCAGGGGAGGGGAGGGAATCTCAGTCCCAGTACCTTTTTTTGCCACTAACAATAGAGAAAATGGCAATGTCAGAACATCTTTGCACTTCAAGGTATCCATTATTGAAGTATAACAATCACATTTTGCTGATAGCACAGAGTAGATTAAAACTGTAGGCCTTTGGAATCAAAAGGCATAACCATGAAATTTTGTTTAAAAGCCTGTTATTGTTTCCCAGACCCCATCCTGTGGAAATTTAATCTTTGTAAGTCATTTACACAACCTTGTTTCTACAACAGAGAAAGGCTAGAAATGGTTGCTCTCCCCATTCTCAGGCTGCATGTGCATTTTGATGGAGAGTTTTCAGTTTCAACTTCTTGAAACAGAAAGATGACGGAGGCAAGGGACAGGGACAGGGACAGAGGAATGAAGGAAAAGAAAAGAAATCCACAAAAGAAATCACAAGAAAAAACAATCACCATGATTTTGAGGATGTTTCTAGAAAAACAAAGGTAAGGCATAAATTCATTGATTGTGCCTCAGGTTTCTTTCTTTCCTTCCTTTCTTCCTTTCTTCCTTCCTTCCTTCCTTTTTTCTCTTTCTTTTTTGTAATGCAATAAAACAACAGTAGTTGTTCTTGCCAGATGCAATGCTATAGCCCCAAAGGACAAGCAAGAAGGGCTAATGTTCCTAAACATAGTGGAGAAGTTATAATAGACAAAGGGTCATCAGAGAAGCCTTTCAGGTATCCTGAGGCAGAAGGCACCCACCCCAGTCTTTCACCCATAGGAAGAACACAGTCAGTAAGATAGTTGAGACAGAGAGAGAGAGAAAAAAAAATTGAGGGTTGGGAAGGAGAGGGAGAAAGGAAAAGAACAGTAGGGAAAGCTAAGTAGGTCTCTTGGCCCAAGCCCTCAGGGCATGTGCTGAAAACATCTTATAGGCTGATTTTAATTAGAATTCTCTAGCTTGAGAAAGAAATTGAGTACAATTTTTTAAAAAAAGAAAGGAAAAAATGTATAACCTTTTCTAAAGGAGAGGTTTTTCGTGGACCGCCCCTTAACAAGCTACTGTGTGTTTACCAACTGGTAATAGCGAATTGCCACCCTCCTTTCTTAGCTTAGATTTCCACATTTTCACATTTTATTTAGCCCTATTTCCCAGGGCCCTTTGTCATATGGAAAGGGTGTGTCCCTGAGCCTCTGCACAAGAAATGAAAGAAAATTAGCCAAGTAGCAGGAGGATTGGAGGGCAAGTTATGAAAGGAGGGTGAAGAGCTAAATTTATATAACCCAGAAAAAGAGAAGGCTCTGGAGTAACATGATAAAGTTACACTTCACAGAAGCAATATATATGAAAAGTGGGAATAATTCATACGCATGGTAGATGGGAGCACAGAAGGGCTGACCTCAAGACAAAGACTGGGAAAGGAAATGAGGATGGATGGTGAAGGCAGGAGATGAGAGACGGGAAGTTCCTGATGTATGGAGGCTCACCATCTCCCCTTTCTAATTTATGACCAATGGGCATGAAGGACCCAGCAAGGTCATGGAAGGTCGTGGAAGCTGATGAACCTGCACATCTCCATCTGACACCATCTCATCCTCAGCTCATGCTGAGTTTGCTGCTGTGGACAATGGGGTCAGGGAAAGAGAAGGAAGGTTGCAGTGTGAACAAACTTCTTCTGAAAGTTATTTTAAAGAGATAAATTCTTGCCCCAAATATCAATAATATCAAGCAAAATATTCTACTGGTATGTGGGGTTTTTTTAAAATTAATTTTATTTCTTTTGGTTATATGATACCAAGGAATTGAACCCAGGGCCTCATGCATGCTGGGCAAGTATTCCACCATTAAGCCATATTCCTAGCCCTTATATATGTTTTTGTTTTTTTTTTAACATTCCTATCTTGTTCTATTTTTTATCTTTAGGAGCCCCTTTATTGTTTGTGATGTGTTTTGTTGTTTTGTGGTCTAGTCAAGCACTAAGGAGGTTCCTTATAGTATGAACATCATAGCATGGATATTTAGTGGCCGGTCAACACAGTTCAATGTTTCTCACAAGTTCTCTGTGTTGAGCGGGAAACAGCAGGGGCTGAAATCAACGTCTTACTCTGCCATTGCAGTCATGTGTTGCTTAACAATAGAAATACATCCTGAGGCCTATACCACATCACTGGGTGAACATCAGATAGTGGGCTACCCAAACCTAGATGGTATAACAGAGTCACTCGGCCTCTCAGTGACATCAAGGGACACAGGACACAGCTGTGTGGGGCTACCGTAGGTGAAATAGGACTTTCAGTGTCACAGGGCACTTTTTTTCATAAACAATAGTTTAATATCCAAGAGTCCATTGAATGCACAAATAAGTATTATAATGGCTTATAAGCATTTTCCAGTATTACGGACCACACATAAGTGTGGATGCTATACTTTTTACAGGACTGGCAGTGCAATAGATCTGTTTATATCAGCATCATACACATGTGCTAGGACCTCATGACAGCTGTGACATCACTAAGTAGGGGCTATATGTTTAATTGTAACCTTCCACAAAGTCCGTCAAAGACTGGGAAGTATCATTAGGTACTAAGGAGGGTATTAGTTATATCTAGTGCTACATCGCAACTAACCACAAACTTGGCAACTCCAAACACATTTGCATTTTCTCACAGTATCTGGAGATCCTGGAATGTGGGCAAGGCTTTGTGAGAGCTTCCACTTTGTGCTCGCTCATGAGATAGCCATTGTGGTGTCATCTCAGGCTCCTTCAGAAGACCATGAGGGGGTGGGGGTGATGGTAGAGCCACAGTCACTGCAAGAATTTCCTGAAACAGAATCCATTTCCAGCCTCATTCTGGGATGTTGTCAGGATTTTTGTCCTCACAGCTGATCACACGGGCAGCTTCAACTTCTTTGCCAGCTGTTGTCTAAAGTGCCCCCTCAATCCTGGCTTTATGGGGCTATCCACATAGGAACTTGGTTCACCAACATGAACAAGCCAAGAAGGCAGAAGATTGAATGAGAGAGTGTTAGAAAGACAATAGTCCACAGTCTCTTATAAGCTAGTTTTGGAAGTGCATTATTTGCATTTTTAATGTCTTCCATGTATTGGAAGTCATTAGATTCTCTATATTGGACATCATTAGATCCCTTAAAATTGGTTAAGAATTACACAGACATGGAAGACAGGAGGAGAGGGTAATGTTAGAAGGCCACCATAGCAGTAGTCAGAAGACAAAATTTAAAAGGTACTTGAATCAGATGAATTATGTGAGATGATAAGTGGGATTATGGGTACTTTGATGATCTATGCCCATTCAGCTGGGCATACAGTATTCAAAAACTCAAAATCTGTAAGTTAGACTACAGGTCACTGTCTCAGCCCATTCTAGCTAACATGCTCTGGATGTGTCACCAAATGCAAGTGAGGGTTTTAAAGTTTCCCTCTAAAAGTAAGGACTTGTAGGGGTTTTGACTTCAATTGCAGAATTCAAATTTCTGGACAAGTCATGATGATAAGAAAACTTGGCAGGGCTTTTTGAGTATGTAAGCAAGCAGGAAAGCAAGCAAACAAGCACACAGACAAAAAGGCAAGCAGAAAGGCAGAGACACACTCTAACAAGTGTAGGTGCTCTAGTAGGAGAGCAAGAGAGAGACATACAGCTCTAGGCTATCAGGGATATTTATATGGTAAAGGTGGAGTGGGGAACCTGACTTCAAAGTTATGCAATGAGAGGTGTTCTATCTTTGCTCTAATTACTGTGAGTTTCCAGATGTTTGGGGCATTCTTTCCAAGCAAGAATACATCCTGCCATAAAACAAATCTTTATCCTTGAGGTAAGGACAGCACTGTTATATGCACCTGGGGGTAGGAGGTTGCTTAAGTTTGGGAGATGCATTTTTCTCAAGAAGGCATACATTCTGTTAGACAAGTGTTAATTATTGGGGTAAGGAACATATCCCTCGGTAAGGAACACATCTTGTTTTCTCTCTTTGAAGCTAAGATGGCACTTCTATGTTTTTAAATACCATATTTCTGAATTGTCTTCACCAAGCCTCAGTTTCCTCAAGTTTTCCCTAAATGACTTTGGTCCCTTAAGCTTAAGGGAAGCACATAAAGTAATATTTCCTGTATTTGCTACATGCTGAGCATATTTCATTTCTCCCTTGTCTATCCTGCTTCCTTCATTTCCCCTAAAATGATTTTGTTTCTCTAATCTTAAAGCAAGTACAGGGACAGGCTTTAAGTTCAAGTTTTTTAATTCTAGGCAGCTATTTACTATGCCTCATTTTCCCTCATCTATCCTGCTTCAGATGGATGCAACTTAGTAGGGACTTTATGCATTTTTCCATAAGTTGTGTCATCTTACATCTGACCAATGCATATGACACAAAGCTATTCTGTAAGTCATACTTTCTGAGTCTTGTGAGGGATCAAATGTGACCATGGGAAAAGTGTTTCATTAAAACATCAAGGTCCTGCCAAAACAAGTAAGTGTAGATTACCAGAGGGAAGGTAAGCTAGTACCTAGCAGCTTTGACCCATTTAAACCCTTTAGCATTAAGCTAAACAGGGAGGCATTCACTGAAAGAAAAGTGCCTTGAGAGTTGAGGTAATATTTTTTCACCAACTCAAAATGTTCTAAAATCAGAAACTTTTGAGTACAAAAGATAATGGATGAAGACATCAAATTAGGGATTTCAGATCTGAAATGTTCAACTAAGGAAAGCCTATGCAAGAATCCTAAAATTATGGAAGGGCGGGAGGGACAGGGGACAAAAACATGAGAAGGAGTATCAAGGTTTGAGAAGTAATGCATCCACTACCTGACAAATGTAACTGCAACCCCTGTAATCCTGACAATAAAATAGAATTTAAAAAAGGATCCTAAAATGGTGGCAAAGTTCCCAAATCCCAAATACTCCTGATCCCGAGCATTACCAAGAAGAGATACTTAAGCCTGTAATAAGACATAATAACATGATGTCATGCTATCATTTCCTGAACACATGTTTATTGTGCCTGGAGCTACACTTGCTCCAAGGACCCCAAGACGAACAAAACGTGGATCCTGCAGCTTTCACAGCACAGTGGGATCACAGTCCACTCAGTTTCAGAGAGAAGAAAGGTTACCATTACCTATAGAAGGAAGCCACCAGCGTGAGTGGTAACACCTTCAAAGAGGATAAAAGGGGGGCCCTCACCCTCTCCTCTCCCAGGGGTCAGGATCCACAAGGACCCTGCTTTTGATGTCAAAGTGCTCTACTATAGGATTATCTCATCAACCCCCTAACTCTCTGGGGTTGCAGCAAAGAGAGAGGTATTGCTCTGCCTGAGAGAGAGTCAAGCAGGAATCCTATGGCATAAAACAGAAGTTCCTCCTGGTGACCACTCCAGAACCTAATAGACCCCCAGGTAGGTGTCTCATCCAGTGTCGGCTGGGTTTTCCCAGCTCAGCTGGCCTCAGTAAAGGGATTGGTTTGAAATCATGGCTCGTGGTATCCAGGTATTGCTGCTTGGAGATGAACCACAGTATTATCTTGGATGAGGCTAGTACTGAAAACAATTCCAATAACACTGTGCTTAGTCTAGTGTTCTTAGTTTTATCAGTTCCTTAAGACCATGCAGGGCTGAATAGAAGAAGGAACCGCATGCTATGTTTTCATCCTTAGCTTCAGTTGAAAGCTCTTGTAAAGATCATCCATATATTACTAAAGCACCCAGACAAGGATAAAGACAGGTGGTTTATTGGAATGTATAGCTATTTAATATTAGATGTAAGAGTTTCACTCTTTTTCTTTTGGCAGTATACCAGGGAAAGCAATACATCTGCATTCTATCTTACTTCAACTGTGACTAATCCAGCTTGTTTATGATTTTTGTTTTGTTTTATCTTTTCTTTTTTTTTCTTTTTGCCAGTCCTGGCTTGAACTCAGGGCCTGAGCACTGTCCTTGGGCTTTCTCAAGGCTGGAGCTCTACCACTTGAGTCACAGAACCACTTCCAGCTTTTTTCTATGTATGTGGTACTGAGGAATCGAACCTGGGTCTTCGTTGCATGCTAGACAAGCACTCTACCACTAGGCCAAACTCTAGGCCTCTTGTTTTATCTTTTCAATGCTAATAATTTGTCATTAGATAACTAGCTATTCCCTCTCTTTAAAAAAAAGTATTTATGCTGAGCGTGGTGGCTCATGCCTGTAATCCTGGCTACTCAGGAAGGTGAGATCTGATGATTGCAGTTCAAAGCCAGCCTGGGCACTAAAGTCGCTGAGACTCTTATCTCCAATTAACCACTAGAAAATCAGAAGTGGTGTTGCGGATCAAGGGTAGGGTTCTAGCTTTGAGCTAAAGAGCTCAGGGACAATGCCCTGGCCTGGAGTTCAAGTCCCACCACTGGAAAAAAAAGTATGTGTATGTTGAGAATTACACAGAAAATAGCTCAACTCTCCACCTTACCCAGAGTCTATCAGTGAATTAAAAGTACTGCTTGTCTCAGATCAGAAAGAAGGGGAAATGTTCTCTGTATTTATTCATTTGGGGACTGTATTTAATCAGTCACTACCAGCTCTGAAAAGCAGTTCAAACAGCATCTATTCAGATTGAAGTCCAATTAAATAATTATCAAAAGTACCAGGAAGATAAACTCAGAGGAACCAAGGGAGGCTCACAGAGAAATGTAGTTGTTCTGAATTTTTCCCTCACTGCTCATTTACTAAAGCATGTGCTGCTGTTGACCCACACATATCAAACAGGGCCTTGGGTAGCACTTTCTGAATGCATAGGCCTCCTTGGGCACAAAGGAATGCCCTGGTGCTTTGCAGACTTAGGAAGAGATGTAAATTTTTTCCCCAGCTGAATTGCCAGACCATTGAACTTGCAAACATGAGTACTTAGTTCAGAACTGAGTAAAGTGTGATTTCTTATGGCCATCTGTGCAGAACTTGCTCATTTGAGCTTGCCATACCCTGTATATCCTCTTGGCCATCTTTGAGATGCTCAAATAGACTAATACGTTCAGATCCTAGTTTTTCTTTTGTTTTTTTCATGGAGCATTTATTTCTCCTCTGACTCCATTGCAATCTGTTTCTGTTTTGCTCAGAGAAGCAGTGCTAGGATGAGCTGAACCAGCCACTCCTAAAAATGAACACAAGCTAGCCTCCACCCCATGCAGCTGGCTGGGGCATTTCATAAAGGCTGCCCTCGAGAACTGACCATCATCTCATCACATATGCAGCCATCCTGTGGCAAACAAGCCCCATGCAGTCATCCCTGCTTCCAGGCATGAAGGGTCAGCAAATGGCCTATTCAGGGCAGGTTTGCAACTTCTCATCTGTCTCAGAATGAGAAATCTCTGAGGTGGCCCAGAACAAAAGGATGAAAATGGGCAAAGGGTCAATGGCAGATGCTGAATAATGGAGCGAGAACAAATAGCATTCATGGATTTCATGTTTTTGTGTCTCGCCTCATTCTTCCCATGTCATTGCCCATTCCAGTTATTCCTATTTTCATGACTCCAGAAGCTGCAGGAGGGACATCTGCCCAGATTTCTACTTAAGCTTTTCTACTCTTGGGTTGGAGTGGGCCTCTTCAATTTTTACAAAATGGCAACAAGGACTCACAAAGCTTTATAACACCTGCCAACATCCTGCGTCTCCCTCTTCACACACCCCTCCCCCAATGTCACAGAAAAAGGCTATCTTTTCAGGCTGAGTGGAAGTGACTACATTGATGTAGACTTGCTGAGCAATTTAAAATCTAGAATGAAGAAGATGGAGGTTTAGCAGTTGGCCAGTGACTTTGAACTTAAGGACAAACTTAGATATAGAGATGAGTATGGATAGACAGAAAGATAGACAGATAGATGATAAATAGAAACTGAAATAAACACTAGATCATTCTTCAGTGTCAGAAACAGGAGGGCAATGTCTGTACAACACACATCTTTTTTCTCTACATGAAAGGAAGAGGTAGAAACAAACGCTGCAGAATCTAAGGGACTCTCTCACCTGTAACATGAATCAGAGTGATACTCAGGTGATTTTACATGAAACAATACTGAAGTTAAGCCAAACTCATGTTAGGACCAATTTTCTTCTTTCATAATTATTGGAAATAGGGCTGCAGTTGTGACCCACATAGTAAAGTGCTATCTTACAAGTGTGAGGCCGTGAGATCAAATCCCAACACCGCTACACCCCAAATGATTCTCATTATAAGTAATGATAATAATGAAAATAGCAAACAAGCAAAGACAGCATTTTCTTTTTTCTTTCCTTCCCTTTTTTTTCCTTATCCTATGGCTTCAACTCAGAGCCTGGTGGCTATTCCTGAGCGCAAAGCTAATGCTCTAATATTTGAATCACAGCATCACTTCTGGATATTTCTGTCTAGTTTTTGGAGATAAGAGTCTCACTGGCTCAGAGCCACAATCCTCAGATCTCAGCCTCCTGAGTAGCTAGGATTATAGTGGCATGAGCCACTAGTGCCTGGTGGCATTTTCTTAATGAGGCTTACATTCGGCGACTAGTATAAAAGCTTTATACATATTATAAAGCTCTAATCATTGCATTTCTCCCATTAAAAAGTTAAACAGGTTTAGAGAGCTTGAACAAATTGTTCAAGATCACAAGTTAAGTCTAGAGATGGTGGCATAAAATGACTAGGAAAATTTGTTCCAAATCTAGCTCAGGGTCAGGAGAGTCTATCACAGTTAGGACTAAGAAAAGTTGCATATTTACAGAAAACATGTCTTTCCCTTTTCTCTCTGATCATAAAAGTCTGGAAGTGGCAAGTTCACATTGGTATGGAAGTTTCCTGTTGCAGCAGTGCCACTCTGCACTGAGTGCCTATCTGCAAGCCTCCAGCTCCTTTCACAGAACAAATGTGCTTGTAGAATAGCACCCAGTATGATTAGACCAAACTTGTGATCCTAGGATACAGGACCCAGGTGACTTAAACTGAACATCCTCTTTCCTAAATTCCCCAGCTATACTTCATGTAAAGTCACAGGAAAAACTGCTCCTAAAGAAAACGCAAAAGGAAAGAAAAAGTAAGATACAGGACAGGCAGAAAGTGAGAAGAGTCAAGGTGCAAGGATCAGACAAAGAAATTATCACCATCATCACCGTCGTTGTCATCATCATCATCATCATCATCACCAACAGAATGAATAATGGAAATGGTAACATAGGCAATGGTGCTTGTCTTTATTTTCCTGGTGAGCAATCATGTCATGTAATGTGTATAAAATGGATAGTAGTTTAACACTCTCAGTTCTCACTACTCTGTTAGTAATATGGGGATATTCTTTAGGGAAGTGCATCAGTCAAAATGTTCATTCTGAGAATATTTTACAACATGAGCATGCTTTCATATGACCCATAACTGACAGAGCTCTTAAGCAGGGGCAAATACGGGTCTTACATAAATGAAGGTGATTTATTTTTAACTCTTAAAAAAATCCAAGCTGGGAGTTGGTGACTCACGCTGTAATCCTAGCTACTCAGGAGGCTGATATCTGAGGATCATGGTTCAAAGCCAACCTGGGCAGGAAATTCCATGAGACCCTTATCTCCAAGAAATTACTATGAAAAAGCTGAAAATGGTGTTATGGCTCAAAGGGTAGAGTGCTAGCCTTGAGCACAAAGAGGCTTAGAGACAGCATCCAGGCCTCAGGACCAGCAAAATAAAATATTATACAGTTAAAAATATTCAGGCATCAAAGAGATAAGCGTTTATGTATAAGACTGAGGGAAGACAGCAAATGAATAACACTGTCTGGTACAAATTTCACATATTGTAACTGAAAAACTGATTATAAAGTAACTGTGCTTATAATGTGCAGAGAATAAACTAAGAAATTTCTACAAAAAAATAATGAACTCTAAAATATGACCTGCCACGTAAAGACCAGCAACTAATAGAGTTGCTATTGATGTATGGCAATAGGAAAGGCAAGACCAGAAGAACCATCTATTCGCATCACCTAGAAGTTATGTAGGACTAGTTATGTAGGTATCTAGAGTATATAAAGAACACGATGAGAAAAACATACACAACCCGATATGGAAAAGAACAGAAACACTGAACACACATTTGACAGCATAGGAAATTCTAGTGGGCAGGAACCATAAGAAAAACTGCCCAGGCTCTGTAGTTATCACAAAAATTCTACAAAAACACAGAGATAACTCCAGATATCCTTGAGCAAACTAGCAAATAAAACTTTGGGTATTTGATAAAGTCAATGTTGTTGAGAAGGTGTTTCTAACTGTTAAAAAATAAAAAAACTCCTTGCTAACTAATCTAGAATGTCCAATAAGGTAATAAATAACCCATATCTTGTTCATATCTTGTTATTCTATGATCCATAAATCTGTTCCTACACTTATACGTAACAGAAGTTGGTGTGTGTACAGGTTCATGATATGCAATCATCTAGTATACTTCTCTCTCTCCCTCCCTCCGTCCCTCCCTCCCTTCTTTTTTCTTTTAAACAGATTTTTTTTTTTTTTTGGCCAGTCCTGGGCTTGGGCTCAGGGCCTGAACTGTCCCTGGATTTTCTCAAGGCTAGGGCTCTACCACTTGAGCCACAGCACCACTTCTGGCTTTTTTCTCTGTATGTGGTACTGAGGAATTGAACCCGGGTCTTCATGCATGCTAGGCAAGCACTCTACCACTAGGCCAAACTCCCGGCCCCTTAAACAGATCTTATTATATAGCTCAAACCGAGCCTAGTTTCAGCTTTCCAAATGCTGAGATTGCAGGCATGGACTATCACCACACCCAGCTGATACGTTAGGTCTTATGAAGTAATCCTTTTAAAGGTACAATTATATTTTTCCAGCAATATTTATGCTCTAAAACTTTTAAATAACCATGGCCATGAAAGACAGGGTATTAACATTGGTGGAGAAGATGAATGGTTATGAGCATACAGAAAACTTCCAGGTTGCTAACAAGGCTTCTTTCCATATTTGTCTTAGAAGTCAGTGTAATAGTCAAGGTTCCTCAGAGAAACAGAAAAGAGATTGACATAGTCAATGGAGGAACTAGCTCCTATGATCATTAGCACAATCTCATAGTCTGCCATCTGCAATCTGGAAAGCAAGAGTGGCATTCATGGAATTCTGGTCCTGTTAGAAGGTCCTGGGAAGCCTATGGTGTAAATTCAAGTCCAAGTAGTAGAAGATTGATGTTTTATCTCAAGCAGGGAAGTAGGAAGAAAAAGCCACAAACTTTTTTTTTTTTCCTCTGCCCTTTTCTTCTATTCAGTGCTTTTACACAAGGTCCATACACATGGCAAACTGCTTTACTGAGTGCACTGATTCAAATGCTAATCTTCCCTGAAAACACCCTCTTAGACACACCCAGAAGTCATGTTTAATTTTCTCACCTCACATGATATAGCCAAGTTGACATATAAAGTTAACCATCAGAATCAATAATGTTTTATTTGGGGGGGGGGGTAAAAGTGGGGGAAGGGGACAAAATAGTTCTTTTAGACTCTATGAGCCACGTGGTTGAAGTTATACCTACACAGTTTTGTTATTAGAATTTGAAAGTATACAGTGGACAATATGTGATGAAACTGGCATAAGTGTGTTCAAATAAATACTTATTTACAAAAAATAGGTTATAGGTTGAATTCAGCCTATGGGTCATATTTGCCAATCTCTGCTCTATATGATATATGTTATAAATTTTTGTGTAGATGTGTTTTTTTCAAAAAACGCAGTTTTGACTACTGGTGGGAATGTAAACTAGTACAACCACTTTGGAAGGCAGTTTGGAGGTTCCTCAAATAACTAAAAATAGACCTTCCCTATGACCCAGCCATACCACTCCTGGGCATCTACCCTGAGCATCATAACCCAGGATATGATAAGGATACCTACTCAGCCATATTCATCACTGCACTATTCACAATAGCCAAGCGATGGAAACAAACCAGATGCCCCACTACTGATGAATGGGCACAAAAAATGTGGTACATATATACCATGAAATTCTACATAGCTACCAGACAAGATAAAAATATGGCATTTGCTGGGCAGTGGATGAAACAATTGCAAATCATGTTGAGTGAGATAAGTCAAGACCAAAGGAGCAAAAGGTGCGTGGACTCCCTGATATGTGGATATTAGATCCAAACAGTACAAGAGTGATGACTCAGTCCTTGGGTACTCAAGGTCACTGACATGATCTTGTTGGTATAACTATAACTACATAGACATAAAAATCTATGATGGGATATATACTCTATAGATATAATATTATATTATATAGATCTATATGTATCTATGACACACAAACTCTCAGCTTAGTTTAATTTTGTTCTTAAATATATGTGCCAGTGATTGCATACTTGAATACTTATTTGTTAAACTTGATATTTGAAATATGATGTAAAAAAATCAACATTAATAAAATCATTTTTTAAATGCAGCTTTGAAATCAAGAAGGACTAAAACCCAAGAAAGAAAGTTAGCTCAAGGGCTCAGCTTTTGGAGCTATAGAGTCAGAAAGTCCAGGTGTGATTGGGCCTCAGGCAAAATAATGTGCATCAGTGCAGGCATATCTAGTGTCTTTTAAGAAATCAGGTTAGATGCTTACTAGAACTTTAGCCCAAGAATTCAGACTTCATATTCTTCCAGATAAGAGATGGTCATTAAAGCTTAGGCACCTTATCTTAACAAGACTTTAATGCTCTTATTGGTATTGATAAAAGCTATCTCCTGGACTAGAAGGAAGGGGTGACATTGTCCAAAAAAATACATCTTAATGAAAACAATAAAATTAATATCTGTGGTTTTTTTTTTTTTCCTGCCAGTCCTGGGCTTGAGCTCAGGGCCTGGGCACTGTCCTTGGACTTTCTCAAGGATCGAGCTCTACCACTTGAGCCTCAGCACCACTTCCGGCTTTTTTGTATGTATGTGGTACCGAGGAATCGAACCCGGGTCTTCATGCGTGCTAGGCAAGCACTTTAACCACTAGGCCAAACTCCCGGCCCCTAATATCTGTTTTAAAAACCTATGTCCTAGAGAAGAAATTTATGGAGTAAATAGGAAATATCTATAATTTCCTTTACTTAGAATGTGGAAAGATCAAAAGTAAATATAGTTTACAAACTAGATATAGTACCTATTCTTTCTTGGAAAGCATTTCCTTCCTTCCATATTTTGGGTGCTAAACAGAAAACTTGATTATAAATACATATATATATATATATTTCCATTAGTGTGATGGAAAAAGTTCTCATTCTTAAACCAGAATGACAATATTCTTTAGGACTGTCCCCATGAAGAGATTAAGTCTGATTGTTCTACAGGAGGAAGATTTTTTTTGGTGAGCCAAGGAAATATACTCCAGAAATTTTCATATCAAACTTTCCCAAAGCTATGACCTTGAATGGCAACATGAACTTGGCAGCTGTAATTAAAATGAACATAGTAGAATGAGAATACTCCAGCTTATCTGGATGATCTTGATGTAACCATTAAGAGGAACCTTACAGAGGAAGGAGGGGGCCAAAATATCAAAGATATTTGAGATACTATGCTATGTATTCCACGCGTTTTTAGATGCTGATAAAGGAATCTCAAGATCAGACACAAATAAATTTTCTAGATCATACAAAAGAAATACAACCTCCTGCCAACTTAAACTTAACTCGGTGAGACCCATTTCAGTCTTTAGACCTCCAAAGTCTAAGTTTGTGGCAATTTGTTATAGCAGTAATTAATTGGACACTAAAAGAACTGTCTCTGATAGTATCCCTGTAGGCTAAGCACAACTCTTCAAGCTATCTCCGCTTACTTTGTTATGCATTTTATAATGTATCCAAAAGATGTTTATTAATGACCTCCTGAATACAAAGCAGTAAGGTTACAAAGATGAATAAATTATAGTTCTATTTCCTTAGTAGTGCTGAGAAAGTGTCTTATGTTTCTACAGATCTTGTGTGAAGAGGCCCTGCTGGGAATGTAAACTTTATTTATGACTGTCACTCAAAAATGTCTGTGTGTGTAATGAGCAGCCTTTGATGGCAGAGATAGGACTTCCTTCCAGAGCCAAGAGTAGCCATATGTATGGTTACAGCAAATTCAGCCTCCCTAAGCTTCAGGTTTCTGCCTTGGAAGGCAACTCATGACATTGTGATTATGTTACCTTACCTCTTCCGTCATCCAGTGGGATTTGGGAAAAGAAGATCAAGCAAATATTGAGATTTAGATAATTGCCATGTCTTCATTGCTGACCAAGGGTTCAGAGTCTTCTGTCAGGATGCATGAAATTGGAGCAGGTTAACTTGTTTGATTATGAATCTCAGAGGGAAAAATATCTTAGACCTGTCACAGTTTCTGAAAAATAATAAGTGAAACAATACCTCTCTATTGACACAATGAGTCAGGATCTACTAAAAACATTTATAATCAAGAAAAGGAAGAAACAGTATATGGATCAGGAACTTAACAAAATTCTCAGTTTTGAATTACTGTACAGGAGAGATGTTATCTGCTACTTTATCACCAGATGTCAGCTAAAAGGAGCTGGTCACATATGACTCAAATAAACATAGTTCACCACACCTCAATTACCTTACTTAATACAGTCTACAGGCCCTAAGCACAGCCGGTACCCCCAGAAGATTCCAGAGTAGCATTGTTCAAATGAAGTGATTTTTCTCATGTATCTGACAATGATTGAAGGTGTTATAGTGATCGCAATTCAGGGTAGGTCTAATATTATCAACTAGTGGCCACCAGTTGAGAATTTTGCTAAACTTTCTACAAAGAAGATACCAGTCTCTACCAAGAACAAATTCACTCCCAACAGTCAAGAAAGCGGAGAATGAGGAACTGTCCCAGTGTGTCAAAATCTATCACTCTGCTTTCTGGCATCTATTTGTAACTTTACTTTGTCCTTTATACCCTGATTTCATTATCTCATTTTGAGATATATCCAAGTTTGCATTCCTTTCTCACAAAATCAAGGTCACCACCCACATAAACCTCTTGTATGCAGTTAAGTTTTGCCCCTCCCCTGTTTTGAAGGGGGAAGGGTGATGAGGTAGAAGTATTGAAAGGTCACAACAAATGGACCCACTAGCATATAAGGAAACGCTACGCTCCAAGTCTTTTTATGACCTCTGGGTTTGAGCTTTTTCACTGCCATGCCAACTTATCTTTCATGCCATCCGATTGGCCAATCCTAGTGTACCCTCTTTCTTGACAGTACAGGAACTCAGTTTCTGCTACCACAGGGAGCAGTATTCTCCACCTAAACCCAATTCCTAGTCTTCTTTTACCCTGGCCATGATCTAGTCACCAAAGATCCTTGCTCAGACATTCTCTTTTGGGTTTTGTTTCCCTGCATGTTTGAGAATTTTTTATTGCTTATGAATTCCCAAGCGCTGTTCAGGCTACTCATCTGAGATAACTTTTTTCATTTTAAAGGATCACCGGAACAACCATAACACACACACACACACTCGCCTCTCATAACAGAAAAGCTATTGTGTCTGCAGCTGCAGCAGAACTGAAGACCAATGGAGAAGCTGGACCATAATCTTAACCTTAATCTGCCCATTTTGGAAGGCAGTGGTGATCCTAGATTGTTTTCTGTATTCTACCTGAAAGAGGAGTTGGAGATGCAGAGACATGAAGTAATAGGGGAAAATAAGAGATGTGTTCATGCTTATGTCTGAGTGCAGGCGAGCCCTGGCCTGAAATGGTGGATGACCCTTTTAAAGCCTTTGGGAATTAAGGTATACCTGACCTTCACAATGAAGACTGGACAACTCACCAAATCACAAGATGTCCGCATACTACACATAAATTCAAAGAAAAAAAAAAGATTACGGATGCCTCTTTCTCTTGTTCTCCTTAGGAAAACAACAGTTATGCTTATCATTTAGAGTAGTGCTGTCTAATGCTGGCTGGAAATTTGGCTTCTGAGATCTCACATTGATGAGTCAGGACACAGACTTCTTGGAAAGTAATGGTTTCTTCCCGGATTGCCTGATATGTTGCTGGAGGTTTATTTTATCTATTTGCTTGACAGTTTGCTGCATCAAACCAATCCAATACACAATTATGACTGCTAAAATAAAAGACCAGTCTTAGATTCACACACAAAAAAATGTAAATGAGCTGAGACTTCAGTTGTAGTTGATGCAAATAATGATACACACATACACACACACACACTCCATCCTCCCTCATTTAGGGTTCATATATAACTTTGGATGTACACTACACAGTAACTAGAATTAAAATTTTACAAATAGAGAAGAAACACGAGCTTCGGGAATGCCTGAAACATGCCTGTTCCCAAACCACACTAACTAATGTGCAAGGACTGCCCAAGGATTCTTTTCCTTTCCTTGGAAATCCTCTGGGTCTGATTTCTTTCAACAAACACATTGATCATTTGTTTAGAGGTATTGACTTCACAAGGAATTAACACAGTTCTCATGGTTCTCTTTAGTTCATACAAAAGTGGGTCAGTGAGCCAAGTGCCAGGGGCTACTTGGCTACTCAGGAGGCTGAGATTTGAGGATTGTGGTTCAAGGTCAGCCCGGGAAGGATAGTCTGAGACTTTTATCTCTAGTTTGACCCAAAAGGATCAAAGTGGAGCTGTTGCTCAAGTGATAAAGCATTAGCCTTGAGCTCAAAATCTCAGGGACCATGTGTAGTTCTTGAGTTCACTCCACAGGACACACACACACACACACAAATACATATATACATACACACAGAGTGGATCAATATAAAAGATCAGACTGGTCTCTTCCCATTCTCTGGCTTCCTTTTAAATGTGTTTTTGACAAGAGAATTTTTTTTGTAATTGCTGTTTCTGTTTTTTCCTTGTTTGTTAATCTTTGGGAGGGGAATTGGGGCATAGAAAAGGCAGGATAAAGTGAACAAATGCAGCAGTGGCACTGGCAAGACAGTATGTGGAAAACAAACTATACAACTGGTAGGTGGGGACAGATGGGAAAAACAGAGAAGGAGTGACATGGTTCAAAAGAAATACCCAAATTACCTGATTTCTGCATCTGTAACCCCTCTGTACATTACATCTACGATCACAATAACATACATTTAAAAAATAGGTTTCTGAATATGTATATGAGCATGTATCTGTATGTGCTCTTTTTTTTTTATCACCGTGAACATACAATTGCAATTGCTAGTTCATGCTATTTTAGCTATTGTGGATGCTATGGTATGTTTCTGCTCTGCTCTTCAGCAGCATCAGCTAGTTTGCTTCTACATGTGTCCTTTTAAATTTCACCCTCCAAAACAGACTCTCCTTCACTGTCATTCCCAAGGTGCAGAATAGGAAAAGCTAGTCTACCTCCATTTTCTTCATCTTTCCATGATCTATTTAATCCCTCAACAGATTTTATTGAACACCTGTGAAACTCAGGCTTTCTCAGGGTGCTGGATGACAGCAGTAAATAAGCCCCCAAAGAGCCTGATGCCTCTGGTCTGAAAGCCTGTCTTGCTCATTCAACTGTAAGCAGCTTAAAAGCAATATCCATGTCTGTCCCACTGGGCCTCTATCAGCTCCCAGCTAAGCACCTCTGTCATAGCAATAACAATACTGCAGCTATTTGCCAAATGAAAGAATGGAAAGCAAATTGTTTCAGAAAACAAATTCGTTTGGCCACCATCTTTGTCGATTTATTTCTTTGAATGAGGGCAAGCCAGTTTTAGGTAAAATAGAAATGTTTCCAGAAGGATTAACAGAAGAAATACCTCTCAGCCATTACTAGGTTAGTGGATATGAACCACCTCACTGTTTGACTTCCAAATTTGAACTAGGAGAAGAAAATGAGGCAACACCTGCTTTGGATCAAGAAGGGGTGCTTGGGGCTGATATGGAGTCCTTTGGGGCCATGGGTCCAGGAGGGGAGGAATATTTAGAAAAAGAAAACTTAGAAGATAAATTCTGCTAATTTCACAACCATATTCCAATATTCTTTCGTTGTTTATTTTCGGTCAGTTATAGGGCTTGAACCCAGAGCATGGGAATTGTCCCAGAGCATTTTCCTTCAAAGCTAATGCTCTACCATTTTGAACCACAGCTCTACTTTTGGTTTTATGGCGGTTAATTGGAATTAAGTCTCACAGACTTTGAACCATATTCCTCAGATCTCAGCCTCCTAAATAGCTAGGATTGCAGGACCCATGCCCTGAGTTCAAGCCCCCTGGCCAACAAAACAAAAACAAAATCCACAGAATATTAAATGTATTTGCCAAGAGCCATGACTTTACAGGTGACAAGTAACATGCCTGGCTCCATTAGGGAACTGAGAGGAAAAGCCAAAATTAAGTTCCTTCTCTTTGTGGTCCACTTCTGAGATAGATCCTGCCCTGTTGCACACATGTACTCGTACTGTGATTTATTTTCTAATTTACAGAAAGTAACCTAGTGGGACATTGTCTTTTAGGTAATATTTAGCTGCTTGAGGTCTCAGTCCTGTAAAAACCAGAATGCTAGTAAAGTGAGAAATATGAGCAATGGGGGTAAAAGCCACAGCTTGGAGCTATACTAAAATGTGATGTTCTTACAAATAAGGCCTGTAATTTCTCCCCTAGTGAGATTCTATTTGTTAATCATTCATGTAAACCTTAATGGAAAACAGATGCAGAATCAATTTGCAAGCACTGGCATTCATTATAAAAGAAATCTATGAAAGTACTTTTACCATGGTGACAAAATACATAATTTGTGATTATAGTGCCTACGTTAAAAAATGTAGAACTAAATTGGCAGAAAGTAGTATGTCATTTTTTTCTCTATCAACTTTTTTATATATGGTACACAAAAAGGGGGATGGAGTGACAGTAGGAAGTTTTTTTAAAGAATTTTTGATTGCCAACTTAAATTGGAATGGCAAAGCTTTTATGTCTCTTTTGGAAGATTTTATTTGTGTCTGGGTTGTTTGTGTCTTTTCAACCCAATAGGCTTTATCTCAGCAAAGCAAGAAATCAAGTAAGTAATGGAAGGAAAGAAGCACACATGCAGAATTCTCTATATGTACTCCTGCATGTGCATTCATTCACACAAGCACAGAAAGAGAAGCAGATAAAAATATTTTCATTATATATGTATTAAAATACCTTGGCACCATTTAAATAGGGTATCTATTTAGAGGATCAGGCTGACTTTCTAAAAATCCAAACTTAATTACTTCCTTTCCCTAGTTAAAAATACATCTGCCTGAGGATCCCCATTGACTTGGGTGTGCTTTTAAATTTTCTGGCATGTTATATCCTTCGTAATCTGTCACTTAGCCCCATCTCTTGGACAAACCCCACCCCCATTTCCATCATTGACCCTGGCTACTTTACTTGGCCTCACACAAAGACTACCTCTTCCAGAGCTGTGCCCTGAACTGTTACACGGTCCCATCTTTCATTGGCCACATCATCTTCCACATACTCTTGCCTTACTATACATATGTCAACCTTCTCCATTAAACTGTATGTTCCCCCAGGGCACAGGCACAAATCTAGAACAGCTGTATAGCTCTAGGATATGGCGCAACACAGTGCAATTTCAGAATAAGTACTTGTTAGATTGAACACAATCACATTTATTCATACAACTATTGGTAGAAGGTGGCTACAACCTGAGTAGAGTAGAAACTCAGAGTACTTTCCCAACAGAGGCTACATGTCAATCTGAGGCCGATATCACCTCCTGAATTATAATAAAGAAGGACTAGAGGAAAAACAGAGATGAAACTGGTAGCCTCCATTTCTCCCCTTCTTTTCTTCTCTTGTGTCTTTCCCTTTCATCACTCCCTTTTCTCCCTGAACCATCTACCATTCAGCATGTGCACTCCAACACTCACGATAGCAAATAGTTATATTCCCACCAGTCTAACGCCTGCCCCTACTTCAAGCAGAGAAGAGAACAAATTTGGATTTGCAGTTTGGCACAAGTCAAAGGCACAAACCTGGTGACTTGGATAGCAAGAACTTGGAGAGGTGAGTCAGAGAACGAATCACATTTCTGGCAAAGACCTGTACACCTCAGCTAATGGAACAGCTGCACAAATGCCCATATTTTGAGAACAGTATAGGTGTGGAAAATGAGCCTCTGAGTACAGCCACAAATAGCAGTTGGTCCCTTCTTTTTTGTGGGCAGCCTGTATACTTCCTGGATATTTGGACTAAACTCTGGGGAGAGGAAGTACTGCGATTGAATTTCCTGCCACCTAAAATAGCAGTTTAGATTTAATAGAATTATTTTTTTTAAGTATAATTCGTGGCTGGCAGTTTGGCCTACTGGTAGAGTGATTACCTAGCATACACAAAGACCCGAGTTCGATTCCTCGGTACCACATACATAGAAAAAAAGCTGGAAGTGGTGCTGAGGCTCAAATGGTAGAGCTCTAGCCTTGAGAAAGTCCAAGGACAGTGCTCAGACCCTGAGCTCAAACCCAGGACTGGCAAAAATAAGTATAATTCTTTAATCACCCCAGTATGTGGAGTACAGTTTATGCATCACTACAAGAAGTGTTTTATCAAAACACTAGGCTTATGTTTGAGAATAATTCTCTGCACCCTTGAATTTTATTATAATTGAATATCAGATCAAACCAGAAATTAGGGGGAAAATGATCCAAAGGCCAACTGAATATTAATCTTTAAGACAGGGCAAACCAAAATAAGAGAGGCATGACTGTCCACATTTATAATCCCAGACCTGTAGAGACTAAGGAAAGATGACTGTAAAAAGCTAGTCACACACAAAAAACGAAAAAAAAAAACAAACAAAAAGTCACAAAAACAAGTAGCAACAACAGCAAAAAATATGAAGTAAGGTTGGGAGTTTGGCCTAGTGGTAGAGTGCTTGCCTAGCATGCACTAAGACCTGGGTTCTGTTCTTTGGTACCACATACATAGAAAAGCCAGAAATGGTGCTGCGGCTCAACTGATAAAGAACTAGCCTTGAGGAAAGTCCAAGGATAATGCTCAGTCCAAATTCAGTCCCCAGAACTGAAAAAGTATGAAGTAAGAAAAAGTAAATAAAAAGAAGTCAAACTTTCCCCAATGGAAAAAGTATATCCTAAAATCTGTGTCCAACGAATGAGAGGTCAGAGACAGAGGCCAGCATCAGGTAAACCCAGATGGCTCTGCTTAGAACACGTATTCAACCCGCCAAATGCATTTACTATTGCCGATAGCTGTGGCCATTGCACATCATTTTTTTAAGTTCCTCATGTGACTATTGATTGAGAAAAAAATGAGTTTCAGGATTATTGGATTCGACACCACGCTTTTGGTCAATAAAGTATTTGCTCTTGACATTATAAAGTTAAGAAATATAGAATCTCAAAAAGGTCAAACTTTTTTTTCATTATAGACTTTGTTCAATGAACATAGACAGAGCACCACTGCTGCAGACACTCTGCTGCAGAGAGGGGCTGCTTAGAGGACTCCAGTAATTGGAAATGATAATGCATATTGACAAGCGCAATAGTCAGTTTCATGCATTTTTTTCTGGGGGTGTGTCCAACCATAATGACCCTATTTCTCTAAGATCTCCCTTCTCTCCCCTTAGTAGTGACTCCTAGCACATATGAATTTGCAACTTAACACCCCATCCTAGCTTTAATTGATCACTTATAGAATATAACTGAAATGAAGGCTAGCCAATTAAACTCTTTCTGCAAGGAACTTAGAATTAGGCCTGAGAAAGTCAACCTCAGCTTGTTTCTCAGATCAAAGACAATCAAAGAAAGTTGTGTGTTTCTGTGAAAATTAACAAAACATTCTAGATGATTCATAGGAATAATCAGAATAGCTTGTCTGTTAAGGTTAGCCAATCCTCTTGTGGTATCTCCTTCTTAATTCCTAATATTGGTTATTTGTCTCTTGGTTTTTCAGAGTTCCTCAGTTCTGTCAGGTTTACAAGGAACAACATTAGGCTTTGTGAATTCTCTTTATGTTTCAATCTATGTCATTAAATTCTGATGTTATCTTTATGACTTCCTTCCATTTTTTTTAAGGTTTATTTGACTGTCTTTTTCTCCAGAGTTCCGAGATAACTGCTTTGCTCATTAATTTTTAACCTACCTCCTTTTCTAGCATAACCATTCAAAGCTGTGAAGTTTGAAGTACTGCTGTTCTCCCTTGCTACATGTTTTGTAACCATTTTGTTATAGTTAAGTTGAAAATAAATTCTAATTACCATTAGGCTCTCTCCTTTCAGACTACCGCGAATAGGTTTTTTGTTGTTGCTTTTTTGTGGGTCATGGGGCTTGAATTCGGCCTGGGTGTTGTCCCTGAGCTCTTCAGCTCAAGGCTACCACCCTACCCTTGAGCCAAGCACCACTTCCCGTTTTCTAGGGGTTAATTGAAGATAAGAGTCTCATGTTCTTTTGTGCCCAGGCTGGTTTTGAACCTTGATCCTCAGATCTCAGCTTCCTGAGTAGCTAGGATTATAGGGGTAAGCCACCGCGCCTGGCTGAGATAGGTATTTCTTAATGTCCATATGCATAAAGTAAATTCTAGGTGTCTCTAGACACCTCCATATTCACATGTTTAAAAATGAACACATTTTAATTTTTTGTGTATGGGCTGGCACTGGACTTGAACTTAGGATCTTGTGTTCACATATGGTATTATTTTTTTGGGGGGGGGGGTCTGGTTGCCTTTTTTTTTTGCACAAAGCTATAGCTCTACCACTTGAGCCATAGCCACTTTTGGCTTTTTACTAGGTAATTGGAGGTAAGATTCCCTCAGGCTTTTCTGCCTAGGCTAGCTTTGAACCTTGATCCTCAGATCTCATTCTTCTGTGTAGGTAGGATTACAGATATAAGCCAACAGGGCCTGCCAAATCGTACATTTTTTTTAGTATAATATCATTATGTAACCTTTAGGTAAAATAATTCAAATCTCCATATGCTTTGAGCTTTTAATTTTAATTCACTTATTTTTTGTTATTGTTGTTGATTGTGCTCTGTGAGTTCTTGTGAAAGTACATTTAAATGTGCAGAATGACCAGACATTTACTTATATCTCCTTGGACTTGACTATTTTACTTTATTTTATTGTCTACCCAAAATTTTAAATCTTGCATTATTTTAGTAAATTGAACCTTTACTGAGTGATGCCCTTTGAGATAATTTTTGGAAATACACACATACTTTTCATGAAAATCTGAAAGAGGTAGCTGATTGTCACTGGGGCTTCTTTAATGTGATGGATCTTATCTTTTGCTACTTTCAAGCTGCTAATCCATCATTCCTTGCCTGGACAAATATATGAGCCCTTTGTACATCACCCTGATATTAAAATTACATTTTAAAAAGAAAAACACTATAATGAAGTAATTAAAATTTAAATTGACTAACTTAATTTTTTAAATCCATCACTTTGGGATCTACAACTTGAAAGTTTCCTCATTAATAACATAAAACAGATGAAAGAAGGAACTCAATGGTATATATAATACATAGTCATATTTACAGCACTAAGACCCTGAGGGTTTCAGTGAAGCATTTTTCTCTGCATGTTAATTCTTTTAACTAAAAGGGTCAACAGACAACATTACTGAGAACAATTGTAACTGCAAGGAGTTAGGGGATACAAATTAGGAGAATATGTAAATTTTGACATCTTAATCATGGAAGGTAGAAGGAGTGGGAATGAAAGCGCAGAGTTTTTAAACATAAGTTGTCAAACTTATGTTAAACATAGCCTATTGTAAATATGAGATGATTTATAGTAACCTCATGGTAATCACTAAATAAAAACCTTCAGTTACCAAAGCTATTATATATAAAAGTGAGATTTGAAAGCATATCAGAGCAGAAAATCACCCAAACTCAGAGAAAGATTTCTAGAAAAGACAGAAGATCTACAGAATAGCCAGAAAGCAAGATATTAAATGGAAGTCTCAAGTCTTTACCTATCAATAAGTACTTCGAACATAGATTAAACTTCAACAAAAGATATAGAGTAAATAAATTTCATATATATACATATCTATCTATCTATCTATCTATCTATCTATCTATCTATCTATATATATGTATATGTTCAACTAGCCGGGTGCTTGTGGCTTGTGTCTGTAATCCTGGCTACTCAGGAGCTGAGATCTGAGAATCATGGTTCAAAGCCAGCCCGGGCATGAAAGTCCATGAGACTCTTATCTCCAATGAACCACGAGAAAACCAGAAGTGGGACTGTAGCTCAAAGTGGTAGAGTGCTAGCCTTGAGCTAAAGAGCTCAAGGATAGTATCCACAAGTTCAAGCTCCACAAAGAAAAAAAAATAGATTCTCATAATATCATGATACAGAAGAATCTATCAAGAGAACAATCCCAAATACATTACCACACCCCCCTCCCACAGATGTATGAGCATCTGACAAACCGGGTGATTACTGATTTGAAGGGAAAGCTAGATCTCCATGAAGTAATATGAGGAGACCTTGCTCACCCACTTTCAATAATGGACAGATTGTCTAGACATAAAATCAATCAGATCTGATAAATGTTCTCTCAGCAGAAGCAACTTTCCACCTTGGATTCTGTCCATATCTATCTATCTATCTATCTATATGTATATATATATATATATATATATATTCTCTCCTCTCTTGACACTTAAATATTTTCAAAGAAGATATTACCTAAATTTTACCATTCATTTTATTTTTTCCTCAGCATTAGATGTGTTAATATATATATATATATATATATATACACCAAACCTAATGTATTATTTAAAAAAAAGAGAACTCTCACTTTTACTCCAGAATGGTAAAAATAGCTGCTGTTCCTTCAAGATGATTTTCTGCCTTCTTTGGAATTTTAAGTTAAAAGTTACTACCATTAAAACTGCCAGTTTCTATATGTTTATTACCTAGCTATTGGGTTTATCCTGTGTTTGCAGGCAATAGTAAACAGTGCAGAGTTTTAAGATCCATTACTCTATTTACACTTGGTTGCTTTAAAGATTATCTGTTTTTTAAAATTATGCCAAAACCCAGATTTGCTATGTCCCATTAAGTTTTTATATACCCTATTCTTATTGCAGTTAGTTTATATTTTCTTATGTTCATTGATTACCTAATCTACAGAGTTTCTTGAACAATATTATCTAATTGCAAAATATTTGGAAATATTCAATTTATTTCTTTGCCATTGATTCATGGATTGTTTCCACTCTGATAAAAAATGTGTAGTTTTTTTCTTTTTATTGTAAATTAATAGAAGGATTACATTATATGTGCCAGATAGAAGGTGCATTACTTCACAAATATTGATACCTCTTCTCATGTTTTTGTCCCCATTTTTCTTCCCCCACCATCTCCTCTCATCTTGTTTCCCCCCTTCCCTATCCTACTTCAAATAAACAAATAAACATATATACAATATACCAGATAACAAGGTAAGATACTCTAATAATATGAGACTAACCAAGGGACAGCAAAAGAGATGAGAAATAGCATAGTACATTAAGAACAACAATCTCACATTATATGGTGAAAATATGTAGTTTTAAATGATTAAAATATGTCAATATTTGCTTCATGGCCAAGCGTGGATCTAAGTTTGTCAAGTTGTCCATGTATGTTTGAAAAGAACTTGTATCAGCTACAGTATTTCGTACATGCTAAAGCTTGTCAGCGTTGTTCTCACTTTCTGCTTGTGCTATCAGTTATTCAGAAAGGTTGCAGTAGCGTCTTCAAATTTCTCCCAACAGTCCTCACTCACTTGTATTTGTGGCCTTATGAGACGTTCTCTTCTTTACTGGATTGGACCTAGTGACTAAGAAAAGCATCTAGCAGACCTTGGTAGGATGTTGCTTGCAAGATTAGTTTACAGAAACACTTGTGCCATCTCTTGGTGTCTGTATCTTCAGTCGAATGTGAGTTTATCAGCTCTGTAGGGAGAGACACTGTGGAGGAGTACTTGTACCAAGGCACTGAAAAAGACTTTGGGTCAACAAGACAAGACTTGAGACTCTACATCTAGCAGCCTTTGAGGAAGTCAATCCTGAAATAACAACACTAAAAGCAGGTCTTTCTCAAACTGATTTTCTTATGAGTCTTTCCATTTCCTTACAAATGGGGCAATGTCATTCTTTCTAATGGAAGTATAGAATTCCACTGTCTATATATACCATATGCTCTTGATCTACTCATCCACTGAGGGGCATCTGGGCTATGGTAAATAATGCTGCTACGACATAGTTGTGCTGGTAGCTTTTAGTATGGTCTTCTTTGTGATCATTTGGGTAAATGCCCAGGCATGGGATGCTGGGTCATAAACCAGATCCAAAGAAACAGGCTCCATGGTTTCCCTCATTTGTAATAATTAGTATATGTCTAGTTTAGTTTTAGCAGAGGATCACAAGAGTGCATTATCTATGTACATATGACCATATAAAATGATGCAAATCAAAATGAACTCCGATACAGAAACAAGAGGTTTTTGTTTTTTTAGTGTACTGTATAAAGTTCTTTCTTTTCTATTTCATTTCGTTCTTTTTTTCCCTTTGGTTTATCCCCTGTTGTCACATTTATTTTTTGGTACCCATTGTGTTGTACATAGGTTTATCTGATTTGGGGATGGGAAGAGGAATCACAGAAATGATGGGACAAAGGAAAACCAATGTAACAGTGATACTCAGAAGACACTTTATTAGAAATCAACTTTACAACTTGGGGGAAGGTGAAGGGGGGGAAGGGAAAGTGAGAGGAAGCTAGGGGGGATAACAATGTTCAATAATAATACTCATTTACTTACTTAACTGGATCCCCACTGTATATCACCTTTACAATAAAGTTTCTTTTCCCCAGTCCTGGGGCTTAAACTCAGGGCCTGAGCACTGTCCTTGGGATTTTTCAAGGCTAGAGCTCTACCACTTGAGCTATAGCACCACTTCTGCCTTTTTCTATGCATGTGGTACTGAGGAATTGAACCGGGGTCTTTGTACATGCTAGGTGAATACTCTACCATGAGGTCAAACTCACAGCCCCAACAATAAAAATTTTTTAATGGTAAAAAGAAAAAATGAAAAAGATTATCTTACAAGAAACATTAACCCAGGGACCCAAACAAGCCATTCCAAGATTCACAGTCTACTGTGCTTACATAGCTTACATTTGCTTAAGCAGCAAAATGTTTAGGCAATGAATCAAGCAATTAATCAGCAAGTGATCAACAAATATCGGACTATAGAAGTACCTGTTTTTTAAAACATTGTTTCCTAGATTATTTTTTAATATCTAGTTCCAGTAAATTGTCTATAACAATTTTTTTCTATCTTCACTGCTTTTTGTTATTATAAAAGATGTTGTACAGAGGGGTTACAGTTGTATAAGTTAAGTAATGAGTAGATTTCTTTTTGGACAATATCACCCCTTCCCAGTTTTTCCTTCCCATCCCACTAATTGTATAGTTAATTTTCAACGTACTGTCTAGCAAATACCATTACTGCATTTGTTTACCCTTGGTCCCTCCATTTGTGTTCCCCCTTCATCATCTCAAAGACCAATAAATGACCAAGCAAAAAAGAAGAGACAACAACAACAAAGAGAAAGACCTCTTGTTTCAATGTTCTGGAGTTCATTTTGATAAATATTATTTGATATAATCAGAGATACATAGACATTGGGTCTTTGTGTTCCTACTCTACGTATCCTACTTTGCTCTCACTGTGTTGTTTCTTCACTCTTGTTTTTCAGTATTCAGCAGCATTAAGCACATTCATATTTTTATATAAACAATATTTTATATAACCATGATGAATTTTTTTCATTATGCATAGCTGAACTCTATAGCCCTAAACAATAACTCTCTATACTCTCTTCCAGAAGGTGTTTCCCCTGCTAAACTCTGCACTATATTCTGTTTCAATAAATTTAACTGTACTAAGTACCTCATATAAGTGGAGCCACAAAAGATTTGTCCTTTTGTGATTAGCTCATTTTAGTTAAAAAATGTCATTAGAGTTAATGCCTCTTCTACCATATATTACAGTTCTTTTCTATTTTGAAGGCTGAATAAAATATTTCATTGTTTGTGTATTCTACATGCTGTTTATGGAGTGTGTGTGTGTGTACAACATTCACCTGTTGATGAACTTAGGCTATTTTCACCTGTTCACTACTGTGAATAATGTCATAGTGGCCAGGGACATACAAATCTCTCTTCAAGACCTAGACTTTTCTAGTTCGATATTCATAAAGTGCTGAACTCAAGCAGAATTCCATAGAATGATTTTGGTAAATGTGTTGAAAATATTGACCAAGTTCTTTCTTTCTAAAACATCATCCCTCATTTATTATCATAAATACTAAATCTCTTACGATTATTTCACCCCTCTATTTCTTGAATCATATGCCACATCCTGTCATTTTACTAAGTGAGACAATGTGGCTCACATTCACCACAGAAATGTGAGTAGATGACACCCCTTTTTGGTAGCACCCTTACAAGCTGAGGATCTAACATACACCTCACCTACTTTTTCTTTTTTCTCTTGGAAACACACAGCAATCAGTGTTGGCTTCTTTAGCCAAACCCCTAGAGGAAGAAATACGAAGAGTTCCTAACAGACTTTTAATTGAAATGGAAAGTTGAGTGAACACTAAACTTTTGTTGTCTATAATTTGGGTAGTTGCTCATTACAAAAGTCTAATAGATCATCTAGATTGATCCTAGAATAATTAGGGAAATTTATAAACATTGTATCACCCATGGCTTAGCCCAAATCTTGGCACAAGGCTATGATATACTGAGTTCATTTTACAGTCTTATCTAATTCCCTGGTTTCATTGTCAGGAGGAAGACACTCTGGTTATCTGTAGGATTTTGTCTTGAATTCTCAATATAATTCATCTACCTTCCCATCTGGAGGGAGGGAAATGACATGACTTAGTCACAAATGGAAATCATTATATTTGGTACGAAATCTATTGGGCAATAAGGAAGACAAATTGATTATTTCTGTGAGTAGTTTGTGAATGCATTTCCTGTAGACAGTGAATCTTCTATTCTGTTAGCCTGGAGGAAATGGTGCTAAGCTGAGGAAAAGGGTTTTCTTTAAAAAAAGAGTTATTTTTAATAGCTGCACAAAGGAATTGCTATGTTAAAAAGCCAATTACAAATACAATGCATCTTGGTCAATGCCACCCCTTCAACATTCTTACCCATCACTCCTCTACCCACCCCTTCCATCATCACCATAATTTTGTAGGAGAGGCATTGGATTCTTGATTATCTTCTCCTTCTCTGCTCCTCTTCATTTGTCCAATCCCCCTTGTCCCACCCCTTTCCTATCAAGTACCCACTTCTTGATGTCTTATTTTGCTGAACTTTCAGTTTGCCTTTATAAGGAATTATGCTATTTGTGATCTCCCTTGAATCCACATTATTTCAGTTAATATAGTTGTATAAAGTTACATACTACCCAATGTATTTACTTGTAAGTTTATAAGCTAAATCTAGCTTCCACATATAAAGGAAAACATGCAGTCTTGGGGCCGGGAGTTTGGCCTAGTGGAAGAGTGCTTGCCTAGCATGCATGAAGACCCAGGTTCGATTCCTCGGTACCCCACATACATAGCAAAAAGCCGGAAGTGGTGCTGAGGCCCAAGTGTAGAGTGCTAGCCTTGAGAAAGTCCAAGGACAGTGCTCAAGCCCTGAGCCCAAGCCCAGGACTGGCAAAAAACAAACAACAACAAAAAAACCATGCAGTCTTTGTCTCTCTGGACCTGACTTAGTTCACTTAAGATTTTCCAGGTCTTTCAGAGATTTTCTTTGTTTATTTGTTCAAAAGAATCAAGGAAAAAGCATCTTTTAGTCATGAACTTCCATGTTGGGAAAAATATTGACATTCATCAAGCTACTTCCCTCACCACAGGGCACCTATCCTGGAAAGTGTGTCGGTCTTGGAAGAAGGGAGGGAGGGCATTCTTGACCTATGAATTGAGCTGTTTGAGCTTTGTTAATAGAAATTTCTTTTATTTTTTGGTAGAGAAGTATTTTATGGATTTCTTTTAAAATATTTTTTGGGGGGTTCAGTACCCAAATGTAGAGATATTTGAGACTACAAGAGGATACTGCCTCCAATTAAACCAGAACAATCCAGGAAAGGTATCTGAACATCTTGCAAACAGGGACAGTTGCAAGTGTGAATTTTGCAACATAATCAAGGCAGGAAGTCCCCTAGTTCAATAACATGAAGCTGACTGAGAGACTAAAAAGCCCAGGGAAAGATCCATCAGCTTCAATTAGCATTTCCCCTGAATAACATCATTTTTCCATTAGATTACGCCTGAGCTCTCCTCCATTATTTCCCCAGTGGGAGCTGTGATGCCTCTGTACAAATGCAGCCACTATTTGCCAGGCCTGGACAGTACTTCTTCCTCAGCCACATCACCCTATCAAGACCTAGACAAAATGCCATTTCTTCTGTGATGGCTTTCACTTCCCTTGATGTGGCTTAATCCTGGCCTCAGGATTCCCAGGTACAACGCAAGCTCATTTCTTGAGGCATTACTTCATTATATTATGCAGTCTTCCCTCATGTCTATCTTCTTTCCTGGCCTGTTCAACAGTAGAAATTGTGTTTTATTTCCTTGAATGGCTTTTTGGGGGGACCAGTCCTGGGCTTTGAGCACTGTCCTTGGACTTTCTCAAGGCTAGAGCTCTACCTCTTGAGCCACAGTGCCACTTTCGGCTTTTTTCTATGTAAGTGGTACCGAGGAATCGAGCCCAGGTCTTCATGCATGCTAGGCAAGCACTCTACCACTAAGCCAAACTCCTGGCCTCTTGAATGGCTTTTTAAGAGAAAGTTTGTTTTGCTTTTATGGTATAAGTACTGGATCTTGAACTTATGGCTTTGTGCTCTTGGTTGTCTTTTTCCACTCAAGAATGGTACCCTACCTCTTGATCCACATTTCTACTTCTGGCTTTTTGATAACTAGAGATTAAAAGTCTCTTGGATTTATCTTCCCATGCTGTCTTTAAGCCAGTATCTTCAGATCCCACAGCCTCCTGAGTAGTTAGGTTTACAGACACAAACCACCAGTTTCTGGCTGGAAAAGTTTCTTTTTACTTAACTTTTTTAAAAAATTTCTCAGACCTATGTACATCTCTAACCATATAAAATAATATTTATCAAAATGAACTCCAGGAAATAGAAACAGGATATTTTTTCTTTGTTGTTGTTTTTCTTTCCTTTTTTCTTATTCATTTATCTGTCTTTGGGACTATAGGGGTAGGCACAGAAATGGAGGGAAAAGGTTAACAGATTCATTCAACACCCACAACTTGTGAGTAAGGGATGGAAGGGAAAACTGAGAACAAGAAAGGAGTGACAGTGTCAAAACAGAAATGTGTTCATTACCTGACTTATCTAACTGCTCTGTCCATTACCTTTATAATAACAAAAATGGATTCATGCACACACAAAAATCTCAGTAACTATTTATATAAGAAAGCGATTGCTTACAACTTCCTGCATTAGCATGAGAAAAAAAATGAAAAGAATAAACTGGTTCTACCAACTGGTTTCCTGATTCACAGGGAAAGAAATATATAGTGGTTCTCTGTTAAGACTGAGGAAGAAACAAAACATAGTTCTTCTAATGACATTTGACTGCAGCCCCATTTCAGGGCAGAATTCACAAAGCTCAAAAAACTGGGAGCAGTGTATTTATGACTTAAGGAAAAACAAGGTGGTACACAAATCTTAAAGAGATTTCTGTTTTGAAGATGATGCTGTAGTATATCTTTGAGGAAGGAATCTGAATGTAAATCACATTCTCCTCAGTGGTAATTACAGAAATTAGAAGTGTGGAGCAATCAATCTTTCTGGAGTAGCAGCACAGTGTCAGGTGAGCCATTTCTCTGTAGCTTTTATCACTTCCTGGGAGCAGGTAGAGCTCCTGGAAGAGTGGCACTGCTTTGGAAGTCTGGAGTAGGCACCTGGCTCCTATTGCTAAATGGCCTTGGTGAGGAGTTGAAAATTGACAGATGTTAAATTGGAAGGATTCTCCAAGCTAGGCATTAAAGCTGAATGAAGCCTGAACTGAGAAGTCACATACAGATTTGTGTAGAAGGCAAGAACTACTTTGGAGTCAAGGAGAAAGTGCTATTTCTGCACCAACTGAGAAGTTGATTTCACTGAGATATATGGCATGAAAGGGTAGTGATTTTTTTTTTTCAGAGCTAGGAAATACAGCCAGAGAAACATGATGGACTGTGGAAACATGCTTCCTGGCTTTCTTTGCTTAGCATTAGGACTGCAGTTTCCAAACACTTGGATACAGGGGATAGAAAAATGTCGGGGTCCTTCATCCCCAGTCTTTCAGGAGGGATGGGAAAAACACACCCCAACCAGTCCAAGCCGCGAGAGGAGAGGGCCCACTGCCCTCCCGCACTCAGCCTTGCTTCTCCAGAGCACAAACAGAAACGCCACGCAGCTTACTCAAGGCAGGAATCTCTCTCTCTAAAACTCCCCTCCTTATATTGGGTGCAGGAGCCTAACAGCACAACAGGTGGGCAGGATAAAGAGGTCCACTTGTTTACCCCTACTACAGGTCTCAGCAGAAAGTTTTTAGAATGGCGTTACTCGGCCCCCAACATCTCCCCCATTTTTATCTTAAAAAAAGACAAAACTTAGTATATGTGGGGCTACCACCATATTAGATCGGCTGTGCCTGTCTTAGGTGTCTCCAAGCTCATTAGTCTTCTTACCCATCATGGGATCACCAAGTCCTTTTTACTTGGCTCCTGTCTTAGGTTGATAGGCTACCAGCCGTCCATTTAAGCAAATCAGACCTGAGCGGATGCACCTACTTCCATGGGAACAGATGCCCGTCTCATTAGCACTTTCTGCGTTGACTTTGTAGGCAGGCAATAGACATATTACAATTCTAGTGCATAAAAACAAATCCAAACTGATCAATCCCAAAATAGTGTCAAGATATCATCCAAAGTTAGAATATTGTCATTTGTACACATAACAATTCCAGTCCTCACATTCAAAGCATTCTCTGTAGGAACCACAGTGGCAAGGACAATACTTGCAGCAGTAAGGGCAGGAAAACACCAAAGTCTTTTTTACTGATGAGCGGGAAAGCATTCTCCTCCGCCTGTACAGGCACTAGTATATACTGAGTGGCTCTGACTACAACAGTCAGAGAAAACAGGGAAACATACTAAGAAAACAACATTCACACAAGCCATAGGGAATACCAGGGCAATGGAAGAATTGGAGTCTTCCAGTCCCCCCCTTTTTGTTTTAAACTACTGTCCAAAAATGACTCTGGTCCCTTCATTTTTAGGGGGTTATGGGCGAAGATCCATTTTCTGTAACTTCTTCAAGCTGACTCAGGGGCGTCGTCTCTATATTTTGTCAGGGACTTTAAAAAGCTTTAGCCTGTTTTCAACTATTCCGAACCCGAGCACAGGCTTTCTAGATCACTACCACTTAATTCTCTTTCTCAAGTCTGCGCTTTTCACCTGTTCTTAAACTGTTTACTCCCGTATAGACTTAGATTTACCATTCACATACACATTCGCGGTCGTTCCAGTCTGAACCCATTTCGGTTCTATTCTAAAATCTCTTAGGCCTCGCCCTCCACGAGGTAATTTTTTTTTTTGACATTTCATTAGAAAATAGGCCTCGCCCTACTGCTCTGGCCAGAGACTCCCGCGAGGTTCCTCCCTTCCTGGGACATTGCCTCGCCCTCCGCAAGGTTCCTCCCAAAGTGACCCACGCTTCAGAGGTGATCTGGGAATGATTAAAATCTCTCACACACATTCGCTGGTTTTTCAGTCTTTGAGGAGTTTTCTCTTTCTCCCTGTGTCTTTGTCTTTTTTCTCTTTCCCTGTGAGCAATTTCAGCCTGTATTTTTCTTTCAGGTTTCCCTGGCCTTTCAGTCCCTTTTTCCTTTCAGGCTTCTCTGGTTTTGCAGGTAGTTGCTTCCCTTTCTCCTGTTTACCACCTTTTTTCTTTTTCTCTTTGTCCCTCTCTTTCTCCTTGTCTTCCTGTCTTTTTCTTTTTCCCTGTGAGTGACTTCAGCCTGCATTTTCCCTTCAGGTTTCCCTGGTTGTTCAGTCTTTTTGTGCCTTTCAGGTTTTCTCTGGTTTTTCAGTCTTTCCTCCATGTATCTCTCACTTGGCTCAACTCACAGTCGTGCCCCTTTCATGCCCCATTTTGTGCCTCTTTCGTGCCCCACGTTGGGCGCCAGTATGTCGGGGTCCTTCATCCCCAGTCCCTCTTGAGGAGGGATGGGAAAAACACACCCCAGCCAGTCCAAGCCGCGAGAGGAGAGGGCCCACTGTTCTCCCGCACTCAGCCTTGCTTCTCCGGAGCACGAACAGAAACGCCACGCAGCTTCATCAAGGCAGGAATCTCCCTCTCTAAAACTCCCCTCCTTATATTGGGTGCGGGAGCCTATCAGCACAACAGGTGGGCAGGATAAAGAGGTCCACTTGTTTACCCCTACTACAGGTCTCAGCAGAAAGTTATTAGACATGGCGTTACTCGGCCCCCAACAGAAAAAGAATCCTGTGGCCAAAAAAGGTGGCATACAGAGGCGATGGTACAGAAGGCACGTGAACCTCATTCTGCACTGTGTCTCTCCATCCTTTCATTCTCCTCCTTCAAGTTCATCCTGCACTTTCACTATAGGCACCTCATTGTGATAAGCAGTGTGCAATGGATGGCAGAATTGACAACACTGGCTCGTAAGAGCCCTTGGACTGATGAAGAAGGCAGCCACAAGACAGATCACAGTCATTCATTGTGCTAGGTATGCTAGTGAAAATGTGTATAGGTTGTTTAGGCAATATGGTGGGAGGAATTGCTAATTCTACATGGCTATAATTAGAGAGAAAGTAGAGTTTAGGATGTCTTTGCTGATGGCTCCTCATTATAAAAATCTAATCCCAAAGGTGCAGCATTTCTGCTATTCCATTACCTCAATGGGCCTCTATTAGTTCAATTTCACTACCCACCAATTCTCTATTCCACTGAATCTGCAGGACCTTCAGCACTGTCCTTTTTGTTCCCAGAAAGCAATTCCTCAGGTCTACTGACCTGAATCTTACCTGCTACAATTCTGCTCAAGTTTTACCTCCTCCATAAAAATCCTCTCTTATTACTCTAGCTTATAGAGAGCTTCCATTCTGGACTCATTGTTTGGAATTCCACCTTGATGCTTGATTTTGTCTTGCTCTGGGATATCTTTTATATTGTTTGAATATCCTTTATTCAAAAATATTTGGTACCAGAATTGCTTTGGATTTCAGATTCTTAGTCTGAAATATTTTGTATGTACATAAGGAGCTATCTTGGGGGAATAGGACTGAAGTCTACACATAAAATTCCTTTATGTTTCATATACATCTCATATACATAACCTGTGGATAATTATAGAAGATATTTTAGGGCACGTATTTTAATTTCAATCCACCATGTGACCAGGTGTAGAACTGTCTACTTGTGGTGTCATGGAAGCACACAGAGGTTTTATATTTTGAGTATTTTGGATTTCAGCTTCTCTGGTTGGGGATGTTCAATATGTGTAACTATAAATCTCTTTTAGTATTAATTCAATATATGCACTTTTCTGTCTGAAATTAAAGGTATTAAATCTATTATCCGATATTCCACTGGAAGTTTCGTAGACTGTAGGCTATAGTTAGCAATAAATACTTGCTGAATGAATGTAGGTAGATATTTTGTCATTGTGGATTCAAGAAGGAATTGCTGAGGGCTGGGAGTTTGGCCTAGCATGCACGAAGACCTGAGTTCAATTCCGCGGTACCACATACATAGAAAAACAGCTAGAAGTGGCTCAAGTGGTAGAACTCAAGCCTTGAGAAAAAGTCCGAGGACAATGATCAGACCCTGAGTTCAAGCCCCATGACTGGAGAAAAAAAAAAAAGAAGGAATTGCTATTTCTTTTTCCTTTCTGTGGCTAATAAATCTGGGCAACATCATTTTTTTCTTGTATAAAATAGCCATTAACTACTTCCCTGATAGTTTCCTATACTCCCTATGTAGGGGCCAGCGAAGTGAGATGAACTGGAGAAGTGAACAATCCAGGGAAATGAGGAGTCAAACCTGTGAGGGACAAATGAAATAAATGATCATATGTTTCACATCTGGAAAGGTGATATACAAGAATGAAAGTCCATTCTGTCACGAGAGCAAGTAATGACATCACTAGCCGGGGATGCTTGAGCTCTTTGTGCTTAACAGGGAGTCATTTGTGTTACCGTAAGGGCCCTAGGAAAGAGTGAAAGAGGACCATAAAGATAAGGCAGCCCAGGGAACCACATACTTTGCTAGGCTATTGCTTTATTTTGTTTGGTCTGAGGATGTTCTTTTTGTACATTCCAGACCAGATTCCTTTGTCACTTTTGCATACTTAAATGTCTTGGCTCTACCCTTTGGACATGATTGGACTGGTATTTTGACTGGAAATAAGGTTCCTGACTGAAAAAAAAAATCTCAAGATGAGGGCTGGTGGCTCACACCTATAATCCTAGATCCTCAGGAGACTGAGATCTGAGGATGGAGGTTCAAAGCCGGCCCAGGCAGAAAAGTCTGTGAAACTCTTATTTCCAACTAGCCTAGCCAGAGACTGAGGTGTGGCTCAAGTGGTAGAGTGCTAGCCTTTAATAAAAGAAGCTCAGGGATAATGATCAAGCCCTATATTCAAGCCCCAGGATTCTTCCCCTCCTCCAAACACCACCACCCCCAAAAGCACTATTTGATTGTCTTATTGATGAGTATACTATATTTTTCCAGGAACCTTACATTTTATTTTCTAGTAAATCCTTTATTTTCTTCAAATACCTTTACTTTTCATTTCCTTGCTTTATAGGTTTCTCTTTTCCATTTTAGGATGTTTTCCATAAATGCCTTCCTTTCTTTATCTTCTTCTTAGCTAAGAACGTAATCACTAGGAAGCTGAATGACTCCTGTGCATGGATAGAGTTAGTTTCATTAGTTAGCAGCTCAGTTGTTTTCCTGAATTATTTATTGGTAGATGTCAATGAGCTTTTCCTCATGCCAGAATGTCAGCACTCTAAACAGCCAGCATGGAAGAATGAGATGGACTTTTTGTACCCTGGCCCTATATACTTTTTCATGGTTACTTCATTCTGTTCTGGACCTGATATGGTTTTACCTGGGAACTTTCAGGTTCATGTTCTCCTGTAAACCTCTCACGTTCCAGAGTATTTGTTTATTTGTTTATATGGATTTTCAGTTGGTAGCCCAAGCTGGACTCAAGTTTGCAGTTCTTCTGCATCCCCAATGCAGGAATTACAGGCCTGTACCTCCATGACCAGCTAGCTACCTTTTCAGAGTGTGGCTTCCTGATCGGTTTCTCCTCACATCAATTTTTCTCTATTCTACTAAACAAGTTACCATTTATATGCTACTTTCTTCCAAAATTTGTTGGAAATCTGTCATCTACTATCATATCCTATTCCCATTTTTTTTCATATCATCTGGGCTCTTCTTTTATTATTTTTTAATATAGAGACTTTTAGGTATGTGGGTGATGGGAGAGGGTTGAGTTTGACCTTTTTGTTTATCTGTCTAATTTAACTGCAGTCTCTTTTATTGTTTTGTAACCTAGATTTCTCCTCCTGACTCCCTTGGGAACTCTTTCTTCTATTCTATGTCTCTATATGTAGTGCAATAGCAAAAAGATTAAGCAAGTAAAAATGCAGGACACACAGTTAAATCTAAACTTCAGATAACTATTGCATGGACTATGTGCAATCTAAAACATTATCCATTACTTTTCTGAAATTCACGTTTGATTGTATATCCTATATTTACTTGGTCAGTTGTCTTAGATCAAGCACAGAATACATTAGCTGTCTTATAAATAACTTCATTTTTTACACTTGTGGAGATCAAAATTCAGGACTAAGGTGTCAGCATGGCTGAGCTCTGTGGAGAGCACTTTCAGCTTATTATAATCCACACAGTAGAAAGAGGGTGAGAGAACTCCTGTGAGTTACTCCTCCTTTTGTAAAAGCACTAACCTCATTCATGACCTACTTGCTTCTCAACTACTTCCTCCTTCTAATAATATGACACTGGGTACTGAAAGGCAACTTAAGAATTTGGAGGGATACTTTTAATCCATAATATGATGCTATTCAGATAGAAGTTTTATCCCTGAGTTTTAGCTTTATCATTGGAGCCCCAAGAGCCCTTCCCCTTCTGCCATAGAAGATGGCAGTTAGATATTACCTTCAGTGCAGAATAGTCTATAACCTCAGATAATGTGATATGTACAATGCTTACTCCCTACAGTTTGTCTCTGCTAGCCTAACTTTGAACTTTACCTTTAAACATTGGGGTCTTGCCAAGTCTTTTAAAGATAATGCTGAGAGTCGGATTTAAAAGAAAAATCATAGTTGTATCATAGAAGCTAACAAAGCCTGGGGACAAAAAAAAAGACCTTAGAGTGACTATTATAATGAGGAATTCAAGGAAGAAAAGATAGCATCAGGAACCAGGAAAGAAACAACTAAGTAGAGGACAAGAGAAAATGCAAGGAATTTAAAAAAAAATTACCAGACTCAGAAACTGAATTGCTGCAGTGAAGGGAGAGAGGTGGTGACAGCAAGTAATGAGTTTCTGGCTGAGACAAATGAAGACATTAGAGTGTTTCACCAAGAAAAGAAATTCAGGAAGAGAGGAAGATCTTGGGGAAGAGATTAGCATTGGGTCTGTGCACACAGCTCCTATATGCATGGCAGTGGGAATAGATTCTTTTAAAAATAATAACCGATTCTGCCTTTCTTCCAAACTCCAGCAAATAGAAACCATGAAGATGCTTTCAACTCAGTGGTGTCACTTGCAAAACTACCTTGTTCTTTCACCCTGGATTAACTCAGCGGATGGAGGAAGACCTTCTACTTCTCATGCCCAGCTTGGCATTTGGGGGATAGCTGTTGGCAATTGTCAGCTCCACAATTCTGGAAACAAGCTTCATCTTTCTCTGGTTCAGGATGGCCATCAGAAATGACAGGGGCTGATCTGCACTTGACTTGAGTTGAAATAATCCATCACAAACTGACATATGTGACAGTTACTTGGGACTATTTTCTTCAAAATTGACGAGTTTGACTTTCTCTCCTAACTTCTGGATAACATAATTTCTACCACACATTCTTTTCTCTTTCTTGCTTCTCAACATTGTTGTCTGCTTGGAATAAATATGACAGGAATAACTCTCATCCACACTTACACCACACCTTTTCCAAAAGAGATGGAAATGCAGACTTATTTTTTTTTCTCACACCAAATCTCATTATTGAATTGATTGAGTTGACTGAGTGTTTAACATTAACTTTAATGCCAGTTCTTTGCCCTGTTAATAGCCAAGCCAATAACGAGCCCTGCTATCTCTGTTAAGCTAATGAGGCAGGAGAAGGAAAGAATGGAAGGATGGCAGGTGAGTCTGTCTGGCAACTGCAAATGGCAGTGTTTTGCTTTGCAATTTTTTGTTTTGCTTTTTGTTTGTTTGTTTGGTTGGTTTTACCTTCTACCCTGGGTTAGGCTGCTGTCGGTCCCAAAACACTTCCTGTCTTCTGTTTTCTAAATACTCTCAAAAGTTGAACGTGTAGGATGAATTGGAGCTGAGTCTCAAGGCAATTCCAGACATAGCTTCTCCACTCGTTCCTTTTGCTGTCAATCTCCTCCTCCTCCTCCTCCTCCTCCTCCTCCTCTTCCTCCTCCTCCTCCTTCTCCTCCTCTTCTTCTTCTTCTTCTTCTTCTTCTTCTTCTTCTTCTTCTTCTTCTTCTTCTTCTTCTTCTTCTTCTTCTTCTTTTCCTTCTTCTTTTCTTCTTCTTCCTCTTCCTCCTCCTCCACCTCCTCCTCCCCTTCCTCTTCCTCTTCCTCCTCATTGCAAAAAAAAATGTACAGAATTGAAAGCATGGTTATGCATGTGAAAATTTTAGTACAAAGCAGCAGATGATTCCAATGCCATGGAAAAGGAAGGCAAAGGCTAAATGATCCATTTTAAAAAATGGAGACAGGGAAAGTATTTCTGAAATGTGTATCTCCAGCTCCATCATCCTAATGACTTCTAACTTTGGTGGAAGCTGGGGAGATATTGTGACTTGTAAAAATCTAGCCGAAATGAATATTTATCAGCCAACATGGGCTTTGTTTGTATGCTTACGTGTGTGAGCGTGCTTGGCGTGCTTGGGTCTTGAACTCAGGGCCTGAGGCTCTCCCTTAGCTTTTTGCTGACAGCTTGCACTCAATCACTTCTACAGCTTCACTTTCAGCTTGTTTGTGGTTACATAGAGGTAAGAATCTGCTGGATTCATCTGCCCGGAGCTGGCTTGGAACTGTGATCATCAGATCTCTCAGCCTCCTGAGTAGCTTTAATTATAGATATGCACCTATTTTTCATAAGGTATCATGAATTGTAATGGATCAAACAGTATTCAAATGCTAATTCTCTCCTAATGCATGCCTGTATGATCACATACCTTCAAAGGTCTGAACTGTGCTAAAGGTTTTCACAAAGTACTATCCTGTGGTGTATAAGAATCTGGCCTCTGGAATAAAGGGATATGGGCTCAGGGAACTCCTTTGATAAGTGGATGTGATTAGTCCACTAAGCAACCTGGTGTGATATTTGGCACATTCTGGTTCCCACATCGATATTATTTTAGGAGATCTGCTTGCAAATACTGAGTCCTTTCTGCTTGTCAATGATCCTGTGTACTTAGGCTTCCTGTTTCCTTGCTGGCCTTCCCTGCTTCCAGTTGCTGGCCAGGCACAAAGCCTTCAGGCTGTGGGCTGGTGGAGGCTTGTTTATTTGCCAGGCTGTGATGAGGATTCCCCTGGAGGGCTGTGTCAGAGGCGCTAATGAGCCTCTGTTTAACTGTGACTGTGTGCTCCCCTGACAATTGGGACAGAGAGAAACACCTTGCACAACAATTAGCTTTTCACAGCCATTAGCAATTTGCAGTCATTAGCACCACAGAAACACAGCAAATACCACTTTGAGTCACAACAGGGTTTCTAGGCAGCCTCAGTGCCCAGCTAGTCAGGGGTGGAACAGTCTGAGAGTCCCCACACCTACCCACTCCAGTCAATAGATTTGGAAATGCAAAGTGCTTCTGCACTTCCCATCCCATCTTTGCAAATGGCTGCATCGAGCTCATTATTTGTTTCAGTGGGATGCAAATCAGCAGAAAGTTCAGAGAATGTATTGCATAATGAAGCAATTCTCAATTCCCTCAAAGGCCAAGAAGCCTAAACAAGGCAGAAAGGAGCAGGGTAAATAATTGAAAGATGAGTTGAGTGAATCTCAATTGCAATGTAATGATTTAACATCAAAGCCATTCATGGCAGCATTGCTAAATACTAGGATCTTGTATATCTCCAGGGATAAAGATTGATTAAATAACTCTGCTATACCTATTTGGTGAAATACAGGGCATACAGCCTTTAGAGACACTGTTAGTTCCGGTACCGGTGTCTTAAGCCTGTCATTTTAGCTACTCAATGGACTGAGATCTGAGATCAGTTTTCAAAGCCAGCCTAGGAAAGTCCCTGAGAAGTTTATCTCCAATTAATCATCAAAACATTATATATTTGAGCTGTTGCTCAAGTAGATAGAGTGCCAGTCTAAAGTAAGATGCTAAGGTACAGTGCCTAGGCCCTGAGTTCAAGCCTAAGTATAGACACACACACACACACACACACACACACACACACACACACACACACACACACACACACAAGCTATGGAACTGCAGTAGGTTACATTAAAAGGTTTTAAGACATTATTAACAAGGGATACTGTTTTAATATGCAGCTTATGACTTACGAAAGTATTAGCAGTGATTGTTTCTGGGGACTGTGGTCACAGTAACTTTTAAATTTCTTTCATTTGGGGTGGGTGGTGGGTGGGGGGGAGGGTAATGGGTACCAAGACATGTGAAAGGGTATCAATGTATGTGAATTAATGCACCTTCTATCTGGCAAATATCATGTAACCCTTTTATTAATTACAATAAAAAATATAAAAAAATAAAAAAAATTCTTTCATTTGCTCTTTTTGATTTCCTTCTACATAAATACATACATGCTCATGATCTTTTGAATCAGATATTAAATAAGAGCAGAACAAGGAAGTAAGTCCTTTCTGACTCAGTTGGATGAAGATAAGCCCAAAATTTTAGAATTCATTATTGAAACATCATGCCTATAAGAAAAAGGAATATGTCACAAGACCATGGTATGACAGCTGTTCACCAAGTACATAAACTGAGCTGTAGAATGAAACAAGGATTGTGGCTCAACGAATGTAAGTCTGTGTGGTTTGCAGTTCCAGTAGGTCAGGCTCAGTGGGGTCAGTGATGGAAGCTCATAATTGGACTCTGGGTAGAAAGATGGTCAATCTTCACTTTTAGATTTAAATGTAGCTAGAGAACCTGACCACAAATAGCAATTAAGACTTGAACCCCACAGCAATAAGCGAAGCAACTGGGATTTGTTCCCAGTTCTGACAGAGTCACACTCTGGTATCCTGCCTATCCAAGGAGAAAAATAATGTATATCTAGAGCAACTAATGGCAGGCCAATACATCTCTAAATATTTAAGTACAGAAGAACAGATAAAGAGATGTGACAGAGAGAGAGAGAAATCTCAAACATCAACGAAGATGTTCATTAATAGTTCTAAGGAGGCAGTACCAAGTCCTTGAATTCAAGCCTATGTACTGGTGTACACACACATACATACATGCACACACACAGAAATACAACACACAACACAACACACACTCACACACGCACACACACACACACACACACAAAGCTATGTTGGAATTGCAGTGGTTAACATTAAAAGATTATAAGACATTATTCTGTCCCTTTGATTATGTTAATAAGAATATCCCAAAACTTGTTTCTAGCAATTTCTACAAAAGGCAGAGTGGTGGGAAAATTCATAGCTCTAAGTTGTTATATGGGCACTTGTGTGCGTGTGTGTGTGTGTGTGTGTGTGTGTGTGTTCCTTTTTTTTGCCAGTCCTGGGGCTTGAACTTAGGCCCTGAGCACTGTCCTTGCATTTTTCCTCAAGGCTGGCACTCTGCCACTTGAGCCATCACACCATTTCTGGCTTTTTCGATGTATATGGTACCAAAGAATTGAACCTGGGTCTTTGTGCATGCTAGGCAAGCACTCTACCACTAGGCCAAACTCCTGGCCCTGGGCACGTGTGTTTTGTGTGGAACTTGGAAGAGGCCTTGGGGCTGGTGGATCAATAATGATCTCCTTTAAAAGTCAGTTGGATAAGGAGAATGGAGTCTGACCTTGATGTCGTGTTTTCAGTTTCATAGAGAAGCAAGGCACTACTAGACCATCCTGCCTTGCACCCCCCCAAAAAATAATAGTACCCAAATCTTCACCCATCTATCGAACTTATTTTCCCTTAGGAGTCCGTGTTCTGGGTGAACCATGCACAGTGTGCCCTGAGTGACTGTTAAAAACCAAGGGCAATAACAGCGGAAAGTCACCTAGCCAAGCAAATCAGGTGAGGAACACCAAGCATGACAATTTTTCATAGACACCATTTTAGCAAAGATATGTCCAGAAATTTGATTTCCTTCCCCCACTCCCTCCTTTCCTTTTTTGCTCCCTCCCTTCTTTTCTCTTTCTTTCCTATCAGTTATGGGGCTTGAACTCAGGGCCTGGGTTACTGTCCCTGAGCTCTTTCGCTCAAGGCTAGTGCTCTACTACTTTGATCCACAGTACCACTGCTAGTTTTCTGGTGGTTAACTGGAGATAAAAATCTCAAAGACTTTCCTGCCTGGGCTGGCTTTGAACAGATTTCAGCCTTCTAGTAGCTAGGATTATAGATATGAGCCACTAGTGCCCAGTGGAATTTCTTAATTAACTCAGAAGACTGAGTTAATTGCTATGCTATGCTATGCTAAGAAGACTGTATATGAGACAAATTCTTTCATACAGACATTATAAGCCTTTCTAGGGCCTATATCTGCTCATCTCTGTTTCCTGATGTAGTACCTGGTACACAGAGACTGCTATGGAAATGTATCTTAAAGATAGGAAATGCATGTTCTAGGTCTTCTAGGGCAATATGAGAAATATTCCACTGCTATACACATTCATTTGGGTCCAGAAATATTGATCACCAGACAATTAGATCTACAAGAGGCTAAGGAGAATTTTACGAACTCTCAAGAGATGTTGCTGCTGCCATGTAGGAGTCTCTGTTTTTGTTTTTCCCTTCACCAAATAAAGAATCATGGAGCAGGAAAAAAAATGGAAGCAGAGACAAACTTTATTTGAAAGTAAGAGTAAGATACCAGGGGAAACTGAGGAAAAATCTTCTTAGCTGTTGGTATGCTGGTATTAAACTCTCAATCCAGACAATCTGGAGGGCTGCTTTATGTCATACATTCCATTTACCTCCTTCCAGGAATGCAGTGGAAGAGGAGGAGGAAGAGGAGGAGGAGGAGGAGGAGGAGGAGGAGGAGGAGGAGGAGGAGGAGGAGGAGGAAGAGGTGATGGCTATAGACTTTCTGGTGTAAGAGGGTGAGATGTAGAAATTGGTAGCTTGCTGTCAGCTCATGGAGCCCCCTCTTTAGTCTTTCTGGCAACTCCCAGCTACTCTGGCATCTACTTATCTCACACTCACATTCACCTAAAGTCCCCTGGGGGAGGGTCTACTCTAGGACTTTCAGTGGCTTTGCCTTCCTCAGAGTCATTAGCTTGGTTCTCCAGAGTCTTCAGGAAAAGACAGTTGTCTCCACCAGGCAACTTCCATCTCTGCTTTCTCAGAGGGTAGAGAGGCTCCACTGGACTGTCTCCATTTTTCCCAGGAACCTCAGGAAGAAGAGAGAGCACTGTCTCCCCTGGGTTGCCATTCTTCCTATCTGCCTAATCTTTCACCTTAACTGTATTTCTCAGCAGCCCTCACTATACTAATCATTATTCATTTATTTGTCAACAGTGCCACGTGTTATCATCATGCGTGTTTGTCTACAGACCTTCTCAGTCATTCACAGGATTAAATAGAACTGAACTGCCAGTAAGATGATCAAGTGTATAGAACCGAAAAGGAATCCTGATAGTCCTAGCTTACTGCTTTCAGAAGGTTTTCTTACCTAATATTTTTAGCATTCATTTACATTTATTGAAGTCTTACCAAGTGCTGCATTTATACTCAGTGCTAAGAATACAAAATGAACAAAGTAGGACCTACAGGCCAACAAACAGGTAAATAGCAGTACAAATTGGAAAGTATAACTATAACATAAAATGCCTTTGATTACAAGTAACAGAAAAGAAAACATACTTAAAGCAATAAAATTTTTCATCATCTTAAATCATGGAGCACTTAGAAGCCAATTGCTCTACATTACTTTAGCAAATCAGTCATCAGACTAGGATATCAGGCTAGGATATCAATACATTTCAATATTAATCAATATTAATATTAATACTCTCACAAAAGATATTACTGTATCTTTTGCCATTCGGCATGTTGTCTTATGGTCACAAAGTAGAGATTGCAACCCTAAATACCATGTTCTTACACAATGGAGGAAGTTCTGTTTTTCTGTGTAACAGGAAACAAAAAAATCTCCTGAGACGGGCTCACCTATAGACTGAATGCCTCGTTTTATTGCATCAGAATTGGATTGCTTGCCTGCTCCCAGATCAATTTTGGCAAAAGGGAATTGGGATTTCCATGCTTGAAATAAGCCAATTAGCTCCATTCTCTCAGGCCAGAGGAAGTGCTCTATATGCCTTAAGCTTATTTGTATGTCTTAAAAAACTAAGGATCCAATATCCCAAAGAAGAAGGAGGAGAGGAGAAATTAATTAACAATGTTTGCCAAATGGTTAAACTGAGTTGTCTACCATATTTCACCTAACAGGATGTCATGTCTTCAGCTCTATCCTCCTTCCTTATAATAAAGCCGCTGGCCCAAGGCTACTACAAAATTCAGCTTTTCCTGATATTGCCTTGGCCTTGACTTCTTAGTGCAAAGAGGAAAATCAGTGATCACAGTCAGCTCTTGGCTCTGTCCTTGAGCAGTCTTAACCTTAAATCCCCAGTGTTCTAATGGTTCGTAAATTCAGCGTGTGGAATAGCGTGGGAGTTTAGAATTCTGGAAAGGGTGGATAAGAGTCAAATCAACAAGGGAGACTGAAAGCAGCTTTCCTTTCTCAAACCAAAGGCTCACATCAGGAATTGAAACTCAGCCTTTCCTCAATTAGAAAGAGGAGAGGCATCTTTCCAGAAGGACAGGACCTTCCAGCCACAGATGTACCCAAATAATTGTCTCAGGATGTTTGTAAGAGAGAGATAAAGGATGGGGAGGAAAATTAAGGAGCTGACTGGAGACCTCTACAGAAGATACAACTTTGGTTGACACCTCCATAGATACTATTAAAAAAAAAAACTTCAGTAAATGCATATATACAATACTGCTATCTATAATACTGCCATATATAATCACATGCCATATGTAAGTGATATTATATGATATAATATGCTGCTATAACATAAAATCACATATCAATTTAATAACCATAAATAAAAGTGGATTGACCATTAGTCAACAAGTTGCAAAGCATTTTCTCTATATGATTACTTACAATCATGCTTACAAGGAAGTTCCATTATAATCCATGGGGCAGGTGCAAAAGCCACTTTGATAAACAGAAGACTAAAATTTCAGCGCTGCAGGGTTGTTTGCCTCCATCATCAGACTTTGCTACAGTTCCTCTCTCCTACTGTGTCTTAGTGAATTTCTCCATGAAAATTCCAAGTGATGATTTTGTGTAGGGCACCAGAAGTGAAAAATAGCTTGTCAGGAGCAAGTATTTCATGACCTAGAGAAGTGAAAGGAATGGCATCAAGACATTACTGCAAATGTTCAGTGAACAAAATAATTGCTGTTTCTCAAGAGCCATATAACGTGTGATTGTTGTTCTTAATGTACTATGTTATTTCTCATCTCTTTTGTTTTCCTGTGGTTATCTCATATTGTTACGGTATCTTACCTTGTTATCTGGTACATTGTATATATGTTTGTCTATTTGAAATAGGATAGGGAAGGGGGGAAAACAAGATGAGGGGAAGGAGTGGGGGAGGGAAATCAGGACAAAAACATGAGAAGGGGTATCAATGTGAAGAAATGTACCTTCTATGTGGTGAATATAATGTAACTCTTCTATTAATTACAATAAAATAATTGTTTCTTTATTTTACATAATTCTGGAGGATAAAGAATAGAAAAGGAAATTTTACAAAAAGAGATATTATATCCCGGGCGTGGTGGCTCACACCTGTAATCCTAGCTACTCAAGAGGCTGAGATCTGAGAATCTCCATTCAAAGTCAGTCCATGCACTAAAGACCATGAGACATCTTATCTCCAAATAACCACTAGAAAACCAGAAGTGGTGCTTGGCTCAAGGGGTAGGGCAGTAGCTTTGAGCTGAAGAGTTCAGGGATAGCACCCAGGCCCAGAGTTCATGCCCCATGACCACAAAAAAAAAAAATAGCAAGAGATTGTATAAAAGCAGATGACATTCTTTCTCCATCATGGAATTCATGCAAATTGATGCATGTTTAGCAAGGTTTTGCAATTCTCTTTGTGTTTGTCAGCAGTCATTCCCAGGCATAAAATAGTTCATCCATTTACTTGTCAACTCAAGCATTGGCTTTATTCTTTCCTTCATTCATTCACCTTGTCATTTGTCAGGAGTTTATTTAATGTCATTCATGTCTGGGATGCAAAGGGGGTCTCATGGACATTTGGAATGAAGATAGACTGTTTCCTGCCTTCAGTGGAAGGAACTGAGCATGTTCATAAGGTGATTTCCCACTTGAGTTCTATCCATAGCTTTCCATTTATTTCTGAATGGCCCTCTGCTATAAACATACTTCCTTCAGCCTTCTGGCATGGCACTGTCATACTGTCTGGAGCTGCCATGTCTGGTTAAGGATTAAAAGCGTAGGTCTGGAAGATGAGAAACTGCAGAACAGAGGATATTATGCCATTGTCTGTCTGGGACAAATTCTGGTACAGGAGTCCATGGGATGTCCTAATCTCACCACTAGCCCAGCAGAGCTGAGACTCAAGCCAGAATTTCTGATTCCAAATCCTTCAGGAGTGAAAAGACTGGGTCTCCCACAGACCATCCATGCATACTGGGGTCCATATCAGTAACAATGCCTGCATTCACAACAGCTCCCAGAAGACAGCCTAAGCAGGTATGAATGTCTGAAGTCATTTGGTCTGTGGAGCAGTCACATTTTTGGGGGTGGTGGTGGTGGGGTCACTGGAAAACAAACATGAGAAAGCACTTTAAGGGAGGAAGGATTCATTCTGCCTCATGGTTTCAGTCCATTGTAGTGGAGAGGGTGTGGCAGAGCAGAGAAGCTCACAGCTAGAGAGCAGACGCCCACAATAAATGCACTTCTTTCTTCACCTTTATGTCTGTCTGGAGACACACTAAAACTATGAATCTATGGGATGACAGGACCTATCATCAGGGTAGGTTGTCCTACAATTAGCAAATTCTCTCTGGAATTATGCTCACAGACACACCCAGAGCTGTGATTTACTCATCTCCTAGGTGTCTCTTAACTCAGTCAAGCTGAAAATGAATATTAATCACCACAAAATGGCCACCAGTGACTCCTGTAGTCCTAGCTGCTCAGGAGACTAAGATCTGGAGGAGGACAGTTTGAGTGGGCAGGGAAGCCCATCAGATGCTTATCTCCAATTAAGCACCAAAAAGCTGGAAGTAGAATTGTGGGTCTAGTGGTAGAGTGCTAGCCTTGAACAAAAAAGCTCTCAAGCTCAGGGACAATGACCAGGTCCCGGGACCAGCAAGAGGGTAAAATTGTGATGATTCCCTAGATGTTCTTGAATATGGAGGATGGTAGAATGGGACCAAGGAGATGCCCCATCACCACTACCAAGAAAGGTTGGATATTACTCCCCAGACATTACTATGCCCAAATTGCCTTTTTTCACAAACCATTTAGACTAGATGAAGTCTCAATTTCTTTTTATCAAGCTGGACAATCTATGACTTTCTAAGTATTGTGCGTGTTCTTTGCTTTTGCAGTTTTCACTGAGAACCAGACTTCAGAGATGTGGCAAACCCTGATGCAGGTTCAAATGTTAGATTTTGTTTTCATCACAGCCATTTACCAAACAGGAAAATCCCTGGGATCTCTGGCTTCTTTGGAATATAGAGGTGGATGATCCTTCTCCTCCCAAATTGGGCTTTGGGGAGGGGAGAGAGGGGACATGCAGAAGCAACAACTTTGGGAACCAGTTTGAGAAAGGGGAGCCATGACAGGCAGATGGCCTCATGTGCCCACAAATCCTGAGTACTCTCGTGAATGGAGAGAGAGGAACAGGCAGTCCCGGCGTGCACAATTGGCATCCAAAGTCCCGTTTGATCTTATAAATCTGGAAGCCTGTGGGACAGGGAAATGCTAACGCCCAGAGGCTGTGCAGTGTGGTGGAAAGAGAACTCACGCTGGAATCAGAAGTTCTGGTTTGAGTCTCAGCTCTGTCGGGCTAGCTACGTGACTAGGAGCAGATCTCCTAACCCTGCTGAGTGTGGGTTTTCTTGTCCATCCAATGAAAGGCTTTCAGTCTTCTCTGATGACCTCATTGGGCTGGTCTCTGTTACTTTTCCTGCACACAGTGTTCAACCCCCACGGTGATGCCTTAGTCATGGTCTGACAACAACATTAGGGCAAGAGAATAATAAAATTAACATTAATTATTTTGTGGGGAGTATCATATTAATCTCTATTGCTACCAGTTTTGGGGAGCTCTTAACTATGCTCCAGGCACTTGGCTAAAGCCATCAGAAACATTATTTCATTGTCGAAGGTCATATGGCTGATAAATCACATAACAGAACGCAATGAAGGCCAAAATCTTAACCCTATGATAGATTTATGCCCCATGACCAAGAAACCACACTTTTTCATGTCCCCGCTTGCCATAAATGAGTGTATGGATGGTCAATCAAATCCTTTAAGACATTCTAACATGGCATCTGTAAAAAAACAAGCGTGAGCCTATGTTTCTTTGTTGTTGTGCTTTTCAGACAGGGTCTTTCTATGCAGAACAATTTTGCCTTGAACTCATGATCTTCCTGTCTTAGCCTCCCACGGTGCTGGTATTCCAAGCATTTGGTCTGTAAGATCCTACATTAAAAGACATTTATGAGATAGGGTTAAATAAATGAATGCGTTACAAAAAAGGGTATGAGCAGGGATTGGAATCAGGAGGAAATGTAGTTCAATTAATTTAAAAGAATAAAAACTTAGAACAAAAACAGTAAAAGAAAACAAAAGGATATGAGCAAGGTATAAAAAGAAAGAAAATGGAAATCTAATTCAGCCTCAAGAGTTCTGTCAGGGAAACCATTCTAGAAAGGTGACAGCTGAATAGGGGTGAGACTCAAACAAAGGAAGGGAGGAAAGGCAGAAAGAGGAAGTCTTATGCAATGGCTAAGCAGTGAGGGAGGCATAGCCCACTTTTGGAGCCAAGAAAAGTTCAAGACAGCTGCTGGACTAGCCAAGTGTAGCTCTGTCTGCTACAGCTGTATCTCTTCCATTTTAAATCAATCAACTCATCTTTTTGACATTGCTCATTTCTTCTCTTATCCCCGTATTTCCTTCCATCTCTCACTATTATGAACAGCGGTTATGTAGGTTCTGAGTTCAGAATAAACAAAGAGGAAATCCCTGTCTGTATTTTTGTTCCTTCTAAGCCGCTGATGGACTGGGTGCCTGCACAAATTGAAGGTAATCTTTTCTATTCATCCACTGGCTCCCAGGCCAATCCCCTCAGAAAACATCCCAGAAGCAATGCTTTACTTGTTTTCTAGGTGATCTGTACTTTGGTCACATTGACACCTAAAATTAACCATTATACAAGAGGATGAGAATAAGGGGAATGTCCCTCATCTATTAGAAAGAATGATAGAAAGAATGTGTCATCCATAAGGAAATAGAAGGACTCAAAAACAAGAATTATTTTAAGCAAAGGAAGGCAGATTTCCAGGGAAACAAAAGTTGCATGGTTTCTCTTATTAATGGTAGACAGAAGGTGCCTATAAATCTATAAGTAAACACACTAGGCAAGTGGTTATAAGTGAATTAGCTGAAGTACAATGGACTATATGGAGAGCTCAACTAAGACAATCTTTTAGAAAGATGAGGTCAAAACCCAACAAAATGAACACCAGGAAATGGGTAGGTACATCTGAAAGGAGGGATGAGGCCAAGGGTAGAGGAGAGGATGAATAAGGAGTGGGGGGCAGGGAGGTAAAAAGAAGAGAATATACCATCAAGAATTCATTGTAAGGCTGGGCTTTGGTGTTGGCTAGTCAGGAGGCTGAGATATGAGGATCACGTTCTGAAGCCAGCCCTGACAGTTCCATGAGACTCTCATCTCCAACTAACCACTCAAAAATGGAAGTGACACTGTGGCTCAAGTGCTAGCGTGCTAGCCTCGAGCAGTAAGAGGCTCAAGGACAGGGCCCAGATCTGGAATTCAAGCCCCACAACTGAAAAAAAAACAAGAATTTGTTGCACCTACTAAAAAATTAAGAAAACCAAGAGAAGGGGTGGGTGGATGGGATGTGAGAACATTCAAGGGAGTGACTCAGATTAAGATACATTATATTCATCAACTGCTTTGTTGGATGGCACCTCCTTTGTACAACCACTTAAAGATAATTATCTTTAAGAGAAGGAACAAAGGGGGAATTTGCCTCAGGATTAAGGTGAGGCAAGAGAGCTTATGAGCAAGAGAAACCCCTTGTAAGGTGTATTTGTCTAGGAATGAGGACAGTGGAAGTTGTGTCTTCCCAGCCTGTCTTCCCAGGCCACCTCAGCTGGCTTGCAGCTGTCTGCTCACATCCCAGAAGGCTGGGATGGATGTCTTCAATGATACCTTGTTCCATAGCAGGCAGACATGCCAGATGTGTGGGAATGTTAATGCCTCCCGCAGCTGTCCTAGCCAGGCCAGGGCAGATGTAAGGTGTCTTCATGTGACCACCCCCTCCAAACTTCCCCGCATCTTCTTGCATTCTTGTGTAATTCTGTGATTTTCAAAGAATCTCCAGGAGTACAGAAACCCAGTTGCTTACCATTGCACCTTTAATTAGTGTCTTATTTTCATCATGTCTCATCTGAGCACAGTCTCTAAGGTTGCTTCTTACTATGAAAATTCAGTGGCTACTCATTTGGTCACTTTCAGTAGTCAACCCAGAGTCAGTCCATATGTTACCATAATGAAGACCAAGACCTACAACAGCCTGATTTTAGCATTTTCTCTAATTACCTAAGGCTAAAAATGAAACTTGTAGGAACCAGAGAAGCTCAGAACACTAGGGAATTCTGAGCTGATTTATGGGACATTATAATAACTTGAAATCAGAAATGAGCATATTTTTTTACAAATTATATATATTTAAATGATCTTTTATTATCCTATATATAGAGAGAAGTTGATATATGAAGTCTTTTAATTTGGTGGACTGAAGTATGAACTTCGGATCTTGTGCTTATTTGGTTTGCTTATTTGACTGGAGTTTTACCTCTTGAGCCATGCTGCCAGCTCAGTTTTTTGCTTGTTGTTGTGGGGATGGAGTTTGAGCTGGCTTCCAGCCACAATCTGTCAGCTCTCAGCCTCCTGAGTGGCTATGAGAACAGATGTGACTCATGGGCATCTGGCATGCTTTATTGAGACATAATTTATAAAATGTATAGTTACTTATTTAACATATAGAAGCTAACAATTTTAATATGTCCACAGAATGTATAATTGTCAGTGTAATCCATTTTAGATGACTTTACCTCAAGGAATGAATCCATCACCATTAGCAGTCACTCTGCGTTTCTGTGAAACCTCCAAGCCCGAGGAAACAACCAAATGTCTTTTTATCTTTATAGGTCGACCTATTTTTGAAATTTACCTACAGGGAAATTTTATATGTAGCCCCTTTTTTTTTGCCAGTCCCAGGCTTGAACTCAGGGCCTGGGCACTGTCCCTGGGCCTCTCTATGCTAGGCTAGCACTCTACCACTTGAACCAAAGCACCACTTCTGGCTTTTTCTGTGTATGTGGTACTAAGGAATCACACCCAGGGCTTCATGCATGCTAGGCAAGCACTCTACCACTAGGCCACATTCCTGGACCATATATAGCCGTGTGTGTGTGTGTGTGTGTGTGTGTGTGTGTGTGTGTGTGTGTGTGACAGTACAGGAGTTTGAACTCAGGACTTCATGCTTGCTAGATGGATCCTCTACCACTTGAGCCATTTGCTCTCCTAATTTTTGACAAAGGGTCTAACTTTTTCCCCAGGTGTCTGTCCTCCTGTTTAGGCTTTCCACTGTATCTTGGATGCAGGTGTATACCACCGTTCTGTACTATTAGCAGAGATACGGTCTTGTAAGTATTGGGGTTGTCCTTAAACTACAATCCTCCTCTGCTGTCCAATGGCAAGGATTACAGGCATGAGCTACCACCAGTGCCTACCCTAATATGTATTTCCTTAGAACCGGGCACGGTGGCTCACACCTGTAATCCTAGCAACTCAGGAGCCTGAGATGTGAGATCATCATTCAAAGCCAGCCCAGGCACTAAGGACCTTGAGACTCTTATCTCTAATAAACCACTAGAAAACCGAAAGTGGTGCTGAGGCTCAAAAGGGTAGGGTGGTAGCCTTGAGCTGAAAAGCTCCGGGACAGTACCCAGGTCCAGAGTTCAAGCAGCAAGACCAGCAACAACAACAACAAAAGGTAATTTCCTTGTCTGTTCGTTTTAATTTCGCTTGATTTTTTTTTATTGACTGTCATTGCACTGGAGTCTATATATCTTTTTTTATTAGAGAATTTATTAATGTTGATTTTTGCATCATATTTTAAATGACAAGTTTAACAAGTGTTCAAGGAGGGAATCATCACTTGATGTTTTTAAGGGTTTATTATATAGTATTAGAGTACTCTATTCCTCTAGTCCTGTTTATAACTAAATAGTATTCCAATGCACAGATATACTACATTATATTCATATATTTTAGCTCATAGATATGGTTTTTTATTTATTTGATTATAAATTGTATTCATTTGGTTTCTTCTCCTATCCATATGCCTGCATCACACTCTCTTAATTACTGAAATCTTGTAGTAAGTGATGAAATGAGGATGTAAGAATTCTTTTGTTTCTTTTTTAAAAACATCGGTTATGGGGTTTGAGCCTAGAGCCTAGGTACTGTCCTGTCACGCTAGTACTCTACCACTTTGAGCCACAGTTCAACTTCTGATTTTCTGGAATTGCAGATGAGACTTTTATAGACTTTCCTGCCCGGACTGTCTTTGAACTGAGATCCTCAGATCTCAGCCTCCTCAGTAACTAGAATTATAGATGTGAGTCAAAACTGCCTACCCTGCAGATAATCCTTTTTTTTTTTCTTTTTTGAATTTTTTTTTTGGCTATTCCTACTCTTATAAAGTTTAGGAGATCAGCTTTCAGTTTCTACCAAGAAATATTGACAGTTTGGGTTTGAACGTGGTTGTGTTGAATCTGTAGAACGATTGCCATCTCAGGATTAAGTCTTCCAAGCATGAACACATTTAATCATTTAATTGTCTTAAGTTCCCAATTGTAGTTTGCAGAGTTTAAGTTCTGCAGTTCTTTAGTGAAATTATTCCTCAGTATTTTATTCTTTTTGATGTTATTGTAAATAGATTTAATAGTTTCATTTTTGAATTATTCATTGCTCTTATATAGAACTGCAGCTGATTTCTTTTCATAAGGGTGTTGACCTTATAACCAGCAATCTTGCTCAACTCATTTATTCATTCTATTCATTATTAAATTCTTCAAATTTTCTTTATGTATGATCATATCTGTACTTTATAAAATTTATCATCCTACTTTAGAGTCTTATTCTATAATCTGATGTCCATTTTTTCTCAATTTCTTATTTACCATAACTCCCAGTATAATGCTGAATAGAAATGGAAAGAATAAGGTAAGTATCTTAATTTTATTACTAATCTTACAGAGAAAACACCCAGATTTCCCTTCCAATGATGGTGTTGGATCTGGGTTTTCACAGGCATCTATTTGCAACTTGTGGGTGTTCTTTTCTATTCCTTATTTATGTGAGTGTTTTTTTAAAGCATGAAGAAGTGTTCTGTCAAGTGCTTTTCTAACAACTATTGAGGTGTTCTTTTGTAAAGCATTTATTTTATTAATAGGTATATTAATTGATTTTTAGATGATAAGTTTGTCTTGCATTGCCAAGACTAATCTCAATTACTTGTGATATATAATCTTTTTTTTATATCTTAGTCAGAATATATTATCTTCTAATAATGTGAATACCTTATTTGGGAATCCTGATTGTACTTATTTTCTCATGAACTATGTCTTCACCCTTGCTAAGCAAGTATTCCCCTACCACTTGTGCCACATCCCCATTCCATGCCCACATAAAGAACTCAGAATTCCTTACAAGAAACCATAAAAGAAATGAGAATACTTTGAAAGCTCGATACTTTGGACCAAATACACTCCATTTAAAAGGAGAAAACATATATGTGGTATGTTCTTTTGCCCTGACTCTTCTAGAAAAAAATCTCTGAGCCACTCTGCTGAATCAGATTGCTGAAACAATGACTTGTTTTCTTGGACACCATTCCTGATGTGTGAGGTCACCATTGGATAGAGACTTACTTTACCTCTTTCAATGTGGAATATTCTCCTTGTGGTTAAACTGGGGTGAGAATGATGGGACCCCAGCATTACCAATTGAGAAATCTCCAATATAACATTTTTTTTTTTACTATTACGCAGCATAATAGGGTATTTATCTTATCTGGTTGTGAATTTGTACCTACCTAATGACTTTCATCACTTCCCTCTTTCTACATTCCCGGCTACCTGGTAACAACTATGTTACTTTCCTTTATGAGCTCAGCGATTTCAGAGTCCACAACAAGGGCACATTTGTGAGGTGAGCCTTCTGCCTCCTTTGCCCATTTTGAAATTGGGTTACCTGTGCTTTTGCTATGGATTTGTATTGTAAATTCCTTCTAGATTTGGAATGTTAGCTCTTTATCATAGATAAGATTTGGAAATGTTTTCTTCCATTGTTGAAAACTCCTGCTCATTTTGTTGATTGTTTCTTTTGCTGGACAGAAGTTTTCCAGCTTGCTGCGGTGCTACTGGTTCCTTCCTGCTCTTGTTGCATATGTTTTGTGATGTTCTATCCAAAGACCATTGTGAAGGTCAACACAAAGAGCTTCCTTCTGTTTTCTTCTAGTATGTATGCATTAGGATCTTATAGCTAATACTTGGAGTATTTTTTTTTCCAGTCCAGGGCTGGAGCTCAGGGCCTGAGCACTGTCCTTGGGCTTTCTCAAGGCTAGAGCTCTATCACTTGAGCCTCAGCACCACTTCTGGCTTTTTTCTATGTATGTGGTACTGAGGAATTGAACCCAGGTCTTCGTGCATGCTAGGTTAAGCCACTACCACTAGGCCAAACTCCTGGCCCCACTTGGAGTAATTTTTATAGAATACAATGGTTCATTATTTTTATTTTTTTATTTTTGGATGCCAGTCCTGAGGTTTGAACTCGGAACCTGGGTACTGTCTTGAACTGTTTTGCTCAAGGCTAACACTCTAAAACTGGAACCATAGCATTACTTCTGGCTTTTTTGGTATTTAATTAGAGATAAGAGTCTCACAAAATTTCCTGCCTTGGCTGGCTTGCAACTGCAATTCTCAGATCTCAGCCTCCTTAATATCTAGGATTATAGGCATGAGCCAATGGTGCCCCACTCATTTTCCAACTAAATTTCCAAGTAAATTTTTCACTTAGACATTCTAGTTTCTTAGTATCATCTGTTGAAGACATGTTCCCTTCCTTGTCAAATATTCTTGCCTCCTTTCTCAAGATTAATTGACCATGTAGATTTTCTTAAATAAACGTTTCTTCAATTTGCTGAATGCCTATAGGCAATTTACAAAGACTTTAAGTAGTTGCTTTTTAAAAATGATTTTATCAGTTAAAGTTATCTAGTAGGAAACTTCCTTAGAATGCCATTCAGGAAGTCACCTCTGCAATTATCATTAGATGAAACAACTGATTAGTAAAGGAGACAAATTAATGGAACTATAAAGAGCAGTTTCAAAGTGTAATTAATTTGTATGTTAGTGGTAATTAGTATTTACAGGTAGATTTATTTGTAGCTCATTAGCTGAAAACTTGTGTCATTTACCTAATAACTCATTAGCCAGAAAGCTATGTTGAGTGATGAGGTTCTAATGTGGTTTGACTTCTTAAATAAACCCCAAGATTTGGATATCAAATTGCAGAGGAGCATTAAATAGTCATTCAGAGAATTTGACTACATGGTATATTTTCTGTCATGAAAATAACTCAGTATCTTTAGGGTTAAAGTGTTTATATATTCAATAACTAAGTAAATGATAATATAACTTATGTTTGAAGAACTTGTGGAGTAAGATATTATTTTATTTTACAGACATTTAGCATCTGATTTCATTAACTAAGTACTATTTATAAAATATCCTTTCCTTGGTAATACACTGTCAGAAGATATACACGATACATCAAATGCAGTCCAACATGCCTACCTCAAGAAACTAATCACTAAATACTAATCTATTCTGTATATACATTTAAAAATAATTTCTAAGAGGGCATAGTTTAATTCCCCAGAGGGAAATTCTCTGAGAACATAGATTCTAAACTCAGAAGCATTTTTCTTAAAGTCATTGCTTCAACTTTTCCTCCCATGGAACACCAGCTTTCACATTAACAGGAAAAGAAGACTGACATTTAATAGACTTCAAGCACAAAGCAGAAAGTGCAATGGAAAGAGTAGGAGCCTTGGAGCCTGTTTGATACCAGTTTGCATCCATGCTCTATCACATTTATTTGTCACTTCCATTTCCCCAGTGGTGAAATGTCTTTGTCTCCTTGTCATTAAAAAAAAATCATACAGTGTGAGAGAGCTGAGTGAGATGGATTAACACATGTAGTCCAATCTAGCACATGGCAGGTACTTAAAATATAATAGTCAATCTTATTCTTTCCTATCCAGCCCAAAGTGAAAGGGTAAGTGTTGAAACTCCAAATCTGCTACCAAATTATTGAGTCCTTACCTTGTTTTCTGTCTCATATCTTCTTCTAAAAGTAGTCAGGGGTTCTATAGCTTAGGAAAACTGCTAAATAAAGTACTAGAGGTAGATTCTGTGTCTTATGGGAACCAGCATACTATTATTCCATGGAACTGACTTGCTGCTGACCTTAGCACGTTAACAAGCTTTGGAAATGAGCATTTCCATGATCTGTATTTCCAATGATGATTCCTGGACATCTCATCATTAAAAGCTAGTGAAAGAATTTTAGTCACAGAAGATTTTTGTTTCTAGGAAAGATTTCTACCCTACCTTTCTCTGATCTCATGCATAAAGATGCAAGGTAAATTTATTTTTCACATCTACAGCTTGATTAACTTCTCCTTGTCTCAGCACCCTGTGTAATAGCCAGAGGATTGGGGCATCACTTTGCAATTCAAAAATCTGAGCCCTCTTGATTCGATGTTCCATGTGGCTGAGAAGAAAATGGACTTTAAGTGATTGCTTATGGTTCTGAAAGGTCATGATCTACTTGCTTCAGGAGACTGGAGAATGTCAGTTGGCACCCGAACTCTATGTCGCTCATCCGATTATGAATAAAAATTACAAGGATGGCAAGTAAGCACATTCTCATGCATGGCTAATGATCAGTTGAGGTGGAGTTCAAAGGTGATGGAGACTCTTGTGATTGGCTGTTCAGAAATGCATTTGCTTCAGGTCTAGACTGTTTTCCTCACTTAAGTTCAGCAGCAACAGAAATCGAATGTTTTGGCTGATAGATGAAGAAATCTATTCTTTTTCATCCGTGTATAATTATTTACAAACAGAGTTCTCAAACTGAGTTATTCTTTCACAATTCAAATTTTGCATGCAGCTCACTTACTGACGTTAACATATCTGACACATTTTAAGAAAATAATATAATAAGCCTGAATCTGGTGTCAGTGGCTCATGCCTATAACCCCAGTTACTTAGGAGGCTAAATTCTGAAGGTTGCAGTTCAAAGCCAGCCTTAGCAGGAAAGTCTGTGAAACTCATCTCCAACACACCTTTCTCTCTTTGTCTCTTTCTCTGTCTCTGTCTGTCTGTCTGTCTGTCTGTCTGTCTCTCTCTGTCTCTCTCTCTCTCTCACACACACACACACATACACACACACCTCTGAGAAGGTTTTGTTTTTTTTTTTTGAGCAAACCAAGGTCATCACAGATCATGTGAAAGATGGGGCAAGGGCACCCAGGCCTACCAGCCTGTGTGGACTACTGGTACCCGCCAGGCTATCATCATACCCCAACAGGCCCAAGAGGTACAGCGAACAGCTCCACGGATGGCTCAAGTTCAATGTCTCAGAGGCTGTGGCCCAGAGCACCACAGCATTTAGGGAGGTGAGTTGGTGTGGGGTAGTTTGAGATGGGGACGAAGGGTGCCTTGTGGTGGAAGTGAGAATGGAGTGCCTGGGTCCCATCCCTGACCAAACCCTGCCCACTCCTGACCAAGCCCTGCCCACCCGGGCCAATCCTTTATCATCTCTTGCCAAGCTCCACCCACTCCAGCCAATCCTTTATCATCCCTGGCCAAGCTCCGCCCACCCCCAACCAATCCTTTTATCATCTCTGGTCAAGCTCTACCCATCCTGGCCAATCCCCCATCATCCCTGGCCAAGTCCCTCCCACCCTGACCAGGCCCTCTCATCCCATGTGGAACCCCTTCCCTGACCAAGACCCTCCTCCTGCCCCCTGTCCCCAGGTTCTGCCACTGGTGCCACTTGCAAAGAGCTGGTCAGCCGGAAGATCTGGACAGCTTCCTGGTGGGTGGTGCTTCCTTCAAGTTGTAATTTGTGGGTATTATCAACACCAACGAATAAACACCAGTCACCATGGTCCTGGAGCTAAGCTGAGGTCTGAAGAACCCCAGTAATGTGCTTCTGATCATGTCATCTGCCCCTTTCTGCCGCCTAATTCGAATTGTATCTTCCTGGATCATGGTCAGCACCAGGCCAGTCCCTTTACCACTGTATTTAGAACCAAACTAAATGTGGCACCAACGTGGCTCCTCTTTGGTCAAGTGTTCCCCTCAGATCCCAGGGGAGGAAAAGAGATAATGGTACATTGTGGGGACAAAGTCTACCCTGAGAGACCAGGGATCTGATGCCCTCCCACTGTGCTCAAGAGTTGTCTCTGTGAACACCATCCATCATCTTGTATGAAACAAACACCTGGCACTAGGGGAAAAAATATTAAAGTGGCATCCCTTAAGGCATATTCCTGACAAATGATAATTATATTTCCTCCTCAAGATTTGTCCTCTTCTCCTCTTATGACTTTAAATTTGTTATGCTGATTAGTGTCATAAATAATTTGATGGACAATAAATTTTCCAATAGTTTTGAGTTTCTAAATCCAATGTGTTTCTAGAGCTCATCACATATTTAGTACTCCATTTATAGTAATGTTTTCTCTCCCTCCCTCCCTCTGTCTCTATGTCTGTCTCTGTCTCTGTCTGTCTGTCTGTCTGTCTGTCTGTCTGTCTGTCTGTCTGTCGTGCTCTCTGTCTGTCTGTCTGTCTGTCTGTCGTGCTCGCGCTCTCTCTCTCTCTCTCTCTCTCTCTCTCTCTCTCTCTCTCTCTCTCTCTCTCTCTCTCTCTCTCTCTCTCTCTCTCTCCCTCCCTCCCTCCCTCCCTCCCTCCCTCTCTGCACTAATTTGTATGGCTCTGAAAGCCTATAATGTGACTTTTGAAAAACAACGGATGCCTAATGGAAAGCTCTATAAATTCAGAAATAAAATCAGAGTTGCATTAATACTTACCATGACGTTAACTCAAGTAAGACCTTTCAAGGACAATTGAATCCAGTAAATTAGTTCTTAGATATTGTTTTTTTTTCTCTTCTGACTCTCCTCTTTGCTCTATTATAATATTCTCAAGGTCTACAGGGATGTTTGCTCTGTTTACTTGTTTACTGTGTTTCCTATTTACATTATGTTGGTGGATGGAGTGAGGCACCCCAAATATAAGTTCACAAAGTTCTTTGGCATGACAGATGTTACACAGATGGGAGAAGACACCTGGAATAAATAATGACAACACACAAGAACAGTTTTCTTTAGAACTTTTCAAACTTAGAAAATGCCACATTAGAGAAAAACAGTTCAGTGATGTGCTTCAACTTGCTACCTTTTTTTATCCTGACATCCCTGAGTAATGCATCTACAGAGTACTGGATGGTTTCAGGGAATGGTACAGACATATTTAGGTCGCTGGTGGAGTGACTCAACTTGTTCCAACTTGCTTTGTCAGTACAGACAGGGAGCACTCTAAAAATCTGATGAAATAAATTTAGGTCAGACTGTGTTCCTAATGCTGAGTACACAAAGGTAAGTAAGATACATTCTGTCCTGAAGGAGTTCAGAGATTGGCAGAAAGAAAAAATCAGTCTCGTTAGCAGAATGGGATAATAAAATATGATTATAAACAAGGTTCTTTGGGAACATAGTAATGTGTAAGATTAATTGTCAAATGGAATTGGGTCCATAAGGGAGGTAGCATCCTTGAACACCCTTTAGGCTGATAAGCAGAGGAGGAGAGAGACACCGGAATTCTAGAAATTAGTCCAGTAAGTGAAATCACTGAGTATACTCAAGGAACTCTATATAGTTTGGCTTAAATGTGAAGTGTGAAGATGTTGAAAGGCAGAGGTGATAAATTAGGAGTAGAAAAGCAAGTTGAGATGGCTTTGTAAAAAACATCATAAATCAGGCAAGAAAGTTTAGATTTCATCTCTCCCTTTGGAATATTGTTTAAATGGAGCTCTTTTTATTAAATTGTGCATTGTGTAAATGGTTTAATAAGAAATTTTAGAAGCAAAACTAAAAAAATGCAATGAAAAGCATAGAATGAACAGCAAAATTATATTTTGTATTTTATTTTTGATGCACTGCCTAAAGATTTTACTATTCATTTTTATTAGTATATATTAATGGCACAAAAGGATTTTCCCATGGTATTTCCATACATGCATACATTATATTTGGGTCAGATTAAATCCCTTAATCGGTCTTTCTCTTTCTTTTTTTTCCATATATTCTTATTGTAATTAATAGAAGGGTTACATTATATTCACCAGATAAAGGGTGCATTATGGTCTTTCTTTTTCTTATCTCTCTTCCACTCTAGTTTTTAAACAGTTGTTAGTTGGCTCCACTGTGACTTTTTCATAAAAATTTTACAACCTTCTGCAGTATTTCTATAGCAGCAAAACTGTATTTTAATGAGAAGTCTTAATCATGTATCAATAATACATTTGTCACTTGAACGTGGAAATTCAATTTTTAAAGCACCAGAGGGCATGCAGGACTGTGTTTTCCAAAGTCAATTATTGGGCACGCTAGTTCTTCAGGACGATTTTAGATACTACATCATGCCACGTATGCAACTTTCAGCTGCAGGTAGAACAGTTTTCTGAAGCAGATGCCATAGAGCAGGGAGAGAGAGAGTTTTCCAGAGACTGTCTCAAAGTGATCCACCATCAGACTAAGTTAAACCAGCCATACCTGCATACTGAGACCAAATGTTCCTATAAATATTTTTAAATTACCATCAAAGAGTTATACAAAGCAATTATATAAACTGCCTTGCTTTCAACCAAGCAGTTTATGAGTAAAATGTTATCTTGGTCAAAGTCATCCCTTTCTACATTCTCTCATTCCCCCCAGTCTACTACCTCTTCCCTCAATATACTTCGAGGTGTCCTTTTTCTTTCTTTTACTTCATTCTCCTCCTTTTCTTTCCTCCATTCATCTCCCCCTCTTCTATAGACTCTATTCCACTCCTTTCAAGTCCCTATTTTCTGGTGATTATGTTGTTGAACTATGCTTTTGCTTTTGTAAGCAATTCCACTGAGTTTTCTCCTGAATATACATTGTTTCAATGAATACATTTATATACAATTGCATGCTACCTAACATATTCATTTATTTATATGTTTATAAATGAATTCTAGCTTTCACATACGGCAGAAAACATACAACCTTTGTCCCCTGGGCTTGACGTCCAGAAAAATGAAATAGGCCTGCACTGAGAAGTGTAGTAAGAAATAATTCAACATGTGTGTGTGTGTGGTGCTTCACTGGCGAGGCTGTTGTCCTTAAAGTACATGTGTGCCATAATTGGTTCTGAGTCCATTTTCACTGAAGACACCAGGAGGTCTGTGCCAAATGTGTGACTTACCTCTGAATTCGGATCCATACAACCTGTATTTTGGCCTGATGACTGGATCTAGGATTTTGAGTGAGTCACTACATTTTTCTTCACTTTGTTCCTATACCCTCATGTTTTTATTCACTCCTATTGCAAGCATTCTTTAACTTCTTTCAGATGCTTTTTTAGAAAGAGAATGAACATACATCACTTACCACACTCGGGGCATATAGCACATAGCAAACAAAGATTTGTTTTTGAGGTTCTATTTTTATCAGCCCCACCCACAACATCGCAGTGCCTCCACATTGATAGAAGTAGAAAGGTAGAAAAGAAGTGTTTTAGAAAGACTATTTTTTCATAGTCTCAATTTCCATTAAGCACCTAAGTAACTGGTCCAGTATTAGTTGACCAATTATTAACCACAAGTCTAAGAAAGACAAGTCTAAGAAAGATGGAGCTTCTCATCTGATCAGAGAGATGTGAAATCACCCTCAGGCTCAGGGTTCTCATCTGTAAAATGAGAGTAGAAATACAATTTACTTTCCAGGATCCCTCTGAGGATTCTGTTTTATATATGTGAGGTGTCAAGAAGGATACTTGGCACAGAATAGGTACTTGATGTCAGTATTTTTTTTTCATTAGCTATTATTACTGCCAATTATCCTTGTCCACAGGCACCATCAGAATGTACACACAGTCATCCAAAATAGGCGGAGAAAAATGTTGAAGGGATGACACAGTCAAGATACATTGTCCATATAAACTGCCTTGTTAAATGACAAAAATTATTTCAATTCATATCCTAAAAAAATTTTAAGAAAAGCAAAGGCAAGGGGTAGCCTGGAAGGGGTAGGTGAGAATGTTGAAAGGCATGACATTGATCAAGACACACTGCATTTATAAACTGCTTTGTTGAGCAGCAACTCCTTTGTACAGCTACTTACAGACAATACTTTTTATTTATTTTTGACAGTCATGGGGCTTGAACTCAGGGCCTGGTGATATCCCTTGAGCTCTTTTGCTCAAGGCTGGAGCCACAGCATTACTTTCAGCCTTTTCTGAGTAGTTTATTGGAGATAAGTCTTGTAGACTTTCCTGCTTCGACTGGCTTTGAACCTTGATCCTCAGATCTCGACCTCCTGAGTAGCTAAGATTACAGGTGTGAGCCACAGGCACCCTGATTTCAAAACATTTTTTTAAGGCAGAGACAAAGATATTCACTGGGAGAGAACTTATAACAGGAAAAGAGTCACAAACAGGCTAGAGGCTAGCAGGCCAGACAAAGGCACTTTCTTCTTGCTCACCCCATTAGTATTAATGCCTTGCTTCGCCATGGCTCTCCCTAATACCTTCTGAAAGAAAATCTATAGCTGTTGTCTAAGAGACTTCTGAACACTCTTCTGCATGTTTTATCTACCTTCTACCTATCAGACAATTACCTGGGGCTGTTGATAATTACAGGTAGAGACAGATACCCTGTGTACTTGCTAGTGAAATTCTTCCACACAGACTCAAAAAAAAAAACCCTAATATTTTGAGTAGCAAAGTTCTTAAGAAAGAAAGTATAAGAGATGTGAAATAAGCAGGTGGAAGTAGAATTCAATTGAGAAGTCATTACTAGGGAATGTGAGAGAGAAATCCAGTGAGTTCATTAATGGCTGGACAGGTTCCAGGGTGCAGGAAACTACAGGAAGTAACAGCTACAATGTCTGGTTGAGACTTGTTCAAAGTCCAGAGTTCCCAAGCTTTATCTCCTCATCTGTCTGTCTAAAGGGAAGAAAATGTATTGTTTTCAAAACACCCCAGAATCTGGTATTTCCACATCTCTAAAACTTTGTAGGAAAACAACCTATCAGTGCAAAAGATGTTTACTTAGATAGTTCATCACAATCCTCACATCCAAGAAGGAAAAGCAGTTATTCGCTGCAGTGGTGAAACATGAATCAATAAAAGCCTGTGGATGATTTGATTGATGTGTACAGGTCAATAAGTTTATGCCCACTGGCCATAGAGGCCGTCAAAGCTGAAGGATGAAAATAACAAGTAAAGAATGAGCATCCAATCCTGATTTCTTTAATTATGCTGTGCCTTATTCTAAAGTTGTTGGAGCTTACTGAACTTCAAGTTGAACAGTTGACTCATCCAAAGGGTACCTGCTGACATATCTGAGCATCATTTTTGAAACAAAAACTAAGACTAAACTAAAAAGAGCTTTTTTTATGATCTTAATTTTCCTTTCTGCCACATGACACCACTTTGACTGGGAAAAGGGATGTCAATCAAGTTTGTGGCTCACTAGAGTCAGACTTCCATTTCCCATTTCTGTCACCATCCTAAACAGCACAGAGGAACATGTTTCACAAGCAAAAACTTTTCAGAATTATGCCAGGTGCCAGTGGCTTCATGCCTGCACTCCTAACTCTTCAGGTTGCAAAGATCTGAGGATGGTGGTTTGAAGCTGGCTGGACAGGAAAGTTCATGAAATTATCTCCAATTGGGTGCTGCCTTAGTGACAGCACCCAAATCCTGAGTTTAATTCCCAGAAACAACTTTGTTGCATGGGTATCATCAGAAAATGCAGTCAACAATAAAAGGCCAAGACAAATGCCCAAAGAATGATACAGATCAAGATGCATCATATAAATAAATTGCTTTGTTAAAAGGCAGAAGAAATAGTCAACACACAGCCTGAACTATTAAGAAAAGTGAGACAAGGGAGATGTTAATTAGAGGAGGCCTCATGAGAGGAAAGGATTCATGATGTATAAGGTGATGTTTTCAGTGTTCATGTAATCCATACCTATATCAAAATAAAGGACATTATCTGGATTCCAGATGTTCCCTATCAGCTCCTATGTACTTTCTAGTTACAATTTTCATGATTTCTAAACCCGTAGCTAGCTCTCTGTAATGACCAATGATCTGTAGTTATCATGAATTCGTTCTTATGATTTTAGAGAATTTACTTATTTACCATGTCCTCATGCAGGTTCCATTCCATGATTTGTGGGGTTTTTTTCCCCATACTCCAGGATAATACAAATAATATTTTAGGAACGGTCCTGAAAAAGTTTTGCAAGTATGACAGGATTATTGCTAGGTGTGCATATAGCTGCCACATATAATTGGGAGGCTTTCTGTTTACTGAAAAGGAAGGAGTTAAAAAGTGGGAATAAACCATGGAAAGGTCTAGAGTCTATCTGCAAGGACACAGAAAAAGCAGAGATCAACTAGCAAATGCTAATCAGTGTACAAGGAGTTATGCATAAGAGTGTTGTGAGCTAGATGCTCAAAGGTAGGCTTCCCACTCAAATTGCTTTCTAAATTCTGAGGTCAGTGGAGACAAAGTAGAAGGGATAAGAGGGAGCAGTATGTGAAAAAGCAGAGATGTGCGAGAAAGCAGGTCAGGTCCAGAATCCTGTGTTAGAGCCATGAGGAAAATAGGGCAAACATATGCAGGAGATAAGACCTGTGTAAATTATTGGGAAGGATCTCACTACGAAGGGTATTGCCTGCTCATTAACAGAATACACATAGGCTCCTGAAAATAGTAAGTGCTATAGAAGATTTTAGGGCCCAGGACTGATGATGGATAAGATCAGCTCATCTAGCTAACCGTGTGTAGTCAAGGCTGCAGAAACTGGAATAGGACCCCAGCAGATGCTTTATTTCAGAAGAAACACCTAGTGTCTCTTTGTGGAGAGCTTGGCTTAGGCCCAGTATCCACACGGAGAATCTGGATGGCTTCTAATGGAACACAGAGTGTGTGGGGAAGAAGGGGAAGGAAGTGAGGCGGTGCTGCCAAGTTTCAATGTGCAGAAAATACACACAGTAATTCATGCAGAAAGCTTTGGGGACAGCAGGCCACATGCTGACACCCAGCGCAGCGCAGCCAAGGAGCCTTTGTACTTGAAAGTGGAAAGGCAGAGCATATGGATGAGGCATTCAGGCCCCAAAGCAACACTACAACACGGTCTGGAGAGCCACGCCTAGGTGTTACAGTGCTCCCTGTGCCCTCCTGAGACAAAGCTGGAGGGCAGAGAGGAAATTAGCAGAGTTCCATCCTGCCTAGCTTCATGCTGCACTCAAAAGGGGATTCTAGAAAAGTCTTTCTCCACTGGCTGAAATCATGAATTCAATATGCATACTCTGTGTATATAAATATACTGAATTAAGGGAACCCATAAATAAAATTTGAGACGTAATGTGGATGCGTGGATGCTCGTTACAGGAGAGAGATGTATAAGATAAGGTGCAACAGGAAGATGCAACTTCTTTATTAAGTTCAGTTTAATATTTAAAAATATATTTGAGCTCTTAGTATAAAACAGCTAAAGTATGAGAGGGGAACATAGATGTCCTAAGTGCCACCGACTAAAGAAAACCATTGTTAGAAAAGACAGAATTTCCTTCCTTCCTCCCTTCCTTCCTTCCTTTTTTCCTTCCTTCCTTCCTCCTCCTCTCTCTCTCTCTCTTTCTCTCTCTATCTATCTCTATATATATGCATATAATATATGTGATGTACATAGCTCCATCTGTCTCTACATCTATCTTGGTTGTCTATGCAAAATAGTATTGCAATATTTTATCTTGCAGTTCTTATGCCTGCAGCACACAGAGTGTTTTAACATGCTCTATAAAAGGCCTCAGAAACTCAAGCTAGTCTGGAGAATTACAGAATACTTGATCGAAGTAAGCAGAACCAGTTTGAGCTATAAGCTCTCTGCTTACAATCTGAGTAAACTGTGGCCCGTGACTTCATTTCTCTGAGTTCCATTGGTCATATCCATAGACCAGGGGTGGCGCTAACGCTGGTGTTGCTTCTGGGATTTTCCTTTCTGCTCCATATTCTCTCCTGTTTAAATCAAATCCCTTTACTTCAGTCTCAAATCCTAGAAAAAAAATGGTGTCTGCAGATAAGTATCACATCTTATTCAATTGTTTCCTTTACAAAACAAATACTTCATGAGTGAATGTGGTACTTGATTGATAATCTCCTGTGTGTGTGTGTGTGTGTGTGTGTGTGTGTGTGTGTGTGTGTGTGTGTGTAAGGCATGCCAGTACTATAGCTTGAACTTAGGGCCTGAATGTTGTCCTTGAGCTTTTATGTTCAAGGCTAGCATGCTACCACTTGAGACACAGTTTCACTTCTGGCTTTTTGGTGGTTAATTTGAGATAAGAGTCTCATGGACTTAACTGCTCCAGCTGGCTTTGAACTGCAGTCCTCAGATCTGTCTTCTGAGTAGACAGGAATACAGACATGAGCCATAAGTGCTAGGTATCAATTTGCTTTTTATACCAGTGGACTGACAGAAACAAGATCTTAAACTGGGGTGTGGGGCATTGGGGGAGGATGAATTCTATCTCCTTAAGAAGTTTACAAGGATCTGGGTGGAAATGGAGTTTCAGTCCTCACAGTTTTTAACTCTCTCCTCTCCCTAAAGTACAAATCAGTGAACCCTTATATTGGTTCAACAGTTCTGGTTGGATAAATGTTTAAGAGCCAATAAATCTGTCAGAATAGAGCTCAGGTTGAGTCCAGGTGAACAGTCTCACAGTAATTCTTGCAGAGCCTCAGAGCATAAGACAGACAGCAAAATCAGAGAAGTCGTCAGATGACTGCTTGCTTACCCTCTATGAGCAGATATATCTCCGTTTCCAAACTGGGTTTACCATGTAGCAAGATTCCTTATCAGTAGTATCAGGAATCAAAAAAAAAAAGAAAAGAAAAAGAAAAGAAAACTCCATTAGGAAATTTATGGCTTAAAATACAGGCACATACAAGTCACAAATTCTCTCAGGGATCCTGGCAGTTTGTAGACTTGAAAAAATCCTTACACATGGCGGAAAGTTAAGTTGGTGACACCACACTGAAAGTTTTATGAACTTCTAAAAATTTACCCCATAGGTGGAATTACACAAAAATGGTTTATTTTATTTTATTTACTATTTGGCCATTTATTTTTAATAATCACAAATCTGGAAGAGATTGAAATTCTCATCAGTTGAGATCAATAAATCAATGAGAAATATACAATGAAGTATTCCATAGAAAATGATGTAGATATCTACTCATTCACATGGAGAAATAGCTGAGATATTATTCATTTTCATGACACTAATTCCAGAACTTAACTGCTTCAATTCAAATGTCTCTGTCCTTAGGTGTATGCCTCCATGTGCCCAAATATAAAATTAAACAAACAGTAACAAACATTGTAAAAAATTCTAGTAAACAGTAATAAACATACGATCATTGTGAACACCAAAATTAGTTGTTGTAGAACATGTTTATAACAATATCTTATTTGTAGTTAAAAACTAAACAAATTTTAACTACAGTTAACACCAATTTTAAAAAAATGAGCTTATGTTTGTGGACTAGATTTGTAGAATTTAGGATAAAGGGACATTTTCAAGTTTCTTATATTATTTGAATTTCATGTTTGTATTTTTATTTTTCTTTATAGTGTTTGGTTTCAATGAACAATCATTACTCAAAAGTGTAATGAATAAAACATCTGTTGTTTTCAAACTTTGTCACATAAAGGGCTTTATATACATTTGTTTATTTGAAACAGGGAAGTGAAGGGGAAAATCAAGATGATTGGGAGGGAATTGGGGGAGGGCAAGTGGGAGAAAAACATGGGAAGGGGTTCAGGAAGTAATGTACCCACTACCTGACAAATGTAACTATAACCCCTCTATATACCACCTCGAAAATAAAATACAATTGAAAAGGGGGTTATAATAATTAGTGATGACCTGCATATATTTAATGCATGTTGAACTGACTAATGCTAGCAAACTCTTTCAGGTAACTCCTCATATCTGTAATGCATATTAAATTTAGTAAACTATTTCTATATTTACAAGCTTATATAACAGCACTATCAGCATTGTGAAAGGAATATTCCAGAAATTGGGCAGAGTTAGGTTGTTTTTCTTTTCTTTATCTATAAATTATAAGAAAGCTGAATAATTGACAAAACCTTCAGAGTATGAAGGTATTTTGCAAGAAGATATAGCCACTGAGTAACAGAAATGAATGAAAAGTCAAGTTTCAGAGCCTACAGCTCTTTGTACATTCATGAGTAGCCTGTCAACTGGACCAGAAAAACAAAATAAGATAGATTTATAAATCAGCCGATGCATGAACATACTCGAATAATCTAGTTTGGTTACAAAAAAATATTAAGATGACTTCATGGTGAATTTCAGGATAATGGCCAAAGTTTAAATTCTCAGAGTTTATAAATAAAGTAACATAACCGTCTCAGGACACAGAGGACACATGACTGATCACTGACATCACAGACTGTACACTTGGCTTTTGCACACTGCACTCTCAAGAGTGATAATGACGCTGAAACTAAATGTCATCTCTGGCCTTGAGGAACAATGAGCTGCTCAAAATGCTGGAACCAAGAGCATAACTGAAATACGTGCAATGTGCTATACATGAGCTAAGGACAATCAACAAGCTTAAAACAATAGGCCAAGGAGCCCACTACTTAACACTAGCTTTGACAAGTCCTTTCTCTCCCTGGTTTTTATTTTTCTCACTTACAAATTTAATATGTTGGACTAGATAGCTTCCAAAATACCTCCCATCTATCTGTGAATCCATTGAATCAACAAATAGGCACCCAGTGTTTTCCTAAATTCAATACAGAAATGATGATGGCATAGTTGAAAAGATTGATAAGGCCACTTACTCCTAAACGTTTACATTCTGAGCCGGTGACTCAAGTCTATACTCCTAGCTACTCAGGAGGCTGGGGTCTGAGGAACATGGTTCAATGCCATGGGACTCTTATCTTCAATAAATTAACTAAGGAAAAGCTGGAAGTGGTGCTGTGGCTCAAGTGGTAGAGCACTAGCCTTGAGTACAAAGAGCCTCAGAGACAGCATCCAGGGCCTGAGTTCAAGCCCTAGTACTAGCAAAATAAAATTCAAGGGAAATTATAGTTTCACAGTCATAAAACATTCAGGCATCAAAATAAAAAGTGTTTATGTAATTATTTTAGTGAGTAGACTAAGTCTACACACAATTAATGCACGTTCTCAAGAAACAAGTATTATGTGTTTGTTGTTGCAACCCATAAGTTAGGTTTATCAGTAGCTATCCTGTAACACTATGGCAACCATCAATGCATGGGCACACTGCACAGGTCGAACAGTAATTTAGTCTGGTAGAATTGTCTTCCTTTGGGAAAAGAATAGGTAAATCTGAATAAGGTTATAGGTAAAGAAGCTTGAAGATATGAGTCAGATAATAGCACCACATTTAAAAAAGAGCAATAATTTAGTTGTGGGCAGAAAAAAAAGAAGAAAGAAGCTAAGCGGTAGAACCTGATTCATATGTTTTCTATTGAAAAAATTTAAACATCTAATATTGAGTTAAAAATATTTTGCTATAATTTATATATTATTCCAACTGCAATCAAATCTTAAAATTTATATTTTTAGAGAGGACCTCATATTTTATAGAGAAAAGACATTTAAGGATTACCAACTTAAAGTGACCTATCATCCAATTATTTGACATTGGATGGTTTTGAGCCCAACTTTTAAAATGTAAAAAGATAGCCAAGGATTACATGACATTTCAAGGAAACTTCTAATGTATGAGATAAAACATCAAAGAGAAGAAAGAAAACACAAAGGAGACAGAAATAACACACCAAAAAGAAGAAACCTTAAATCAAGCAGCATTTAATGGTTCCAGAGGGATAAAGTAAGCTATTTATCCTTAAAATAAGGTCAGAGTGCTTTAGGAGAGAAAGGAATATGCAGAGATCTTATTTTAAAAGAAAGAGTTCTTATACATTTAAATATGACAAAGGTGTGCGTGTGTGTGTGTGTGTGTGTGTGTGTGTGTATGACAGAGAGAGAAGGAGAGAGAGAAAGAGAGAGAGAGGGAGGAGAGGGAGGAGAGGGAGAGCAAGGTTTGTAAAACAAAACAAAGGACATTGACTCTATAATTCATGATGCTTTTTTAAGAAAGAGGAATGAGTTAATAGTAGCTGTTCAATGCCCATTGCAAGTCTTTCTCCACATGTATTCTATCTTTGGGTCAATAATTGAGCCTGGGTTAAACTGGAGTCGTTTATGTGGTAAATGTTCCCAGCCCTCCTGGGAGGCCTGGGAACTAGCCAATGAGTGATCAGAACTTCATGACTTACCTCTACATGGAAGGAGTGGTGATGGTCTGATGCTCAGGTCACAAGTCCTTCAGTAAGAGGCCAGTAAGCTGGCTGGTCAGGAAATTAAAGGAAACAAGATCCCAAGAGTGGTGACAAGGGGGTGAGGGCCTGATCATGAAGTTGGGCCATTCAGATGGTCTCTGAATGTGAAGATATTTGTATTCCAGGTAAATATCCACCAGAAAGTACTTAGTGCACAATAGACTCAAAAGTAGACATGGGACTCTGAGGACAAGGGTCGATTTTCCTCAACCAAGTTGAACCTTGCTCATTGTAGTTATGAACAAAGTGGCATGGTGGCATGTATGACATTCAGTAGAGACTCCACAACAGAGATTTTTTTTTTGTCAGTCGTGGGGCTTGAACTCTGGGCCTGGGCACTGTCCCTGAGCTCTTCAGCTCAAAGCTACCGCCCTACCCATGGGCCTGGGTGTTGTCTCTGAGCTCTTCAGCTCAAGGCTTGCACTCTACCACTTTGAGCCATAGCCCCACTTCCAGTTTTCTGGTGGTTAATTGAAGATAAGAATCTCATGGACTTTTAGTGCCCGGGCTGGCTTGAACCTCGATCTTCAGATCTCAGCCTCCTGAGTAGCTAGGTTTACAGGTGTGAGCCACTGACATCCAGCTATTTTCTGAGATTTATAAGAAGGGGCTAGTGAGAGGAGAAGGGTGGATTAATGTAAAAGAGAACAGGGGACAAAACAGCCAGAATACTCAGTGTACATATGTGATAAAGGTGGGAAATGTAAGATGAGAATGAGAGGAAAAAGCAGAAGAGATGGAAAAAATTTGAAAAGAGTGACTCTGATTAAGACATTCTGAACACTTAGATGAACATGCTAATTGGTAATATATGTATATATACATACACATATATATATATATATATATATATATATATATATATATATATATATATTGCTTGGTCCTGGCACTCTCCCTGAACTCTTTTGTCCAAGGCTAGTGTTTTACCATTTGAACCACAAGCTCCACTTTCTAGAAAACACTTTTTTTAAAATATAAATAACAGTAAAAATAAAAACTATTTCAATTACTTAACAGTACTATTTAAATGGCATTGTACTTCTTAAAATATTGGTTTTATGTGTGGCTGAATAAATAGAATAAAAAGAAAAATGAATGAATAAAAGAATGTATTATAATGACAGCATACTTCTTTGCTCAGTAATAAATATTGCCATTGTCAAAAAATGCAAAAACTTAAAATGCAAACAGAATGGAAGAGAACAGGAAGGCTAAGAAAATGTAAGGGAAGAAATATCTACCACAGTAAAATGGGAAAGAAGTAGTATTCCATTTTAGAATGTGAAATTCAATATAAAAATGAATGGCTATGTTTGAAGTTGGCTTGAGAGAACAGGATGGGATTGACTATGGCCTTTTAGTTATGAAAAGAAAGGAAGGAAGGAAGGAAGGAAGGAAGGAAGGAAGGAAGGAAGGAAGGAAGGAAGGAAAAAAGAAAGGAGAAGAAGAAGGAAGAGGCGGAGGAGGAAGAAAAGAAGGAGGAGAAGGAGGAGGAGGAGGACGAGGAGGAGGAGGAAGGAAGGATGGAAGGAAGGGAAAAAAAGCAACCCTTATGATTGGATGCATGGCTTAGTTGGTAGAATACTAGCCAGTGATTAAAAGTGTGAAGTACAGATTTTGAGTCCTGGTCTGGGATCTAAAAGTAAAATAAAATAACGAAGGTAGGCAGGCAGGAAGGTAGGAAGGAAAGGTGGTAACATAAACGGAAACACTTTTTTAGAAAAATATTGAAAAGGAGACTTGCAGAGAGCCTAATTATGTTGGAAGGAAATGTGCCCTTTTTTCTCTGTCATTTAAGACATGAGTTCGACTTAATCCTCCAATCACCTTAAAATATAAATTTTTCTTTGAAATTACATGCACTGGAACAGAAAGTCATGAAACAAGTAAGAGCAAATACACCTGTTGTTCTTGGAAATTAGATGGAGGAGAGAATTCTGCACAGCAACCACTGAATGGAAATGAAGACACTATACAGGCTGTCCACTAAAACATAAAAGGGGAAGCAAGGCTTGAGTTTGCCTGAGTTCCCTGTGAGGTTTCAAAGGCAAGCCCAGCTGTGAAAACCCTGGACAACCATGAGCATCCAGGGGCCAAAGTCTGTCCATACATTAATGATTCGTCATCTGGATGTGTCTGTCTCCTATCCTGGGCCAGGCCCTACACACTCTGTGCCTGAGGGCTGTATAAAACCTTAGGACTCATCAACATGAAGGAAGGCATTTCATTATGCATATTCCTGCTTGGGACAGAGTTGTGCTTGGATTTCAATGAAGGAGCCGAAATTTCAGCTGCTGAGCCAGAGACAGCTGCTCCTGCAGGGAACCAGGGGATCTTGTATTTTGTAATGTAACTTGGCAACGCTCTGACTGCTGGAGGCCCAGATCCATTGTGACTGGCCTTGAGATAATCATATTTACAGCTGTGTCCACAAGAAACAGTGTGATACCATCTCAGGGACCCCTTGCTTGGGTCACCAAAACACTAAGAAACCACCTGAGAATAAAAATCATCTGGCAACCTATATAAATCAATAGACATTTAACAGCAGCCACAATAAGCAAAGGATTATATATATATATATATATATATATGAAGCAAAATAAACATAAGTGAACTTAAAAAAATCTGAAAATCTAAGTAAGTTATAAAATGAATGTGATGCAAGCACTGGATGCTGAACACTTGAGTTTAATGGCTTTAAGCCTATTTTTTTTAAATATAATCAATTTATATGGGTTGATTTTTCTTATTTTTTTCTTTTTCTTTTTCTTTTTGCCAGTCCTGGGCTTGAGCTCAGGGCCTGAGCACTGTCCTTGGACTTTCTCAAGGCTAGAGCTCTACCACTTGAGCTTTTTTTTTTTACCACTTCTGGCTTTTTTTCTATGTATGTGGTACCAAGGAATCGAACCCAGGTCTTCATGCATGCTAGGCAAGCACTTTAACCACTATGCCAAACTCCCGGCCCATGGGTTGATTTTTCTAGAAAAGTGTTTCAGTTTATGTCCTTCTCCCTCCTCCAGCCTTGATTTTAAAAAGAAGGGAGATTGAAAAGGAAATCAGTATTTATGAAACGTCCATTCAATGAGGGGCATTGTGATTTAAAAAAAAGTCTCCTAATACTAAGTAAACAATTATTATGATGATACTCATTGTAAATATAAGGAAATTAAAAATCAATTTGTAATATAACTAAAATCACAAAGCTAAGGAACAATAAAATGAACTAAGGTCTTTCTGAATCTATACTACTTACATCTGCATTTCCCTTGCAGCACTAGTCACAACAGCAAAGAGATAAAAGTCAATGTAAACGTTGACAAATTGATAGATGAAGAAGATGTGAATGGTAAAATCCTGGCGACTCATACCTGTAAGCCTAGCCATGCAGACTGAGATCTAGAGGAACAGTTTGCAGGCAGCCATGGCAGAAAAGTCCTCTGGACTGGGCTGGAGATGGGGTTCAAATGGTAGAGTGTCAGCCAAGCAAGCAACTAGCCTGAAGTTGGAAGTTGAAACTTTGGTACCAGTAAATTAGAAAGAAAAGAACGAAAAAAGAAAAAGAAGGAGGAGGATGAGGAGGAGGAGGAAGGGAGGGAAGGAAGGAAAGGAAAGAAAAAGTATACAAACACACAACAGTACTACTTAGTGTAATACAGAAGGAAATCCTGTCATTTACCACAATGTTAATAATATAATGCTAAGCCAAATAAGCCAGACATGGTTTATTCCAATCATTTATGACATGGAGTCTTAAAAGAAAAAAAAAAAAACAAACCTCAGAAACAGAGTGAAATGGTAGGTACCAGAGGCTAGCAGGAGTTTGAGACGTTGGGAAGAGGTTGATCAAGGGGTAGAATATTTCCATCAGAATGGATAAGTCTAAGATCCATTGCATAGATAGTGACTGCACTTAACACTTCGTTCACTTGACAATGAGTAAGAGAGTGGACTTTTCATGTCCCCATCACACACAAAATACCTATGTGAGTTATAATTTTAATCATTCCACAGGGCATGCATATTTGAAAATATCACATGATCTACCATAAATCTGATTCTATTTGCTAATCTAATGAAACAGGTAAAAACAAATAAGGAAAGAAAAATAGCCCTGTTCTTCCTCTCTTACACCATCTTTCTTCTGACTAACTCCAAGCATCGATCTTTGTTTTCTCCTAAGCTACTTACAATGACAGTACATTTGGTTAGCACTGCAGGTAAAGCTGTAGAGGCCATAAATTCCAGCTGTGAGAGGGAATGCCCTTATCTTTTGTTTATCAATTAAGATTCCTGCTGCAACACACATTGCTCTGTCTCCTGAAGTATTTAAACATCTTCTTTATACATTGCTCTTCACCCTGCCCAGCTAGAATTGGCAAGTGCCTTTAGCCTAACTTAATAACATGAGTTATCATGGGAATCACCTGGATTAGAAGCTATGATATCGAAAGCTCAAGGATAAAGGCCAATGAATAATTCAGAGATCTGTTTGGTGGAAATCTAGTCTAGCAGATTGATGGACAGTTTTCCTCTTATCTCTGCTTGCCTCCTATATCTCTGTCGGCTTCGTATACAAGGTGGGGTCACATCTGGTATTGGTTCTAGCTCCCTCCCTGTTTCTCTTCATTTATTCAGCTGGAAATATCTATACCCCTATTACATGTGCCTATCCACTGCCTTTTGAATTTCAGATTTATGCTTATTCTAAGTACCCTTTAGCTTCTGGCTGTGTAGAATCCTGTCTAGGCACTTTCCACTCTGATTCTCCCTCCCTTCAGACAAAGGACTCACACCACCCTTCCTTCACTGTCCCTCCAGCCCTGAGGGACTGCACTGAGAAGGGAGATAATATCTTCCAGCTGTTACTCATCTCTGGTTTGATGCATTGTTCCTGTCTAGCTTCCTAGCTTTTCTGTCACCCTTCTAACCAACTATCCTTTGTTAATTCCCATCTGCTCCAAAAATCTAGAGGGTTTTCTTTTCCTGGCTCCGTCTTGATGAACACAAATAGTATCCTTTGTTAGTTGCTGCAGAAACAAATACTGATATTTTGGCTAGAAATGAATTGGTTGCAAAAGATATTGGAGAGCTGACAGAATCACCAAGAGAACCAAAAAATAAATAAACAGGCTCAGAGATAGGGAAGGAGAACCACTGGAAAGAGTTTAAGGCAGAATTTTTCCATGAAGCAGCTATAATCATGGCCATGCTTCATACCTGGGGCTATACCATAAGAGCCACCAAATGGAAGGTGCCAGTCAAATCATTGCCTCTGATACCATCTGTCCACAGAAGGCAGTTCTGGGCCTCTCCTGAATCTTCAAGTCATTACCTTCCAGTATAGAGGCCAGGATGGATGGATTTGTTGTGGAGATACAGATTGTAGGCCTCCCTGGTTGCAGAATTCAGGGGTGACTGGTAGTTATGGTACCCATTATAGGAGCAACATTCCACAAATATAAATATGGGTTTAGGTGCTGAGTGATTATCTTCATTTTAGAAGACTCCAAGGCTAGAATTTGGGTGTACTTGGGGATTTGTTCAAGAGAAATACAATTCCAGGCATCACAAGGAAGGAAATGAAGGTGGTAAAATGGATGGTAGATTATTAACCAGGTTTTTAAGTTGGATGTATAGATGCTCCTGGATAAAGCCTAGAGGCCCTACTACTGGCAGTAGCTAAGGTAGAGCTTGATTTCCCAGCACTCCCGGATTCCCCTCCTTTCCTGTGAGATGAGTTTCACAAAGCAGAGAGAACTTCCAGGGAAAATACACCTACATGCCAGCAGTTCAAAGTCAGGCAGGAATCAACTAGAATTTTTAGAAGATACAGCAGCATAGCAACTGTATCTGCAGATGCTGGGAAAAAAAACAAGCAAACAAAAACAGTGAAGGTCTACAAGTACCAACAGTGAGCAAACAGTAGCATTTTCCTGATCTAACTTAGTACCATACAAAGGAACTAGAGCAATAACAGAGACACCCAAGAACTTACAGCTAGACTCTGAAACCACTTAGATTCAGAAAGTATGGACAGATGGATGGCGTCCTATTCACTTTGGAACTACATGGCCAAGGTAGAACTTGTATGATAATTGGAATAATTTGAGTAAGTGACTAGGCATGGTAGAAATCTGACATAGTAGTAACTTGAGTAACTGAGGTTTGAACTGCCATCTGTCTAACTTCCAGTATCTCCTGCAAAATAACATCTGTCTAGGGCAAGCAGAAAACCTAAGTTGGCTTAATCCGCTGCCATTTTAAGGTCAAAAGGAATGGGCAGGAATTGCCTAAGAATCATTCATAATCATTAGGATGAGGAATTTTCCAGAGTGAACGCCAGACAGAAAGGGAGGAAGATGGAGCTTTAATATCCAAAGCTTTGAAGTTGTTCCCCCTCTTTAATATTCTCAAATTCTAATGTTTTTAATCTCGAAGCAAAAAGAAAATTGTTCCCTCCAGCACCAATAACTAATTGACCTTGTCAGCTAAGTTAAATAAATCAATTTTAAAATGTGGGCACTAAAGTGATTTTCAGGCAACTTGGTAAAGTTTTTCATTCTCCTTTAGAGATTGCAGAAAAATCACCCCCAATCCCAGCTGTCAGGCATACAGGCAAGAGGCATGTCCAAATGGAAAGCAAAGAGGGGGACAATGGTTTGGAAATCTTCACAGGAATTTTCTTTCCATCTTATTTAACCAGACTATATCTCATTCCTTCAGCTTTGCAAAGTCACCGAGGGCCACACATCTGCCATACACTCATTTTTCGCAGTTCTTCCATTTTAATTGGCCCAGAAAGTGCATAGACTTAACGTCAGCCTTTATTTCATATTAGGGGTGTGGGTAGGGGCTACAAGGGATGGGGGAAGGTGGAAAATGGAACATTCACACAAATGTTCATGAGTCAATGCTGATTTCAGGGTGTGGCCCCCAGAAAGCCTTACAATTGAAAAAAAAAAAGGCTGGTTATAAATAAAATCTTTATCTGTGTGCCGCTGATCATATAAAATGACATTTATTGAAATTAACTCAGGAAATGGAAACAAGAGCCTTTTTGTTGTCATTTCAGTTTTCTTCTGGTCTTGTTTGCTCATTTGTCTTTGGGAGGGTAAGAAGGCTCGGAAATGGAGGAACAAAGGGTGTGTAAAAGCAGAGTGGTATTCACTAAGTACTATGTTGAAAATGAACTATACAACTTGTGAGTGGGGGGTGGGAGGAAAAAACTGGGAGAGAGCAAGAAAAGAGGTGACATTATCCAAAAACGAAATGTATTCTTTATCTGACTTATGTACTGTAACCCCTCTGTACATCATGGTTATAATAACAATAAAAATTTTTTACCAAAAATAAAATCTTTAGGGAAAATCAAATTGTTCAGATATTTATAGTTGATATATTTTGCTCAATTCCTATTTCTAGATATAATTATATAATGAAAACCACAAAAGGAGATTTAAAATAAATTATACTTTTGAAGATTAAAAAAATCTTTTTTAATTTCCTGAAGCACTTAAAGTATTTGGCCTTTATTTCTGATACTAATAAATTAAAAAATTACTAGAACAACCGACACATACATTTACAATCTTGTGAGTACTTTGTCAGTTGGCATGAGCTTTCTTGGTAAAAATGGCAATTGGATTTATTTTCTATTATAGTACTGTTTCTTTGGCAGAAACACATTTCTGGAGCCTTAGCTTTCTAATGGGAACCCCTAAGTGCTGAAGAGAGAGGAGAAGTTTATTAGCAGTCCCTTGGACTGGATCACTGACTCAGAAACTCTGAAGCGAATGACAGGGATTGCGGTTCATGTCTTCTCCACTTCACTAATGTCGAACCCAAGACCTACCTTTGAAGGAAAAAGATGGCCAGAAACAAAATAGCCTGGTCAAACCCTCAACCCTGAATGCAGGCAAAAATCTCAGTATACCTCCCAAGACATCACAATGAGGCCCTGCAAGAACAAGACACAGGTTTAAAAACATACACTGAGTTAAGGGAGTATGTGAAAGATGATACTAAGTGGGAATATCTTTAATCTTCCCTTCTTAGGGGAATTTTATTTTCCTTGATAGCTCCATACAACAAATTTCACTTCTGTGAAGTACAGTTTATTCACTACTTCTATCCTTATTGATTGTTAGGAGGTGTTCATTTATTCTGCATGACTATAGTATGAGAGGTCTGGGGAATCTCAAAATATTCTGTCTAGATCATCATCATCATCATCATAATTATAATTATTATCATTTTATATGTAACATACTTACACATAAAATACATTTTTATCAAAACACAAATCTAAGAAAAGAATTAGAATGAGACTTAGGAATTGGAATTTGCTTCCTCATTTTTCTTAAATGACACTGTGGTTTTTCCTCTAAAGTGAATCATTATGCAAAAGTTTAATATAACCTACCTGTCTGTTATAATAAAGATAGAAATTCAAACTTTATAGCACTTTTATCCTGAGCTATAAATCTTCTATCAAGGCAGAACATCTTAGACCACAAAAATTATTTTAAGGTATAGCAAATGTTCTAGATCAGTTGTTCTCACACTGGGCAGATACAGAAACAAGAGTTAGAACTTTTGAAAAAACAAAACAAAGCAAAGCAAAATTCTTGGCTTCATTCTTGGCTTATGAGCCAGCACCTTGAGGTTGTGGAACCCTGGATTCTGGAATTCATGAAAGGTCCTTCAGGTGAGCTGAAGAGTAGTCAAGACGGCCATTTTTTAATGAAGTATTGGAGTTAAGAACATCAGTAAGCAACGTTGACAAGTCTAAGCCCGTGAATGTACACATTCAGACACAAAACATTTGCATTTCATTTGTGCTGTCAGAGCCAGGAAGCATAAAACTGCCCCAGGACTCACTTCTCTATTTTGGCACCATACGTATATTGGGAGGAGAAAAACGACTAAACCATTCAAGCCCAATACATTTGTAAACAATAAAATATTGACTTAGTGAAATATTGTATTGTGTTTATCTTCAGTCTAAAGGAAAAAAATACTTGTATTAAAATTCAATGCAGCTGATTTCTATAACCACTTTAAAAGCTGTTTTTCACGTCCTAAAAGAAATATTTAAAATAACTTTAAAAGATGAAAAAAAGTGTTTAAGTGGTAGTTGTTTTAAGATAGCTTAGTTTTTAAGGTGTCTGTTCCATGATGACTTTAAGTTTATAAATGAAGAATCGGAGTAAGTTCAGAGAAAGCAAAATGTACAATAGTGTTTCACAGAATTAGAATCCCTGCAGATGTAATTTAAAGCTTTTTTGGGGGCTAACAGTCTATATCATGAAATAAAAAGAGATTTAAGTCTTGTGGACTCTGTTAACAGGATGTTTTCTGACAATCCTCTAAGCAAAGCTCCATGGGTAATCAATGAATGTATGGTGATTAGTCCCCTGTTAATAATAGTTTATGTGCACATACTCCAGTTGGAACCAGGGACAGAAGGAATATAAATGGATGAGTTGATTCAAACCCAATAAATAAATAATATGAGAAATGTACCTGACTCTCAAACCACACATTAAGCCTAGCACTGGCTTCTGTAAAGTGAAGCTTGAAGATGAGAACTACAGTGGTGTGCATTAAGAAGACTATTTGAAATCCACCGTAAAACATTCATTCTCACGAAGGCCCTTCTGTGTCTGTAATTGTGGAGTAAGCTTACAAACAAAACAAAAACAACCACGACCACAACAAAAGACAAACACACCTGCTCTCTGGGTCAGGCCTAGGAATGATAAGTAGACTTTCCCCATCCTGGGAACGGTAAGATGAAATTTTACAGTCTACGCAAAAATGAATTTCAAAGCTAGGATTGTGCTAGGCATTGAAAAGGCAAGGTTAAATATTACAATTCTTTGGTTTGGGAGGGACAGATGGTAAGAGAGTGAGTAATAAATGACAAGTTATAATTTGGCGGAAATAAAAGGTTTTGCTATGCTATCCCACCATAAGATAACATTCTAAAGGATGCTAGTATATTGCATATTGCACAAATTATAGTTTCCTATAATTTCATAGTTTCCTGTGAGTTTATCATTTTTTTGCCAGTCCTGGGATTAAACTCAGGGTCTGAGCACTGTTCTTGGGCTTTCTCATGGCTAGAGTTCTACCACTTGAGCCACAGCATCATTTTCAGTGTTTTCTATGTATATGGTACCAAGGAATCCAACCCAGGTCTTCATGCATGCTAAGCAAGCACTATACCAATAGGCCCTCGTTTTTTAAAAATGGTTTCATTGTAAGAAAATGATAATCATTTGAAGAAATTGATATATTTAACCGGTTTGAACAGTTAATGTGTATGTGTGTTGAAATATCACATGTACCCCTGAATTATATTTAATATACTATATTTTAAAAATTAAATTAATCAAGATTTTAATTTTCCACACAACAATCTGAAGCCTTCTTGGAGCAAATGTGAAGTTCAAATTCTCACAATGAGCTGTGGGATAAATTTCCATATTCTCACCACAGATTTCGGACGCAGATGATTTGCAGAAAGGGGACTTATTGTAGGAGGTTATATTTGACGACATTAGGATCTCTGAATTCCTATGCTCTTAGAGGAGTTGTGGTCTTCCAGCAAGACAGAGTCCAACCACGTGCTGAAAGCTCACACATGTAATCCTAGTTACTTCAGAGGCCAAGAATGGAAGGATCATTGTTTGAGGCCAGTTCAGTAGAGCTTAAAGATCTCCTCTCAACCCACAGAGAGGCACAGTGGTGTGAACCTGCCATTTCAAGTCATCTGAGAGGTTGTGTTGGGAATGGTCAAGGTGCCAGGCAAGCCCAGCTAGTAAAGTATCTGTGAGACTTCATTTCCACGGAAGTAAATCTGGCTGCGGGGGCATGTGGGGAGGTAAGCTACCACTGGAAGACTAAAGTACATAGATAGCCAATGAGCTTTCATAGCTGGGAAAGGAAAGTAGATCCTCTCCTAAAATTAAACAGGGTTACACTGGAAAAAAAGATGGGGGGGGGGCTCAACAGTATCAGATCACCACATCAAATCTAATGTGTACCCTTACACTCCTTTCTCTTTTCATATACATCATTGCACATACACACACACACACACACACACACACACACACACACACACACACACACACAGAGTATGTCTTAGAGTTTTCTTTCAACATACTTAGTAAGGTAAGCTGTAAAATACTGAAAATTAAGCAATTGTGCCCTACAAATGAAGATGACAATGTGATGATGACACTGGTCACATTTTCTGAGCTCTTACTAAGTGCTGAGCACAATGCTAACTATTTTACTGCATTTTTTTCATTTAATGCATTGCCTATTGAAGTGTATATAAATCTCTAAGGAAGAAGAATGTCATGAATAAACTCAAGAAGAATATAAATTTAATACTCCCCAAATCTTGTCAAAGCTGGAGAGATTAATTATTACCCTCTTATATGGATGAAAAAGACTTTATAAAACTCTTTTTTTTGGGGGGGGGGCGGGAGTTTGGCCTAGTGGTTAAAGTGCTTGCCTAGCATGCATGAAGACCCGGGTTCGATTCCTCGGTACCACATACATAGAAAAAAGCCGGAAGTGGTGCTGATGCTCAAGTGGTAGAGCTCTAGCCTTGAGAAAATCCAAGGACAGTGCTCAGGCCCTGAGCTCAAGCTCAGGACTGGCAAAAAACAAAAACAAAAAATTCTTTTTTAAAAAAATATTTATGGAAGTGGTGCTGTGGCTCAAAAGGTAGGATGATAGCCTTGAGCTGAAGAGCTCAGGAATAATGCCCAGGCCCAGAGTTCAAGTCTCACAACCTATTAAAAAAAAGAAAAAGAAATAAGGCTTAGATAAAAAATATTTATTTACTTATTTATTTATGCAGTGCTAGGAATCAGACCAAAGGTATGCCCATGCTAGGCAGACATTTTGCTATTAAATGATATTACCAGTCTTAAACATCCGCAAGAAAAATCAGCTTAAAATCTTGTGTAAGAAAGGATGTCATGGGAGCTGGAAGTGTAGCCTAGTGGTAGAGTGCTTGCCTAGCATGCATGAAGCCCTGGGTTCTATTCCTCAGTACCACATACACAGAAAAAGCCAGAAATGGTGCTGTGGCTCTGGTGATAGGGCACTAGTCTTGAGAAAGCTCAAAGACAGTGCCTAGGCCCTGAGTTCAAGCCCCAGGACTGGCCCCCCAAAAAAAAAACCCAAAAAAGAAAAGATGTTCACTGCCCAGAGAACGAGGTTCGTGACATACAGTTCCTCAAATTATATCTCCATTGAAATCATTCTAAAATTTATATTCCAGACAGACTTCTGAGTTCTAGACCTATATATCCACTTAGATAGCTCAAAAACAGTTCCAACTGATCAAGCCTAAGATTCATGACATATCGTACTACCACACACACACACACACACACACACACACACACACACACTTGCTTTTTCTCTGTGGTACCATTTTGTGACTGGTTGTGAGAACCTCAGTCAGATCTAATAGTATATTAGATCTTAACCTTAATTGGCTATCCTTAATTTAAGTTTGTGAATATCTCTAAATTCTCTCCATTGCTTTTCATTTTTTTTATTGCCTGAACACTAGTCTAAATACTATGCATGTCTTACACAGACTATTGTAATATGCACTTACTGGGTCTTAGCTTCCTATCCAAGTAAATACCAATCTCTTCTTCATGTTGTGGCTAAATAATCTTTTCAAAGTGTAATCTCACCACTTTCCTCCTAGGTTAAAAACACAATGGACTGGGTGTTGGTGGTTTGCCCCTGAAATCCTTACTATGCAGAAAGCTGAGGTCTGAGGGCCCCAGTTCCAAGCCAGCCCAAGCAGGAAAGCCTATGAGATTTTTACTTCCAAAAACCCAAAGTGGAGTTATGGCTCAAAGTGGAAGGGTACTAACCTTGAGTTAAATAAAAGCTCAGGCACAAGGCACCCGCCCTGAGTTCAAGCCCCACCAATGACAAAATAAAACAAACAAATAAACAAAAATCCTCAATGGAAAGTCTTACATTTTAGCATAAAATAATCCACATTCTTATCAAAGTTTAGAACCCATACATGGCTCCTCCTTGAGCTTATCACAGGCTCCTTTTCCTCTCAGCTTTCAGTCACACAACCTTTCATTACCATCAAACAAACCAACTTTTCTTCTACCGCAGAGCCTTTGCATGAGCTATAGATTTTATCGAAAATGCTGTTCCCTTTATCTGGTAATTTCCCCTGTACCTTAAGCACTGATCTTAAATATCAGCTGGCTAATAATGTCCCTGGCATCTAGTTCATGTTCCTTTATTACACCCCACCATAATGCCATGTTCCACTTCTTCACACCTTTACCACAAATTTAATGTAAAATGAATTTTAATTAATTTTTAAAACACATTCCTTCAATTTGATTGCAAGCTCTTAGACTTCAAGGGCCGGTGACGTGCTAGTGCCAGCTTGTATTGGCTTGTAATTGCTAATTAGGTCAATATCTTCTAATCCTGTAGAATACTGAGAGCTTCAGAGTTGCTCTGATGGGAGTATTTATGTCACCAAAATTGGCAAGTGCTAATAATAGAGATTTTTGTTCCTGGAAAGTCACATATTAAACATGCACAAGGAGTGACAGAGTTTCATTTCCTCATTAATATATCTCCAGCACCTATAACATGATCCACTACCTCGAAGATGTATAATAAATATTCATTGAATATTTCAAAATATAGCTGCTATTTTTCTTCTTTCCCAGGCATTTCTTTATTTGGAAAACTGGGTTACCTTCCAGTATAGTATTCAGAGCTGATGACCTAACTGAGGTGTGTGACACATGAGAAGGACCCGTTCCCCAGTGGCCAGTGAGTCATGCCAGGAAATATATAAATCCTGACCCCAGATAGTATCATCTTTCCCACCACTCTTGCTCCTATTTTTTGCAACATTAAAAGTGGTAACAATTTTCCAGAAGTTGACATATACAACAATATATATAAACACAGATCTAGCACATATATGTGGAATGTATATACATATATGCATATATGAGGAATATATGTAAATACTTGTATACAGGCAAATGCTGAACTTTTTGGTGGAACTTACAAAATGATAAAATACCTTTTGTATTTTCAGCAGCAACAGAGGGGGTGTGGGTGAGTAATGTGGGAAAAATCATGTGGTATGAAATATAACCAGGATTGAAATCTTGGCTTTATGAGTCTGTCCTGCAGACCAGAGCTGCAAAATGGTCACTCCAAGATTAACTACCTTGATAGAAAATAAAATCAATTTATGCAATTCTGGCCCAAAAGAGCCAAGAAAGCTCAGTAATAATCTGGTGGGAGGACAAAGGCAGTTCTTAAGAGTCAAACAATACCCGTTGTTTAACTGTTATGCTGTCCTCCAGGTTTCAGCTCACTGAGCATTGCTATGATTTATAAGATGATAGATTTTCACGTGGTACTTCCTCAGATGCCATCTCTGTTTAAAATACAAGAGTTCTCCATGTCGTGAGAAAGGGTATCAATGTTTGTGAAGTTACGCACCTTCTGTCTGGTGAATATAATAGAACCCTTCTATTAATCACAATAAAAATCATTTAATAAAAAAATACAAGAGTTCTTTCAAAGCAGGGGGATCTTTTCAGTTAATTTTTGTGTAGTTTCCAAGTAATTCTATTGGGCTAGTCTGGGAATGAAGAACAAAGAACGTGAAACAGAGTAGCACTGACACTGATTTGTTTACCAATTAGTGTGTGGCTGTGTGTGTGTGTGTGTGTGTGTGTGTGTGTGTGTGGCGTTTACTCAAGTCCTGAGTGTTGTCCCTAAGCTAATTTGCTAATGGCTAACATTCTACCACTTAAATCACAGCCCACTTCATGCTGTTTTCGTGATTAATTGGAGCTATTACCCTTATGGACTTTCATGTTCTGGCTGGCTTTGAACTGTGATTCTCAGATTTCAACCTTCTGAGTAGCTGGGATTCTAGGGCATGAGCCAGTGGTACATGGCAAAAATAAACGGTATTGGCTGACCATTCTTTTCATTTCTGAAATTCCAGGACTTATAAGAAATATTTTTGTCTGTTTGTATGAAAAAAATCAAAACAACTCATTAGTTTTAGAATGGGGCTCTTGCCAAAGTCAGCCCTCTCCACTGACAGAGTTCTCAATGTGTCAAGCATTGCTTCTGAGTCATACCAATCATTTCCACTATTGAAAGTGCAGCTGTCATCTCTCAGGCATTTCCAAGGTCAAAAGCATTGAAAACATGCAGGAAAGTGGAGACGAAGCCTTACATTCCACCTGTAGAAATCAGAGAAAGTGAAATTAGAATCAGGTCTATGAAAATCACTTGCTATTTCAAAGCTTAGTGGTGTTAGGAAAATAAATTAGCTTATCAAGATCTCAAGTAGGACAAAAAAAACCTCCTCTTTCTTTCTAGGCAATCTTTCTGCTACAAAAGTAGACTCAAATCAATAACTATTGTTAACTCCTCTAGACCAATAGGCACTAGTTGCCTTTGACATAAACACCCTCCAGCAGCGAGAGTCCAGAGTTCTAACAAGCCAGTTTTCAAAGCTTATACTATATATAGAAAAACACACTGGCAACCTTGGGGAAGAGAGTGGGTTGCTAACACTCACCATTTTTCTGTGTCTCCGTTAAGCAGAAATTAAACAGCAGAAATGTGGCTTCAAAACAAAAACCAAGTTAGTAAGCTAGGGGAGTAAAAGTGTAGCTGGATAGTGGCTATAGGAAGTAATACTTAAGGCTGGGGGTTTGGCCTAGTGGTGGATTGCTACCATGCACAAAGCCCTGGGTTTGATTCCTTGGTACCACATACATAGAAAAAGCCAGAAATGGGGCTGTGACTCAAGTGGTAGAGCACTAACCCTGAGAAAGCTCAAGGACAGTGTTCAGGCCCTGAGTTCAAGCCCCAGGACTGTCCAAAAAAAGAAAAGAAAAGAAAGTAATACTGAACTCTATGTTTCTTAAGCAAAAACAAAACCAAAGAAAAGTGCCCAAGCCTGTATGTAATTCTAGCTACTCAGGAAGCTCAGATCTATGGATCACAGTTTGAAGCCAGCTGAGACAGCAAAGTTCATGAGACCCCTCTTATCTCTAGTGAAATTCTAGACAGAAATGAAGCTGTGACTCAAATGGTACAGTGACAGTCTTAAGTACAAAGGCATAGGGACAGAATCCAGGCCCCAGTACTGGAATAAAAACAAAACAAAACAAAAAAAACAAACAAAAAAAAAAAAAGAAAAGACAAAAAAACCTTGATCTGATTGACATAGCCCAAAACTACCTCACAGAAGCAGGACATGTTCTGGTCTTTCCTTCCACCATCTCAGAACTGTTTTCTTTTCCTTTTTAAAAATTTTTAAAAAATTTAATTCTATTTTATTGTAAAGATGATAGGCAGAGGGGTTACAGTTACATAAGTAAGATAATGAGTACATTTTTTGTTGAACATCGGTACACCTTCCATGTTTTCTCCTACTTTCTTTACCCCCAATTCCCCTCCCTGCCAAATTATAAAGTTCATTTCCAACATATTGTCTTGTGAGTATCGCTGTTGCATTGATTCACCTTTTGTCCTTTGTCTCATGATTTTCTTATTCCCCTCCACTTCTCCAAATCAGATAAACATATATAGAAGACACGGTACCAAAATAAAAAAAACCTGCCTACAGGGGATGAACCAAAGGAAGAAAAAAAAAAGAACTAATAAAATAAATAACCTCACACAATACATTAAAAACAACAACAACAAACCCAAACAATCATGATCACAAATAGGGCAAAACTGTAGCTACCAGCACAACCATGTTCATTGCAGCATTATTTGACATAGCTAAGATATGGAGCCAACCCAGGTACCTCTCAGTAGATGAATGGATCCAGAAAATGGTATATATACACAATGGATTTCTATACTTCCATCAGAAAGAATGAGATCACTCCATTCATAAGGAAATGGAAAGACTTGGAAAAAAATTCTTATTAAGTAAAGTAAACCAGACCCAAAGGAACATAGGCTCAATGGTTTCCCTCATTTGCAATAATTAGTATATGTCTAGGATAGTCCTAGCAGAGGATCACAATAGCTCAATAGCTATGTACATATGACCGTATAAAATGATGCTAATCTTTTCCCTTTTTTTCTTTTCTTTTTTTTTTTCCTTCTTCCAGTCTCTGGAAAGAGCCTTTATATGGGTCATGCTATGAACAAATTATTTGCACAGGTCCAAGACATTGGATAAAAACAGAAAGGGACCAGGATTGTGTCTCTCTGTCCAGCAGCAAGCAATTAAGAATCCCACCCAGTTCACTTCAGCAAGTGGATCTAAGTTCCATTGCTCATGAGAGACATTCACTAAGCAAGCTGATTAAGGCTCCACATTCCTGGTCTTTGACAGTAGGCATATGGCACCTCTTGGATTGACTGCAATCCAAGACTAAAGGAATGAATACTACCACCAATCTGGTTGGTGAGACTCCTCTATAATCAAACTGAACCCATAGGGCACTAGCCAGCACAACCTAGCATGTAGACATGAGTACAACTGCCCAGAAGAGAGTTTACTAAGTCAAAGAGAATAAGAGCCCAGCTGACTCTCTTGCTAAGCACATGAGAATGGCCACTGGAGAGTTTTCCTGTCAGGGGTAAGATGTGGATGGGCTTCAAGAGCTGTAGAGTGTTTCTTGACACTATGTGTGTTTGAATTTCTCCAAATGCCACCTCACACACAAGAAAACACCCGACCTTTATTAGAATTCGAGGAGAATAGCCCAATCTCTGGAAATTTCTGCTACTTCACAGGATCTGCACTGTTTTCTTCTCGCAGCTTCCCCTGGTACGTATGATATCTTACACTGAGAAAGAAAACACTAAGCATTACAATCTCAGAGAGTTCACAGAAGACTGTGAAAGTCTGAATAAAATGCTAAATATTTAAATAAAGTAAAAAGTGCTTGGAAGGCTTGGCTTCCTCGCAAGGTTTTATTCCACTGTGGTCCTTGTTAAACATAGTTGGCTCTCTCTCTCATCTGAGAGGAAATAAGCGAGAAACTCACCAGACAGACAGCGAAAGTCACAAGAACCCAATAATCAAATTCCTAAGTAAAGAAGTGGCTGAAGCCGGGAGTTTGGCCTAGTGGTTAAAGTGCTTGCCTAGCATGCACGAAGACCTGGGTTCGATTCCTTGGTACCACATACATAGAAAAAAGCCGGAAATGGTGCTGAGGCTCAAGTGGTAGAGCTCTATCCTTGAGAAAGTCCAAGGACAGTGCTCAGGCCCTGAGCTCAAGCCCAGGACTGCCAAAAAAAAAAAAAAAAAAGTTTCTGAAGTGGCTGAAATTTCAGGTGAAGATTTACCAAAACACTACTTTTAGGGACCATCAAGATAGTAGGTGCTAAATCAAACACAACCTTCTGTTGTGAAGTAATTAGAAAGAAAAACTTCACATAGTAAGTACCACAAAGAAAAACCTCTTGCTCAACTTCTGTGATAAAACTTTATTTTTCTTTTTTAAGATTCTACTTTAAAATCACATATTTGTTTTTCTGTGCCTGCCTTTTCTGTCTACCATCATCTCCAAGTCTACCTATGTTGTCACAAACAAAAGGATTTTATCCCTTTGTTGCTGTGCACAAACCACATTTCCATTACCCATTCATTGCTTGACAGAAACCTAAGTTGTTGCTATTTCTTGGTTAGTGTGAGTAGCCAATAAACATTCAATAAACATTGAAGTATAGATATCTATTCAATATACAGATTTCAACAAGTTGTTAAAAGCTGAAAGCATGAGTATAAATCTGGTACACCAAAAAATACTAAAGTGCAGATTTATAGCTATATAGCAAAACCAGAAAGATATGAATAACTCGTTATTGTACTTCAAAGAAAAATAAGAACAACTGAGACCAAAAATTAGTAGATGGTTAAAAAAAATAATAAAGATCAGTAAAGAAATGAATAAAACAAACTGGGCACGGTGGCTCACACCTGTAATCCTAGCTACTCAGGAGGCTGAGATCTGAAAATCCTAGTTCAAAGCCAGCCCATGTACTAAAGAACATGACTCTTATCTCCAATTAATCACTAGAAAAATGGGAAGTGGGGCTGTGGCTCAAGGGGTAGTGTGGTAGCCTTGAGCTGAAGAGACCAGAGACAGCACCCAGGCCCAAAGTTCAAGCCCTATGAGCCACAAGAAAGCAAGCAAGCAAGCAAGCAAGCAAGCAAGCAAGCAAGCAAGCAAGCAAGCAAGCAAGCAAGAAAGAAAGAAAGAAAGAAAGAAAGAAAGCCAATACAGAGGAATAACAATTGATTTTTGAAAAGCAAAACAAAAATAATGCACTCTTAGCTAGACTAAAAAAAAAATAAAATAAAAGACCCAAAATCAGAGACAAAAAGGAGACATCACAGAAATATCACTACAGATTACTACAGACTATGATTTTTTTATATTGATTAAGATTTTTAATGAAGGCAGAGAAGCAATCCTTTAGTACTGATGAATTTTTTGATCAAATGATATTATTTTCCATACTTTACAGTTATTATTTCTCTTTTTATTTTGTTCTTCAATTCCCCAAGAATGATATTCTTCCTTGTCAAATGTACCCTTCCTGGCTAACTTTATATTTCTTTTTTTCACATTTTAAAAATTTTTTTATTTTTAAGAATTTTTTTAACATTGATTTTTATACCATATTTTAAATGTCATGTTCAGATTAATATGACATAAAACCCTCAGCTTAATTTTAATTATGTTCTAAAATCTAAGTGCCAGTGATTGTATATAGAGATTCCCTTCTTGAATACAGACCATGATTTTTAAAAATCCCATATACTGAGAAATTTCATAACTAAGAAGAAATGGACAAATTCCAGGACATAAACATTGTACATAGATTTAATCATGAAGAAACACAAGACCTGAATGTTGAATAATGACATTCATTCAGTATTAAAGAATCTCCCAGAAAAACCCAGGACCAGATGTTTCCACTGCTGAATTTTACACTTGAAGAATTAGCATCATCTTTTAAATTTTATTCCTAAAAGTTGAAGATGAGTGCTGCACATTGGTGATTCATACCTGTAATTGTAACTATTCAGGAGGCTGAGAACTGAGCATTGTGGTTCAAAGCTAGCCTAGGTTAAAAAGCCCATGACACTCTTCTTTTTTTAATTTAATTTTATTGTTAAGGTGAGGTACAGAGGGGTTACAGTTACATATATAAGATAGTGAGCACATTTCTTGTTGAACATGGGTACCCTTCCCTCATTTTACTCCCACTTCCACCCCAACCTCCTCTCAAGTTGGAAAGTTCATTTCCAGCATGTTGTTTTGTGAGTATCATTGTTGCTTTGGTTTGACCTTTATCCTTTGTCTCACTATTTTGTTGTTCCCCTTTCCCTTCCACAAATCAGATAAATGTATATACAAGATGCAGGGTACGAATATCAAATGCAGTGGCAATAGGAGGTAAACCATAGGGGGAAAAACAAAAGAAGAACTTTACATAGTATATTTAAAAACAACAACCACGAAGAGAAACCTCTTATTTCCATATCTTGGAGTTCATTTAGCTTAGCATCATCTTACATGGTCATATGTACATAGCTGTTGAGCTATAGTGATCCTCTGCTAGGACTGTCCTAGACTTATACTATTTATTGCAAATGAGGGAAACCAGATGCTTCCCAGTAGATGAGTGGATCAAGAAAATGTGTCATATATACGCATGGAATTCTTTGCTTCCATCAGAAAGAATGACATTGTTCCATTTGTAAGGAAATGGAAAGACTTGGAAAAAAGTCATATTAAGTGAAGTAATCCAGAACCTATGTCACTTTTATCTCCTCTATTAACCACCAAAAAGCCAGAAGTGGAGCTATGTCTCCAGAGGAAGAGCACTAGACTGTCAAAGAAGCTCAGAGACAGTGCTCAAACTCTGAGTTCAAGTTCAAGGACTTGTACAAAAAAAATTGAAGAGAAAGAAATTCTTTTAAACTCATTTTACTAGGCCAGCACTCTTCTGCTACCAAAACCAAAGATACAAAGAAAATCAACTGGTTAGTATTAAATATGGCTACAAAGATCTTTATCAAGATAATAGCAAACCAAGTCCAATAGCAAATCCAAAGCATAATTCACTGTGATCAAGTGGAATTCGTTGTAGGATGTCATGTTCCAACATAAGCAAATCAATAAATGTGATACATCACAACATTACAAAAGATAAAAATTCATATATCTTCTCATTTGCTGCAAAATTCAATGTCCCTTCATGATTAACAATTCTGAACAAATTATTTATTGGAGGACTATATTTCAACACACAAAAAAGTCTATACAACAAGACGACAGCTAAATCTGGAAAAGCTCAGAAGCTTTCTCACTAAACTCTCGATCAAGATAAGAATGGCCACTTCGAACTTTTTTTTTTTTTTGGCCAGCCCTGGGCTTGAGCTCAGGGCCTGAGCACTGTCCTTGGACTTTCTCAGGGCTAGAGCTCTACCACTTGAGCCTCAGCACCACTTCTGGCTTTTTTCTATGTATGTAGTACCAAGGAATCGAACCCCGGGTCTTCATGCATGCTAGGCAAGCACTCAACCACTAGGCCAAACTCCCAGCCACACTTGGAACTTTTATCGGACAAAATATAGAAACTTCTACTCAGAACAATCAGGCAAAAGAAAGAAATAGAGTATCCAAGCTAATGAGGAGAAAGTCAAGATGTCACTGCTGGCAGACAGCATGATTTTATGCATAGAAAGCCCTTCAAGTGTACCAAACAATTCAAATTAATTAATAAATTCAGTAAAGTTACAGGATATGAAATTGGTATGAGAAAAACTTAATAATGCCTATGTAGGCCAATAGTGAATTATCTGATAAAAGAATCAAGTAAGAAGTTGTATTTACAGCCAGGCACTGGTGTTTTACATCTGTAGTCCTAGCACTCAAGAGGTTGAGATCTGAGGATTGAAGTTCCAGGCTCACTCAGGCAGAAAAGTCCATGTGACTCTTGTCTCCCAATTAATCACAAAAAGCCATAAGTGAAATTGTGGCTCAAGCGTTAGAGCCCCAGTCTTGAGGACAAAATCTCAGGGCCAGTGCTCAGGCCCAGAGTTCAAACTCTTAGGACCCACTAAGCTCTGGGACCCACCAAACAAATAAATAAATAAATTGCATATATAGTAGCTACAGAAAATGAAACACTCAGGAACAAGTCTATCCAAAGAAGTAAGAAATTTATAAAAATAAAATTATATAACATTGATGAGAAAAAAATGTGAACAAGAAACCAGCTGTCTGTGGTCTATAATCCCAGCTAGTCAAGAGGCCAAGATCTGAGGATCATGGTTTAATGCCAGCAGTGGCAGCAAAGTCCATAAGACTCTTATCACCCAATTAGCTACCAGAAAACCTGACATAGCACTGTGGTTCAAAGTGGCAGAGTACTCGTCTTGAGCAGGAAAGCTCAAGGATAGTGCTCGATCCCCAAGTTAAAGCCCTACAACCAACTTAAAAAAAAATACACAGGATACATAAAAAATGGTCAGCTCTCAATCTTATGGAACCACCCTCATTCACATGGTAGATGTTACTGACCAAGACACTGTTAGAAGGCACAGGACCATGATTGGTTTATGGGTTTGCCTTTTCCACTTCCAGGTAAAATACACAACTGCAAGGTCAATGTTCTATTTGTAATCGTCAGCATCTTTTCAGAACTTTCAGGTGGCATCCAGTGAGCCCTCACTCAGTGATTACTGAATTGAACTGGTTTGAAGTAATTTAGAGGAAAGACAGAACCTCAGCAGCTGCTCAGATGAATAGTGAGCAGCTCATGCATACTTCCAATAATAACAGCTAATATTCTGTCTTGAGCATCTACACTGTTGAAATGTAGTCTGTCACATAGCTTGACACACTATGGACTATTAATACCTCCATTTAATGGGTAAAGAAAAATGCCTCACATCATGTAATTACTAAGCAGAAGAAATGGGATTCGCTAATTTAAAAAAAATGGAACCAAGGTAAACCCACATACAGCACAATAAACCTAATTTGAAAACAAACAACATTCACAGATCTGAAAAGACCCCTTCCATTCACATCTTTTCCAAAGCTGCTGAATTTTCCTAGCTGAAGGTGTACTTCTGTGTAAAAGTTTGAACCTCTCATCGCCAGTTTTATATTTAATACCTTTCCCACTTGTATCTATGTTGTTTGACTTATCAAAATGGCAGAGCTTTTCCCAAATGGTTCTAGAAAGTCACCTTTCTCCAAGTCTTATCTTCTCCCTGATTATTGAGGAAGAAGGGTTTATAAGCTATTTTCCTCCCTCAAGCCACCTTGAGCACACAGTTCCCATCATATGGCTATGGGGGAGGTAAGCAATAATTGTTGATGTTGATGTGTACTTTTGTTTAAAGGAATTGGAATGAAGTGTGCCTAAGGAAAAAAAATTCTTTCCATTTTATTTTAGCTTTTTGGTGTGCAAAAATTTCATTATCTCCAAACCACAGGAACCAGAATCACATCTGGCAAGGGAAATAAAGTGTGAGATGTAAGAAAAGAATAGATTAGGAGAAGCTTTGAAAACAGGCAGCTGAGTTCAGATTTGATGTGGCTGGGAAATAAAGATCCCTTGAGAGTTTTGAGTATGGAAGTGACGTGATAGAAACCTTGATTAAGGGAAATGAAATACAAGTAGGACAAATTGAAGGGAAGGACTAAAATCTGAGAGGAATCAGTGATCCGGGCTCCAGGGAACTGGGGAAGCAAAGATAATAACAGAGAGAGCTAGCTTTCTATATCAATTAACTAACAGCCAGGTGCTAGAAGCTCATGCCTGTAATTCTATGCACTCAAGAGGCTGAAACCTTGAGGATCTCAATGTTTCTAAGGCAGAAGAGAGAAAAGGCCAAAAGCATTCATCTCCATTTAATCAACAAAAAGCTAGACTGGTGGTATGGCTTACATAGTAGAATGGGAAGAGACAAACTGAGCAAGATCATGAGGCTCTGAGCTGAAGTAGTACAAGCTCTAGAATCCCATGTGCCCTCTGTCTCACCACATACACATAAAGACAAATTAGCCTATACTCACGCCTACCTCTAACTCACCTTGCTACCAAGTTACTAGACAAGATTTTTTATGCCCTTACTGCATTTGGAAGAGCAAAAATAAAACATAAGGAGCTGAATATTAATAATAAAATTTCACTTCTTCCAGGCACTGATGGTTCATGCCTATAATCCTGGCTACTCCGGAGGCTTCAATTATAGGATCCCAGTTCAAAGTCTGCTTGAGCAAGAAAATCTGGGAGGTTCTTATCAACAGCTAACCAATAACAACAACAAGCTGGAAGTACGGCTGTGGCTCTAGCCTTGAGCACAAAAGCTCAGAGACATTGCCCAGGCTGATTTCAAACATCAGGTTCAGTAAAATAATAATAATAATAATAATAATAATAATAATAATAATAATAATTCATTTTGTGAGCTTTGGGGGGTTTAAGTGCCCTACTGAACAAACAACTTTATCGTGAACATGTAGAACAGTTTGCTGGGTAGAAATGGATTTCGGAGGGAATTTACATTAGGCCCTTAGTCACACAGTAAACAAGCACAACGAAAACAGAGTTGTTTTTAAAAGCAACCTCATGAAAAGAAGAATGCCGATGATGGAAGATAAATGGCCACCCATGAAGCAACTCACCTCCAGCTGGAGTTTTCCTCACTCACTGCTTCACATGACTTGAACAGGGTCCAAGTCAGCTTCTGCAACCAGAAGGCTGCCCTGCGTGGCATTCTCCAAAACAATCATCACTTAGCTCCATACACCCTGTGCCAATCATTTTCTATTACTATGAGTGGAATTTCACAAAGTGAAGAGACTCAAAATTTATCTTCATTCAAGTTTAGATCCGAAAAGAGCCTGAAAACTTTTAAACTTGCAGTTTAAATCTTATGGAAATTATGGGCCAGAGGTGTGGCTTAGTGGTTGAGTACTTGCCTAGCATGCATGAAGCCCTGGGTTCAATTCCTCTGTACTACACACACAGAAAAAGCTGGAAGTGGTGTTGCAGCTCAAGTGGTAGAGCTCTAGCCTTAAGAAAGCCCAAGGACAATGCCCAGGTCCTCAGTTCAAGCCTCAGGACTGGCAAGAAAAAAAAAAATGTATGGAAATTAAATGGCACAGTGTTAAGATGGCTTTCATGGGTGAAAAGCCCAGAACTCCACCTACTGCCTCCCCAGACCTCCTTGCTTCCCCGGCTTTCATACACTGCCGCACAACCTAAGGCTCCCTCGTGACCTGGGGTGCAGAGGAATAAAATTGTAAGTTATAGAATAATCTTTCTGTGTCTCCTCTTTTCCTCTCTCTCCTGATTCCCTTCTCCCTCCCTCCCTCTCACTCCCTCTCTCTCCTTTTCTTTCTCCTTCCCTCTGTATCCCTGAATGTTCTGGAGATCCATATTCTACAAATATGATAGAATGATACTAAGTTCAACAATCAATTTAAATGCTTTAATAAGGCAAACTGAGCAACTGGAGAAATACAGACCGATCAGCCTGAAAATAATGGGCGCAATCTATGAGCCAAAAATTCCCCATCCAGGCATGTGTTCCAGACCAATGTTGTAACTAGTATTTGTGGAGGGGATAGGAGTGGATGAAATAGACTAGACTAAACTGGATAAAATTAAATATAAAATAAGGTTGTTATTTTGATATATATAGTATAGATAGATAGATGATAGATATAAAGCACAAATTTTGCTATGTTAAGACAAGAAAATGTACAAGAATACCATTAATCATTATTTATGAATACTGCACAATTAGAAGAAGATAAATATGTGATGACCTATTCTTGACACATTATTCCACAAAGCAGTTGCATTGAATGAATCCAAAATTAAATTGCTGAAGCCCAACATGCAACTTTGCAAGTTGCAAAGTAATATGCAAAGTATACTTGTATTTATATCAAGTGTGAAGAAATGTTTGCATGTTGCAAAATGTGTATACAGACACCGTGTGAAATAAAATTGAAGAAATGTTTGTCTGAGATGGGAGGAATGGAACAGAGTACTAAATTTAAAAAATCCCTTCAAGTTGGGCACTATTGGCTCATGCCTATAATCCTAACTGCTCAGGAAGCTGAGACCTGAGGGTTATGGTTCCAAGCCAGCTGAGACAAGAAAGTGCCTCATATATCCAGTTAAACACTGAAAAGAAAAAAAACAAACTGGAAGTAGAGTAGGTCAAACTGGCAGAGCTCTAGCCTGGAGCAAAAGAGCTCAGGGACAGTGCCTAGGCCCTGGGTTCAAGGTCACTGACAAAAACAAATAATAGCAACAAAACCCCCCACAAAGAACTTCTCTAAAGTATACCTATCCGAATGTTAAGACAGATCCAAATAAAATGATGTCCTTTGATTTGTTATTATCCTAGTTTTTGTTGTTGTTGACTAACACATATTTATTTAAGTCATAGGAACTGACCTGAAGCCAAATGATGGATTGCTGATATTCCTGGACTAAACCAACCAGAGTAATACACTGCTAGATTTCAAATGTAGACTTCCTTCTCCATGCTCCGAGCTCAGGATCTGTTTGCAAATGGAAGGATTTCCATTAATTTGGTCCTAATTTTAGTCATTTACCTTTACCTGAGAGACATTTTTCTCCACAGTCTATCAAGGCCACATCTGCTCTGGCCAAAAATAGCACCTCGCTAGTTCCATGAATACCAAGCTGTGACTCTGCAGCTTGCCACTGGGCTTTGTTTTCCAGGTTTGCTTTGAGCGTTGAAGCAAAATGTTAAGTCATAAAGCAATGATGTACATAGGAGAAAAGAGAGCAAGAGGGAGAGAGACTGGGTGACACAAATAAAGACATTGAGATAGCAAGAAAAACAGCGATAGACACAGAGAGAGAACAGAAGGAACAAAATAGACAAACTCACAGAAAGCAAGCAATTTTCATCAGAATAACAATGAGAAAAGGGAAAACACGCATAAGGTTTATTTCAGATTATTTTAGTACTTGAAATAATTGCATTTTATGGCTTTTAATCCTAAATATGCAATTTATTAGGAAACGATTTGTGAACTTTTCCCCCTCTAGTCTCTTTTAAGATAAAAACAACAGGACAAATACTTGTACGGACTGGAAAATCTTAACATAAGCAGAGTGATGGCACTTTGAGAAAGTTTAAAACTGTGGTTTATCACTGGCTCCTTTAATACTCTCCGAGTTACATTAGATGCTTGCCCCTCCTTTTCTTCTTTCAAACTAAGTACTTCACCACAAGCTCTAGGTCAGTGTCTGCTTTTGAGGTAGGTAAGCTAAGGCATTTTGCTCTTGGAAAGGGTGGTATTGTCAGAAAATTAAGATAACCCTGGAAGTCTCAGGTCCAGAAAGGATTAGTTGTTGGCCAAAATGACGTGATTGTATCTTTTAGACATGTCCTCATATAGCCATGAAATACATTTTTTTTTTTAATGCTCAGGAGAACTCAGAAATCCCGCAATTAGATCAAGAGCAATTAGTCATCAGTGGTTCACACCTACAATCCTAACTACTGAGGAGGCGGAGATCTGAGGATTATGGTTTATAACCAGTCAAGGAAGGCAAAGTCTGTGAGGTTTTTTATTGACAATTATCCAGCAAAAGGCTGGATGTGGAGCTGTGGCTAAAGTGGTAAAGAATCAACTGTGGGGGAAAGAGCTAAGGCCTTGAACTCTGGCACATGCAAAGCCAGAAAGCACAAAAACAGACAGAAGAAAGTAAGAAGGGAGGGAGGAGAAAAAATGAGGAAGGGTGGGAGGAAGGGAGAAAGAAGGAAGGAAGGAAGGAAGGAAGGCAGGAAGGAGGGAAAGGGAAGATAAGAAATAAAGAAGAAAGAAAGAAAGAAAGAAAGAAAGAAAGAAAGAAAGAAGGAAGGAAGGAAGGAAGGAAGGAAGGAAGGAAGCAAAAGTAACAGCCACTAACATTAATTGAATGTTTGTTCATCTAAATGTATTATCTCCTTTATTCCTTGCCATCTTCTCAGGTAGGTTCCATTACCAGCCTCATTTCACAGATGAAAACCTGAGCAGTACAGGCCACTAACATATTTCAGGTTTTCTCGAATAGGTGGCTGAACCAGGAGTTAGATATTGGCCAGTTTCTTCAATCACCATTGGCCTCATAAGTGTCCTATGAAAGTCCAGTGATAATGTTAAAAATAAGTGCAAACAGCTACTGAGATAACAGAGTATCAAGTTATGTTAGGAGCTACGAGGCTCCTGCCTCAGCTCCAGAGACCAAGAGGGCTTCCATGGGCCACAGACGGTGAGACTACATCCCTAAAAGTCACAGCCTTACACTAGATTTCTTAGCAACTCAGAATACTTAGTTGAGGAATGGAATAGAGACTTTCAGGGCTCCTCCATTTCCTGTCCCATCTATATTATGGTCAATTTTCTTGCTATTCCATCAGCCTCTAGAGAATAAAAAAGGAGACAGACTCGGTGATGATACTCAGTAAAAGTTCTAAACTGAAGCCTGATTCTAGTATTACTATTTACTAACTACACGAACTTAATTTTCCCAGTCTTACATTTCTTGTCTAGGAAGAAAATACAAAGCTAGACTCAGAGAGATAAAGGGCACATATTTTCTCCCATGTACCAATCTTAGACCTAAAGTACAGTGTCCCCACACAAATGCATATAGAGACGAATATTCAAGTACGTAGTTCAATTGTCTAAAGCTTAGGATAGACAGGAACAAGACTTCTCCTCAGAGTAATCATTTCCAATAATTAACAGCTTCACAAAATAAATATAAAAAAGTTGAAAAGGATGGTAGCGAGCGTTGTTCATAACAGAGGGGTGGATGAATGCAAAAGGAAACAGGACAGATGTAGTCAGTGGGTGGAAGTAGGTACACGGAGGTGACTTGGGAATGTGAACTGAGGCTGAGGGGAGGATGGAAAAGGATGGGTGCAGTCGACATGTAGATATGGACATTAAATTGTAACCCTCCTGTACTACCTTTTCAAAAAATAATAAATAACTGTACAAGAACAGGCCTGAAGACCAACGGAATAGAACGAAGGACCCAGATATTAACCCACAGACCTATGGCCACCTAATCTTTGATAAGGGAGCCAAAAAATAGAATGGAAGAAAGACAGCCTCTTCAACAAGTGGTGCTGGCAGAACTGGTTAAGCACCTGCAGAAAACTAAAGTTGGATCCTTCTTTGTCACCCTGCATCAGGATTAACTCCAAATGGATCAAAGACCTCGAGGTAAAAGCAGATACACTGAAAACATTACAAGAAAGAATAGGAGATACACTAGGTCTCCTTGGCACAGGTCGAAACTTTCTTAATAAGGACCAAGAAACACAACAAATCAGAGAAAGGCTGGATAAGTGGGACTGCATTAAACTGCAGAACTTCTGTATGGCAAAGGACATAGCCAACAAATTAACTAGAAAGCCTACAGAGTGGGAGAAGATCTTCACTAACCATACAACGAACAAAGGCCTCATATATAAAATATATCAACAGCTCAAAAAATTGAATCACTCCAAAACTAATCTCCAAAGAAACAACCATCCCATTAAAAGATGGGCCAATGACTTAAAGAGAGTCTTCTCTTAAGAAGAAATAAGAATGGCCTATAGACACATGAAGAAATGCTTGACATCTCTGGCCATAAAAGAAATGCAAATCAAAACAACTCTAAGATTCCACCACACTCCAGTTAGAATGGCCAGGATCAAGAAAACTAATAACAACAGATGCTGGAGGGGATGTAGCCAGGAGGTATCACTACTACACTGTTGGTGGGAGTGCAAACTCATTCAACCACTATGGAAAGCAGTATGGTAGTTCCTCAAAAGACTAAACATAGAGCTCCCCTATGACCCAGCAATTCCACTACTTGGCATTTACCCACTCATCCAGAAACACGGGCATACTAAATCCACTAGCACAACGATGTTCATTGCAGCACTATTCACCATAGCAAAGATATGGAACCAACCCAGATGCCCCTCAGTTGATGAGTGGATCAACAAGATGTGGTATTTATACACAATGGAATTCTATGCTGCTGTCAGAAAGAATGACATCATCCTATTTGTAAGGAAATGTAAAGAATTAGAAAAAAATCATATTAAGTGAGTAAGCCAGACTCAAAGGAACATAGGCTCAATGATTTCCCTCATTTGTCCTAATCAGTAGAAACTTTGGGCTCTCCTCGTAGAGATTTACAATAGAACAAAACCTAGAAACATAAGGCCATATAGTATGACTGAAATGAAAGGACCTCCAGGATATAGAAACAAAAGCCATATAACGAGTGATTGTTGTCCTCAATGTACTATGTTATCTCTCATCTCTTTTGCTGTCCCTTGGTTATCTCATATTGTTACAGTATTTCTCCTGGTTATCTGATATATTTATATATGCATATTTGGTTATTTGAAGTCGGATAGGGAAGGGAGGAAAACAAGATGAGGGGCTGGGGTAGGGAGAGGGAAATGGGGACCAAGACATGAGAAAGGTTATCAATGTATGTGAAGTAATGTAACCCTTCTATTAATTACAATAAAAATATATGCAAAAGAAAAAATATGCTAAGCAATCTCAACATAGGTCTAGAGAACTTTGATAGCCTACACTGTAGACAGGTGAGGACTGTTTTGTTTTGTTCCCACAGTCACCGTGTCCATTACAATGCCATCCTATGTATGGCTATGAAAGAGCCTTCCTCGGCAGAATGATCATTCAGGTTTTTCTTTCTTCTTAAAACCCCCATCTAGAAGAGGATTGCTACTAACTGCCGAAAATCTCTACCAGTTCTGACCTTTTGCATTTTGGGGTCCCAGGTCTAGAAATTCGTTTTCTGCAGGAGCAGCGATACCCTTTACCTTCCTAATGTGAGCCCCAGCAATCACGAAGGGAATCCAATTACCCAGAGACAGCATTACAATACTGTCAAGTTCAGAGAAATGAGCATTTAGTTTTCTACCATCTCAGGACACACATGCAGCTTAGCAGGCGCCCTACTAGAAGTGGGGATGGAGGGGGTCAGACATTCTGACACCTTTGTTCTGGGTAATGCCAGATACATGCGGAATGCCAAGACAGCATGACCTTTCCTGGAGATTCTGGCCATGTGATATCATGTGACTGCCTCCCTGATAAGTATCACTTGACAACCATGCCAGTTGTGACCAGCTAAGGCAGGCTGTGAGCCCCATAGTCTCTGAGTTGCATTCTGGTTCTCTGCATTTGGGGTTGGTCTCTCTGTGCGTGACTCACAGCATGACTATGGCAGCTATAATGGAGGGAGGGGTGTGTAGCTTGTGGTCTTGTAGTAGCTGTGTGCCAGCGGAATACTCAGTCTCTCTCCTGGTCAGGACAATCTCCACTCCAAAGGAAGCCAGCCCTGACAGCTCGGGTCAAAGCCAGTCCGTGGAGAGCTGTGGCTAAGAGCTGTTTGGATCCATGTTCACACAGACAGGAAGAAAGCAATCAGGTGCTCCAGTCCCAGAGGACATCACATAAGTCACACCCCAACCATCCCTACCTCTGGGCTCTGACAGACTGTAGCAGATGACTGGAAAAATCCACATGCCATAACACAGGGCTGGATCAACAAGCCTCAAGATCTGTCGTAAGACCCGTGAGCTGTGGCACCAGCACAGTTGTAGTGAGATAAACATGGGTAGAGGGTAGCCTCTCAAATTCCAGTGCGGTAGGACACCCATCCATTATTCATTCTGTCTCTGCCCTAAATGTCTCTGTACTCATCTTTCCCTTGTGCATGGCTTACCTCTTTGGTGCCAGTTAACTTCTTCTGCCATTCAAGTCTCATTCAAATACCAATGTCATAGGCCTTGCATGTACCTAGCCTCCCCAATATGCTAGCAACAAGGCTGTGTTAGACTCTTGGCTTCAGGGGAGCCCATGTCTCTGTCTTCACCAATCTTTTATCAGTTCCTAGGAAATTGTCTAGCCAGATATGGAATCAGTAACCATCCGTAGAGGTAAGCAGTTCCTTGACTTATCAAGCCTGATGGGTAGGTGCTATCAAGGATTTTGTGCTCTGTGGTAGTGTTGAGATGAAGAGAGAGCCTGTAGTCATTTTCCATAAGGAAAAAGCAAAGCCTTCCATGAATTCTAGCCAGTCAACCTTGGTGTTAGAATTGGGTCATATGGCAAGTTCTCTTGGGCATATGTGGTTTCAGGACACCTTGGTCTTTTCTCTCGTGGAGGACTAAGAACTAACACCAGACTTACAGTTCTTGTGTCCTGGCATCCGTGTTTTCCTACAGCATTATTTTCACTAAGGAATGCTCTTGGTTAGAAGTTAAAAAAAAAGTAATTACAACCTATTAAAGTATATGGTGATTCAAAGGGATCAATTCTTTTTCTCAAATAAGAACAAATTAAGAGATATACAGTCCAGTCTTTATCTGGTAGCTTAGTCACACGGAACCTTGGTTCCTTCATCACTATGTTCTCTCTATTTAGCATTGAGCTTTCATCCCATGCTTGTTCTGAGATAGCTGCTGTATCACTAAGTGTCATGTCTTCATTCCAGTAAAGGTCTCGAACCCAGAGGAAGCCTCTGTTGGGTGCTGATGGCCTGTGTTTGACAGAGGGCTGGAGGGCTGGGGGCTGGGACCCATCAACTAATGGACCACAACAACTACTGCTACACTACAATTGCTCAATGACAAAACCAAGAAACCATCAAAATGCTACAAATAGGGCTGTGGCTCAAGTGGTAGAGCAATAGCTTTAAGGAAAAAACAAAAACAAACAGCTCAGGGACAACACCCAGACCCAGAATTCAAGCCTCAGGATGGGGACAAAAACAGACAAAACTCTTGCCCAAAATTACAAGTGAGGCGTACAGAACTGGAATCTTAAAGGCAGGTCCCTTATATGATGGCATTAAAATGATTTCAATTTCATTTTATTTTTAATAATATGGCCTCTCCAGTGCCTTACCCTCACCCCACTCTTTTCTTTTCCTTCCTTCCTTCCTTCCCTTCCTTCCTTCCTTCCTTCCTTCCTTCCTTCCTTCCTTCCTTCCTTCCTTCCTTGCTTTCTTTTTTGTGCCAGTCCTGGGGCTTGAACTCAGGGCCTGAACACTGTCTTTGGACACCTTTTGCTCAAGACTACCACTCTGCCACCCCAGCACCACTTACAGCTTTTCTTCAGTGTGTGGTACCCAGGAATTGAACGGAGTTTCGTGCTTGCTAGGCGAGCACTCTACCACTAGTCTGCGCTCCCAGCACCCCTATCCTTTACTTTAAGCTAACTTAAGGTAGTTTCTGTTGTTCTAAACCAAAGGCTCCTTATAATAAGAACACTCACCTTCTAACACCTTGCGTGGTCCAGCCAGACTCACCGCACTGTGTCTACCCTAGGTCAGATCAGCAGTCTGCCTCCCTCACAACCATGCAGTCTCTGCCCCACCCTCTCTCCTCATCTGAGGTGACCGAACAGTGTAGACATTATGTCATCAGCTTGACAGCATCTTCCTCCTCTTCACCTTCTGAGAGCGTCTGTGACACCCCCAATCCAGAGGAAGGCTGTGCTGGGCCCTGGTGGCCTGTGTGTGACAGAGGGCTGGGGCTGGGCCGTGGACCACACCAACGAGTATAACACAACTGCTGAATGATCAATGCAAAAAAACATGCTAGGCTTCCCAACGATCAGCACAGAGCTCAAACACAAACCAACTCATAGTTGTCTATACTCGCACACCAGCGGAGACCACGAAAGCCCAGCTATCCCACTCTAGAATTCCATCCCCACTAACAGCCTCAGGAATATTTTGTGGCAGATTCTAAGTTTTTATCTCTTATGTGATTATCTATTAGTCCTACAGCTGTAGCTCTCTTATTTTGGCCCTGGTCTAAATTCTTTTTCAATGCATCACTCCCTTAGGTTTGTATGAATTTTAAGCAGAATTTCTCCAAATAGGTTATCTTGCACCTTGCAAGTTTTATAGGTGCTGTAATGAGAAAACTTTTGGAATTGCCTGGTTAAAGATAAATAGCTTCCTCCTTGCCAGACACTGCAGAGATGTGAACATTCTAGGATGCCTGACAAGTATCTAAAAGAAAGATATAATATGTGGCTTTTGGGTTTTGTTTTTTTCTTTTTTGGTGCCAGACTTGGGGCTTATACTTGGGACCTGGGCATTGTTCCTGAATTTTTTTGGCTCAAGCCTAGTGCTCTACTACTTGATCCACAGGCCCCACTCGTGCTTTTTGATAGTTAATTATAGTTAAGAATCTCACAGATGTTCCTTCCCTGACTGTCTGTGAACTACAGTCCTTAGATCTCTCAGCCTCAAGAGTACTTGGAATTATAGGCCTGAGCCACCAGTGCCCAACATATGGAGCGTTTTTCAAATTTACTTAAACACTAAAGACATTAATCCTAGGCATATATGAAAAGTTTGGCAATCCAAAAGATAGGTTAGAGGAAGCTCTGCCAGAAGAGAGGAGGGAATGAGGCACACCCTAAAACCTACTTCCAGCTCTTCAAGTACCAAGGAACATATTCAGTAATGTGGGTTCTCTGATGTGGGCTCTGTGACGTACATCATGTCCAAAATTTAAGTGCTCCCCAAAGAATGCAGCCAGCTACTGAGGACCACAAAGCCCTCAATGGCTGAGTTATTCAGCACAGATATGCTCTTGTTTCTCAAGAGATTTTCATGGTAGACTTCGACTACCTGTGATTGTTCTCCGTCATCATCTCACTCACTTTCAACAGCAGCATCTTAGGTCATGTGGGAAGAGAGAGAAGGGCGATAACAGTTTTGGACCTTAATAATTTTCTTCTGGTCTAATATTCAAAGGAAGCAGTTTGGATTGATGAGAGAATGACCAGGCTACATTGACCTTAAATGAGCAGGTAGATACATGAACTAAAAATATATTTGTCTTATTTAGATTCACCTTAGTGAAAAGACCATTTGATAGGATGTATCAAGATATCCTTCCTACCAGCATGCAAATATGTCCCTAGAATATCTAGCATTGATTCAGCTGCCTCCTAAACATGAGTTTTCTGCAAGCATCCCGAACTGGCAACATGACTCTAGAAAAATTAAACATCCAGATTGCAATTGTTTTGACAAAGTTCAGTGTACAGGCCTTTTGGAGAGAAGAACTTGCTTTCCTGAGAGTCTTTTCCTCCCTTCCAGAGGTAAATAGGTCCAAGTTAAAAAGGAAAAAAATAATAAATTTATTTTTATCATAATTTAATGATATAACCTATGGTTCATGAAATCGGTTTTGGAGAAATCCATCTCCAAAAGTTCAACATTATCAACTATGTAACAACTTTTTCAAAAAATCATATTTATCCTCATGATAAATATTCCCAGACACTATTAATAAGGCTCATTACACAAATGTCATTCAGTCTTTAGATAGCTGATGTGATAGTCCAGCTGCATCCGCCACACAATTTCTGTTAATGTCTTCACCCTAGGACTGCAGAATATCACTTTATTTGGATACAGAGTTTTTGCAGAAGTCATCAAATTAAAATGAAATCATTATACTAAGTACTAATCTAATATAATGAGAGGGAATTTGTCACAGACATGAATGGATGGAAGACAATGTGAACAGACTCATCACGCCATCAATGAGCCAAAGAGAGAACGTGGAGCAAACCCTTCTCTCAGGAGAAACCTAACCTACTAAATTGATGTTGGACTTCTAGCCTACAGGTTGATGAGATAGTAAGTGCTCTTTTATAGTACTTTCTTTTAGCAACCCTGACAAACTAATATAGCTATTTTTCTGGCCAAAACTTAATATTTCAAAGTCCCAATTGACTCCTCTATAGAAGTAGTAGATGGCCTTTGAAACCACTTTAAACTCTGAATGTTAATGATCAAGAAAGAAGGTCACCACCCGTTAATTCTCTCAAGATCTTCTGAGAAGAACGCTTCTTTTTAGCTACAAGTGAAACCATCTTTGATTATCCTGTCTGGTCATCCTCATTCATAGTTCACTAATAAGTTTAGAAAGAAGGTTAAGGAGAAAAGATGGCTCAGAGTGATTTGTGATAGAAAGCTACAAACGTCTGAGTTCATATTTTTGCAAAAGAAACTCATCATTCAGAAAACCATTGCCTTAAAAGCGATTCTAAAGTAAGAATTAGGGTGGTGTTTAGATAAAAAACATTAATAAGGAGGACACAATTCTCTTAGAAAATTCCAAAAGTTCTAGGATCGCTGTTCCAGAAACTAGGTCTAGGACTAAATGCCTAAAAAAAATTACATACCACATGACATGGTTCTCCACAGCTGAACCTCTGTATAATAAACAATGAATACATAATTAATTTCCTCAGTTCATAACTCACTTCAGGGCTGTCACTAATTAAGGGGATTCGCGTGAAAAAAAAAACATGTTTTAGAGATAAATAACTATTCAGCTTCAGTGTGTCTCTATCCTGTCCCATCTTACCAATAAAACAATTATCAATGGTGACTTCTGCAATGTTAATCAGCCTCTGGTGAGCACGTATCATCTGAGTATAAACCCAGACCATTAACACATCTAGCAAGCCCTGGAATATAGAATGAATGCCAGAACCATAATGAGAAAGAGGTACATTTTGGCAATCAAAAGTGCAATTTTAAATGCTATAAACCAGAAGTGACATTCCAGCTCCTCTCCTCTGCACCTCATTGAATGCACAGTCCTCTGCCAGAGGAAATGGAAAGATGAGCATTCCAATCCACAATCTGATTGTATCATTGCAGACAAGGGTGACCTTCTGCAGTACCGGAAGAGCTGGCTCTGTGTCAACCAGACTAAAGTGAAAACCAGCATGCTTGGCAAACTTCAATCTAGCAGGCACACAGTGCATGTATTAGAATCCCAAAGACATAGAACACTTGGGCTAATTCAAAGAGGAAGATTTTTGTTAAGTGTTAATATATATATACATATATATATTAATAGAACCACAAGAATTTTAAAGCACCTTGGGCCCAGTGAGACCAGGAGAAGGAGGAATTGCCAAAATAGGAAGGAGAAAGCCACTTGGAAAGAGTGCTTCGAAAGGAGACATTGCTAAAGGTGGCTTCTCTAGGAAGAAGGGAAATGAAGAGTTAACTGCATTTGCCTCCTTGTCTTCAATTTTTTCTGCTAGGGCAGCCTACGGCTTTGCATTCAACTGATAAAAAAGCATATTATCTATTGATATGGTCCATACTGGCGGTCCTGAAGACCAAGGTCAACAGACCTTGGAAGGGTGACTGAATTCTATATGGCACAGTTAATGCCAACACACACGCTGAGGTATCTGCAAAGTTTAGGAGAGAAATACCTAAACTTTTGTTCACCACTTCATCTTCAGCTCCATCATATCAATATCAACCAGTTTCCTTGACTTGCTAGCACCATTGAAATAACCAATGATTCAGTGCCAAATGGGCAATACTCACTTACCGGTGACCTCACAAGCAAAGGGCACAGTTGCCTTCCTTTGAGACACAGTTGCAAAGAAAGTCCTCAGGCTTCTGTACCTTTCCCCAATCGCTCATGCATTTGTAAGTTTTCTTCTATTCCCCCAAAGGTCCAGTTATTTACATGAATGATTTAGAGCACACAGAAATGATCTCTACTTTCATTACAATTTACTATAAGCAATAAAACCCAGAAATAGCTATCTGGACAAGCTCTATAGGTCCAAGTATAGGGCAGGGGAGACAGAAGGCTTCTATGGTCTCTCTGGTCATGACACCCTCCCACCTTATCAGTGTGTTCACCAGCCAGGAAGCTCCCTTAGTCTCCTAGTATTTAGGGAAGTTTCATTCAGTTTGGGTGATTTACAGATCTTTGGCCATTGGAGAACTGAACTCAATCTTCAGTCCTATGTGCTTCCCCTGGAGGTAAAAATGGCGGCCAGAAGTTAGTAATGCTATCTCATCCTATAATCAGGTTTCTCTCGAGAATACTTATCCTAAAACAATCTAAGTAAGCCTGCTTCAATCCATTAAAAGTAATAAAAATAACAACAACAACAAGATCTCATAATCCTCTTAGAAAATTCCCGAAGTTCTAGGATCGCTGTTCCAGAAACTAGGTCTAGAACTAAATGCCTAAAAAAATATTACATACCACAGTACCTGGCACATAACAAACACATAACATGTATCTATGAATAAATAATGAACACATCAGTAGGTGACTCCAGAGCCCCTTCTTCATTCGCTCATGATATAAGTGAATATTTTTAAAGCCTAAGGTCTATGTAGTCAAGGACCTCTTACCTCTGTCTTGATGATCTAAAGATTTTTTCCTACCATATCCTGGAATCTTAAAACACATTATACATCTGATAGTCCAGGCCCAAGTAGTCTTACAACAGATATACACAAAGATTTCTCTCTCTCTCTCTTTTTGTTTTGTTTTGTTTTGTTCGGTTGTGGGGCTTGGACTCTGGCCCTGGGTGCTATCCCTGAGCGATTCACCTCTAGGCTCCCACCCTAGCCCTTGAGCTACAGCGCCACTTCTGGTTTTCTGGTGGTTAATTGGAGATAAGAGTCTTTCGGTCTTTAGTGCCCGGACTGGCTTTGAACCTTGATCCTCAGATCTCACCCTCCTGAGTAGCTAGAATTACAGGCATTAGCCACCACGCCAGGCTATATGCAAAGAGTTTGTAGAGATGGAACTTGACTTATTGATTGACTATATCCTCTCCTTAAAAGGAGAAGGAATCTTGTACATTTTCCTGGTAGAATGCATTGTATATTATGCCACCAAAAGGAATTTATATTCTAGATGTTTCTCGATGGTATGAAACTCACCATATCCCTCTAAAAGCCAAGTTGTCAGTATTTTACATATCTCAGAGCAGATGCCTGGTGATTGATATATACATTAATGAATATTTCCTCAATGAATAAAGCCACAAATTAAAAAAAATATTTTTATTTGTTACTATCAGGAGTTGAATTCATGGCCTCAAACTTGGTAGGTTGATACTCTACCACTTCAGTTACATTTCCAGCCCTGATTTTTGCTGATTGTTTTGGAAATGGATTCTAGTAAACTTTTCCACCTAGGCTGACCTTGAATCACAGTCTTCCAGATCTCAATCTCCTAAGTAGCTGAGATTATAGGTGCGAGCCACCAGCAATCTGCTATCTTTCTTTTTTTGTTGTAATTTATATTTTGGTACATTTTCAATGCAGTTTATTATATTTTCATGTGTACATAGCATACTTGGCCAAAATATCCCCCAGTGGCTGGGATAGCATATGACCCAAGCAGCAAATGTTTTCTAGTAGCTTAATATTTCTGTGTGCCCAAGCAAAATACAAGAAATCCCATTACTGATTATTTGAGAGGAAAAAAGCAATAGGAAAATGACTTTTATTTGCATACCATACTATACATAAAAGCAAGCTACCGGCCTGTAAGAGTTTTCATCAACAAACATAAATATTAAGAAAAAATTTGCAATCTCACCATTTCCAAACCAAGTGCTATAATTGTCAGAAAGGAAATAGAGCTTTTTCATCTGTCTACCTCTTTTCACTGTAGTTCATCTGAGCTCTGGGGACCCACTTGACCCCAGCCGGTCCCTTCCTCTCTGACTGGTTTTTGTCATCTCCAGTATAAGAGCCTTAGGATCCCAGCTGCCAGCTTCCCAGGGGAAGACAAATAGAAAAATGGTTTTAATTCATGGTTCCTGAACCTTGTTGCTGCAGGTGTCCTTACATAATGCTTTTATCTCATTTGTCATGATCAAACCTCAGAGAATAATTCAACTATCTAATTAGAGCTCAACCTTTTACATTCTTTGCATTTAAAATTTAGGGGATGCCCCATCTCTGAGTACTCACAGATTAGCCTAGTAGAGGGAAAATAAAGGAATTGCCATCCCTTGCAGCTACAAATGAACATTTAGCATAATCTGCCCTTCACTGTCTATTTACTCAAGTACTTTTTGGTATTTTAGGATCTGGACAAGATTTTTTAATGATTGGGAAATATCACTCTCTTAACATTTTATATCACTGACAGCAAACTTCTGCACTCAAGCAACAAATTGCTAAGTCATATTGCTATTTTATCAGGGATGAATCAGAGCATTTGTTAAAATTAAACACAAGCAGAAACCATACCTGGCAGAGTAGGGGCTTGTTAGATACAAATAAGAATCACTATGGGAGCTTTAGACATAGTGCAGGGTCAGGTCATATCTTAATCCAATTAAATCAGAGTCTGCAGGATGGCACTTACGCATTAAACACCTTTTTTATTATTTTATCTATTTATTTAATTTTTGCCAGTCCTGGACTTGAGCTCGGGGACTGTGCACTGTCCTTGGGCTTTCTCAAAGCTAGAGCTCTACTACTGGAGCCTCAGCACCACTTCCGGCTTTTTCCTATGTATGTGGTACTGGGGAATCGAACCCAGGTCTTTGTGCATGCTAGGTAAGCACTCTACCACTAGGCCCGCATTAAACACCTTTTAAGTAAATATTTTATTTTAGAGTAATTTTAGGTTTATTAAAACTTACAATGATCATATGGGTATCCACTTTCCTCTATTATTAATATATCTTATATTAGTATAGCTCATTTGTTATTAATGAAACAGTATTGATGCATTAATATTAACTGTGGATCTCACTTAATATGAATTTCCTCAGATTTCCCCCCATTTTCTTTTTTTCTTCCCCAGGTCTCGAGGATGACTAAATGTAGTAATCAAGCAAATAAATCTAAAGATAGAAGAAATGAAGAGAGGGGAAATTAAATAGCCGACATTTATCAGGTGTGTGTGTGTGTGTGTGTGTGTGTGTGTGTGTGTGTGTGTGTGTGTGCATGTTTGTGTGTGTGACAAATTCCATGGTAGGAATTGTTATCTAATTTATTTAATCCTTATGACAAATTTAATACCATTCTGACTTTTTAACGTCTCAGAAAAAGCTACCTAGCTTGCAGAAGACATGTAGTAAACATAGCAGAGCCAGCATGGTCCCCAAGTGTGCCTCAAATCCAGCGTCTCTAGTCCTATTCCAGGAATCATTCTGCCATAATGCTCACTTCAATTTCTTTTTTTTATTATCATGACACAAGCATATAGAAGTGGATATCTTTTTTCCTGCCTTTTATTATTGTAATTAATAGAAAGGTTACATTATATTCACTGGATAGTAGGTGCATTACTTAACAATCATTGCTACCCCTTCTCATGTTTTTGTCCCCATCTCTCCCCCACCCCCTATCCTCATCTTGTTTTCCCCCTTCCCTATCCTATTTCAAATAAACAAACATAGTTATATACAATAAATCAGATAATCACTTCAATTTCTTAAAGAGAAATGAGCATGGACAAAATTTTAATTTTGTAAAGTTCCTGGATATTTTATAAGCTTTAGTGTTTAAAGGAAATACATTATTCATTCATTGCAGGACACATCTTCCCTGGTGTCATTAAAGAATCCCAGGGGCTTCCTTCCATTCCTGCTTTCAGAAGATCTGCCAACCCAGCATTGTTAGCAATAATGAGACTCAGTCACAGTAGAACGAATGAAGTGACTCACTGGAGAGAGGGGCCAGACCCCAACAAATTCTTCTCAAGAAAACTGACAACAAAGCTCAAGAAAAAAAATGACAATGCCAAGGAGGTCAAAAATGGCCACAAAACACTTGTAGAATCCAGTTAGAAGTTGTGGTTTCCCAGCTTCTCTATGGCAGGTACTTCTGTGCACAAGTCCCTGAGGAACAGAGATGAGTGGAAAACACTCGACTGAGAGGCATGGGTCGAACTCAGTACTTCAACGTACCTTGTGAGAAGACAATCCTCCGTGTACAGGGAACGTGATGGAAATTTCAAGACTTTTAAGAAATTTCTAAAACAATTCATGGACACAATCATGGGACATATTTATGGCCCAATGCATAAATATGATGTGGTTATTGATATATCTATAAATATGAGGACATGTAAATGTTATATAGTGGGATTATCACATATATTACAGGTATTACATATAGGTATTACATATAAGTATTACATATTCATTGGATAATTATCAAATTAGGCTAATTAGCACTTCCATCACCTTCAATATTTATCATTTCTTTCTGTGGGGATCTTGGAACTCCTTTCTTACAGATGTTTGAGATCCTCTGATTGTCCTTTGTATTATTATGGGAATCCCAGATGAAATGTTTTGAAAGGCTCTGGTATTGGGTCTGATTCTCCATCTTGCAAGTCCAGGAATTAATTTTTGTTCACTCCTTTGGGGTGTACTCCACTCCATAGAGATTCCATGCTAACTGGATTATTTGACCCTAAATCACACACTACAGTGCCAATGGTTGCTGTGAATAATATTCTTGCTTGTATTTTTCAGGTATAAAGGTGAAATATTTTTCTGTTAATGTTAATATCCATCTTAGGGTTCCTTCCTATATTCATTAGCTATTTCTGAGGAGCAGCTGTGCCACAACTCAGAGACATCAACCAAGTGTGATACTTGATTTTTTTCACACGATCAAAGGTCAGCAGATAACTTCAGATCTTGGCTAAGTCTAGCTGACCACTCCTGGGCTCCTACATGTCAGTTGGTGGCTGGCACTACAAGCCAGCTGATCTAAAAGGATCTGGTGTGGCCTGGCAATCAAGAGGACTAATGAGTCAACGAGCCTTGTTTATCATCATTAAGCCAGCTGCCCTGTGAGTAACCCCATCATGGTTGTGTAGAATTGAGGTGAGTAGGGCAGAGAGGAAGCAAGAGAGAGAGAGAGAGAGACAGAGACAGAGACAGAGACAGAGAGATAGAGAGAAAGGAAGAGAAGAAACTGGAGCACTGAAGACTTCTTTCGACCTAGGCTCACTGAGCGCATGGTCGTCTCCACATTTATTGAGGGAACAGGGCTTGGATTAGGGAAAGGAGGTAACTGCAGCTGCTTTGGCATACATCTACCATCCTTCCTCTTCTCAGGGTCTCGGAAAGTGAATTAATAAGCAGAGCTCACTTAGTGAATGTAAAATCAAACATAATTGGATGGGCTAAGGGGTTATTTAAAACAAGCTTCGAAGAACCTGAAATTCTACTCTGGATCCAAAATCAAAATAAACTAGAATATTAGATGTTACCAGAAATCTCTCCTTCCATACTTTAACTACACATATGAATACATCCCCACATGTATGCACACACATATACACACACATACACATACATACATGCACACACACACAAAACCCAATGCCTATGCTTTCCCCCCAATGCCAATACCAATACACACACACACACACACACACACACACACACACACACACACACACACCCCAATGCCCCTACTCCCCTAACACCTATGTCCCCTCCCCCTCCACACCAGATATTTTCAGGGTAGATTTCTTCCACATATATCTACTAGTAAACTCTTCTATTATTTTCTATTATTGTATTGATTTCATGTTTAGGATGCCATCTATTTCTGCATAGTAGATTTACCTTCTGTGATCTCTACAACATTTATTCTGTTTGTCTTTCCATCCATAAAACTTTAATTGCTACAGAAATTGTTTCGGGAAGAGATGGAGAAACACTTTCTCTTATCTCTCATCCTTCCTTAGGAGCACAGAGACAATGGCATATCTGGAATCTGGAAAGAGAATTAGTTTCTTCCTCCTTTCATTAGCTGCTGTATTGTCCAGGTACCTCTAGCCCCACGGTTCAAAATCCAGAATATCTGTGAAACATGGGTTTTATTGCCCACTAAAAAAATCTTTTCTGAGGCCAGGAGTTTGGCCTAGTGGTAGAGTGCTTGCCTAGCATGCACGAAAACCTGGGTTCGATTCCTCGGTACCACATACATAGAAAAAAAGATGGAAGTGGTGCTGAGGCTTAAGTGGTAGAGCTCTAACCTTGAGAAAACCCAAGGACAGTGCTCAGGCCCTGAGCTCAAGCCCAGGAGTGGCAAAAAAAAAAAACAAGAAACAAACAACAACAACAACAAAAAATCTTTTCTGAAATGATCTGACACTGAAACCTGGTCATTTCCAAGGAGCTCAAAGTCTATTAGAAGAAATTAACATTTTGCTTTTCAGCCTGGCTTTGGAATGAGTCTATTTGCAGAAATTAGTTTTCTAGGTCGCTGTTCCATTACACAGTGCCCTCCTTATATGAGCCCAAGGGATGAATTTCTCTCTGAATTCATAATGGGAAATGTATGCTGCTTTTTAGTACTTGGAATGGTTTTGTGATGGTACTTCCTCCAAACAATGAGAAGTACACATGTGAAGGCTCCTTATCTGTGCTGCCTGATGGACAATTTAATGCCAAATCTGAGACCCATCTCTGGCAAGTTCATAGAACTTTTTGGCATGGGTTTTAGATATTAACCTTACCTTGGCTTTGCCTTAGCTACCTACCTCCATATTTATTTTCAGCTTCCTTATTTAAATATTTATTATACACAATAATAAACATATTTATTAGATATTTACTTCATTCCATATAAAGTATTTATGTAAGCAGGCCTAAAGGTGGCTTTTTGGAACCTCAAAAGAGAATAAAAATTAAAAAATAAGGACCGGGAGTTTGGCCTAGTGGTAGAGTGCTTGCCTAGCATGCACAAAAACCCGGGTTCAATTCCTTGGTACCAAATACTTAGAAAAAGCCAGAAGTGGTACCAAGGCTCAAGTGGTAGAGTTCTAGCCTTGAGAAAAATCCAAGGACAGTGTTCAGGCCCTGAGCTTAAGCCCAGGACTGGCAGAAAAATTAAAAAAAATTAAAAATAATAAACATTACTTTTTTAAGAAAGCCATGGTGTACTTCTGGGACACTTTTTTATTAAAAAAATCTTTATTTTCATTTATTTTGATAGAACTCTTACTTTTGATTTCAGGTCCTACAGCTGAATTAATCAAACTTCTCAATGATTCACTAGCTTCTCTGGTCAAGAAAGACCCCTTTTTTATTTTTATTGTAATTAGTAAAAGGGTTACATGATATTTGCCAGATAGAAGGTGCATTAATTCACATACATTGATACCCTTTCACATGTCTTGGTACCCATTTCCCTCCCCCACACCCCCTACCCATCTTGGTTTTCTCCCCTTCCCTATCAAATTTCAAATATCCAAATACAAATAAATTCAATATATCAGATAACAAAGTGAGATACTATACCAATATGAGATAACCAAGGGACAGCAAAGGAGATGAGAGACAACATAGTACATTAAGGACAACAATCATTCATTATATGGCTTTTAAGAAAAACCCCTTTTATTTTCATTCTTTCTTCCTATTTAGCCCCCATTCTATTTTCCCATTCCATTCTAACCTTCTGAAGGTAAGTGTTCTCATGGAATATATAGTTTTGTGTGTGCCTTAACTCTCTGAAAATGTTAAAGGTAACCTCAATGTGTTTTACCATCCAGCTCTGTTTTGAACAACTATGAGGTCAAAACACCCATGAATACATCTAGTTCCTTAGTTCCCTTTGCTGAAGAGCAGGAAACCAATACACTTAGTTTCTTTGGTCCACAAAATACCTCTTACCCTTCCCATCACAAAACATGCTGCACACCATCATCATACAGAAGATAAACACCCTTGGGAGTGATATTTATATAATGGGTGACATTAATAATTCTACCAGGACACTCTCTTTTTACTATCATTGTCCTAAGCAAACTAGGGCATCTATATCTCCTTTGTGACGTGCATGTGGTAGTAGATTTGGCTTGCTGTCTCAAAAAGTAAACTTAGATCTAATTTTTTATGACCACTAAAATTTCTACACAAGTCTATAACCCCATCAAGAAACACATGATCGAGCTTCCTAATTTTAATTTCCAATCCACTACATGGAACATGATATCCTATTGTGCATTTATTTTGCATTTTCCTAGTATCAATGAGTTTGAGCATCTCTCCCTATTCTTAACTGCTTTCTTGAATTTTCTCTTCTTGGCAGTTTAACCCTCAATAACTTTTCTCATTTTCTATTGAAGTATCACCATGGAAAGCACTTCAAAGATATTATTGGAATAAGGATGGAAAATAAGCTTTACTTAATCTAAGTGATAACAGTTATCTTTAACATTCTGTTAACTAAACTTTGGAGACAAAAGTGTCATGATGGATTACTAATGTCTCTTACACATCTGGTGAGAGATGTACGTATGTCATATGTTTGCTATTTCTGAGTAAGAATCTATGGTGCTTTAATGACGGATTACAAAAATAAAATTCAACTTCCCAATATAGTACTTTTTAGATTTTCATTTTGGATATTATAAGACTGGAAGTTAACTACTTATTTATAAATTGAAGAAAAGTGTACCATGATATCACTTCTTAACTCTATTTTTCTCATCTGGAAAATTCTTGACTCAGAATACAAGTCAAAGATTATGGAGCACAGAATCCCTATTTTATAGATAAGGACATTGAGGCCCAAAGAAATCACTAGAGTTAATAAGTGAAGATCCATTCCTGGACATCTTACATAACAATCAGAAATCTGAAAGGTTACATCTTGCTTGTGTGTGTGTGTGTGTGTGTGTGATGTGGCTTGAACATAGAGCCTGGGAGCCATCCCTGAAAATTTCTGCTCAAGGCTAGCACTCTAACACTTGAATCGTAGTTGTACTTCTGTTTCTTTAGTTGGTAACTGGAGATAAAAGTCTCATGAACTTTTCTGGTAGTTAATTTGAGGTAAAAGTTCATGGACTTTCCTGCCCAGGTTACCCTAACTGCCTCAGATCTCAGCTCCCTGAGTAGCTAGGATTATAGGCATGAACCACCAGTGCTCAGCTCAGTATGGGACTCGACTCAGCGTTTATCAGGTACACTCTGGATTAGACTCAAGTAAACATCTTAAATTTATTTTTATTGTTAGTTCTTTGAGCACTTCGGATCTGCAATATGTGCGATGTGACATTTGAAAAGCTTCATAAAAATGAATTAGTTGTATCGCTTCTATAAAATGACTCATGATGAAAATGTGTTCCAAAATCAGGTATTGGTTTCCATGGAAAAAGTCACTGAATTCATCTGTGGCTTTCAAAACAAACAAAAATCCCAAACCATTATTTCCCAATATGATGACCACCTCTAAGATTACCAAAAACCCAAGAGATGAAATACACATGGCTCAAACCCTCTGAAAAGCCTTTTGCTTCTCCAATTACTAACTGACTCAACATTCTAGGGGAGCTGTGACTTTTTCTTGTCAACTAGAGAAAGTTTGTCATGGGTCCGATAAGATGGATACTATAAGGTACTAATTATTTTCCTACTTGTATATATGTCACTGGCAATACATGTGTTCACGAACATTGTTATCACTTCCTACAAACCTGTAGGGAACTAACTGCCAATTCAGGACAACAAACTTCTCTAGAAATTATTCATAATACCTAATTTTACTACCTGTGGCAATGTTGTTTTTTTTCTTTAAATAAAAGTAAGGTTGTTTGCAGAAGCACTATTTACCATAGCAAAGATATGGAACCAACTCAGATGCCCCTCAGTTGATGAGTGGATCAACAAGATGTGGTATTTATACACAATGGAATTCTATGCTGCTGTCAGAAAAAACGACATCGTCTCATTTGTAAGGAAATGGAAAGACTTAGAAAAAATCATATTAAGTGAAGTAAGCCAGACTCAAAGGAACATAGGCTCAATTGTTTCCCTCATTTGTCCTAATCAGTAGAAATCTTGGGCTCTCCTTGTAGAGATTTACAATAGAACAAAACCTAGATACATCAGGCCATATAGTGAGACCCTAAATGAAAGGACCTCCAGGATATAGAAATAAAAACCATATAATGCGTGATGTTGTCCTTAGTGTACTATGTTATCTCTCATCTCTTTTGCTGTCCCTTGGTTATCTCATATTGTTACAGTATTTTACCTTGTTATCTGATATATTGTATATATACTTATTTGGTTATTTGAAATAGGAGGTGGAAGGGGGGGAAACAATATGAGGGGTGGGGGTGGGGGAGGGAAATGGGGACCAAGACATGAGAAAGAGTATCAATGTATGTCAAATAATGCACCTTCTATCTGGTGAATATAATGTAACCCTTCTATTAATTACAGTAAAAAATATGAAAAAATGATTGCAGATTGCAAGTCTTCCAGTTGCAAAAATTTTCTTGAATCTTTTTAATTTAGTGAACATCCCATTACTCTGTAGAAGGGAAGAGAACTCTGTTCTGCTTAGCTTTTCACTAAATGGTGCCATACTACACTATTTTCCCAACCTCCCTTACCATGCCCCCCACCCCAAAAAGCAAAAAGATAATTCCCAGTCTTTTTTGTCCCAGTCCTGGTGCTTGAACTCAAGGCCTGAGCACTGTCCTTGGACTTTCTCAAGGATAGAGCTCTACCACTTGAGCCATACCAACACTTTTGGCATGTTCTATATATGTGGTACTAAGGAATCGAACTTGGGTCTTTGTGAATGCTAGGCAAGTGCTCTACCACTAGGCCAAACTCCCAGCCCCAAGGGAATAACTTTTTTTTTTTGCCAGTCTTGAGCTTAAACTCAGGGCCTGAGCATTGTCCTTGGGATTTTCTCAAGGCTAGAGCTCTATCACTTGAGCTATAGCAACACTTCTGGCTTTTTCTATGTATGTGGTACCGAGGAATGGAACTGGGACTTTATGCATGCTAGGCAAACACTCAACCACTAGGCCACTCTCTTGGTCCTCATTTTCAGTCTTTAAGGGGGTAGTAAACCTCCTTTTGTTTCAGATATAAAGCAGCCACCTTGCAGGATGGAGGAAGGTACCAGCCTGTGAGGGCTGAAGAACAGAGAATTAGAAAGTTCTGATCCCTGCGCTCTCGTTCCACTTCAGGAACCTCTACTTCCAACCAACTTTTTATATATGCTATAATAAACCAAAAATGTAAAAATTAAGAGGTAAAAATAGAAACAACTAGGGCCGGGAGTTTGGCCTAGTGGTAGAGTACTTGCCTAGCATGCACGAAGACCTGGGTTGGATACCTCACTACCAGTCTGCTATGGAGAGGAGAGAATTGGGGTGGAGAAAAAGAATTCCTCCAGGGGACGCCGCTGGTGATGGCTAACTACATCTCCTCCCCTCTTGTCACTGGACATTTATCATGTCCCACAGCTCTAATCATAAGGCTGGTCCAATTTCTCATCTCTGTCAGAGTGACAGGCACCCCTGGTGCATCAGAGACAGGGAAAGAATGCTCTGAAAGGTTAAGGGTTTGGCCCAAAATGAAAGAGATAAAGTAGTAGCCTAGTGGTGATCAAATCCCAATCAATCACTCACTGCCAGCAGCCACGCTAACTCTCCACATGCCATGAGCTGTCACTTCTGAAGGCTGAAAAAGACCCTGTGTGTTGCTTCTGAGCTCTTAAAAAAATCCTACCAAAATGGGCATTGTCACCTATGCATTTAGATCCAAAGAAACTCATACAGGTTGGTACAATGCATGTGATTTTTCTAGGACTAGAAAAGGAGTGTGGGGGGCGATTCAGGATTGAATTCAGCTCTGTCTGACTTCCAAATCTGGGTTTCCCCCCCCAAACTTCACTCTGACCAGACTCGGATCTATTATGAATATGCCCACTTAATATTATTTTCCCATAAGTTTCTTATAAGTGTTCTTAGTTGTAGTGGCCTAGAAAATTAATTTCTATATCTCATTCTTCTTGCATTTGATGCAGAGAACATTTCCTGAAAGAGATGGATCTCTTCAGCAGCTGGTAACATTTCAACTTAACACCCTGGGACCAATCACCAGACCTAAAGTTGATGCCTAATTAATTAGTTACAGTAAAAAGCTGGCACTTTCTGCATCTGGATCCCACTTCTAGCCTCAGTCATGTTTTTACTTCAGCCATGGTATTTACATGATTAGCAAATAATCAGTTGATACACTGGCATGGTTTTAATCTGTGTATAGAGCTTCCCAAAGCAGATGTCTTTGACAGGTGTAAAGAAATAGACATTTTTCTCCCATAAAAAAGAGCCATGAGGAAGATCTTTGTATGTTTTCCAGTGGTAGATTGTGTTGGATCAAAAATATATTAATTGGCCGGGCACTGGTAGCTCATGCCTGTAATTATAGCTACATAGAAGGCTGAGATCTGAGAATTTCAGTTTGAAGCCATTCTGGGCAGTACTTACCTACTTTTTGTGCCAGATATTTTCAAGGTCCCATTGAAAGCTAAAAAGGGAGAAAAAACAGCAGTGAGTCATGGCAAAAATCACATCAGACTTACATTAGTTTTTTTTTTAATTTACTTCTCTTTTCTTATTTTTTATTTACTTATACCCAGGATCTAGGTGTATTTATCAGGAAAAGGCATTCAATATCAGACAGCTGACATTTCAAAGGTTATTTGCTAAGTTCTTCCAAGATAATTTTCATTCAAAACTTTAAAAAAAAGAGAAAGAAATAGCCTGAGTGATATTTCATCTGAGTGTGTGATGTTAACCGATCTCCCTAATACCAGTGGAGAGCAAGCTGCAAAGAGCCAAAGAGCCACAGCACCGTTCTGTGCCACATTTTAAGCCAATATTTTTAGATGATACAGAAAAGCAAGACTATAAAATATGATAAAGTCAATGAGGAGATGGGATGGTGGATTGAATTTTAGCATCATGAGAGTCAGTAAGGACAAAGGCATAGAATCATCAGTGCAAGTACCACTGGGGAAGATGGTTTCTACCTTACAGCAAGCACTGCAAGAGCCTTGAGGATTGTCCTCCGCTCCAAGCCTAAGGAAAGCCAACTGAGTGATGTCTGGTGGAAGTTACTGATGCCTCTTGTAAAGTCCACAGACCGGATGGTGAGAGCGTTGCTCTAACATTTGTTAGTCAGCTTACGTTTAGATACTACATTCAATAAAGAATTTAACTAAATAGGATACGCTATTTTAATCGAAGTGTTTTGAGGAGAGATTGTTAGCTTAGCAACAAAGGTCAAAACTAAGGTTCCTGGACAGACTACACTGATTCTGACTACTTTTAAAGAATCCAGATACACAATAGTTTACTTTGACTCGAGAAAGAGGAAGAGTCAGGGCTGGGGGTTTGGCTTAATGGCAGAGTGTTTATCTAGCATGCATGAAGCCCTGGGTTCTATTCCTTAGCACCACATACACAGAAAAAGCCACAAGTGGTGCTATGGCTCAAGTGTGAGCTGAAGAGCTCACAAACAGCTCCCAGGCCCAGAGTTCAAGCCCCAATACTGACCAAAAAAAAAAAAAGGAAAGATAAAGAATCTCAAAGAAAAGATACTGGTTAATCTTATTTTTCCCAGAGCATTGTTTTCTTTTTAAGTAGCTGTACAAAGAGGGTACCACTCCATAAGTCAGATGATGAGTTCAGTGCAACTTGATCAACGTCATCCCTTCCATTCTCCCCAATCTCGAACCTCAGTACACACATAGTTCATATTTTTACAGAATGTACATTGGCTATACTGGCTGTATTTGTCAAGCACTATTTTTTGAAGTTAAATCAGTTTTTGTAGATCAGCCGCAAGTAAGATAGACATGGAAGGTTTAAACTATATTCCTGAAGTGCATCGCTTATGAGACCAGCCTCCTGCACAGTCCTTCTCAACATGCACATATGTACACACACACACACACACACACACACACACACACACACACACACACACACACACATATACAGAATACACATACACTTCATTTCATTCATTAATTTCTTCCCGTTACCACTGAAATTTTCAGTCTAGAATAGACAGTCCTGGGGCTTGAACTCAAAGTCCTGTTGTGCTCACAGCTAGTGCTCTAGGTGGTAAATGTTTTAAAGAAAGGGATGTTTGCCACAGAGCAAAACAGCCTAAGATTTGTTTGAAAGCTTTCTTCAAATTTCCAAAGGTAATATGCGAAAGGAGGATGGGCTTGTACATTACTAAGGTATACTACCCAGTATTCAGGTTTAGAGAAAATGAATGTTTATCAGGAACCTCTAGTCCCAGAGGAATGCAATATTATAATGCTATAAGACAAATCAGGTTAAACTAAATATCCCTTTCCCTCTCACCCAATTCTAACTCAATAGTGATTCCTTTGTTTTAAATGTTCCCAGATGGATCTGGTAAAAAGAATATTGATTGTTGGGTGCCAGTGGCTCATACCTGTAATTCTAGCTACTCAGGAGGCTGAAATCTGAGGATCTCAGTCCAAACCTAGGCCAGCCAGGAAAGTATGTCATGCTTTTGTTTCTAATTAATCACTAAAAAGCCAAAAGTAAGCTGTGACTCAAGTGGTAGAATATTAACATTGAGCGCACAAAAACAGGGGGAGCATTCAGGCCCTGAATTCAAGCCCCAGGCACCAAAAACAAGAAAAAAAAAAAAAGAAAAGAAGAATACCAAAAGCCTCTGTGTACTTGCCTTGTAAATTCTTAAAAACTGTCTAATAAGTAAAAAATGGTCCCTTTTAATGAAATCTAAACATTTTTCTTAAAAGCACATTATTTTCTTTAAATATCTAATGGTTTATCTTTTTATATAGGTCTCAGAAACTGAGTCATGAGTTTGCCATATTTATGGGTATTTTCCTAGTTCCCCATTCAAGTTTTATAGGTGCTTTTCAATTCCACTTGGTAAACTGTAAAGAAGAGAATACTATTTAATTGAATTTTTTCTTTAAAAAAATATTCTTCTCTGGAAACACCAACACAAATAACAAAAATGTCTACACTTGTAAAGTGCTGAGACAGGCTGGTGAGAGCTTCAGTTAAAAAAAGAAAAGCAACAAGGAGTTTGGCCTAGTGGTAGAGCACTTGCCTAGCATGCACAAAGACCCAGGTTCAATTCCTCAGTTCCACATATAGAAAAAAGACAGAAATGGTATTGTGGCTCAAGTGGTAGAGCTCTAGCCTTGAGAAAGTCCAAGGACAGTGCTCAGGCCCTGAGCTCAAGCCCAAGACTGTAAAAAAAAGAAAAAAGAAAAAAGCTTGATATTATGGATCAGTAAGAGACAAAAAAATTACAATTACACTCTACCCCAAACTCCTTTCTATTTATAGAATCCAGCTCTCCTGAGTCACTTTTCAATTTAGAACTGGCCATATTTGCTCCCAATTTTAATATGATATTCATATCAGTGTCATCAAGGCCTTTAACAATGCAGCACTTATTTGAAATACATTCCATTATTAGCTGGAAGCTTCTTCCAAGCAACTAATAATCAACATGCTTTTAGGGTGTCACATTAATTTTAAAAATCTAGCCAGCAGGTGACAAAAGTAGTTTCCCAGACAACAATCAGCATTTAAGTTTTCTGTAAATAATCTATACATAGTCTTTTCAACTGAAATATGAGAGGTTAAATCCATTGGGGTTATCATGACTAGCAACGAAAAATGAAAGTTTGTACACTACGAGCAGTGGTAATCATATGCCACTGGCACCAGCCCAGCAGATATTTGGAATGTTCAAATGTAAAATAAGGATTCTTAAAATTGCTGAAATACAATTATGTCCCTTTTACATGTCTGCCTCTTTGGTCTCAGGTTCTACTCTTTACCTACCAATCTCAACAGTGCTACTTTCTGTCTGGCAGAAATAAATTCTCTTAATAATTCTTTAGTCTAAGTCACCATAATGACCCTATGCACTGCCTCTAATTTCTATTTTATGCTCCACCTGCTCTATTTTGGAATCTTTTCATCTCGTTTAGTTTTTCATTGGATGCCACCAACTGAAAAGAAAGAGATGAAAAATTTCAATCAAGACTTTGTATCTCACAAAAGAAGACAGGCTTCAACTCGCACCATTGTTATTCAGAAGAACTATTCCGCTTTTTAGCATCAAGAGACAGTTCTTAACCCTGGATGTGAAATATAGTCATTTGTGGAGATTTTAAAGTGTAGAATCCAGTGGGCTATGACAAGACCCAGCAATGCTAACTCTCAGGTTAAAAGGTAGGTCTAGAGTGAAGCAGGCACTTGTAGTTTAGTTACACAGAGCAATATAGCATGCATTTATTTCACAAAGCATCTGGAAGAGAAGGAAATTGGGCATTTGCCAGCTCATCTGTGGACAACTCTGTTGGGACACACATACACAAATTTGAAATTAAGATGTCCAATTTTAAGTGTTTCATAGAGAATTACTGTTACCGATGAACCACAATTTTATCCAAACCACAACATTCACACCATCCCATAACAGAGGTGTGATAAACAAATAATGACTGGACATGGAGACTATTCAGACAGGAGATGGGGAAAATGAGATTTCCTTTACTAACCCCACAATGCTCAAAGAGCACTTGTTCTGAAGCCACAGAGAAGATCTACATTCTTTAGCCATAACTCTAGAAGACACTGCAGGTTCACCAGGAGCAAAAACCTAGTTAAAAGATGGTTCCACAAGAAACGGTTCCTTAGCGTAGAGAGTTGCAGCAATCAGAGTTCGTAGTCAGAACATATGCAAATCCCTTCTTTTGAAGTCTTAGAAGCTGGTTTTTATGGCTGCAGAGTGCTTTGATATTTCCTCTTAACCATCCCTATTTGCAACTATGTTCTTCTGAACATTCAACAAGAATAAGATCACCTGCTTTATCCAGGTAAAAGAAGACATTTAAAGTTCTACCATTAGCTTTGTGGATTTTTAATTGTGCCAGGGAATTAATGGCCTCCTTCACACAAAGACCAGATAGACTCCGGCTCATGTCCTGGATCCAGAGATCCTTTGTGCAGAACCAATTGAATTGCTTTTCCTTTGGGACCTAAAGAAGAGATTAGATGCAAGATCACTAGACACATGAATCAATACTAATAGGTGACATATTTCTGATGTCCTTTTCTTCTTATTGCCCTGTGTGTGCCAAGCCCTTTATATACATTATACTATTTAATTTTCACCACACTCTGTGAAGCAGGCATTGTTGCCTATATCTGTTGTTATCCATATCCATATCAATACTGCAAAGAGGGAAACAGACATAGGTTAAATAACACTTTCCAAACCACACAGGAAGTAGAGACAGAACACGGTAGTTAAGCTCAGATCTAATCCCAAAAGTCTCTAAAACACTGGATATGTTTGGAAGTCAGAGAGGGTGGACTAAGAAATGCATAGATGCCAGGCTCTGGTGGCTTTCTCCCATAATCCTAGCTACTAGAAGGCTGAGATCTGAGGTTCACGGTTCAAACAAAGCCAGCTTGGGCAGAAAAATCTGTGGGAGTCTTATCTCCAATTAACCACCAGAAAACTAGAGGTGGTACTGTGATTCAAAGTGGTAGAACACTAGCCTTGAGCTCAAGAATTCAGGGATAGCACCTAGGCCCTGAGTTCAAGCCCCATGACTATAGAAAGAAAAAAGGAAGAAAGGAAAGAGAGAGGGGGGGGAGGGAGAGAGAGAGAGGAGAGAAAGAAATACATGGGTGGATAAGTATGACAACATGAATACAATAGAAGGTAGGTAGGCATTCTATGGATTTTCACTGAAAATATCTAGAGTGTTTTATATTCATTAAAAAAAAAAAAACAGAACTTGAAGCCAGGCACAGTGGCTCATGCCTGTAATCCTAGCTACTCAGGAGGCTGAGATCTGAGGATCAAGGTTCAAAGCCATCCCGGGAACAAAAAGACCTGAGACTCTTATCTCCAACTAACCTCTAGAAAACAGGAACTAGGGCTTGACTCAAGGGTAGGGTAGTAGCCTTGAGCTGAAGAGCTCAGGGACAACACCCAGGCCAAGTTCAAGCCCCATGACCTACAAAGAAAACAACAACAACAGCAGAACTTGAAGAAAAAGAAAACCATGAAGAAAAGACATTAGGTTAGACATTCTCACAATTAAGCATCACAATGTTTCATCGCTTAAGAATTCTTTTACATAGCATCAGAAGCTAATAGCTGCAGTCCTCAGAAGGCTAGATATGAGGATTTGTGGTTTGAAGTCATAGGGGCAAGAAAGTCTCAGAGACTCTTATCTCCAATTAATTTAAAAAAGAAACAAACAAACAAAAATCCCAGAAACGAAACTGTGGCTTAAGTGGTAAAGTGCTATCCATGAGCAAAAGATCTCAGAGACAATGGTCAGGCCCCAAATTCAATCCCCAAAAGAACCTAAACCAAACCAAAACAAAAACATTATTTCATGCATCTGTCTCAGGCTAAGTGCTGCATTATTATGTAATAATATCAGGTGCCGAATTACCTGCCAAGCCAGGATGCTCAATTCATGGAGGCTGCTGTAGATATATAAGACAAAACACTTTCAGAGTTCACAACTCAGCAACTGACAAAAACTTAACCAAGCACCTGTCATCCAATGAATGTGAGACATGCTGAAGGAATAGAAGGTAGATAAATAAAAATAATGAAGAAAGCTGGGGAAATGTCTGGAAACAGATGGAATTGAAGTTATGCCTTGGTTGATGGGGAAGATGCCGAAAAGAATAGAGAAGAGCCACAAGCAAAGGAGGAGCAGTTTAAGCAAAGGCCCATGAAGGAGAGTTCATTGAATGCACAAGAAAAAGCAAAATACAAGATAGTCGTCGTATAGCTCAATATGAGAGCACCTGCCTAACAAGCTTAAAGTCCTGAGTTCAAATCCTAGCAGCACAAAAATAAGTACTGATAAAAGGAAAATGTTGTTTGGGAAAGAAAGAAGGTACATGGCTTTGCTCATAAGAAATTAGACCAATTTTCATAAAGGTGATCCGTGACAATAATTCTGAGTCCCTCAGATTAAACTTTGGGGAGCCTGAATTTTCTTACCAGTAAAACAGGATAATAGCTAATCTTGCAGATATCATTTCAGGAATTAAGTGAGAGAAAATGGTAGCCACACAGTGGGCCCTAGCTAACATGGTCCCAGGGCCAGGGGAGAGAGGCCAACCTCATTCTCTGTGTCATGCTGTCTTTCCACCAGCCTTGACTGAGATGTCTTTACTCCTAGTTGATCTCAACTCTGAAGCTGTTCCCCAACTCAAGACTTGTTCTGCCCGGCCTCCAGAAAACCCTGGAGGTCAGCCTTCCTCACTTCTCATGTGGCACTTAGGAGCACAGAAGACTCATTTTTAACACTAGCATACATATTGGTCTGGCCACTTTTCTTCTGAGGTTTAGCAATCACTTTGGGCACTTTATGGAAAGCATGGTAACCAAGGGCTTGCTGTGATCCATCACAGACCTATCTGGGGAGTGAGGTGTGGAGTCTTTCATAGAGAGAGAAGGACCACCAGCATCTGAGTGCTTCCTATCCCCTTCACCCTGTTGACGCCCCCTCCTCCTCTCCACCTCACCACTGACAGCTCTCTTTTCCTCCTTCAGCCTAGCCCTCCCCTCACTGGCCCAGCAGCACATCTGGAAACAGCTCATTCTGCTAGGGCTGGAGGCCTTGTTTACTCTGATTTCTGATGAAATGTCTTTCCTCATGGTACAATAAATGATACTACATGGGCTGTGGGGAGAAGCAGGGGTAGCTGCAGGGGTAGCAGGGGTAGCTGCAGGGGTGTATGTAGAGTGTCAGTTAATCTGGTTAAAAACATCTGTGACAGGGTTGCCCCCACACCCACTCAATTTAGTGTGTGTGTGTGTGTGTGTGTGTGTGTGTGTGTGTGTGTGTGTGTGTGTGTGTTTGGGATGGGAGGAGCACAGTCCATTTCTTCCTTCATAGTAATGATTATCCTTATTCTTATTCTTCTTGTGTCTCAGAATTTCATTCAGGTAACATGCTCTAGGCTGAGTTTAAGGTCAAATTCTGAGGTGACCCTGACATTGGAGATGGGGCTCTCAGCCTGGGAACTGGTAGTAGCTCAAGCCGGTAACCTTAGCTACTCAGGAGGCTGAAATGTAAGAATCACAGTTCAAAGCCAACCCTGGTGAGAAAGTCGGTAAGAGTCTTACCTCCCATTAACCACACACACAAAAAAGCCAGAAGTGGAGCTATGGTTCAAGGGGTGGCTTATTAGCAGTAAGCACAAAAACTCAGGGACAGCACATAGACTTAGAGTTCAAGATCCAGGACTGGCATTTTTAAAACATGAGAACTCTCATTGCCTCTGGCTTTGTGTTACTGCTGACTCTCTGGAGTTTTCCCTCAAGAAATTCTACAAAAGGATCTCAAGCTTCAAATAGCCAACACAAGTAACACTTTGGAGATACAGCGATTAACTCACATGATGTATACAGCTAGTGTGACTGACACACGGTCTCTGACAATGATAACACATAAGGTGGAACCTGAAACTGTGCTTGACAAATTTCACATGCTCATATTTATAATAGAAAATTAGACACTTCTTGTACTGCTGTCTACCTGGCTGTGCAGCCTCTTCCCCTGGGCATTAAGACTTTTGTTCAGTCCCCTCTCATGGGTGCCTTTGGACTGACTCTAGAGTCATCTGTTTCCAGTTAACTTTTTCTGGTTCATATGATAGCCTTTTTCTATCAACCACCGGACTTGAAATACAAATAATTTATTTTGTTAAAAAAATAATAAAAATTTGAAAAATAAACAAGAGCCAGTGATGCAGATGTTTAACCAAAAATAATGCCTTGTTTCCCTTCCCCACTGACTACCTCCAAGATCAGACCCTAAGGAGTTTTATAATTTTTTGTAAAGCCTTTTTATATAGCCAATTTATGCCCACAGATCCTATTTCCTACCATAAGCCAATCTAGGTATGGGTCAGGGATATTTCTCCCAATTAAGCAAAAAGAAAGTTTCCTTGTCACAAATGAAAGCCCTCCCTTGGGGCATGGATTTATTAGCCAATTCACTCAAAATGATCATTTTATGACTGATCATTGGGAACAATAAATCATTTCCTCCCATTAATAATATTCCTTCAATTGGTTCAAAATGGAAGACTTCCTGCTGGAATGAACCTTCCCGAGAATAATAATAATATTTCTAATGAAAGAGTGAGGAAGTGGGTAGTTAGAGTGCAGTGGGACCCGCCTTTCCAAGTCTGAAGGGAAAGAATAAAAAATACGTGCCTTTTACCCAACCGTCCAGAAATGAGGGCATGCTAAATCCACTAGCACAATGATGTTCATTGCAGCACTATTTACCATAGTGAAGATATGGAACCAACCCAGATGCCCCTCAGTTGATGAGTGGATCAACAAGATGTGGTATTTGTACACAATGGAATTCTATGCTGCTGTCAGAAAGAACGACGTCGACCCATTTGTTAGGAAATGGAAAGACTTAGAAAAGATCATATTAAGTGAAGTAAGCCAGACTCAAAGGAACATAGGCTCAATGGTTTCCCTCATTTGTCATAATCAGTAGAAACCTTGGGCTCTCCTAGCAGAGATTTGCAATAGAGCAAAACCTAGATACATAAGGCCATAAATATGATGCTAAATGAAAGGACCTCTAGGATATTAAAACAAAAGCCATATAATGAGTGATTGTTGTCCTTAATGTACTATGTTATCTCTCATCTCTTTTGCTGTCCCTTGGTTATCTCATATTGTTACAGTATTTCACCTTGTTATCTGATATATTGGATAAATGGGTATTTGGTTATTTGAAATTGGATAGTGAAGGGGGGAAATCAAGATGAGGGGTGGGGATGGGGGGAAGGGAAACGGGGACCAAGAAATGAGAAAGGGTATCAATGTATGTGAAATAATACATCTTCTATCTGGTGAATATAATGTAACCCTTCTATTAATTACAAAAAAATATATGGGCTGGGAGTTTGGCCTAGTGGTAGAGTGCTTGCCTAGCATGCACGAAGACCCGGGTTCGATTCCTTGGTACCACATACATAGAAAAAAGCCAGAAGTGGTGCTGAGGCTCAAGTGGTAGAACTATAGCCTTGAGAAAGTCCAAGGACAGTGCTCAGGCCCTGAGCTCAAGCCCATAACTGGCAAAAAAAAAAAAAATACATGCCTGCCTCATCTAGGGTATTTTCTTTCTTTTCTATTTTTCTAGTGCTAGAGAGCAAACCCAGGTCCTTATACATGGATATAGCTAAGTCTAGCACTGAACTACATGCTCAGCCATCATCTGACATATATTCCTCTGTGTGTGTGTGTGTGTGTGTGTGTGTGTGTGTGTGTGTGTGTGTGCGTGCGCGCCCGTGCTCAAACTAGGATTTGAACTCTGGGCCTTTAGCTTTCTTTTTGTCCTCAAGGCTGGCAGATCCTTCAGTGAATGTGTGTGCCTAGAATCCTTTCCTATGAGCCTTCTCATCTGCTGTAGTGGAACCTGCCTCTGTCTTCAGGATTACACATTTAGGTCATGAAATCATAATGCTAATAGTCAAAGAATACATTTGCAATTCTAAAAACCATAGAACATGTCAAGCAGCTATCATTTCAAACAGAAATATATCTACTTGTGTTTTATCAGTCATCATCATTATCTTTCTGGTACTGTTCACGATGCACAAAAATTTCTTTCTCATCAGTATTTGTCAAAGCAAAGCCCAGGTTTATTGCTTTTTATTTAATTTCATTGCCAGGATGTCCAGGTTTATTTTTTGAAAGAATCTTTACCTAGCTAGACATTTCCTGAGAAGTGTATACGGGTATTTTTTTAACTCAAGGCAATAATCAGAGCAGTTAAATATTTTTTTCCACTTTGTCTAAATAAAGCTAACAGAGTCCATATACTTTACCCAGTCTGTCTGAACTTAAAGTATTATAAGGCAAGAATCACTCACATACAGACTTAAACAATGAAATTTTTAAAGTGTGTACATGCTGTGAGAATCAATAACAACCTTTCAAACCAGCAAATTGGTTTCAAGTATTCGGTTCACTGGTTACATCCAACAGCTGCAAATAAGAGGACACCTGCTGCGTGAAAAGGAAAATGGAATGAATTCCTGAAAAATGTGTTCTTACTGGAATTCTTATTCTTGTTTCATGGATGGCATTTGCGAAACTCTTTGGAAATAACTGGATTTAATTGCAGGCCATCTTCTTCATTGACATTTTAACAACCAAGTGTTTGAAAGAACTAGGTTATAAGTTCATTTTGTGTAAATAAATTATGGCAATGTAATTAATTGCATGTTTTGATATTTTCTGCATTTTAGACTTTTTTTTAATTTGAAGACAAATTCTGTTAAAAGCAAAGTAAGCTACTTGAAGTTTTATTTAGAAGGGATAATAGGAACAGCTAGGAATTTCAAAGAATCACTCTAGACACAGTGAGGAAAATCACTGGTGGCAAAAGTAGCTAACAGTAGTCTATGTACAAAAAGCCATTGCCAGAATTACATGAGAAATAATGTTCCATGGCTATTACAGTATTGAGGCAGACTTGAAAATCCAGTATATGGAAAAATACCCAGGGCATGGCAAAGGGTTTTATAGAAAATGTGAACCTAAGGACACATCAACTCAGCTTTCTCATACATCCTATTTAACTATTTGGGGGTTTTCTTTATTGCTGGTTGTTGTCAATGGCTTTTAAATACTTGTCTATCTTTGTGCTCTCATTTAGTTTTCAAAGACAGCTAAACTTCTATGGATTCAAATGTAACAATGTGCAGAAGCCCTCAGCATTATCCTACAATCCTACAAATCCATTCTTAATACTGCAAGATTCCCAAATGATGCATTTGGTCAAACCAAGGACTTGTACATAGGACACATGTGCTTTGATACTCTGGAAAAAAAAAAAAACAACCAACCAACTCTGTTTGTAATTCTTTTGTGCTAGTCGTAGTGCTTGAACTCAGGTACTAGGCACTGTTTATTTTTGTTCAAGGCTAATACTCTACCACTTGAGCTATAGCTCTACTTTTGGCATTTTGAGTGATTAATTGAAAATAAGAGTTTCAGAGATTTTCCTACATGAGCTATCATTGAACTATGATCCTCAGATCTCAGCCTTCTGAGGTAGCTAGGATTACAAGCATGAACTACCAGCAGCCAGTTCTTATAATTTTAAAAGAACTACTGGGTATTTCCCCCATATAATTTTTCTACCTAGTAAAATTGCCTTCAATACAATGAGAAATCTGAACATTTTATATACTGGTGGTAAAATTAACTTCAGTGAATTTCTACCCTGAAGGAAATTGATTGTAAGAATATATAGGTATATTGGGGAACTCAACTGCAGAAATTCAACTCAGACTGGGGAATGGGTTGAAATCCCTAGAGATTCTCCCTCTGTATTCTGTTATCTCTTTTCTGTACAGTAGCTTCAGCTTCTTCTCTTACAAGACTGGCTTTTTCTACTCTTGAATTTATAAGATGGCTCTGTAACTACCAGCTCTTGTGTTCATATGATTACATATAGATGGATCCTTAGTCATTTGATCTTTTTTTTTTTTTTTTTTTTTGCCAGTCCTGGGCTTGAGCTCAGGGCCTGAGCACTGTCCTTGGACTTTCTCAAGGCTAGAGCTCTACCACTTGAGCCTCAGCACCACTTCCGGCTTTTTTCTATATGTGGTACCGAGGAATCGAACCCGGGTCTTCATGCATGCTAGGCAAGCACTTTAACCACTAGGCCAAACTCCCGGCTCCAGTCATTTGATCTTAAAAATAGAAATTTAGTTCAGATACAGTCAGGTGTTCAACCCTGTCAATCAACCATAGCTCAGAGTGAGAGAGTGCAGGATTTCAAAGAAGAGTGAGCCAGCACCAGTTCTCATTTTCCAGAGAAAGGCAAATTGTTATGCAGTTGGTAGGAAACACACATGAAAAAGGATGGAAACAATGCTTCCTTTGTTCAGTGGGCATTTGTTAAGAGCCAACCATACTCTCAAGCCAGGAAGGTTCATGGATATAAAAAAAATTACTGCAGCTGGGCACTGGTGGCTCACACCTGTAATCCTAGATACTCAGGGGGCTGAGATCTAAGGATCGCAGTTCAAAGCCAGCCTGGGTGCAACAGTCCATGAGACTCTTATCTCCAATTAACCACCTGAGAACCAGAAAAGGCACTGTGGCCCAAATGGCAGAGCACTAGCCTTGAGCTGAAGAACTCAGGGACAGCTCTCAGACCCAGAGTTCAAGCTCCATGACCCACAGAAAAGAAAGAGAAAAAATAATGCAAAGAATTCTATCTTTAGGAAATATAACAAGCAGCATGATGCCTAGATCTCTATTTATATATAATCACTTACACAGACAGCACATGCTTAAAATCTTATAGTCCTATATGGGACCAACATGTAGTACATTAATACTGTGGAGTCAACATTAACTCTCATTTGGAGCTATGAGAAAGCATTTGCAGAAAGACTGACAATATTTAAAGTTTTATTTCCAGCTGTCTCAGATATTAATAATCAGGAAACAATATAAACTTTACAATGCAGTTTTAAATCCATTTACCATCATCTACCCATTTATCTGCAAAGAAAACAAGGGAGGAAAGAAGGAGGAGGAGGAGGGAGAGAAAGAGGAGGAGCATAGGGTCGATAATATATCAGGTATTCTAGGTAATCCCACACATCAGGAATAGATAGGACAACTGATTTTGAATCTGAAAACCTGAATTCTGGGCTGACTTTTGCTGTGACCTCAAGGGTGGGTAGGTAGAGATGAGGAGACATATACCTCTCCCAAGTCTCACCCATAAAGTGAGGCTCATTTCTTCCCCATTGTTGTCCATGTGGGGAAGTAAAAAATGGAAAGGAACTAAAAGTGTAGAGGTAACCAGCAGAACACTGTGGAAGTATACCAAACTGATGTGTGAATTATGAAATGAAACCCAGGAAGTGGAAGCCACCAGAACTGATCAGGGGTTGGGAGGCTGAGCTGACAAGAGTAGAATCTATGTAGATGTTACTAAGGGATAAGGCGACAATTGCAGACAGGAGCCTCCTGCTAAACAAACAGAATGGACACAAACAGAGGATGATATAAATTTGAAAAGATTCCAGTCCTGTGATTTGATCACCGATAGTTAACTTACAGGCTTCATGTTTCCAATTTGCATTGAATTATGTGGTGACATGCTTGATAATTCTGCACAGTTACTTGTACATAATTGTTTGTTTTCAAACAACACAGAAGTTACCGAGATTAATTTTTTACCAAGATTATTGTAGTAACTTGGCCCCTTTAAAACAAATTCTAAGTGCCTCCTTTAGATTCTTTCTTCAGCAGTTACTTTTCTGTCTGAATGCCTCAAAAATCTTTTCTTTTGTCTCCTGATGATAACCCTACATTTAGATTTGCTGCCTCTCAAGAAGACTTCCACCCTCTTTCTTACTTGGCAAATATTTTGACCACAGTCATATTTTATTTTTGCATTTCAAATTTGCATTCATTTGTATGAGCATTTTATATCAATAGCATTATTCTGGCACCTCCTATTGCTACATCAATATGGTTTCAAACGTAGAATAGGTGATATAAAGCTATATTTAAGTTAAGAAGTAATTTTAAAATCATGAAAAACTTTCAGTTCATTCCTGTTTTATATGGTATATGCATTTTCAAGGTTGACAATATTTCTCCAAAGGGACAAAAATTGATTCTTGAAGGACCCAAAACATATATATCAAAGTGATTTGTGGCCCTTCAAATTATTGCCACTTTAGCCAATTGCATAAACAGACAGACAACATAGTTTCACAAGGGAAAGGTAATTAGGTAAAGTGTCTAAATTTTCATTCTTAGGGAAATAATGAGAAAAGCAAAAAGAATGTAGGCAACAGTTTAGAATCTATAATCACACGGTGTATTTCTCAGCCCTTCACCCCCATTCCTGGGGTTTAACTCAGGGCCTAGCACTGTCCCTGAGCTGATGTGTTTAAGGTTAGTTCTCTACCACTTTGAGCTACAGATCCATTTCCAGCTTGTTAGTGGTTAATTAGAGATAAGAGTCTCAAGGCTTTTCTTGTCCAAGCTGATTTTAAATCACAATCCTCCTATCTCAGCCTCTCAAGTCTGAGCCACTGGCCCTGGGCTATGTATATTCTTTTATAAAAATTAAACACACAAAAAAAATTAAACACAATATTTCAGTTGATCACCACAAATCCAATAAAACTGAAATATTCTTAATCCCCTTTTCAGACTACATTGATGATGATTAGAGAGGTTACTTTCACATTGTATGAATCAGATGGCAAATTTACCTTTAATTATGACAACATAAAATATGCTTTTTAAAAAGTAGTTTGGGGGTCCAGGTGTTTAGTCTAGTGGTAGAGTGCCTGTCTAGCATGCATGAGGACCTGGGTTCGATTCCTTGGTTCCACATACATAGAAAAAAGCCAGAAATGTTGTGGTGGCTCAAGTGGTAGAGTTCTAGCCTTGAGAAAGCCCAAGGACAGTGCCCAGGCCCTGAGTTCAAGGCCCAGGACTGGCAAAAAAAAAAGTAGTTTGGGTCCTATTGGTATTTTGAGAAGGATAAGTCTTCATACAGACTATAGAAAGTTTAGCTCCATCTTTACCTACAAGATCCACTAGCAACAATCTATCTTCTCTGATGCAACAATCAAAACTGCTTTCAGATGTCCTCTAGGGATTGGTGAGGTAAGAAATCACTCTTGGTTGATTTACCTCTACTTACAGTGAGAAACTATTATCTTTTCACTTGTCATGATAGTTAATTAATATTAATCCTACCAGACCTTTGTTTCTTATACTTTTTTGGCTTATTCAGTCCTTCGAACAATTCTAAAAGCCCACTTAACACATAAAAAATGTTCATTGTAAGGACTGTAGCTATCAAGTTGTAAATCTCGGATATACACAGATGTTATATTTATCTCACAAAGAAACACTCAGGCTTTTGACCTAAATGTAACTATCTCATTCACATAAAGAAATGCACATCATAATTATCTGTATTATGTTCGCTGTGAATTTAAACCCAAATCTAAACACTGAATCACTAATTGCTGGTTGGGTGAAGCAGAATTAAGAATGAGTGTTTGTTGATTTCTGAGTAGTGTGATAACTAAACAAGTTGAGTTCCAAACTCCCATTACCTAATGGATTTAGTAACTGGATTCAAGGAAGAAATTAGATGTGTGAAGAATAGTAAAGAAAATGAATGACATAAGGATTCAGAAGAGAGATGTCAGATGGAATTACAGAGAAAGACTGGCTATCTTGTTGCTCAAAAGAGCGACTGTTCTGATGCTTATTTATTTCTGCCCACAGTGTTGACATTTTATAGGAATTCATGAAACAAATCACACTGATTTGAAGAAATTTTGCAACAGTGCTACCTGAAGCTCACCAACAAACCAAAATGCACACACTCAGGGATCAATGTCAACATATCTCAACCATCGAGAATTATGAGACATGGAAAAGCTGCCAATAAAACCACACATCTATAATGATCGAAGATGAGCATTTTCATATGAAAATTATTTGTTTTAATTGAATGTGCTGTTGAATTTGTGATAATGAGCTGGTAGAATACTGTTTTAAAAGACATAACCGTTCACATAAGAACAAATATATACAGGCTATGCTGATTGTATGTAACATCCAGACTACTAATAAAACACTATATATTTAATCATCTGTATATTATAAGGAAAAGTGGAATGTGTCAGATGTTGCCAAGTCAGCTGAGAACTTTTTTTTTTTTTCATTTTATACCATTCAGGAAACTTCGGGAAAGTTGAAGAAAAGCAATAGAACTAACACCCTTCCTTAAGCAAGGAGCTCTTTTCTGGGTTCTAGTGAGGGAAGTTCAGTGTGAATCCTTTGTCCCTTTTTTGCACGACAAGTTTGTTTGCCTAGGCCATTGTTCTCTGTTCCATTTTGTGTGAGGCAGAAAGGTTCTTTGTTTTCTTTGTTAGGAAATCTAGGTTTCCTCATCTTAAATAATAATTAGTGTACATTTAATTATTTGAGCAGAATCCAGTGACTTGTTAGGTTTTTAAAGCACTCTGCTCACTAATAAAGTCAATTTAATTAGTAAGATCCAATATTAATAGAACAATTTCTTGGGTTTTCATTTCTACTAATGTTGGTGGAGTAACTTTATTCCCTAAGTCCTATTTCATTATTTTTACCATGTGAAATTAAGATCACGATGTACAGTGCTTTAGTAATGATCAAATGAATTTGTGCACATAAAATGCATGGCAATATATCTAGTAAGTGCTCTATAGATGAGAACATTTTAGTTTTACAGAACTTTTAATGGACAACTTTATGTGTGTCCTTGTGTTAATATATGAAGAAACTAGAAAGAAATAGAATGAAATATTAGTGATGGTAGTATGATTATGCTAATTACATTTCTTTTTATCACATTTCTTGCTTTTGCTCAACTTCCTACACCAGATAAATAGTTCTTCCACAATGAAAATATATGTTGTTATTATCTGTTTACTAGCAAGGTAAGCAAGAGCTACAAACACAAGTAAATTCTTTCCTTTCAAAAGACATATTATCTAGCCATTTGTCACCAGACAATAAAAGACAGGAATGGAAAAACAGTCCATCTTCACTTGAACATTATAGACTCAGAAATTAAAAAAAAAAAAATGAGAGCCAGGAGTGTGTCCTAGTGGTCGAATGCTTGCCTAGCATGCACAAAGCCCTGGGCTCGATTTCTCCATACCACATACACAGAAAAAGCCACAAGTGGTATTGTGGCTCGAGTGGTAGGCCCCTAGCCTTAAGAAAGCTCAAGAACAGTACCCAGGCCCTGAATTCAAGCCTCAGAACTGGCAAAAAATATTAATAGAAAAAAGAAGGAAAAACAAAAAAGAGAGCTCTCCAGATATAGGCAAAACTAGCAAAAGGGGGAAAAAAGTGAAAGAACTGCCAAAATTCTCACAGAACAGAGTGGCTGCCAACAGAGTATCCAAAGACAGAACAAAAGATATTGTGTAACACTAGAGAATTTTGTGCAAGAACCATCCATATGAATTCTCTAAACATCTAGTGGATGCTTTTGTGATCTGACCTAGCAGGTAAGGAAGGAGTTTAGAAGTGGGCATTCCATCCTGTTATTAAATAAAACACTGAACCAACTGAAAAAAATCCAGAACTCTTCTTAAATTCGTCAAGGAAGTGTGATCACACACAGCACAAATTATTTCCCCTCAAATAAAGGGAATAGAGAAGTAGCTACTGAAAATCAAACTTACTAGAGCAGAACTTTTATACAAACATGGGAGGAGGCAACTTAACTGTACAAAACTCCAGGAGGATTCTTCTATATGGGGATACCTCATAGTTTTGCTAGATATACTTCCTGGAGATTTATCAGCTTTTCACAGTGATTATCAGAAAGAATTAGTTCAATGGAAAAACAATCCATATTATAAATGCTTCCTAAATTCATCTGTCATATCAATATAATTTCAATCAAACCAGCAAGATAAAATTTTGTGAGTACAAACAAACTTATTCTGAAGTTTATGTGAAGAAATGAAAGACCAAGAATAATTTATACAAGAAGCCAGGTAGCTCACCTACGTAATCCTACCTACTCTAGAAGAGAGAGACCTGAAGGATTGCCATTCAAGGCTAGTCTGAGAAAAAAAAGTTTGCAAGTCTCCAGTTAACCAGCAAAGAATGGAATGGCTCAAATTTCAGAAAGCTAGTCATGAGCAAGAAAGCTGAGTTAAAGCATAAGGCCTTGAGTTCAAGCCCTACTGTCTGCACAAACAAAAAAGAATAACCAATATTAAACATTAATATTAATGTTAATATTAGACATGAATAGCTCATATTTATAACAATATTAAAAGCAGCAGAAAAAAGTTGAAGCCTAATGCTATTAACACTCAAATCTACTAAGATTTAAGATAATGTAAGCAAAAGAATAGAGAAAGAGATCAATAAGGCAGAATAGGAATCTGAAAATAGATTCATAGACAGACAAATGATCTTAGAGAAAGAAGCCAAGGGAACACAGTGGAGGAGAGACGGACTTTTCAATAAACTATGCCTGAACAAGTATAAGTGGAGGCAAAAAGTAAAAGTAAAAAATATGTCCACATACAGAATTATTTTATAAAAATGAACTCAAGAGCTAAAGATGTGACCTGGTGATAAAGAACTTGCCTAATATATGAGAGACTATTGTTTGATTGCCAGTACTACCAAATAATCAAGGAAATCAGGATACTAAATAGTATGGAGAACTCTGAAACACCTAGAGGATAGCATGGGAGAAATTCTGAGTAACCTTGGGTTTAAAAATAACTTTTAAGTTAAAATACCAAAGGTACAATCTCTGTAAGATACATTGTCAAAAATGTAAAACTGTAAGCTATAAATCAAGAGAAAAATGTTTACTAAAAGCATTTGTAATAATAAAAAGAAAACTGTTACCTAAAACACACAATGAACTCTTAAAATTCAACAATGAAAAACAACTTAATTTGGGGGAGGAAAGAGAGGGAGTTGGCCATAGGGCTTGAACTCAGGGCTTAGGGCACCATCTTTGAGCTCTTTTGTTCAGGGCTAGCACCCTACTACTTCTAGCCACAGTGCCACTTCCAGTTTTCTGGTTAATTGTCGCTGAGAATCTCGGAGACTTTCCTGCCAGGGCCGGCTTCAAATCATGACCCTGAGATCTCCGCCTCCTGAGTAATTAGGATTACAGTCGTGAGCCACCAGCACCAGCAAAACCTTAATTTTTTGAATGATCTAAACACCTTAATACTTCACCAGAAAAGGCATACATATGGTAAGTAAATAAACAGAGGGAAACAATCTTAAGAATTCTAGGCATTCACACATAGTGAGATCAAAGGAAGACACTGTTAGGGGAGGAACACAAAGACACAATGCCTATGTGCCTCTGATCCTATAAAATAATACTTACTAAAATGAACTCCCAGAAATGGAAATTTAAAAATTCTTCAGCTCTTCTTTTCTTAGAGGAATACAAATTGAAATACAATAATAGTACACACTTATTAGGATGATTACAATCTACAACATTAACAGCACCCAAGGATTCATAAGGATAGGAAGAAAGGGAACGCACTCATTTATGGTGGGGATGTACAATAGTAGAACTGCTTTACAAGACAGCTTAGCAGTTTCTGACAGAATTAAACATTGTAAACATGATAAAATCCAGCACTCGTGTTTCTTGATAGTTACCAAAAGCAATTTTAAACTTATTTGTCCACCTAGAAAGTTGCACGTCCACATTACTAGCATTGTTATCCACAATTAGCAATATTTCAAGGCAATTGCAATATCATTTAGTAGGTGAATGCATAAATAAATTGTCATTTGCCCAGAAAAATGGAGTATGATTCAGCATTGAAATGATCTATTTATGAAATGACAAAGAGGATACCCAAATGAATATTACTAAACAAAAGAAGCTCGTCTGAGCATGGCCATACGATTCCAGCTTTATGATCTTCTGGAAGATAAAATGCTAGAGATGGTGAAAATATCAGTGGCTTCATGGGTTAAATATGTATTTGTCCAATCTCATAGAATGTACATGGTAAGTATGAATCCTAAGGTAAACTATGGGCGATAGTAATGTGTCAAAGAAGGTTTATCAATTTAAAAAAAAAACACCATTTAAGAGTGAGATAATAGTGGAGAATACTATACATGGATAAACATAGGGATATATGGGAAATCACAGTCCTATCCACACAATTTTTAACAATATAAAACTTCTGCCCCCATAACAAATCATACTACATATCTAAATAAGAAAATACGTTTGAATTTACTGTGACAAAGCAGTCTTTTCCTGTCTCAACTAACCACCACCTTTGATGATTCTTTCCAATCATGCTCACAGGTTAATGATTATTTATATTTCCTTTTGAATTCAGAGAAGAGGCTTCTAACAGCAATCAGAGGAGACAAGGAGGTTTCTGTTCACACTTGTCACTGTTCATTCAACACCTAGTTTATTCTTTATGACTACTTTGCTCAGCGTTAGCCATATAACTATATGAGTTAACTGCTATAGGAAGACTCACTGCCAATGACCTCACATAACTCCCAGGAAGACTAAGGAATCACCTCCACTGCCCTTCTCTCTTGGATTAGAAACTTCCCTTCACACATGTTGGTACCAATATTCCACTCATCACCGGATACATTTTCCGTTGGGGTTGTACTATTTATGATTTCCCAACCACTTGTAATACTACTTAATCCTCTCATGGGGCCTATTCGCTACAGCTGACCAGGGCAAAAGGTAGAGTCAGCGATTACAGGAGAGAATCATGTTAACAATAAAACTAGGAATTGAATCTATGATTTAGTTGCCTTTGACTCCATGAAACAGATTGCTCGTCAGGACTCAGTCCAACAAAGGATAGAGATAGATCATTGTAAAGTAAAAACCTGGTAGGCTATGACCAGACCTAAAATTACAACTTAATTCCTTTGGCTTCTATTTTTAGGAACAGCTTAGAGGCTGTTTACTGTTAAATCCTACGTCAGTTGTTATGACCACTAATTGTTTATAAACTAAATCAAATAAGTTGCCAGAGTTTACCGTGGGTTAGTTCTACATTTTTTCTAAAATGGTTTAGTGCCAAGCAATTCTGGCCACTGTTCAATATTTCCCATTGGACATATTTCCCAGAGCAATACAACTCCTACAAACCCTAGAAAAGACAGGCTCACCACGGTTGAATTGAGTCGGCCAGTTTTTTAATTAGCCATCGTTTCTCCTTCTTAATTATAAATTCCTTTTATTTTTAAAAACTCTTCATTATAGATTTAGTTTGCTGTACATGGCTCAGTGAATAACAAAAAATACCGCTTGGATGTGTAAGTCTTGATCCTAGGGTCAGAGCTTTACATTCTCATGTGTTGTTTTGAATATCCCTCTGAAACAGATACCATCACCACCATTTTACAAACAAGGAAACAAAACCACACCTGGATGCTGGAGAGCCAGGATTTAAATTCAGATTTTACTATGGTTCAGGTGTCAGCTAATGTTTCCTAAATATTTGGGACTTTGTAGAGCATGTGGTTTCTTCTCATTTCCACCCTTTGTAGCCCCCCAACAGTTAGAGATATTACATATGCAAATGTTCAGGGCTGTGTTCCAATAAAGCTTTATTAACAAAACAGGAAGTAGGCAGGATTTGGCCTGTGGGTCTCAGTTCACTGGGCCTTGTTCTATATGTTACAGTACACATGCGGTTAGGAAAATAAAAGGCTTTAATTTATAGTTCTACCAAGACAAAAAGGCGTTGTAATTCAAATGTTAATCAGTTATGGACTTATTGGTAAAGAAGATAAGAAATATATGCCTCTGTGGAAATGCATTTCTTGACGGCATGAGAAAACTGGCTCATTTTTTGCTTTTAATCATAACATCTAAATCTAAGTGAGCACAAATTATTTGATTATTTAAATTGATATCCCCAAGTTTTAGGTTGCAAAATATTTTCATCTTTAAGTTCATCATTTCAAAATAAGTGTTTAATTCATATGTTCAGAACACATGAGGTAAAAAAGCCAAGGATCTATTTGAACCACCTAGGATAGCTACAGAGCTGCCATGCTGAAGGAGTGAGGAAGAGTAACTTCTGGAGCCCAGTTAAACCTGGGAGATTGCCCATAATAGCAGCCAGAAGTAGGAAGGGCATTTCATTATGTTCAATAATAGTCCAAAACAATGGTTCCCAATAAAGACTAAATAGTGTTCTCCCCTCCCCCCTCCCAAATTTCATAAGTGGAAGCCCTTTACCCCATGGGAATGAACTCAGAAACAGAGCCATTAATAATGCTAGAGATTACATGAAGACATTCGGATAGGTAAAGGATATAAAAGGGAAGTAAACTTTCCCTCCCTCCCTCCCCCTCTTCCTATCTTCCTTCCCTGTTCCCTGTGAATGGACCAAGAAAAAAAAAATGAGCTTTTGTAAACATGGAGGAGAGAAAGCAGCCATTTGCAATATAGGAAGAGATGCCTCACCAGAAACTAAGCCTCCCTTCCTACTTGTAGTCTTCTAAACCCTAGAGCAGTAAGAAAACAAAGTGGTTTCTTTTGTTATGATTGTGGTGGATGGTGCCATTCTGTATTCCCCAGATTTCCCTTTAACAAAATTGTGCTAGGTGAATATTACCAGTGGCTTCAATCTCTCTTTGCTCTGTGACTTTTTGGTGCCCTCTCCCTTTTACTCAGAGCTTGACCAAGTCATCAGAACCAGGATGCCAGCAGAAATGCGGAAACGTGCTTGCCTGGATGATTCCATTTGTTGTGTTCAACCCATGCCACTGCAATGATGATATCTCAGGCTAGCATACGAGCAGGATGTGACACATGAAATAAAGACAAGTTATCCCAGTCAAGGCCAGGCTGAGACAATCGGCCCTAGCTGATGACAGATGCATGAGTAAGCCCAGCAAAGAGCCCAGATCTGCAGAATCACCTCCTGAACTGTTGACTTGGGAAAATAATAAATAGCTATTACTTAAACCACCAGGAGCTGAGATAAAATGCTCTACAACAGAGCTAACTGTTACAACCACTCCAGTGCCAAGTGACCAGATGGACAGAATATCAAAACTAAAGACTGGGCATCTATAATGTCAGGGAGACTTATAGATATTTTTAAATTTCTATTGTAGAGGATCATTTTATAAAGAATAAAAAGGGAACATTTCTCATGTCCATATGTGCCTGAGAAATGTAAATTGGTAGATTTGGATCAGGATTTTTGTTGGTGGTGGTTGTGGTGGTCAGAGGGCTTGAACTCGGGGTCTAGGTACTGTCCTTGGGTTCTTTTGTTGAAGGCTCTACAACTTTTAGCTATAGCTCCACTTCTGGTTTCCAAGTGGTTAATTGGAGATAAGAGTCTCACAGACTTTCCCATCCAGTTTGTCTTTCAACCACTATCTTCAAATCTCAGTCTCCCAAGTAACAAAGATTAGAGGCCTGAGCCACTGGTGGGTGGATGATTCAAGACTTCAAAATCTAATCAGTGGTGATAATGTTTTCAAAAGAGGTTTAAGCCATGTTTCTGAAACTTCCCCAATTATAGAGATCTTCTTCCATCCTTGATTCCATGATGAGAATCACACAAAATGAACATCCTAGAGAAAATACTTTGGGGCATTATTTAATATGAATTATTATTTCTCTTACTTTAGTGTTGTTCCATAAGGTAGAACTGCATTCAAGCTTGAAAGATAGAGGAGAAGGAGACTGAGACCAAATAAAGAATCCAAGCAAAGTTTTGTCAGCTATGGAAATTACCTTCCTTAGCATTCTTATTCTCCAGTATAAGTCTAAATTTTTAGATTTATTTTGTTTATTGATATTATTGTTGTTGCTGTCATCATCATCATCATCATCATCATCATTATCATCATATTAAGCCAGTATCCTACTACTGAGCTACATCTGTCACCTGAATTGCATCTTTCAGTTATTACCATGTGATGGTTAGTTTTATGTGTCAACTTGGCTAGATGATAACTTCTTACTGTTTACTCAAACACTAGTCTAGATGTTGCTGTGGTGGTATTTTTAGATGCGGATGGCATTTACAATCAGTGTATTTTAAGTGAAGCAAATTATTCTCTGTAATGCAAGTGGGCCTTACATAACCCGCTGGAGGTCTTAAGCTCCAAAACTGAGGTTTCCCATGAAAGAAGACATTCTGCTTTAAGATTGCAGCATAGAAACACAGGGTTCCCAATCTGTACCTCCTCTTTGGATTTCAGAAAGGCTCATAATCATGAGAACAAATTTCTCATAATAACTCTCTCTGACTTTGTCTCTCCTACACACATACACACAAGTGAATCTTAACTAATCTCTAACATCATTTGTGTTTTATTACAACCTTAGATTTAACATCTCCAGAAGTTCTGTTCCAACTTCCTCAGTGCCTTTAGTTAAACCAGATTTCCCATTTGGCTTCTTTGAGAACTTTTCTGGGCAGTCAGCTGAGAAGAAGAGCTTTCTAATTATATTATAGTGATAACCAGGAGGTGACATTTTTCATATTCCCTTTTAAAGTGGGGGAGATGTTCTGAGTCACCTTGTGTGGCATAATAATTTTACAGCTGTGTAATGTTTGTAAGGAACTGTCAGTCCCTTGTGAGCCACAGTCACCGAAGTTGGCAGGCTCCCAGCACCTATTTACAGCCTGAAATCCAGAGGAAGAGGTCATGGGAGGTGGTTCTCCCTTCTGGGATTGAGTCAGATAGATGATAACACTGCAGGTCAGGGGTAAAACACAAAGTCTGATTTGCTATGACATGTTTTTTGAATGACTTCCTGGGAGCTGAATGGAACCACTTCAAATGTTGTGTTAATAGTCTACATCTAGTCATTCATGGAGAAAAATGGAAAAAGCCAACTAGAAAGAGGACTTTGAAACAAAAGAAATGTTTTGTTTTGTTTTTAAGTACTGGATGTACTCAGTATGAATGTGTTCATTGACTCTAGGAATAGAGATCTGGAAGAACTATCCAATAGGTTAGATGCTACATTAATACATCCAGTAGGAAACCTATCTCACTAAAGTACTGGCCATTCATAAGTAGTCCTATTGAGGAAAAACTCATACTAAGTTTTCCTGACTTTCCTGTACCTTGTTTAATCTTTGATATTTGCCAGAATCATTAAAGAATGTCCACCAAATGGAATAGCTAACAGGAACATATAGTAATTCACATTTATATAACAAATCAGGATTATATTTCAACCTAACACTGATTTGAGAAAATCCAGAATTATCTACTATCTGAGAAGATTTCTTCTCTGATACTTCTGTGCAGGTTTTAAGTTCTTCTCTTTGCGTTTTTTAATGTATTCTTAATGGTTTGGGGGAGGTTTTTGCTTTGCTTTGCAATTATAGGGGAGTTCGAATCCAGAGCTTTGCATATGTGAGGCAACTGCTCTGCCACTGAGCTACAGCCTCAGCTTTTTGAATCATTTTTTGCTATGACAGAACATCATCATAACAAAGGGCCACAGGCCAGATAGCTTAAACAACAGAAAAAGAATTCTCATGGTCCTAAAAGCAAGTTATCTAAGATTAAGTTTGTTGACAGAGTTGATTTGAGGAAGAAGACAATCATCTCTGTGTCTTCTGCATAATTTTCCTGTTGTATCCATGTCTTAATCTCCTTTCCAGAAGAGAATTAGCTGTCAATGTAATGACCTCATTTAAATTCTCTGTGAAGACCTTATCTCCAAATTCTGAGGCACTTTGCAAAAGTGGGAAGAGGGCCACACAATGCATGCACGTTATACAATATAAATATAGATTTTTAAGGCCAAGAACAGAAGGTCTTTACATGTATTCTATGATAATGCCCCTGTCTATTGGAGGGACATGAACTTCATTCTTTGCATCTTTGCTCAAGTAATTAAAACGCTTCTTGAATAATCAGTTATCTCAAGATTTCATCCCTCCTTTTAGAATTCTTGAAAGCTGTCAGAAACAGAAACATCCCAGAGAAGTCATTAGAACTACTGGAAGACTAAGGAAGCTGGCTCAATCTGGGATCTATATATTACCTGCAGCATCTATACTAACTGGCATTTACTAGCTTTTTTCCCCTTTAAATATATAGTGAAATGGATGTTTCCAGGTGGAAAAATGCTTTCTGCTAGGTTCATATTTTCATGCTCTGGAATCATATTTGCCTTCAAGGAATATTACCAGGTACTACCTCATATTGGGCCAGTCATACCGTTAATTTAAATAAATATTTAGGCATTTCCTGGTATTTCCACAAGACTTGCATTTGTAACCATTCAAGTTAAAACAGGAGAAGGGTCACAAATAGTTATCTAGACATAAGTGAAAAACCAAACCTGTACCAAGGTGCGAGACAGCTGTCCTTCAGAGGTGAACTCTACTGGAACACATAGTAGCAGCCAGTTCTAAGGCTAAGATAACCACCCATTGCCAACACACCATATTCAAGACTCACTCAGCCTCATATCTTCCTTTAATGCAGTCTAGGAGACATCAACAAAAGTAGGTGTGGGGATTTGATTAGTCCTTGGTGTTGTTCTTGTCCTCCACCAGCCAGACATACCTGTGATGGGCAAGTAAGCCACTGACAAGGACACTCTGCTGAAAACTTAAGGCCTGACATTCTGAGTCTGACCTGCAATAGATTGGCTGGATCCTTGAACAAGTGAATTGGATCTATTTATCTTCCTATTTGCTTTCTGTCTCTGGGCACTAGACCAGAAAAACAGTTGTCTCTCAATATCCAGTAGTTTCAAATCCATGAATCCAACCAACCAAGGCCTAAAAATGTTTGAGAGAAAGCCAGGGATGGTTGGTTCATGCCTTTGATCCCAGTTTTCTCAGGAGGCTGAGACTGGGAGGTTCAAGGTACAGGTTCAACCTGGCAGAAAAGTCCGCAAGACTTTATATCCAATGAATCAGCATACAAACTAGACTGTCAGTGTGGCAAAAACAATAAAAAAAAGCCACACACTAAAAAAGCTCTGAGTGTAAGCTCTGGTAATGGCACAGGCATGTGCGTGCACACACACACACACACACACACACACTGGAGTTACATCTGATTATTAACAGACTTCTCCCCTAAACAATGCAGTATAAACACTATACCAAAGACATCATATTTCATCAGGCACCATAAATCATCAAGAGATTTAAAGTGTAGGGAAGATATGCACAGGTCAAATGCGAATACTGCAGCATTACTCTAAGGGATTTGATTATCCTCTGCTTTTAATATTTGCAGGGGCTCCTGAAACCAATCCCCTGTAAGACTAGAATGAGAAACAACCTCCAGGAGTGATAAATTAAACAATAAAGTAACTAACCAGACAGTCTTCTACCTGTTTATTGAGCAGAGAGTCTAAAGAAAACAGAAAACTCAGCTCCATATTCTCCATACTAACCAAGGAATCTTGTTACAACTTAGATTTTTTTCCCTAAGGAAATCATAATCAGCTATGAAATCAGCTCTAGTTAGTGATTCTGTCCTACCATTTGAACATCAATGGCCAAGTGTCAGATACCACCTCCCATCACTCACTAATATTGCCATACAGCTTCCCATCACTAGAAGGGGTTAAAAGTGTGACACCATAGACACAGGATCTTAAAGACCCAAGTTCAAAGTTCAACCTTGCCTCCTCCTGTGCAGATGGTAGTTTCTCAGCCTGCTTCTCTTACTTTATCACATCCCAACAATAGCATCTAAGCCCGAAATGAAGCAGTGTGTGATTAGTCAAGGAACCACGGCATCAAATAGCATATACGTATCTAAGGCATAGAAAGTGGTAGCCACTGTTCAAGAGATGTAACTGTGAAGAACTTTGGTGGAGCTTATATGTGCAGACAGACAATAAGCTAAAGAGTAGGGGAAGAGAGAAGATGAAATGCAGAGGATGTTGACTGGAGTCCTTGTTTTGGATTGTCTATCTTTGGAGTCATTCCCTCATGGAAAGCAGCTGGATGGTTTAAGGGAAACATACTTGTATGTTAAAGCAGTAGGCTGTTGTACTGAATAAAAAAGAATGAGGATCCAGTCAATCTATTGCAGGTCAGACTAAGAATGTCAGGCCTTAAGGCTAGGTGCTGGTGGCTCACACCTGTAATTCTAGCTACTCAGGAGGTTGAGATCTGAGGATTGTGGTTTGAAGCCAGCTTAGGCAGGAGAGTCCATGAGACTCTCATTTTCAATAAACTACTCAAAAAAATAAATCAAGAAGTGGTTCTGTGGCTCATGTGGTAGAACACTAGAGCACTGGCCTTGAGCACAAAGAGACTCAGAAACAGCACCCAAGCCCTGAATTCCAAGTCCCAGGACTGGCAAGTAAGAAAAGAAGGAAGGAAGAGAGGGAGGGAGGGAGGGAAGGAGGGAGGGAGGGAAGGAGGGAAGGAGAGAGAGAGGGAGGAAGGAAGGAAGGAAGGAAGGAAGGAAGGAAGGAAGGAAGGAAGGAAGGAAGGGACAGACAGACTGGTAATTCTGACATAAGTAAGATTAGAACCCTAGTCTAGCTTGGTGGTAGACTAGAGAAGGAAATGTACAAGCCAGGATTTGCTACTAGATTAGATGTAAATGTAAGATATTAAAGAAGGAAGGAAGGAAGGAAGGAAGGAAGGAAGGAAGGAAGGAAGGAAGGAAGGAAGGAAGGAAAAAGTGAATGATAGACTTAGGGGAGCTTTATTGCACCAGGTTATCACCAACTCTAAATAAGAATTTAGAAGAAGACAATCAACATCTCAACATCACATTAACATGACAGTCCAGTACCAAGGCCATCAAGGCAAGAGCAGACTAGCCCTAAAGGTTTTAATATAGCTAAAGAAGAGATACATCAATCAAATATGATTTCTTAGATATAGAAACATATATAAAAAGAGAATTGTAGAACCACAGGCTCACTGTTCTTTACAAAATACCACAGGAGGGGAAAAGGGAAAGAGACCTGGCCAAGAGATACCAATTATTATGGTCCCACTGGCAGAACCATCTCTATTGTTAGGATTGATAAAGGGAACTGCAGCCAATTATCTTTGTGCATTCTGGGTATTTGGCAATATGGATGTTGACTGTTTGGCAAGCATGGCAGGCAGGAATAGACTATTATAATCACAAGCAAATGGCTATTAATAGGACAGCAGGCACTGAAAATAAAAGAGCTGACAAATGGGAAAGCCATTGGTACTCTGGCCCAGGTAAACGAGCTGTGGTCAAACATATGCACTCTCTTCTGCAAAAGCCCAATCCTTACTATCATCTTTTAATTAAAGGGCATTTAGACTTGTCACATTTTAAAGAATGCTTGGGTAAGAAAATATGGCAATGATTTTTTTTTGAATCCTGGTTCTTGGTAGCAATGAACCTAATGGATTCTTTTGAATGACTTAAATAGGAACATTAAAATTTGACAGCTCTTGCATAATTCAGTTGAATATAAAATCGTTCTTTGATAATGGTATCCCATTAACTGACTCTTGAAAACATGTACTAAATGTCCTTTAATGTGTGAGATGAATCAAGTTTTTTTTTTTAAAGCAATTCCACAGCTATTTCAAATGACGGATTGCAACACAAACATACATTGATAGTTTGGGTATAGCGACAAAAATAATTCGAAATACGTTGACATCTCTTTTGTTCTTTTACATAAAGAACAGTTAAAATGGTTCTGGGGTATGTGTGTGCGTGCGTGCGTGTGTGTGTGTGTGTGTGTGTGTGTGTGCGTGCCACTCCTGGGACTTGAACTCAGGACCTGGGTGCTGCCTGAGCTTTTGTGCCCAATGCTAATGCTCTACCACTTGAATGACAGCTCCACTTCCTGTATTTTGGTAGTTGACTGCAGATAAGCATTTCATTGACTTTCCTGCCTGAGTTGTCTTTGAACTGTGATCTTTAAATTTCAGTTTCCCAAGCAGCTAGGATTATAGATGATGAGCCACTAGCACCCTCTGCTAAAGATGGTTCTTAATGATTTCACCTCAGTCATTAGAAATCACAATACCCTCTGGAATTATTGACTTCTCTAGACACACAGGTCTCTGCATTAAAAGACGTGTGTGTGTGTGTGTGTGTGTGTGTGTGTGTGTGTGTGTGTATTTAAAGCAGCTACCTAATGTATATTATATCTATTATATAAATATATATAATATATATTTGTTAAATATTCAAAATATAATTGTTTTATATTTAATATATGTTTATAATTTATATAATATGGGACATCTATATGTGATATATTTAAATGTTTAGTATATATTTAAGTATATATAATATTTATTTAATATATTTGATTTTACACATTTTATATATATATATATATATATATATAAAATCAGCTTTTCTTGGGTGTCTCACTGTCAAGCAACTCCTTTCCTTTTTTTTGTTGGTCATGAGGCTTGAAGTCTAGGTCTGAAGGCTGTCCCTGAGCTCATCAGCTCAAAGCTACCGCCCTAACCCTAGAGCCACAGCACTACTTCCTGTTTTCTAGAGGTTTAGTGCCCGGGCTGGCTTTGAATGGTGATCTTCAGGTCTCAGCCTCCTGCGTAGCAAGGATTACAGGCATGAGCCACTGTGCTCAGCTCTCCTTTCTCTTTTGAGTGCTGGTAGTGCATGTGAAATTAGCAGGGTATTATGGGCTGGTCTGTGTCATGTTAGAATTCACTCATAGAACTGACCTTGTGATGGTATGTTGCTTAGAGCCTTTGGGAAATAAGCAAGATAGATGAGGCCATGAGGGCTAAGGCTCCAATGAAGAGACATTACAAGAACACACAAGGGAAAAATTTGCAAGCTCTCTTTTGCTCTGTCTCCATGCCCACATATGAATGAAACTTCATAGAAGAAGATTGTCATGAGCTAATCAATTCTGAGCCCTCACCAAGATCCTGATTTCGTCAGTACTGGGAACTTTGATCTTCAGCCTCTAAAACTGTGAGAAATAAATACCTATTCTTTTAGACACAGGTTCATGGTCTTTTATTTTACTATTATCATTTTTAATGGTTTATGGGGCTTGAATTGTGGGCCTGGGCACTGTCCCTGAGCTCTTTTGCTTAAGGCTAGTACTGTACTACTTTGCGCCACAACACCACTTCCAGTTTTCTGATGGTTAACTGGAGTTAAGAGTCTCACAGTGTTTCCTGCCTAGGCTGGCTTCAAAGCTGGATCCTCAGATTTCAGCCTCTTGAGTAACTAGGATTACAGGCATAAGTCCCTGGCACCCAATAGATTTATGGTCCTTTCTGGTATTTTGTGATGGCAGTCTGTGCTGACTACCCATAGGGTGATTTCATTTCCATCTCTTTCTTTCTTTCTTTCTTTCTTTCTTTCTTTCTTTCTTTCTTTCTTTCTTTCTTTCTCTCTCTCTCTCTCTCTCTCTCTCTCTCTCTCTCTCTCTCTCTCTTCTTTCTTTCTTTCTTTCTTTCTTTCTTTTGTGGTGGTGGGGCATGAACTCAAGGCCTGAGCACTGTCCCGCAGCAATTTTGCTCAAGGCCAAGGCTTTACCACTTTGAGCCACAGTGACATTTCCCTCTCATTTCCATTTCTGATACGGTGCTACTCACCTGCTGAATATTCATTTTGCTTGAAGTGAATATTTAATGTGGTCCATGGGTATCCTTCAACCATTCAGGGTCTTCATTACCTACACTCCAGCTCCAAGTTCAATTTTGGCATTTGGAAATTTTCTAGACTGCTGATACCTGAAAATTATTTAACAAAATTAACAATGCAGGCATAATCTGTTTCCTTTAAGAAAAAGGAGAAGAAAGGTGTTCAATTTTCCCTCACATCTAAATAAGTCACAAATCTTACAGTCCTCTTAAATCTAAAGAGACAAGGGCTCCCTTTAGAAATTTTGATGCTATGATATAAACAGTTAAAAGATTTGGTGGGGGCGAGCATTCAGAAATGCCTATTATATTATTCGTTTTTGTCTTTAGGGATATAGTTAAGATGACATTTTTAGATGTTAGTCCTTTCTCCGAGTATGAGAGGATTTGAGAGCAGACGAGAACTGTTGCTAATAAAACCTCTGAAATAATAAAAGTAATTAGTATGCAGCTCACATCAACCATTATTATTGTGTTTGGGTGACAAGATAAGCATAAACTGCAAAGAGTATTATCCTCAGAGTAAATAATGTGACTCCTAACCAATTTCAGCATTTGCTTTAGGTATGGGAAGCTAAGAGCTTATGGGGAAACCATGAGCAATTTTTCTATTGTTTTTAGCCCATAGCTTAACAATGGCTTGTAAGGCACTTAGTAGAATGGATTCAAAAATATCTATTGAAGGTCCCGATTAGAAGATGCAGGCTCCTCTCCTCTCCTTCTTTTCCTTTCCTTTCCTTTTTGCCAGTTCTAAGTCTTGAACTCAGGAACTGGGCACTGTCCTTGAGCTTCTTTTGCTCACAGCTAGCACTATACCACTTGAGCCACAGCACCACTTCCAGCTGTTTATGTGGTACTGAGGAATGAATTGCAGAGTTTCATGTATGCTAGGAAGTACTCTACCACTAAGGCACATTCCCAGTCCTAGAAGATGAAGTTTTAAAGATTTTTCATTGTGAATAAGGCTCTGATGAGGCACTTGTCATTTCATGTACACACACACACACACACACACACACACACACACACACAGATATAGATAGACAGACAGACAGATAGATCTATCTATCTATCTGTCTATCTATCTATCTATCTATCTATATATATATATATATATATATATATATAGAGAGAGAGAGAGAGAGAGAGAGAGAGAGAGAGAGAGAGAGAGAGAGAGAGGAGTTCTGTTCTAGGGTTCCAGGATGTCCGAAAGGAAAGAGAATGGAAATTAGGTAATAAGACAAATAAAGGAACCATTTACTCATTTCAACTTCCACCTTTGGAGCCCAGCCACATGCGTCATGTATGGTAATACGTATCGCAAATACAGATATTGTATGGGCTAGCTGCCAGAACGTCAGAGTGACAATTGGAAAGTGAAACATAAAAACAGTAAACAAGAAAGAAAAATGTCATGACTCTTTTACCTGTCTTATCAGCATAAAGCTCCCAGGTAGAAGTGTAGTTAGATGTCTTCTATCTCCCTAGAAAGTTTTATAGCCTGTTCAATCATAGATGCTTAGATCCAGTTGAGGAAATGTTTGTGCAAGGAAAGTCTAGGAGTTAAAGGGAAGAGTTGAGTGGAGGAAATGTTAGTGCAAGTAAGACAGCTTCCTAAACACACTCATCTCAATGTTCATAGCCTCCTGAGAAACACTGCACTATTCTTGTTAAATTCTAAACAAGGAAAGCAAAACTCATTAAATTCTTTACCTAGATTCAGAAGACAAAACTCAAAAAGTCCTTTGACTTGATAAGGAAGACAAACGTCATGAAGCTTTTTGCCTAGTATTAAATAGCTATAAAAGACCAAAATGAGACCATTAATTTGGATTGGCATCCAAAACCATTGCTATTTCCAGCAACTATGTGAAGATATTCTATGCCAAGCAGGGCTAGGTTGGAAGTTGCAATGTTATCACACCACTGGGTTGCTCTGAGAAAGTACCCAACCACATTGTAAACTGGGCCACAGAAGTGAAGGTTTAGGGTTTGAGTTTTTCCTCAGGGAGCTTTTATCTGTTCAAGAAAAGGCAGCCAAATGGGTAAACAACACTTTTGGCAGTGTCAGGGGGGACCAAAACATGAACATTGTATTTTGAGTTCGGTATAAGTGCCAGGGTCACCCTGACATGTGTCAATGAGAAGTAGATTGGCTCTTGTAGAAATTCAGGTTTGAGTGATCTTTATCCTTGAAATTGGATTATGGTGATTCCTGATGCAAGAGCCACTAGGCAATTTAAAGAAAACAGAAACCCTCTCTGCATGAAGAAATTATGCTGGGCATCAAATTATTTCTATAAATGACTTTTCAGCATAATCCCTGAAACACAATAAAATAGTAGCAAGCAGACAAGAACAAAGACAGCAGAAATAGCAGGTAGTGGAAATAGAGCCAGAATGAATACAGATATTGAACAACCAGGCATAAACTTTAAATAACTCTGATTGTTAAATGGTGGGACTTGTGGGCTCCTACACTTTTTTCCTTTACTAAGAAACACGACAGGGTCCGGGAGCTTGGCCTAGTGGTAGAGTGCTTGCTTGCCTAGCATACATGAAGACCCAGGTTCGATCCCTCCAAACCACATACATAGAAAAAGCCAGAAATGGTGCTGTGGCTCAAGTGGTAGAGCTCTAGCCTTGAGAAAGTCCAAGATAGTGATCAGGCCTTGAGTTCAAGCCCCAGGATTGGCAATAAATAAACAAATAAATAAAAACAGAAAAAAAGAAATGACATAATTATTTGATATGAAAAAAAGGAGTCTATACCAATCCAAAGTGAATCTTAGTTGGCTCTTGAGTTTCTCAAATGTTCATTAGTATGGCATGACTATCAAGGATAAATGGATAACATGGAAACAAAACTTTGTTCACTTCTACAAAGGAAAGACAGCTTATAAATTTGGCTCATTATAGCAATTATTTTAAGGAAACTGGAAAAGAACTAAGAAAAAAATCTGTAATTGAGAAAATCAAGTAACCAGAATTAAGATTTGAATCAGTTTAGAGTAATTTATGCTCAGATAAAGAGATTTGGGGAGCTACAACTATTGGAGAAGATCAGAGAAAATTTTAAAATCTCAGCATAAAGCACAAAGAGACAAAAGAGTAGGAAAAAAATGGTAGGAAGGTAGGGAAAAGAAAAGATTCTTGTAAAATAGTGGAGGCAAAGGAAAGAAAGACACTAAAGCTGAGACTTTTCCAAAATAATGAAAAATCAACAAATTATACGTTCAAGGCCATCTCTGAGCTCTGAGCAAGATAAAAAATATACTTCTTAAGCAAGACATGGTAAAGCCACTGAAAACAAAATTAAAGAGAAAAAAATTAAATTTAAAATTATTATAGGAAAAATTCGAATTATTTTATAATTATACTGTCCTAACTCCTTTCAAAATAAACTTTATTATATCATAAAAATTTTAGTCTTCAGAAGGAAAAAGCTAAATATATGTCTTATGCTTACAGCTTAAACTAGTCTAACATATTTCTTATAGCATTCTAAAGAAATTTGGCTATCAGCAGGAACTAGTTGCTCACATTTGTAATCCTAACTACTGATGTGAAGATGGAGAGGGTTATAATAAACCTCACAATAGGCAAACATTCATGAGACCCAATACCATCAGAAAAAGCCACTCATAGCAGTACATGCCTGCCATTCCAAGTCAGAAAGGGTAAATAGGAAAATCATAGTACAGGTGAGTTCAGGAAAAAAATAAAACAAGAGAAACCCTACCTTAAACATACAAAAAGGGCTGGAGTTCTGGCTCAAGCATTAGGCATGCTCCCTACTAAGTTGGAAGTCCTGCACTCAAAAACACAAGGACCTCCCAAGAACATTCTTTCTTCTGTAAAGAATGAAGAAATACACTCATCACGAATATTCATGACTATAACATCAAAGACATTTCTGAAGTGCTTAACTGAGATGTTAGAACATCGTTTTTCCCAAGATCTTAACTACATACCATCTACTGCTCTATTAATTGTATATCAAAATTGAAGGAAAAAAAAGTAAAAGGTAAGGACCAAGTCATTTCAAACTATTTTTAGATAATTTACCTTTCTCTATAATAAAATGGTTACACTGGTGACTTTAATGTGGCCTGGTTTGTGGTGGATTAGATAAATACCCAGGAGCGGGATTGCTGGGTCATAAGGTTTAGTCATTAAGGTTTAGTCATAAGGTTTAGTCGTTTGAGTAACTGCCATACTGCTATCCAAAGTATCTGAACAAGTTTACAGTCCCACCAATAGTGTTGTAGCATTCTCTTTTAGCCACATCCTTGCCAGCATCTGTTATTGTTTTCTTGATAATGACCATTCTAAACGGGGTGAGGTGGAATCTTGATGCTGTTTTGATTTGCATTTCTTTTATGGCCAGAGATACTGAACATCTCTTCATGAGTCTATTGGCCATTCTTGCTTCTTCTTTGAAGTCTCTCTTCAGTCTTTACCCCTTTATTAATTGGATTGTTGTTTAATGATTTGGGGATTAAATTTTTGAGCTCCAAGTGCATTTTATCATCACCAAGATATGGAATCAACCCAGATAATGCCTCTATATATCACCTTTACAATAAAAATGACATCAAAATTTGTTAAATGTTTGTGCTATCAAAATGTTGGGAATGGGAATGAATAGTAGCATTCATCATAGGGGCAGGAAGGCCTTACCCACTCTCCAGGGCTGCCATGAGATCATGAAGAGATGCTAATTGTGCACAATGCGAGTTTTAATTTATGAGTACCTGACCGTTACAGCAGTTTACAGTTCCAGAAGCAGCTCAGCTGACATTGTTATATAGTTGTATAACTGAAAAGAGTGGAATTAATTGGCCCAATTAACTAAAAGCAACAATTAGCTTCTATGGCTGAAGGGTTGTTGGGTTGTAGGGTTTTATTTTCCTAGTTTTTTTTTTTTTCTCATCGCTTGAGGCCTATGTAGGTTTTATTGAGCCTTATCACACACTGGGTTGTCTGTGCCAATAGTAGCAGAGAGAACTGTATTCAAGACCTAGACATGGGCATGAAAGAATACAACCCTTTGCTACTGGAGTATTGTTATTTCAAAGATTGGATCTTTTTCAGGGTTTTAAAGCTGGTTTCTAGAATCAAGTCTGTGTTAAAAAAAAAAACTTCACCTCTGAATAATTCAATCCAATCAAAACATCTATAGAAAATTAGGAAGAGTCAAGAAGGGGCATGTTCTCTACCCACATCATGATGCTTCAGAGACCTGGTCTATTCCTTAGCCCTACGCATGCCTGGCATATACCTACAAGTTTGGGTGCAGAATGTAACACACAAAGCTCTTCTGTATTAAAAATCAAGATGGCGGGCTAAGATAGGCACCCATGGCTCATGCCAAGCTACTCGGTAGTCTGTGATCTGAGAATCTTGGTTTGAAATCAACCTAGGAAGAAAAGTTTGTGAGATGTTTCATCACCAGTTGAACAGCAAAAAGGCAAAGCTGTGGCTGAAGTGATAGAGAGCCAGCCTTAAGCAAAAGAGCTAAAGGACAGCATCCAAACTCCAAGTTTGGTACACAACTTTTTTTTTTTTAAGATAGCAGTCTGAAGATTGTACCCAGCTGTCTTCCATAAAGGAAGCTGAATTGAAGGTAAAGATTCTTACAAGTAAGCACTCTCTCCAGAAAAGCTGACCACTAAATCTCATATGATGCTTTGCAAAGGTTTGATCAGATTTTCCTTTGCAGCTTTTGTCTGGGCACTCTGCGAGGAAGTAACATTGTACAAGGCTCCCTTCTTCCCATGCTCATTCTCAGTTCCAATAGAAGGAACTAGACTCATATAACAAGCCAATGTAAAGGCTGCCTCAATGGGTAAGTAATATTAGTTACCTCTCAGGAAGGCTCTTTTTCATACTGCCTCTATACTCTGGCGCACATTACACTTGGACAAGGAGATAGACTAAGGGATTTGGGACTGCAAATAAACCAAGCCTTTGTTTCAGAATTTCAGTTCCACACATTTAGGATGACTGGGAAATATGCACTGGCAAGAGACTAAGAAGTTCTATAAATTCCTTTATGGTGTAAGAGTAAAAGTGAACAGACAGAAAACAATGTGAAACCCATCTGAATTTTGTCAGCAAAAATCATGAAATAGATAAAGCTGAAGTTGTTTATACAGATGTAAAAGGCTAAATTTATCTTTGCTGTAAAACTTGGTTCAACACATAGCTATTGTGGCACTGACTGAACATTTGATATATTTGTCTTTAACCTCAGAGTATCTGCATTTTCTTGGCCAGGCCCCAGATGAACAAATAAATCATAACTGCTTGTATTCGGTAAATATGAACATCACATAGCCAATCAAAAATTTATGGTGCTTCAGTGATGGATACAAAATGCCACAAGGTTTTAATTGCTTTGCATACTCAGTGCTCCAAGCTCACTCTAACAGAACCAATTAAGGCACTAGCATAGCCTTTGGAAGCCTGGAATAAATATACGTAACCTCAGATCACATTCATTACCTTAACTATTTCAGTCATTAAGGGAGAGGGAAATCGTATACAAATTGGAATCGTATAATGTTTTAATTTTAGAATCTAATATGATACTGTATTAGAAAATAAGCCAGTATTATATTTTCTTAATAAAACAGTGTTTAAGTGGCAATAGTTACCAATGCTTCATCTTATCAGAATTATAAAGAAGAGAAATCTACAAAAAATGACTCTGGGAAACAAATAACTATTGCGATGTGAGCTTGATGGTTCCCAATTCAAAGTTGAAAGTTTGAAGAATCTGGTACGGACAATGACCCTATTTGTTTCTAATTACATCAAAGGTAAGTAGATGTAGGCTGAAGTAAGTTGACCTATTCGTGTAAGTCAGAAATGTACTCACAAGAACAAACAATGATTTTCTCCAGCTCTTAGCCCAGGTATTCTTCAATTCTGACCACCTTCACAAGGGCAAAGACAAGGAAAGGGAAAGAAGATGTTTGAGCCTTGTCCTACTTAGCATTTACCTTTATAATTAAGTCCTTACAGGGAGTCAGTTGGAGTCAATGGCTAATTGTAAAACATTGACCAGAACTCAGGTGAGCTAGGAATGTTTTCAGCGCAAAGGAAAAAAAAAAAACTCAACTCTTCTAACATAGACTTAAGTAAGGGTGCATATCCTCAGACAAGAAGTCTGTATGTGGTCAATGATTAGTGTGGTTTAACAGCTCATAAAGGACAGAACCCACTCCAGTTAATTTTTTCATCATGTACCTTTCCTCATGGTAATAAGGCCACAAAATTCGTTCAAGGTAACAAGTTAGGAAAGTGGATTCTAGCATCACAGCACATGAACCTCTTTCCCAAAGCCCTCAACAGAATTTAGATTATGTATAAGTAGAAAGAATTTTACCATATTATATTGTTGGCTTCAAAAGAATATGAGATCTTGAGTATTTGGAGAGGTAGATGCAGAGTTACTATGAAAGAGAAGAGGTGAATAGGAGAAAAAGAAATAAGCAATAGCCTTTAAGAACATATTAATGAATAGCCAACAACCAATTTTGAGGCAGAATCACTTACAGAAGGAAATATTGTCTTCTCTTACTTTACATACATGGGAAAATATTTCCAGGAATGGCAGGGTTGGTTGTTCACAACTGTAATTCTAGTACTCGGGAGGAAGAAGCAAGAGAATTACACGTTTAAAGTCAGTGTAAAGTACATAGGGAGGCTGTGTTTAAAAAAACATCCAAGGCCTAGTAATGTCGCTTAATAGTAGAGGACTTGCCTAGCATGCACAAGAACCTAAATTGTTGCTAAGTTGTTGTTGCTGTTGTTGCCCCCTCCTCCTCCTCCTCCTCCTCCTCCTCCTCCTCCTCCTCCTCCTCCTCTCCTCTTTCCTCCTCCCCCTCCTCCTCTTTCCTCCTCCTCCTCCTCTTCTTCTTCTTCTTCTTCTTCTTCTTCTTCTTCTTCTTCTTCTTCTTCTTCTTCTTCTTCTTCTTCTTCTTCTTCTTCTTCCTCTTCTTCCCTTCTTCTCCTTCTCCTTCTCCTTCCTCTTCCTCTTCTTCCTCTCCTTCTTCTCCTTCCTCCTCCTCTTCTTCTTCCTCTTCTTCTCCTTCTCCTTCCTCTCCTTCCTCTCCGTCTTTTTCGTCTTCTTCGTCTTCTTCTTTTTCTTCTTCACCTATTATGAACTCAGGGCATGAATACTGTTCAAGAGTTTCTTTTGCTAGTTCTCTACCATTTGAGCCAAAACATCACTTCCAGCTTTTCCTGAGTAATTTATTAGTGGTAAAAATCTCACACACTTTTCAGCCTGGGCTGGCTTAGAACTATGTTCCTCATGCCTCAGCCTCCTGAGTGGCCAGGATTATAGATGGGAGCCACCAGCACCTGGCCTGAGATAGAACTGCACATCAACTTATAATAATGGTGGGATGGACAGCGTTTCTCTGAAATAATTCAACCTAAAGCAAGACCAAAGCATGATGGGAGTATCAGTGAACATTTTATCAAAACTGCTGGGCTATGTACAGTTTTTTTTTCAGTACATTTATTTACCAAAGAAGTTATAGAACTCAAAGCTTTTTTTATAGAAAACAAAGCTAAAGAAGATGCCATTCCTAAGATCTAGAAGAAACCCCAATATATGTCTTGATAATGAAAATTAATAAAAGAAATATTTGATAAGTAAATGAATAGTGTCAAGAGAAGCAAGCCAGTTGAAAGTCACTGTCTCTGAAAGAACTTCAGCTTTAAAGCTAATAAATGAAAAATTTTAAATGTAAAAGGCCCTAAAATGCTTTTTCTAAAAACAAATTGGTAAGCTGGTAAAGAGGGAATGCTATTTTTGAACAGGAATGACTTTTACACAGGTATAGTCATCATGCCTCAATATCTAGGGGAACCACTTTAGCAAAACAACCATCATTCCATGACAGATGTTCAGAGAAAGGGCCAGGAGCCTGGCCCAGTGGTAGAGTGCTCACCTAGCATGCATGAAGCTCTGGGTTGGGTTCCTCTGTACCACATACATAGAAAAGGCTAGAAGTGGTGTTGTGGCTCAAGGGTAGAGATCTAGCCTTGAGAGAGGGCAAGGGCAGTGCTCAGGCCCTGAGTCCAAGCCCCAGGACTGGCAACATTATATATATATATATATATATATATATATATATATACATACATGTATATACATATATATCCTCTTTACTAATCATGTACACATTAGGAAAGAGGGCAGTCATGACTCATTAAATAGTATAGGATAGCAGCAATGTATACATAGTTAGATTGTGTTAGGCATTATAATCTAGAGATGACTTAAAATTTAGAGCTGTGCAAAGATTATATGGAAATAGTGAACTATGGTATATAAGGGACTTGATAATCATCCTGGGGTTATGATGGAACCAACCCATAATGGATACACAAGTTCAGCTCTATCTGAAAACCCAACCGAGTCAAAGTATTTTGGCCAAGGTTATAATCTTATGGTAAGTTTTTTAATGCTAATAAACCAAATATATACTACTTAAATTGAAATGTGCCTTGATACCAAAAGGGATTTTAAGTAGGATAGTTTTCATTTATTCAATTAAGGAGTGGTTCTGAACCTTTTATATCTGCTAGACTCATTTGGGTGCTTTTAAACTTACAGCTACCTTGACTCCTTTAATTTCCCAGTAAATCCAATGTAATTGTCTTAGGGTAGAAATGGCTTATTTGTTTGTTTATACCCTCTGTGTTGATTCCAATGTAAAACTAAAGAAAAATTCAGGATTGGAGTACACATTAATACTACTGAGGGAAAGTTAATATTATTTGTCTAAACTACATTTGGCAATATGACAGAGGGCTAAATAAATTGATTCCCTTTCTAAGAATATATCTTAAAGAAATTGGCAGAGATTCAAAGGCTAATATACTAAAATATTCAATGGAAATATCAGCTATTAGTCAAAAAATCCAATAATAAGAGCATAATTAAATAGTCTGACACATTGTTAAAATCTTTTCAGAGTGGGACCTAGATCAAGAACTAGTGGCTCAAAGTCTGTAATCTTAGCTACTCAAGAAGCTGAGACCTGGAGGATCAGAATTTGAAGTCCGCCCACACAAAACAGTCTACCAGATGGTGTTTCCAATCAACCAGAGAATGCCAGAATAGAGGTATGACTTAAATGCTAAGTGTCAACCATAAACTCAAAGCCTAGCAAACATTACAAGTCCTAAGTCAAAAATTTAGAATTGCTATACCTGTGTGCAGTGAGTGAACATACCACACACACACACACACACACACACACACACACACACACACAACCTGCATGATTATGTACCTATTTTTTCTGTCATTCCTGGGGCTTAAGCTCAAAGCCTGGGCACTGTCCCTGAACTTCCTGAGCCACAGCACCACTTCTGAGTAGTTTATTGGAGATAAAGGTCTCTGCTCTGACTGGCTTTGAATCACAACCCTCAGATCTCAGCATCCCAAGTCGCTAGGATTACAGGCATGAGCCACTGGCACCTGGCTGGTTGTATAAACTTGTAACTCGAGTTACTTGGGAGGCAAATGTAGTAGGATCACAGCTGAGAGTCAACCTAGGGCAACTGAATATAAGGTCTTATTTGAAAAACAAAATAAAAATCAAGAACGAGGGTGTAGCTCAAATGGTAGAGTGATTGCCTATCAAGCTTGAGGCCCTGAATTCAACCCCCAGTACCTGAAAAAGAAATTCAAAGAAAAATTTCTCAAAACAACTCTAAGATTCCACCTCACTCCAGTTAGAATGGCCAGGATCAAGAAAACTAATAACAGATGCTGGAGGGGATGTGGCCAGGAGGGATCACTACTACACTGTTGGTGGGAGTGCAAACTCATTCAACCACTATGGAAAGCAGTATGGCAGTGCCTCAAAAGACTAAACATAGAGCTCCCCTATGACCCAGCAATTCCACTACTTGGCATTTACCCAATCATCCAGAAACAAGGACATACTAAATCCACTAGCACAACAATGTTCATTGTGGCACTATTTGCCACAGCAAAGGTATGGAACCAACCCAGATGCCCCTCAGTTGAATGGATCAACAAGATGTGGTATCTATACACAATGGAATTCTATGCTGTTGTCAGAAAGAATGACATCGCCCCATTTGTAAGGAAATGGAAAGACTTGGAAAAAATCATATTAAGTAAAGTAAGCCAAACTCAAAGGAACATAGGCTCAATGGTTTCCCTCATTTGTCATAATCAGTAGAAACCTTGGACTCTCCTAGCAGAGATTTGCAATAGAGCAAAACCTAGATACATAAGGCTATATAGTATGATGTTAAATGAAAGGACCTCCAGGATATAGAAACAAAAGCCATATAGTGATTGTTGTCCTTAATGTACTATATTATCTCTCATCTCTTTTGCTGCCCCTTGGTTATCTTATATGGTTACAGTATTTTACCTTGTTATCTGATATATTATATATATGTTTACTTGGTTATTTGAAATAGGATAGGGAAGGGGGGAAAATAAGGTGAGGGGAGGGGGTGTGGGGAGGGAAACAGGGACCAAGACATGAGAAAGGTTATCAATGTTTGTGAAGTAATGCACCTTCTATCTGGTGAATATAATGTAACCCTTCTATTAATTACAATAAAATATATGAAAAAAAGAAAAATTTCAAAAATGAGAAACCCCCAATAAGGTTGAAATAAAAGTAGGATACAAAGGTCTATTTTATGGCATTAAGTCAAATTATGTGAGAGAGGCAAACATACAGAAGAATAAATAAATACATTAAAGCTCTCTCTTCCCATAATAGTAATAGCAGACTGGGGTTACAGAAGAACGGTTCATTTTTTTGCCAGTCCTGTGACTTGAACTCAGGGCCTGGGCACTAGCCTTAACTATTCTTGAGCCATATAATCACTTCCAGCTTTTTCTGTGTATGTGGTACCAAGGAATCGAATCCAGGCTTTTCTGCATGCTAGACAAGCACTCTACCACTAGGCCACACTCCAAGACCCAAGGTTCACCTTTATACTTTAATGCATTTCACAAATTATCTCTATGCCAATTAATTATTTGATCAGTAAATATTCCTTTCCAAAACTTTCTGACTAGCATTTGTGGGTCCCCGTTTGATTAGAAAATCCTAGCTTAATTGCTCCATGTTAAATGAGTAGAAGAACTTCTAGTTTGAGGGAAAATGTAAATTTTAATCCACATTTCAGTGACATTGGCCCCAAATTTAGTTTCTCTCTGTGACTCTGTGTCTGTCTCTGTGTCTCTGTCTCTGTGTCTGTCTCTCTCTGTCTCTCTGTCTCTCTCTCTCTGTCTCTCTCTCTCTCTCTCTCTCTCTTTCCCCTCCCCCCACCTCCCTCCTGGGGCTTGAACTCAGGGCCTTGTCATGTCCCTGAGCTTTTGTTCTCAAGGCTGGGCCTCTACTACTTGAGCCACAACTCCACTTTCTTGTTTTTTGGTGGTTAACTAGAGAGAAGAATCTCATAGACTTTCCTGGCTAGTCTGGCTTCAAATCATGTTCCTCAGATCTTTGTCTCCTAAGTAGCTAGGATTACAGGTATAAGCCATCAGCACTGGGCTCACAATATTTTTTTAAAACAGTTTCTGTCGCTCTTTCATAAAATTAGCTCTTATATCTACACAAGATATAATTTAATTCTGGTTATGTAATTTTTAAAGGAGTATGACTATAATCAGTGTTTGTAACAACATTGGGCCAATTTTCTATTCTGTAGTTGCAAAACTGTTAATCTCATAGGAAAAATTTATCCATAAATGTTTTTTTGGTATATTTAAATATACTAAGTAATCCATGATACAATAAACAGCATAGAAAAATTGTAGATTTTCATTTGCAAAGATAATCTCCCCACATGGACACTTTTTGTTTCTCCTTCTTTTTCTTTTTCTCTATGATCTTCTTCAAAAAGAGTTCATTTCTTCCCTGACCTGTAACAGTCATGGTTTTTACACTTGCAATATTTAAGTTTGTTTCGTGGCAGCTCATGGCTGAGCCAAACACACTGAACACTGATTTGCAATTTTACATTCCTCAAGGAAAGAAGTAGGCTTGATGTCATGGTTATTGAGTTAATTGCTATTTTGGTGACTGGGGATAATGACTCTATAACCTCCTAATTTAAAGTGTTTCCAAAAATGCGCAGTAATGAGCAGTTGGTCATGAACAAGAGTCTAGCTGTTACAGAAAAGACAGAAGAGGGGAAAAAAAGCCTTCACTTCTTTTCTGATTTAGGAAGAGACCCTGATCATGCTGCTGTTAGTTCTGTGGGGTAAGAACCTCTTGCTTTTTGCCATGGGTACCGCAGAGAGACGCTTGCTCAATGGTTTGGGATAGCCAGCCTTGAGCTTTGGCTGTTCAATCATGAAGCTCAAATACACAAGAGGAAAGGGATGGAATCATTTCCATGGGACACACAGAAGAATAGTCACTTGTATTAATTAGGCTCAGCCTAATTAGTATAGAAAGAAGTCAAACTAAGAGCCAGGGTGATTAGAGAGTCCCCATTTGTTAAGGGCAAAACCAATAGATTCGGTATTGATTGGATCCTAGGAAGTCTTAGCAAAGGAGCTAAGTGAAAATTATCTCAGCAAACTTACTGAAATGAACCATTTGTCTCTGAGCATGTCTCATTTGCTTTAAACTCTGGTTTTTCCCTAGCACCATCCCACCAAGTCCTATTTTTGATTTCCAACAATTATCAGCTAATTTCCACCAAGCCTAAAACAACTTGGATTATACCCCAAGCAGTGATTCCTCTTGAGTCAATTTTTACTTTGGAGGGAGAGAAGAGAAGAGTATAAGAAGTTGGGGTGAGGGTGGGGGAGGGGGAAGAACCTGCTAGTGTCTTTCAGGAGCATCACACTCTTCCTCCCAGCCCACTTAGCTGCTGCTTCATGAAGAGTCTAGAGCACCTCTATCTGTTCATCCTGGGAAACTGAGGGCCTGTGCCTTTACGAAGAAAGGGATCTCAGAACTGGAGTAAGACTCCACTTGGATTAAATGAATAGGTTGAGACAGTATGTCTTCTCGGAAAACAAACAAACACACACCAATTACACATCTGAAGTTTATGAAGTTCCTCAGTATTTGACCTTACCCTTGCTTAACTCTATCAGCTTCATCCAAATTCAGTGGAGATCAAAGACTTTGATCCTTGAGAAAGTTTTACTCATCGTGCTAGAATGTCAAAGAATCACTGGACATGCACTATCCTTGTGGCATCATGCTAAATGTTTAAATGAACGTGGATACCACTGATACCATCAGTTCTCAGAAACAACCTCATCGGGTAGCAGGGTTTGTCCTGGGCGACATTACAAGAATAAGTGAGGCCAAGGTCAAACCCAAAGAGCCTTCTTAGGGCTGTTATTAACCACTATGGAAGGAAAAGGCAAAGGGTGGGCAAAGAAGAAGAGGCAGAGGAAAAATAGCAACTACAGCCCACCACATCTACTAGACACGTTTTACAACCCTAGATCTACTTATCTCAACACCTCAAATACAGTTGTTTCATCAAGCCTACTTTTGCACATAAAGAAAGTGAAGTGTATAGTAACTGAATGATTCTCCTTCCAGCTAGTAGGTGTTGGAGTTAATATAGTGTCCAGATGTCCAGATGTCCAGATATGACATTTGGCCCAATATTCTTGCCACTATTAGAATGAGGCACTTACCAAACAGGCTGGCTGGAAATTTGAGTATCTTTTCATTATCAGGAGGGTGAGGAAGAATTTTATATTGGCCTTGTTTTGTTTGGATGGTTTTATTTATATTATTTGGATGATTTTTTTCCTCTAAAAAAGTCTTGAGAGCTGGGCCGTGTGGCTCACACCTGTAATCCTAGCTGCTCAAGAGGCTGAGATATGAGGATCTTTGTTCAAAGCCAGCCCTGGCACAAAAAACATGAGATTCTTATCTCCAATTAATCTCTAGGAAATGAGAAGTAGAGCTGTGGCTTCAGGGGTAGGGTAGTACCCTTGAGCTGAAGAGCTCAGGGACAACGCCCAAGTCCAGAGTTCAAGCCCCATGACCCACAAAAAAACATCTTGAAAGGGAGAGGAAATAAACAGTCCTCAGGTACTCTAAACCTAACTTAGAAAAGCGATGACTCTTTGTCACCAATCACAAATTTAATCACTGTGGGCTTGCAAAACTAAGAAAGCTAAAACTGGAATACATGAGAATAGAGAGTTGTTCTTCAAAACATCATTTCAGAGTCAAAATTGAGTCCCCCCTGCTGCCAGCAAATACAATCCAGAGCACGAACCCTGCATCTTCTATGCCCGTTGGAGTTTATTACACACCATATTATTTCCCCAGTATTTGATGAAAGTGAGAAGGGCTGGAGAAAAATTTTGGCAGGCTTCATACAAGGATGATCAATATTTTCCATTTCCCCATTTATGTCGCACTACAATTCACCAGCAGAGAGAACAAGATGACCGGATACTGCATGAGAAACAATGCCGAGTAGACCTATAACTCAAGGCAAAAAGAGAAAGAAAAACAAATAATGGTAAGAAGCTAAAGAAGGCTAGAAGGATCTAAACAGGATGATGCTCATAAACAGGACTGTAAATTAATGACTACACTTATAATAAAGGCGTTAGAGCCAGTTGAGGAAGTACTCCACATTACTGCATTAGCTCACAACTGCCAGTCTCCTTCTGAATCACTGTCAGTAAAGATTTCCTACACTTGATTCTTCTTCACACATTTACCCCTGCAAAGTGCCCAATCTGTTCACTTTCCCTTGCAATTTGGATAAGATATGTTTATTAAATCGGCCTCTGTACAATCTATGCCCCAGATTTAGCACACAGCCCCTTCAACAACACAGGCTGAGTTATGCTTGGGAAGCAAAATTCTTGGGACTAGGAATGTTGTCTATTCCAGAGCATTTTGGGTGGTGAACCTTTGAATTAGGGATGCTAAACTTGTCTAATAAAATCAATGTCCCAGAGCCTTCTGTGAGATTTGGCCTTCTCAGATTTTTCATTAGGGATTACCTCTAGAAAAGACAAGAGGGCAGGATCTAAACATCAGAAACACTAATTTTATCTAAGAGTGCTTGCATTTTTCATCACAAACAAAAGCTGAATGTTTATAATGTTGATTGTATGGTTTTTTTCTAGATTTGTGTCCATCAAAAATAAGCCAAAAGTTGCAAATAAAATAATGATGAGAAGGATGGAAGGTAGAAGGGCTACATCTGAAGTAAGGAAGGGGTGAGATCATGAAGGAGGAAAAGAAAGCACTGGGGGTTTTTTGTGAGCCATTAGTAAAGGGCTACACAGCCCCCTTCTTTGAAAGGTTCTAAGTATTGGAGCTAAAAGAAGAATAACAATAATAGTTTCAAACGCCATAAATGAGAAACAGAAAGTCTTAGAATCTAGAGAAGTTATTGGAGAAATGGTACCACCAGCTCTCCGAAGGAGAGGAGATAATTACAGTCAGTAGGTGAATTCTGATATTCACAGGATCACAAGAACTTGATCACCCATCAGTTACTTTAAATGGATTCATAAAGTCTATCACTGAAGTGTTTCTGGAGCGTTAAAATGAAAGTTGTTGAGAAATGAGAGCACATTTTACCATTACTTAAATTCTGAGTTGGTTTATGAGGAAACTGACCTTCTGCATGACAGGATGCCTGAACTGCCTGTACATTTTTTTTTTTTTGCCAGTCCTGGGCTTGAGCTCAGGGCCTGAGCACTGTCCTTGGACTTTCTCAAGGCTAGAGCTCTACCACTTGAGCCTCAGCACCACTTCCGGCTTTTTTTCTATATGTGGTACCGAGGAATTGAACCTCGGTCTTCATGCATGCTAGGCAAGCACTTTAACCACTAGGCCAAACTCCCGGCCCCTGCCTGTACATTTCTGGAACACCTGTAAACACCCCTCTTGGTGACTGATTGCCTGTTGGAACTGAAGCACCAACAGCCATGTCCATCAAATCAAAGAGTTTCCTAGATTAGTTTAATATTAAGTAGTGAAACTAGCAATTTAGATAATTCACAGTGTTGGAGAGGAGGAAAAAAATTCCAAACATGCATGTTCTGATTGTTTCCTTTCATTAATTGAATTGTAGGTAATGCAGAAGCTTTCCTAACTATAGGCAGAAAACAGCCTCTCAGATCCCGCTGCTTCCTTAGGTCAACAGAAAAGTCTCTAATTTCACTGTGCCTTTTCAGAGACATTCATTCATCAGAAAGGGAAGATTTGAGATGGTAAAAGTAACATTGGATTCTGAATGGCTTAGGAAGAAATAATATCATATTACAAAAGGGATTGTTTGGGGCCGGGAATTTGGTCTAGTGGTAGAGTGCTTGCCTAGCATGCACGAAAACCCAGGTTCGATTCCTCGGTACCACATGCATAGAAAAATGCTGGAAGTGTTGCTGAGGCTCAAGTGGTAGAGCTCTAGACTTGAGAAAGTCCAAGGACAGTGCTCAGGCCCTCAGCCCAAGCCCAGGACTGGCAAAAAAAAAAAAAAAAAAAAAAAAAAAAAAAAGAATTGTTTAAGAAAATTCTCTAGCTGATTCTTTCCTCCTTTTTTAAGGATGCCAAAGAGCAAAGCAATCACACTATGACTGATATCTCTAAGCTATAAATGATTTAAAACAACAACAACAACAACAACAACAAAAAGCAAGATTCGCCCCTGGAGAATACAGTCCCTGGAGAAGATAGAATTCTACCACAGCATCTGGACAGCAGAAAGCTACCAGAATTTAGGAAAAATTCATTTATCCATTCCTACTGGTATCTCACATAATACAAAGGAGCAAAGAAAAAGTAATACATTTCAGAGCAAAATAGTAAAGGTACAGAAAAATGCATACAAGGTCAAAAACAATAGGAGTATCAGGTTCTAGAGGTCACTTAAAACTACCTATGGTTTATTGAGGATCCAAAATGTTTTAATTCTAAAAGAGAGAAACACAAAAGGGAGCAAAGTAAAAGGTGAATTTATAAGAAGTGTTTATACTAAGGGACTTGTTCAAATGTAAACACTAGTGTTTTCCTTTGTAATTAACAGATGAACAAATTCCCTCTGCCTCCACAAATAAAAAGAACAAAATCTTGGCTACACTAGTTTTAAATGATTTCGGGAAAAGGTGCTTTGCAAAGAATAGAAATAATCATCATCATCATCATCATCTTGTCAAATTGTACCACCTAATTATGTCCTTTCATATGTTCTATTTTGTCCCCTTTTAAGGAAAGGGCTGATATACACATTTGTTTTTGTTTGTTCATTTCAGAAGGCACATAGGTTCTGTCTTGAAATACACATAAATTGAGTTCTCATTCCCACATTCAGCAGGGAACCTCAAAGAGGTCACATAGCTTCCATCAAAATAAGTTCACCTTCCATCACTCCTCCGGTCCTTTTATTTATTCCCTAACACTTCAGGTAGCCCTTTCCCCTGATTTCCTAAAGTACCACGTGTTCAGGTTATGTGCCAGATAACACAGCTTTATGGAAGGTCTGAAGCTATGGAAAGGACAGTATCACAGCAGTCTGTCCACTTCAATGACATGAAATACAATGACCTATTTTATACTGCTTAGTTACATGAAAAATGATATGAACCTGTATGCATGTCTTGATTGTGTTAACATTACCCATGAGGAGATGATGAAGAAGAAAGATGAAAAAAAAGAGCAGAGGAAGAGGAGGACATATATGAAATTATCTCTAATTTCCCCCCTTCCTTAAATTCTCTGCATTCCCCCATGATACACTTATCCTATACCTGGCAAAGTTGAGTGACTTTCTCTTTGACCCCATACTTTTTGGTTCCTTTTACTATTGGTAAGGAAACAGCCCTCTCTGCCCTGCTGAGAGAACTGTTTCAAGCCTGGGGCTTTGCACTTCTGCATCTGCAGACAAGTTACCTTTTAGCGGCTCATCAGATGCAACCTCTAGCTCTGTGCTGCTCCATGTTCTGCAAAAGTTCAGTGGAAAATGAGTACAATAAAAGCACAATTGCCTGGAGGCTATTTCTTTTCCTTTATACAATTAGACTTTGACAGAATGCTGACAATGAGAGACGTTGTACAAATCAGTCCTCGGTGGTTTGATAGCAGTCACTGTGGACATTTGGGGAACTCTATCATTCGAGCTAGTCATACACTTTTTGTGAGTAACTGAGGAAAACAACTTCTTTTCTCTGTGCCAGTGATAATTGTGTTTCTCTTTAGAAACTATTCTCCTTTTTGGCAGTCCTTTGGCTTGAACTCAGGACCTGGGTTCTATTCTTGAGCTTTCTCAAGGCTAGCATGCTACCACTTGAGCCACAGCACCATTCCCAGCTTTTTATGTGGTAGAATTGAACCCAAGGCTTCACGCATGCTAGGCAAGCACCTTGCCTCTAGGCCACGCTCCCAGCCAAAGAAACTTTTTAAGCCATATAACCCAAAGAGATTTGCTCTGGTTACTAGGAAGCTCCCAGCCAAAGTTTTACTAAACAGGTACACATTTACTCTACATAACCTTGCTTTCCCTTTTCCCTTTAGTTTTTATTTTTATTTTATTCTTTGTAAAAATTGCTAACACTAGTAGTTCTAGCTATTCAGGAGATGGAGGACTGCTGTTCAAAGCAGTCCTTTCCATGTAGGAAAGTCCTTGAGACTTGTATGTCTAAATAACCATCAAGAAGTATACAGATATATATATATATATATATGTATATGTATAGTGTGTATGTGTGTGTGTGAGTGTGTGTGTGTGTGTGTGCATTCACAATAGCTACAGTTTCACAGTTAGTCCTCTCTTGCATGCTACTAGGGTGAGTACAGAAAAGGGTCTATGCAGGTCAGGGGATCAGGAATAGACATGGGTGAAGGCAAAGAGGATTTCTATGCCCGTGCTTGGAGATTGTTGAGCCTTTGAAAGAAAAGTTGCTAATAGGAAAGGAAAGGGAGGGAGGAAAACAAGATGATCGGGAGGGGGTAGGAGGGAAGGAAATGGGGAAAAAACATGAAAAGGGATATCAATGTGTGAGAAGTAATGTACCTACAATCTGGCAAATGTAACTGTAAGCCCTCTATATATTACCATAATTTTTTTAAAGTATACTCATTTAAAAAAAAAAGATGCTGATGAGATCAGACAAGTTCAAGGTGGTGTGGCCATAAAAAAAAACTAGAATATGTCTATGATATTTTTAACAGGAAATCTCAATAACCCAATTGGTCAGTACATACCATATGTAATGAAAGCATATCAACATGAACTCCCAGATATGGAAATAAGAGGTTCTTTTTATGTCCTGTATGTACTTTTATTTTCTTCTTTTTTATGATTTCTCTTAGTTTTCTGTGTTTTGTATACAAGATTATTCGATACGTGGATGGGAAAAGGAACCACAGGAACAGCAGGACAAAGGATGAATGAACCCCAGGGTTGATACTCACTTGACTCTTGCGGGGGTGGGGGAGGGAATTAAGGAGGGGCAAGTGGGTAAAAATAAAGGATGGAGTGAGTGGAGTGAGTGTTCAAAAACAAATGCACATGGGGGGAGGGAAATGGGGACAAAAACATGAGAAAGGGTAGCAATGTTTGTGAAGTAATGCACCTTCTATCTGGTGAATATAATGTAACCCTTCTATTAATTACAATAAAAATATATTAAAAAGACAAATACACTCATTACCTTATGTAACTGTAACCTCCCTGCTCATCACCTTTTCAATTAAAAAAGGTGGGGGGGGGAAAGAAAAGATTTTAAAACTTTCTCTGCAAGAAAAACATGTACAACAGGAAAAAGGTGAGCAGATGAATTGGCAGTGCAATTATAAAGACATGACACCAAATATCACAGTTTCTTGTTCAAGTCCAATAAATAAAATATGGTCTCCATATCTGTAAAGAGAGTTTTTTAATTAATAAAGGAGCATTTGGAGAGAAAAACACCAAGAGTTCTCCCCAAACCCAAGTAAGTGTATGAAAGTTAACTGTCAACTTGCTGCTTTGATTGCAAAGCCATGATATTCACTGCCAAGTCTAAATACAGTACATGTATTTTTAGCTGAGCAATATTTACATGGCCAGTCATGTTTCTTACCAGAGATACTTTGGTAATTACAAAAATAAAAATTCTGATGGATACAAAGTTTCAGGTAGACAGCAAGTATATGTTTCATGAAATACTGCACAACAGTGGCTAGTACCAGAAAAAATATATTCTACATGTCAGAATATCACCATTTAAAATTATATGCAAATGAAGTGATAATGTGCTAACTAGCTCAATTTCATCCTGTCACATCACCTACACATTACATTACACCCATAGGTTATACAATTAGGAGGTTTTTCCAATAAAAATTTATAAAACAAAGAAACCATTTGAAAATAAAATCTTTATTTTTTTATGATACCAAAGACATTTTTAAAAGAGCAGAGATCTTAATGGAATAGCAATTCTATCTAATAAACAGGATATCAGGTCTATCTAAAATTAGACAAATTCAAGGCAGCTCAGATCAGAGGCAGAAGAAATTGAAAGAGAATTTGACCTGATGAAATAGTTCCTGTTTTTACCTTCAATTTCCAGATAATCCCTGGTGCAATATTGTTGATAATTCTCCAGTGCATCATCTCCTGAAATGAACTCGGTTAGAGGAAATGATATCATATCCACAAGAAGACATCTCTTCCAGTCCCATCCCACCCAGCCAGCTTTCTCCTCCTATTCTATGAATTTTTCCATGGCCAGCACCTTTTGAAGCTCTTAAGACAGTGAAACAGAAGGCAGGGTACGGGGAATTTTAAAAGGAGAAACTAAATCACTTTATCGGATATGGCTTAATTTTTGTGAACACATGGAAAGCTGAAGGACAAAGGAGGAACTGTTAGGTAGATGGGAATAAAAAGCAACAGACATAAGCCCATGGGAAGATAACATGAATCCCATCATGCCATTTCTTGTTCCCATAGGGCCTTAGGCTCCTGTTCAAATGCTTCTTTTTCCCATAATGCCCTTGGTGCCTATCCAACCAATGAAAAGAGCCATGGACACACATCAAACAATCAGTGCAAAGTACTGGAGGGAGAATAAATGGGAATATCCCTGTACTGTAAAAAACACCATCTGAGGTCATGACATTAGACTCTTCTCTAATACTCTCTCCAGATAGTTTCTGCAGCTTTTTTTTCACAGTTATCCTTTTACTTCCAAATAACTTGTCCTTTTGAGTTTTTTACTGTCCCTGGTTTTATTTCTATACGATCTATCTGATCACATGTCATAACTACTGCATATTCTCCCTCCCCTTTTCTCTGTTCCCCTTTCAAGATCATAATTTAACTATATGGTCATAATCAGCATAGCAGAGGGAGTAATGATCATTTTATTTTCCTCCTCAGTGAATCCTTAACACTCTATGTTTAACCTGAGAGGATCCAATTTGGCTCTCAGTCAAGGTAACATAAATACAACTTGCTACCTCCTCTCATTCTGTTTGCATTATTTGTTTGCCATGTGTGTGAGGAAGGGTGTGGGGAGGGAGTTATTAGAATAACATGAGTTTCAAGAATGACTATTTAGGAAAAAAATCATAGAAAGCTATATTTTCAAAATCTATATAAAAGTGTACTTTCTTACAGTAGAGAGAGTTTACCAAATAGTTAAGCCTGCACTTCATCTAGCTAAATTAAGCCATAAGGCTTTTCTCCTATTAGTATGTGTGTGTGGGGGGGTACTTTCCATAAACTTACTGAGGATCTTAATAGCGACTGAGCTTCTCCAAATTGGTGACAAAGGATTATTCTCCTTAGATGCAGCCCACAATCTATTCCCAGGGAATAATGATGTTCTGTGTATAAGAGCTTCCAACCGATTCTAAAGGCAACACATCAATTCAAAATATCCTTCTCACATGATAAAAGAAATACATAGCTATCAATTTTTGTCCTGTTGTTGTTTCACATGTCAGAAACTGTCCCATTCATCCAGTCCAGTTCTATAAAGTCATGAGAGAGAGAGAGAGAGAGAGAGACAGACAGACAGACAGAGACAGAGAGAGAAAGACAGAGAGATAGACAGAGAGACAGACAGACAGACAGACAGACAGACAGACAGACAGAGACAGAGGGAAGAGAACCTTCTTAGTCGGTCTATGGAGTGCTTTGAGTAGTCTTTATGCCAGCCAATCCTGACTCTCTCTTTCTTGTTCTTTCTTTTTTTAAATATTTTTATTGTAATTAATAAAAGGGTTACATGATATTTGCCAGATAGAAGGTGCATTAATTCACATACATTGATACCCTTTCACATTTCTTGGTCCCCATTTAGACCCTGGCAAAGTGAACAAAAAGACAACAACAAAAATGTACAGAGAAAAGACTTAGCAATAACACTGCTTTTTTGCTATCATTTAGGCCTTGAATAAGAAGCATTTCTGAAATTCACACACAGAGAACCCGAATTTCTTCCCATATTTTTCATTCAATCCATCCAAAATATATTTTATCACAAGTTTTTGCTCTCAAGATTTACACATCTTGTAGCAGAAAAGGACTAAATTTTTATTGCAAAGAGGAACATGAGTGATGTTGGGGTGTTGTGGTTAAGAAAGAGAAAGATGAGCATCAGTAGTAATAGAAATCTTAGGTGCATGTCTCACTTTCCAAACTGTTCTGTCTCATCACTGCCCGCTCAGCTGTGCTGCCAAATAGCCTCCAGTTTTCTTCCACAAAGAAACCCAAGTTGAGGGCCAGGAGTGTGGCCTAGTGGTCGAGTGCTTGCCTAGCATGCAAGAAGCCCTGGGTTTGATTCCTCGATACCACATACTGCAGCTCATGTGGTAGAGTGCTAGCCTTGAGAAAGCTCAAGAACAGCACCTGAGTTCAAGCCCCAGGACTGGCAGGAGGGGAAGGAGAGAAGGAGGGAAGAAGGAAGGAAGGAAGAGAAGGAAATCTGATATGGGTCATTAATCATAAATTATACTTCAATTTGGGTCAATAACCATGAATTTTCAACCATAAAGTAATGTCTCCCAAAGAACGATGTTACTTATAGGAAAATAACACAACCCAGAAAAAGTAATCCATCAGATTTATATACTTTTTCTAGTAGGCTGGGGAATAGTAGGGTAACTCTTAGTGCTCCACAGAGAATTCCAGTTTCTACTAACTTTTGTCATCATGCATTAGCAAAACAAACAGCAAACTTAAAAAGCTCCTTTAAGACGTCAGTGGAAGAAGCAGTTCCTTCCAAAAGGGCATCTCCAATTACAACACAATCCCCTTAACTCTATGATCCGTCTATCTATTTATTCCAGACTTCTGACTCTAGGAATCATTAAGTGGCCAACTCTGTCATGCCTTCTAATTGAGTGGGCACTCAATAAATGAATGCTATAGTCCTCAGAAATAATACGCTTCCTATTGGCAGCAAATCCGAGAGAAACTTCCTTAGAAGAAAGTACTGTCAATGACCACTTCACAAGCCCAAGCTGGCTCCTGTCAAAAAGGCAGACAAAACAATAGCAACCTTTTCTTCCACAGCAGCCACAAAGACTATCTTGCTGATGCCCTCCAGTTACCTGGCATGTTTCTGGTCCCACAGAAAGCATCCCACACATCCTTGTTGTTAGATTAATTCACAGAAGCATGAGACTGATGATGCCATCTGGGTTTCTGGCTATGCCCGGCTTCTGACCTCCCAGGGTCGTTGGCTGTCATGTAGCTGACAAGTCTAGCTGGACATGAGATGCTGTGCCAAGAGAAGGATGCACGCATCAAGGGCTGGAGCACTGGCAAGGGATTTGCTCTTGCTTTTCAGGCAACAGCCAACACAAAATCCATGACTTCCTGAAGGTGACATCTTACTCAAATTTTGACATCCTGGTTTCTGCTATGCTGTTCCAAGACTGAACTCCAAGCTGAATGTAGAGTTGGGGCTCAGTCCACAGATACATTAGATTCGCCTGCACAGCCTCAAAATGCTCATTGCCAGGATCCACTCTCAAATACCCAAATGTTGTTATTACTAGAGAAGAGCACCAGTGTTAACAGCCTTCGAAATTCTACATGGGACTTTAACATGCAGTCATGATGGAAAACCATTTCCTTACACTGTTCAAATCCTAGGCCCATATCTGTGATCTCCTCACCAATCATTGAACATTGGAACTATTGATCATAATGGTCATCACAAGAGCAACAAAAAATGTCATTGTAATTCTTAATGATACCTAACAATGACTGGGCTCGCTTCCATGTCAGTCACTGTTCTAAGGGTTTTAATCCTGTGAATGCACTTAATCTTTAGATAAAGTAGGTTTTCTTATTAAGAGAAAGAGACTAGATAATTTAACTAAGTTTTCATCACTAGTAAATGAAGGGACAAGCTTTGAACCCCATCACTTACTCTCTTAACCACTGACCTACACCACTTTCTCTGCATTCATACAATGCAAGGAGGTTTTCAGATACCCAGTGGGTGCCCTCTGGATCCTGAGCAGAAAAAAATCCTCTTGCAATTGTATTATGAACATACATATTCAGTTTTATTATATTTGATACAAAACATGTACTTGCTGACTAACTGCTTTGGGATGAACATACAAATAATGTGCAAAAGTTAGTAAAGTTAGGAAAGTCACCTGTATGGTTAGATATAAGTGAAATTTATTAGCTCAGATAATCAAGATGTTCCACAGAACAGTGGCTTTGGAAACAAGCTAATTTGCACATTGACTCCCAAGTCTGGGTTCTGCTTCTGAGTCTTTCAGCTTTCTCTTCTTCAAGAGTCTGCTCATCTTCAAATTAGATTCCTTCATATGGAAATTGGCAAGCAAAAACCAGTTCTGGCCTTACACCACACAAAACCTCCATGAGCAGAGTACCTCTCGTATACAGGTGAGGCCGCAGCACTGGAAGGATATGGGGGAAAGTATCACCTTCTCAAGTGTTGTGATGCCATTTTTGAAGTCCTACATTCCGATATTTTCCAATTGTGTGACCATCCAAGGAAATAGATCATCCATTTCTCTAGATTCCATGGGTAGGATATGATGGTCTAAACCAGTTTGTTAAAAATTGTAGCTTCTATCAGTATCACTGATACTGTTGCTGATGTTTTTGATTGAGTAAGTTCCAGAATAGACCAAGAATTTACATTTCCAATAGGTTCCCTTGGAACAGGGAAGCCTGCAGTCAGAGGACATACTTCGAGAACCACTTCACCTGTACACATAACTTTTTCCACCAAGAAAAATGATTGGTTCAGGACCAAGACCAACCAGCATATGGCTTTCCATGATCACAGTGATTGGATTTAAACAGTAAGCTCATTGCCCAAACTGATTCAGTTTTGATGAAGTTTAGGATCTTTGGGATTTTATTTAATGAGACAGTTTTCAAATCATGCTGCTTCCCTTGGGCCTTAAATCTCTCTGCTCACTATGAGCTTTCCTCTTTCTCACGTCAGGTCAGGTTAGAGCTGTGCTAGAGGTTTAGGGGGCAAAATGTCTATAGATGAAGATAATAAAGATTTATTTCTCACTTTCTCTATGTCATAGATTGACAAGTTTTCTTTTTCTGTCCTTGTCTGTCTTCCCTTGCTCCCACATTCAGTTCTTATTACCTGTTCTTCCTTTTTCAAATTTATGGATCATTCAAAACAGGCTGCTGGACAGATTTGAGCCATGTTCCCTAGTTTTACTGACCTTTCAGCCCAATCTTGGTCATCTCTGGGCTAAAGTGATATACATAGGCTATAGCACAATTGCTGACTTTTCTCTCTCCCACCCTACCCCTACCCACTGCCTTGCCTAGAACTTGGCTCCCTGGGTTGTTCAGTATCTGCTGCTTCAACAAATAAGCAAATGTGGCAGGTTGTGGCAAAGGTGGAAAGAGGGTTGCTGAAGAACCCTGAAAGCCTCTGAAAGCAGGTAGTATCCACTTCTCTGAGCCCAGTCAATTCAATCCTATCCGTCTACGTTCACAATCAACTCATTTCTAGTTACTTCCTAGATTAATCAAATATATTCCTTTGTGACCTTTTCCATCTAAAAAAACCCAATGCTTTGCACCAGGACACGAGTTGGTATTATATATGTTGCAGTCAGAATAAGCCAGTAGGTTTCTGAAGTTATCAGCCAATCAGAAAGGAGAGTCTGATGAGTCCACCAAAGAAAGCTCACCAACAGTTTATTTATTCTAGAAAGCACAATGTATGTTTGTCAAAGGGTAAGCCTTACTGTACCATATCAATGTTTAGCTTGCATTGTACATTTCTTTCTTGAGTAAAACATTAAACACACACACATACACACACACACACGACTGTTCATTAACACTGTGTTTCTCATCGTATGGATTCTACCCATGACGTCAAGAACTCAAGACACCATGCATCTAAGGTCTGACTATCCATCTTATCACAGGCCCAGGGAGAGACATCAGTATGCCCCTGCCATAATAAACAGCATGAATTTCAATTGTTTTTCCCATGCAACGTGTGTCAGCAGAATTTGTAGGCATCACCTAACCAAAGAGCGGGCAAAATAGTATTCAACGTGAGCTCTCACACAAGACTGTACCTGCACAGAAGTTATCACTTACCATCTGGATACATTCTGATCCATCAAAATGTACCCTCGGAAATCTCCCTTACCTGGCTGTCTCCTGGCTCTAGAAAGTTCCTACATCAGTGACTCCCTGCTGATTGGCTAGCCTTGACAAATGCCCAGGAGAACTAAAGCCATGACTTCGCAAACCACAAATAAAATAGAGCCAGGATATGATATCATTGCGACCTGCCAAGTTTAAGTCATTCAAGATTAAAACATAAGACTTTTTTTTTTTTTACAAATGTATACAAACTAATAGAAAAGGTGAAACTGCTCAGTCAGCCCTGCTCTCCCTCTTCCAGGTGATGACAAAACAGAAGCACCATGGAAGCGATGCACCTCATACAAGGGAAATAACTGTGCAAGAAAACTGAAGCGCGTGTGCACACACACACACACACACACACACACACACACAGATGCATCATAAGATGTGTAGTGCAGGGAAAGGACAAAGATCAGTCCTTTCAGAGTGTTGACATTGCTTCTTTTTCCTTTTCCTTATAATTGAAATGTTACAAAGTATTATCAAGAAGAGTAAATCCACTGGGGCGGGGGGGGGAATTTTGAGGGGGGGGTCCCATCCTCCGAACCAGAAAAGGTTAGGCTTTTAATTACAGTCCCCCCCCCAACTACAATGAGCAGTTAACTATCATCGCTGATGACAGAATGCAGAGCCGCACTAGCATTCCCCCCCCCTCCTCTTCCTCCTCCCAGATGGAGTTATTTTCGTCGTCTCCTAGGGCAGAAGAGAAGCCACAACCTCACCGACTCCCTCTCCCTCCCCTCTCCCTCCCTCCCTCTCCTCCTTCTGTTTCTCTTTCTCTCTCGCACACTTTAAAAGAAACACGCACATTTAATGTTTAACAAAATGGCACCTCGTCGCGCAAACGGACACGGGCATCCGAACAACTCCACATCCAGGGCCGGCCCCAAAGCGGGGTACCCTCCCACCCCCCCATACCCCCCCGCCCCCTCCCCGTCCCTTCTTCCCTGACTTCCCAGGTGGGGAGAAGAGGTCCCAGGACCGTGCTAACCCCCCCACCCGAGGGGCCCTGGAGAGGGCGGGTGAGAGATGCTGGCTGCGCCCCCCCCCACCGCACACCAAGCCCCCCCCCGCTCCTCCCCCCCCCCCCCGGCTCCCACCAGCTGGCGAACCCCGCGGGACCGGCGAGCCACGCGGGCCGCGGTGGCCTCCGCGGCGGCGGCAGGTTCCCTGGATCAGGAAATTAGGACGGGCACCGGGGATTGGAGGCGAGGGCGGAGCGCGAGCCAACCAGAGGCGGCCCCGGGCCCCCCGTGAGCCCCGGGGCGGACGCGCGCGGGGAGCCAGCCGGGCCCCGGGAACCGTCCGGATGGCGGCGGCGGCGGCGGCCACGGTGTCCGCCGCTCAGGCACGCGCGCTCACACCGGCACACACACGGGGACACCCGGGACGCGTGTAGGAGGAGGAGGAGGAGGAGGGCGGAGGCCGCCGCGCCCCCGCCCCCCGCTGACCACTCCCCCTCCCGCCCCCTCCCGGCTTCTCACCCCGCGCTCCAGCCGCCGCCGCCGCCGCCGCCGCGGTGGGTGCTCGGCCGCGCGCTCCGCTCCTCTTCGGTCTCCGCCGCCGCCGCTCTCCGGTCCCCCTACCGACCCCCCTCCACCGCTCTACACACACAACACCCCCTCCCCCCCGCTCCTCTCCCCTCCCCTCCCCTGCAGCCTGCATTATTTTTCTGCCTGTCGGGCACGACTGGCACCGCTGCCGCTCCTGCTTGTGGCTGGCAGTCCCGGGGGGGAGGTGGGTGGGTGGGTGGGTGGGCTGGTAGGGAGGGAGGAGGTCGTGCAAGTTGTAGGGGAGAAGGAGAGGGTGCCCTCTTCTACCCCGCCCCCTTCCCACTCCCGGAGAACTCCTTCCCCCCCTCCTCCCCCTCCCCGCCCCCACCTCCTTCCTCGTCTCCGCCAGGACTGGTAACTTGTGGTGAGGAGCGGGCGAGCGGCGGCGGCGGCGGCACGCTCCGGGCGGGCACCATGGGCACGTCCGCGCGCTGGGCGCTCTGGCTGCTGCTCGCGCTGTGCTGGGCGCCCGGGGACAGCGGGGCCACGGCCACCGGTGAGTGCGGACGCGCCCGCCGGGGCGGGGAGGGGGGGTCTGTCTGTGTGTCTGGTCTCTGTGTCTGAGGAGGGCTCGCCCCCCCACCCCGACCCCCGGGAGACGCTCGCCCCACCCCACCACCCCCTTCCGCGCCGCCCGCCTTCCCCCCCCCTCCCCACCCTGGTGGCGCCTCTGAGCTGTCAGCGCCGGGGCTTGGAGGCTGCTGGGGAGGACGGGGAGGTTGACCGTGGTCCCGAAGCGGATCTTCACTCGCTCCCCCCCCCTCCCCGACACACACACGCGCGCTCGCAGAACCCCTGATTCGTGCCGGTGTGTTGGGGTCCCCCCGCCCCCTCCACATACACACACACACACACACACACGCACACACTCATCAGGGGCTGGGAAAATGTGCGCTTCTGAGCCGGTGAACAATGGTTCTGCCTTCCTGTGCCAGGCGGAGTGGCAGGAGGGGGGCAGAAGCCTGGCCTGGCCTGCGGGGCGCGTCCTGGGGTGCCAGGGCGCCTCTGGGACTAGAGGCTGGTGAAGGTGGGCGCCTCGGAGGGACGTGGAGTTGTGGGGGGGGGATCAGGGTGTCCCTCCGCCCCCCGTCCTCCCCCGGCCGCCGCCGTGAGCCGGCGCACGTTCCGCGGGTGGCAGCCCCGGAGGCACCGCGCCGCCCGCGCGCCGGGACCGCGACTCCCCTTCCCGGGGCGCGTTGGACCGGCGGGTTTGGGAAGTCTTCGCTTCGATCGGCAGGCTGGCGGAGCTTCCCTCCCCCGCTCCTCCTCCTCCCCTCCCCACACGCCAGCCCGGGGAGGGGTCGATGGACCTCCCGGGTCTCCCAGGTGGCAGATGGGGCGGCGGGGACCAGGTGGGGTGGGGAGGGGAGGTTGGTTTGTCCGTCGTGGCTCCCGGAGGAAGCTCTCTCTAGAGATCCCGGATCTGAATTCTCCATCTAGTCCCTGTCATGACGAACAATGGAGCGCAGGGGTACTGGAGGGGGGGAAGGGGGGGAGACCTGGTGTGTGGCTGTGGCTTGTGGAGAAGGGAGGTGGAGAGGGGGGGTGACGATCCTGAAGCATCTCCGCCCCCACCCCCCAACAGCACGCGTCCCCGGGGCTCTCTCCCCCCCATCCCCACCCCCCTCTCCTACTTGAGCCGCACAACTTTTTTTTTTTTCTGGGCTGGAGACCGAAAGCTTCTTCTGAGAAGGGTGACAGCCCCGGGGACACCTGGAGACCTGGAACCGGAGACTGTCCCCGCTCGGGGGGTTCGGACCTGTCACCTCCTTTCTGGCTTGGTGGCTTTGGTGGCTTTCTTTATATTAGGATTATTATTAATTTTAAGAAAGAAGAGGCCTGCGTGTGTGCTGAAGTGAGCGCGAGTGAACTTCCCCGGGGTGGGGTGGGGTGGGGGGAAGCGCGCGGCGGACGCGCCGCCCGTCCAGCGATCCTCGGAGCGTGGGTACTGGGGGCGGCTCCGGGTGTCCGACCCCCTTTCCCTCCCCTACCCCCCCACACCGCTCGCCCGCCCCGCCTCGCCTCGCCCGCCCTTGGGTTCCACAGTCCCGAGCGGAGCGTGAGAAGCTGGGCCGGGCTCTTCTGCGCTCTCTGATTGGTGGACGGCGGGATCACGTGGTTTTTCTTCCCCTTTTTGAAAAAAAAAAGCTTGGTCACGTGACCCCGCGGATTCTTAATTTAGCAGCCAGAGAAGGGTGAGGATTCAGAGGAAGACTGGACGGTTTTAGGAGCTAGTGGGAGTGTTCCCTACAAAAATAAATAAATAAATAGATAAATTAAAAAAAAAAATAAATAAACCAGACACTGAGTGTGTGGTAAAAGAATCTTCAGAGGCTGGCGTTAAATCAGCGATGCTGACCTGTTAAACAGCCCCTTAGAATGATGCCATGGCTTCCGTTATATGTTTATTTTATTTTGGGCAGTATTTCAAAACATCAAGTTTTGCCATTTCCCGCGGAGGAAGGAGAAAGCCTTCATTTTGGTCCCATGTCACACACACACATACCTGCATACTCTTGCCCCTGAAGACCTCTCTTCCAGAGGCTAAGCTTTCCCTGTGGGATATTGTAATGCCTTTGCTTTTCTTTTGTCATGTGTGAACTGAATGAAAACAGAAGCCCCTGTGAACCTAAGGAAAGAATGCAGCTCTTTTCTGAACTGGAGCAGATTTGGAGGTTGACCCTCTGTCAACCTAGACCAACTGCTGCCTTAAGTTCAAAGTCCCAGGACATGTGAGCTGACTTGTCTGGTTTTGTTCCTCTATGCCTACTGCCCTTTCTCTCCAGCCATCCCTATCCAATACACACACTCACTGTGCTGGGCTAAATTTCTATAGGGCAGGGCAGGTGTGGGTTAAGAGTTGTTGAGTAAAGTCAGATTTATTGGAGAGGCTAAAACACCTAATTGAAAAATAGCCAGGCTTACTAATGAAATTTTCCTTCAGCTGAGGTACAGTTTAAAGATCTGGGGTATAATATATTCTTGAAGGCTAGAGTCTAACAGAGGGCATGTGTGTGTGTGTGTGTGTGTGTGTGTGTGTGTGTGTGTGTGTACATGCACTAGAACTGGGGCTTGAGCACAAACACTTAACCGGAGTTTACCTTCACACTTGGCTTTTTTGCTTGAGACTGATGCTTGAGCCACCCATCCACTTCCAGTTTTTTGGTGGTTAGTTGGAAATATGAGTTTCATGACTTTTCTGCCCAGGTTGGCTTTGAGCTGCAATCCTCAAATCTCAGCCCCCTGAATAACTAGGATTACAAGTGTAAACTACTGGCATTTAGCTTTAGATATGACACCTTTTGTGAGAGCTAGTCACATAGGGCCAGCAACTATAAAAATAAGAGAAAAGTTTTATTTCAGGGAATGGGTTGATCTGACAGGCATTACAGTAGGGAACTGGAAGATAAGAGGGAATTATACCAGGCTCATCCAGAAAACTAAAACTAAAAAAGTATGGTAATGCTAAATTCCTCTTCCAATCCAAGAATGAACATTTGAGCAGCATTTTGGAAAAGGGTCACTGGCCAATGATAGTGCCTTGAAGCTTAGAACAACTTTTTCTTTTCTCCTCATACTCCATGTATCACTTATCCCTAGGGCCTGTCCTGTGTATTTTGATTCTTTGCTTTTATTTCCTAAGTCTCCAGATACCTAAGGCATTCATATAAAGGCTGACTTCAGCAGGGCTGTTAAATGTTAAGACTTCCGTACAACTAATTGCATATTTAAACACTATTCATTATTATCAAAGATAGTGACCTCCATCTGGGAAAAAAAAGTTTCTAATCCTTTTAAAATTAAATAACCATACATACTTCGCTGGAGTAGGGTTTTTGTTGAGGATTGCTGCTGCTGTTGTTATAATTTTTATAAGAAGTGAAAAGTAGTCACCAGATCCTTCTGTTCAAGAAAGGGGTATCAAACTTGTGAGACCGAATACTCAGAGTAATGTGGCCTTAAAATTAAAGGCACAGGACTATAGGGACAGGTAGGTATGGCTCAAGTGATAGAGCATTTGCCTAGCAAGCCTGAATTTAATATCCAAGAAGGGTGTGAAGGTTAATAGAGCAAAGGCACAGACAGTTCCTAACTATATGGCTTGAGGTTTTGAGCCAAAAAATAAAAATAAGACTTAGTATGTAGCGTGGAAATATAGATAACATGTAGTAAAGATCTAGAGTGTTTTCTATTTCTCATGGATTGCAAAGGAGTTTTTCTTCTCTGTAAAAGAAACAGTGACAAGATGAAACAGTGACCTAGTCAAGTCACAATTAGCTCCACTTTGGATACCAATCTTCTTTTGGAAACTAACTTCATGCTAGCCTATAAGAAATTAAGTACATTAGGGCTAATAAAGTGGGGGTTTGGGGTTGTTGTTTTTCCTTTTCTCTGTTTGTAAATCCAGTATTTTATTTTATTACGTGTGTGTGTGTGTGTGTGTGTGTGTGTGTGTGTGTGTGTGTGTGCCAGTCTTAGGGCAGAACTCCGTGCCTGGGGGCTGTCCCTGAGCTTTTATGCTCAAAGTGAGTATGCTACCACTTGAATCACAGCTCTACTTTTGGCTTTTTGGTATCTAATTGGAGATTTAGAGTCTCATAGACTTTCCTGCCTAGGCTGGCTTTGAATCATGATCCTCAGGTCTCAGCCTCCTGAGTAGTTAGGATTGCAGGCATGAGCCACCATCACCAGGTAATTATAATAAAGATTTTAATGGTATATAATCATATACCTGAGATCAGCTCATGGTGGGCCTAGACAACTTCCCTTCACATAATTAGCAGATAGATTAAAAATACCTAATTACATTAATCTCTAGAGAGTATTTAAGTCATAGTAATGTAAACTATTTCTAAGGCAAAGAGTCAATAAAAAAATGAACTAAGAAATGTACTTGCCAGAAGGGAGGTAGGGCCAAAGGGAGAGGGATAGACAAATGAAGAGAGAATGCACTTATGTATTACTAGATAGTAGGCACAAGGAACATCACTGTGACCACAGTGTTGGTTATTGATGACAAAACATCTGTGAGGGTGGGTAGCAGAGGCCTGGGAAGTGAGGAAGGCCTCTTTAGAGCTGTTAGCCTAGTGATGTAGCCTGAGCAGATGGTGAGTAATGACCAAGAGGAAAAACTCTGAGAGGAAATTGGTAGGGAGTGCCTACTCAAGCCTAGTGACAGTGGGAAGCCAGGAAATGACTCTCAGGCCATTCGCCATTCGGTAGCTTAAATCACTGTCTTGATTTGGATAGAGAATCCAACAGCCTGGAAGCAGAGGAAGAGGTGATTTAAATTTAGATCAAGTGTGAGCTGGGACATCGATTTATCCTGTGCTTGATGGCCAAATGACCAGAGGGATAAGTCTGGACTGGTTACCTGGCTACTCATTTAGATTAAGTGTTGGGGTCAGTTAAAATTAGGACACAGGAAGATAGGAAGATAGATATTAGAAGAAGCATTTTGCCATGCATAACTCTTAAGACATCCAAATAAGTTTTACCTACATAATGGGCTCAAGAGCTTTACTCAGGTTGTCACCAGTATGTCTGTTTTAAAACACTAGCATCCTGCAAAGAACACAAGAAAACTTATGGGGAATAATAATGTGCAAAGCCTTTGTAAAAACCTTGGAAATGAGATAGCCTCTCCATGAAGTATAGCATCTATAGCTTCTAAGTTTAGCATGATGACCTCAAGCATAGTCAGAGACTAGCATGATCAAAATTAACCTAAAAAAATTAGTAGTATGTGTTAATTATACAAAAAGGACCTATTGTAATGTTTCCATATAAGCATACAATCTACTTTGATTAAATTCCTCCATTAATCTTTCCCATTTTCTCGCTACTTCTCTTTCTGGGACATTTTTAGTTATTAGTCATTATTCTATTTTTACACGGGTATCTAAAATACTTTAATCATATTCATGCTACCTCGTGCCGGCACACACACACACACACACACACACACACACACACACACCCTCACTTTTCCTTTCTTCTTCTCTGTGTCACCTAGTTCTCACTCCCAAACAGTCCCATTTTACACTCCTGTTTGTTTTTAAACTCTAGATTTCACATATAAGAACATATGTGTTCTGGTTTTTATTTCTTTTTAGTCTGGGTTATTTATTCCAGTTCTATTTTATTCAAAGCATATAGTCTCATTCTCCTATGGCTGCACAATGCTTTATTGTGACTATTCCACATTTTAAAAATATTGTCAACTAATGGGCCGCGCACCTGTGCTGATCTCACAGTTGGTTGTGAACAGTGACACAATGAACATGGATGTACAGGTATCTTCAGTGGATTCAGGCTCACATTTCTTTGGACATATGCCCAGCGGTGATATATCACCTCCATATTGATTTCCATAGTGGCTACTCTAATTTATATTCCTACAGATGGTATATTAAAGGTTCCTTTTCCTTCCCATTCTTCCCAGCATCTGTTGTTGTCTGTTTTTTTGATGATAGCCATACTGACTTTGCTGAGAGGGAAACTTGGTGACATTTTGATTTACATTTTCTTTAGGACTAAGGATCAGATATTAAAGCTTCACAAGCACAAGCTAGGGGCCAATCTAGCATTCAGTGTGTTAGTAAGACTTCCAGGGATTCTGATGTACATTAGAACCTGAGTATCAGAGACTTAGTTTGCTACCCGTTGAAGCTAATACTTCCTAGGGTAGATCAGGTTGTTCTTGTGCCCTCAAACAGAAAACCAAAAGAAAAAGTCTTTCTAGAAAAAAGACTGTTAAGGAAATTCTAGTGGTGTTTTTTAGGAACCAGCGTGGAAAAGGAAGGTAGAGTTTGATCTCAATAAGACAACTGTACTAGGAAAGTATCATTCTGACGAGTGAAACCACCTAATTCTGGGTTAATTTAAGTGAGGTTTACTATCAAATTTCAAGTCTACAGAATGTTCTAGAAGTGTATAGTCTTGACTGGACTGAATGTGTGCTCAGTAATATGGTACCTTGAGCTAGAGTATTTGGGTTAAAATCCTGTCTCTGCCTGGAGTACTCATAATCCAGGTACTGTATTTCCCTTCTCCACTAAGTTTTTTGAAATGTAAAGGGGAGACAATATCGCTAACCACATGGACTGAAGATTAAGAAAATGAACTCATGGACCAATGTTTGGTTGCCCCTCCCCCAAAATAAAAAAGCATTCAGTTCTTTATCTGTAATGGGAATTTTATTTAGACAATTAAACAATAAAGCTCACTTATGCCAGTAAATCAGATGGATTAATCTAAGTTTAATAGCTTTTAGTTAGTTGTCCCTGCATTGGTGCTTGTAGATCTCAAGGGAGACTTTCAGGAAAAAAAAAAATCTTTACACTTGTGACTCAGACCCTCTTTTTTAATGCCTTGTTGCAAGGTTTGGGCTGGGCAGATACTCCTTCTGTGTAGGAAAAGTTATTTGCTGACTGAGAAATCTGTGTATCCTAAGAGGAGTTTTAGCCTATGAATAGAAAAATAGGCATTATACTAGCAAGCCATAGATGTGAGCTAACTAAAAATAAATACCTTTGGTGGCCCCAGAAGTGCCAGACAAATGGACTGAAGAAATTGGAGCACATAACATCCCTATACTTACACCACAAGGAAAGGCGAAAGAAATTCATTCTTGGCCTTGGCAGCACCAAAATATGACATCATGGGCCCACTGTGCAAATTCAAAGCTACTCCAGGCCTGATACTTAGAGACACTTCCTTTTTATTCATGTGGGAATGCCCAGAATGCCTACCAGGAAATCTATCCTCCATCCTGAAGACTTGACAATTACTGTAAGGTATATACAGTGTGTGATCTTCTGTTGCGTTGTTGTTGTGGCTTGAATTTAGAATCTGGGCACTGTCTCTAATCCCTTTTGCTCAAGTCTAGCACTCTACTACTTTAAGCCACAGTACTGCTTCTGGTTTTCTGGTGGTTTACTGGAGATAAGAGTCTCACAGAGGCCGGGAGTTTGGCCTAGTGGTTAAAGTGCTTGCCTAGCATGCATGAAGACCCGGGTTCGATTCCTCGGTACCACATACGTAGAAAAAAGCCGGAAGTGGTGCTGAGGCTCAAGTGGTAGAGCTCTAGCCTTGAGAAAGTCCAAGGACAGTGCTCAGGCCCTGAGCTCAAGCCCAGGACTGGCAAAAAAAAAAAAAAAAAGAGTCTCACAGACTTTTATTTTTTTCTCCCCTGCTGTCTTCGAACCATGATCCACAGATCTCAGCCCCTGAGTAGTTTGGACTATAGGTGTGAGCTACCAGCATCTGGCTGTTTTTCTTTGCTTTGCTTTCTTGTTTTTCCTTTCTTTTCTTGCCTTCATCCCTTCCCCCCTTTCTTTGTTGTTGCTGTTTGTGACAATCCTGGGTTTAAACTCAGGGCCTGGGAATTGTCCCTGCGCTTCATTTTATTCAAGCTAGTTTTCTACCACTTGAGCCACAGCTCTATTTCCAACATTTTTGAGTAATTTATTGGAGGTAAGAGTCTCATGGACTTTCCCTTCCTGGATGATTTTGAATCACGATCCTCAGATCTCACTTTCTGAATAGCTAGGATTATTGGCATGGATTACTGACACTTGGCCATATAATTTTTATGGAAACCTGTATATTCTTCTTTCATTTAACCTATCTCTTAAAGTCACTGAACAGTCAACGTGTGACTATTGAAGTGAGCAAGGTACTTGCCACATGGGCATCCTAAAGTAAGTTTGCATAGTCTGATTCCATCTATAGAAGTGACAATAAAAGCAGGTAGTTCCTTGACACTTTGAGGAATTCATTCATGACTCATTTACATAGCCATATAAGTGAGTAGGTAAAAATGACTGCCAGTTGTTGACCTAAAAAGACAAAGGGATTCATCTGTCAGAGTGAGAAGGAAAGCTAGACAAGTTTAATTTCTTCAAGTAAGAGAACCCTTCTCAAATTCCTCCAGCAAACTTCAATACTCAAATGAAAGTCTTCCAGGTTGAAACAGAGATGGCACATCCGTGGCCTTTCCCTGGGCCTTGAGGAACCCATTAAAAAATGCATTCTGCTCTAGAATTTTGCCTTTCTAGGTAGATAGATGTTAAGAAAACGCCAACTACCTCTACTCCCTACTCATTGGCTTTAGCTTAGCTGAAGAATTGAAAGAACTTTGGGTGCAGATAATTTCAAGCTCAGCCTGTTCCCTTTTATAAAAATATAATACTGAACTTGAGATTTAACTTTCCTGGGATGGAAATAGACTATAGGTCTGCAATCCTATAATCCGCCAAAGCTTTGCAAACCAAAAGCTTCTTAACTCATTGTAGGCCTTAAAACTGCAGGCCTGTGAAACAGCAGCAGTTTTAGTTGAGTACCAGAGATGGAGAAGTAAAAAGAAAATCTTTCTGGATCTCAGAGAGAAAAGCCACAGCATTCCCAATTAGGTAGCTGAGATCTGTGCATTCAATTTAGCATCTGAGCTCTTCCCATCAAGCAGCAAAAAATGAAACAGAACTTGGCAAAACAATTTTTGCTAGTAGCAGGCTCTCCACACAAAGTGATTAGGAAACTAAACAGGAGGCAAGCCCATAAAGCTTAAGGTCGTATTTGCCTCAGTTTAGAGGACTCTTCAGCAAGCAGTCTCTGATGGTCTCTCTCCTCATCTACACTAGCAGGTGGGGTCAGGAGGCAATTTGAGAAGCACATGATATTTCCAATGCCAAGATTCCCTCCTTCCTAATGAAGTGTTTGTTGCATGTGCCATGGTAAACAGAGCTTTGTGACAAGCAGGCAGAGGCGTGGATGAAGTAGACACATCTGGAATGAGAACAGTAGAAATTAGACTCTTTTCATCCTGTTCATTGCAATGAACAGGAAAGAATGCTTATGTCCTTTAGTATTCTTTTCCATATATGTGGTTGTTGAGTTGCTAGGTCTTGAATATAACTGATTATTGCTGATAGCTTTTATGCTACAACCAAATTCATAGACCTCCCTTAAAAGGTGATTGTGAACTAAATCAGAGTATCATGTGCTACGTTTTCACTCCAGACTAACTTCAGTACTTACAAAACGTATAGCTTTAAAACTTATTTGTATAGAAGTTTTCATCCAGGTACCAAACCCTGAAGTGGAAAACTATCTTTTGATGACATATTTTAAATTCATTTCTCAGGAGTCTCTGGATTCAATCCCCAGTAAAACACACACACACACGCACACACACACACACACACACACACACACACACACACACACACACACAGTCCCTATCCAAGACTGATAAAAGCTTATCATTCTGCCTATACATATTTCACTGTCACTGTTCTTAACAGCATTTAGATCCAACTTTTGGTAACTAAAGCCCTTAAAAACTTTAACTCTTTTCCATCTTCACTATATCCTAATTGAAACGTCACATTTCAAGGATATTTGCTGTCTGACTGCAATTTGTTCTTCTCCTGCTTTTTCAAATAAAGTACTCAGAATAGCTCTCACAACTCCCACAGTCCTCGAAGGCAGTAGGAATCAGGAGCTACAGCTAGCGGCCATTGAGAAATGTTGAGAATATTCTTTCTCAGTATGCAAAAGCCACGGAGGCCAGAGAAGGAGGTAGCCAGGTACTTCACACCTGGCTTAGCAGTATAAAAACACATAGATGAGACTCCCTGACAAGTCTCTCCCCTTCTCCTGTTCCCTTTTGTAGCTCCCTAGTACTTTACATCCAATAAAACATTTGTAGAATGAATAAATATTATAAACCAATGGCAGGATGTGTCATTAAATCATATTGCTCTGTAGCCGTGCCATCCTTTGCTAGGCTCTAGAGAGTGGTGGATATAGCATTAAAAGCCTTGTACCGTTACTATATGAAAGTAACCACATCCATGTGGTCCTTTTTACTTGAACCAACTTTTAATCTCCCTGAGTATCAGCTACCATGTGTAGAATTTCCCCTAAGAGCAGGGAGACGTTGATAATGGTGAGACCAACTACAGCATTGTGTGCAGTACACAAGCGTCCCAGGCTGTGCTGTCTCTGTCTTATCTGCTCTTATGCCAGTATGCCCCAGCTGTGAGTACTGAGAGGCAGTAAGAAATTTGAAGCTTTCTGCTTGGAACCTCCCTCCCCCAGGAATCTGTATGCTTTGTATGATTCCTCTGGTTTTCTTGCTTTAAAAACATAATGTTATTGTTAGTATTACTGTGTTGTATAGAGGGGATACCATTTCATAAATCAAGTGATGAATACATCTCTCTTTTTTTGGATAATGTCCCCCCTTTTTTTTAACTGTCCCCCACTTTCTCCTTTTCATCCTTGTCGTAAGTTACATAGGTCATTTCCCACATAGTCTATACTTAATAGCATAATTGCATTTGTTGTACCCTTCCTCCCTCTCTTGCCTCTGGTTTTCTTCATTGTAGGATTTCAGGGACCAAATCTGTGCTTAACTGAAAACAATAATATCCTACATAAGCACGGAACGGCTAATCATAGGAAATACCTGTACACCAGCTGTGCTGTATTAGGCAAAAAGCTCAGTGCCCTCCTTTGAGTCTTACTTTATATTGCTGTGAGTTTAATATCCAGATGCTGAGCCCAGGAGAACTGAGCTCAGAGAAATGGAGAATAGGTCTGTGGCTGTCCTTCCCTTTTCTTTTCTATCATCGCCAAGTTAAAAACCAGATCCTTTGGCTTCCTATCCATACTTTCACCTATTTTTGCCTTGTAAACATGCATTTTTCCATTGAGTGCCCAACTTCTAAGAAAGGAACGTCTACTTCTATGAAACCTCTATTTCCACCCTCTCCTTGCTACTCTTCTGAATCCCACTTTGCCTACTATAGTATGGATATGGGTAAGAAATTCAATAAAGGGGCTGGGAGTTTGGCCTAGTGGTAGAGTGCTTGCCTAGCATGCACGAAGACCCGGGTTCAATTCCTCAGTACCACATACACAGAAAAAGCCAGAAGTGGAGCTGTGGGCTCAAGTGGTAGAGCTCTGGCCTTGAGAAAAAAAAATCCAAGGACAGTGCTCAGGCCCTGAGTTCAAGCCCGGGACTGGCAAAAAAAAAAAAAAAAGAAATTCAATAAAGCATTAGGATTTGGCTCTATGATTTGAGATATGACTTAAATAAATGAAAAGAGTGAGTTCAGAGGCAGTGTGATACCCCTTATATCTCTGGGCAGTCTAGATTACTTAAAATCTTGACATAGTTCCATTTTCCAAAGGTTGCTATTCCAGCTACCATTTGCAATTCTCAGGTATGAAACAGGAATTGAGGAATGGGAAATAAGTTTTCCATCTTCTTCATCATAGAATCATGCACTGCTCAATAATCTCCAGAGATATGGCATTTTAGACCATTGATCAGTGAGGACTCTCTTAGGTCTTTTTTTTCTGTGCTAACATTATAGCATTATTGTCTTACATAAACCTAGATAGTCTAGCTTGCTATGGCCACTTTGGTATGAGATAGCTTATTTTTCCTAGGCTATAAACCTGTGCAGCATGGTTGGTGACTGTAACACAATAGTGTTAAGTTTCTAAACATATCAGAAGATATACCGTTCTTTTTTTTTTTTTTTTTTTGCCAGTCCTGGGATTGAGCTCAGGATTTTTCACAAGGCTAGAACCCTACCACTTGAGCCACAGTACCACTTCTGGCTTTTTCTATGCATGTGGTACCAAGGAATTGAACCCATGTCTTTGTGCATGCTAGGCAAGCACTCTACCACTAGGCAAAGCTCCCATCCCCAGTTTGCTGTTCTTTTTTTTTTTTTTTTTTTTTTTTTTGCCAGTCCTGGGCTGGAGCTCAGGGCCTGAGCACTGTCCTTGGACTTTCTCAAGACTAGAGCTCTACCACTTGAGCCTTAGCACCACTTCTGGCTTTTTTCTATGTATGTGGTACCGAGGAATCGAGCCCGGGTCTTCGTGCATGCTAGGCAGGCACTCTACCACTAGGCTAAACTCCCGGCCCCCAGTTTGCTGTTCTTTTAAAAGTGGTTGTTACTATCCAAGAACTTTAAGCATGCTAAGGGGAGGTCCTACCACCAAGTGGTATCCTTGATTCTTGCTATAATTGTCTTGCTTTATAAACTTAAGTTCCATTCACTTAACCTTTCTTAACTCCCACTCCATTCTCCTTTATAAAATAAGTATTTGGTGGGTATACTATTTTCACACACATGTATATATACATATATGAGGTACTTTAGTCATATTAACCTCCCCATGTCACCCTTTTCCTCTCCTCTACTGGGTCTCCCCAAAGAGTCCTCCCCTTTTAAACTCATGTAATTTTTAATGGTTCTGCATATGAACATAACATGCCATATTTATCTCTCTGATCTTAGTTTCTCACACTGAACGTGATGATTTCCATCCAGTTCCCTCCATTTTCCTGAAAATGATATCTTTTCAATATTCTTTATGGCTGAACAACATTCCATTGTATACATGTGCAACATTTTCTTTGTCCATTCATTTGGCATTGGGCATCTAGGCTGATTAGAATCCCGCTGGAAGGCCAAAGACCCTCTTTGAGGCAAGTTCTTCCTTTCTCCATTCTTTTCAGAAATAAGACCTTGGCAGTTTATTTAAGTTGTTCCTTTTTTGCAATCATATATTTCCTTATACTCAGATAATGCTCCATCAACACTCTTCTCTGTTAACAAGAACCTTCAAATGCTTTAAGTGGTTTAAAAAAGTCTGCAAAACCTGCTAACCACTCACTGGATTTATTTTTTAGAGGTTCTTCTTTCTCCTTTGCAGTTTTCTTTACTTGTGTCTTTTTTACAGCTATCTGTTCATAATATTATAGTTCCTAAATATTTTTAGTTCCTAAAATCTTACTGGATCACTGTAATATATATTGTGTATATTGATGAAAATAGTGTCATGTGGCACATGATGGCATTTCTTAGCAACTGTGTGACCATTTCTAGTCATACTCCATTAGCCAGAATTAATTATCATGACAATGCTTCCCTATGAGAGCAACTGAAAACATAGCATTTAGCTTTAGTATGTGTCTAGCTAAACACTTTGCTACTTCCAGTCACTCTCTGGGACCCATCAAGTTCTTATCCATAGAATGCTATATACCCTGTTGAATCAGCAGTGGGTCTTCTATGAGGGTCCTTGTCCTTGCATTTTGAGGAATTTGCATCTCTAGTTTATCACCTTTGCTTTGCTAAATACTCCCTCCTGATCCTAGGGAGAAAAGCCAAATGTGATCCCTCCCAATTCCAGTGTACAAATGGTCGCTGTATTACTCTGCTTTGGAAATGTGATGGGGATGAAGACTGTACAGATGGCAGCGATGAAAGGAATTGTGGTAAGTGAAGAGTTTCATAACCTCACTTGCCGCCTCATTTGGATTTGCGTAGTTTCTTAACATAAATGCATATTTTACCTTATTTTCTGCAAATGTGTGGAGATTCACTCCAAACAATGGCTTCAGAACAGAATCCAAAGAATGTACACTTCCTGGATCCAGGTCTAAAGAAATAATACTTGACATAGACTTATCAACTTAAATATGGTAAAGATACAATAGAGTTCCTTTCAAATGATGGAACTTCTTTCGTCTTACATCAACAAATATATGGTCCAGGAACTGAGGAAAGGAACAGGAGTACCAGAAATAGAGGCAGAGAGGAAACCTAACTAGGAGCATTCTCAAATGACTATGATCCCAGAAAAAAAAAGAAAGAAAAGAAATCTGTAGACACTACAAAATCCCCTGAAGTTTCAGGGAGTGAGTTAACCTCCTGGCAAAGAAATGCCAAGCTAGCACAGATGAAAGAGTAGATAAGGATGCTTTTCTAGTTCTCTGCCCACAATAGTTACTAATCCTAAAGTATTAGGCAGGGAGGAAGACATTCTTTCCCCAAAAGAATGGGGATATGGCATTAGACCATTGATCAGTATCTCTCAAAAGATCATTGTGAGAAGTGCCTGTGTGTGCAGTCTCCGTAATCTCATGTCAAACAGAACAGCTGGGAATTACATGTCAGTATGATACAGAGGTACCATGAATACATGATGAAGCTTTGCTTTTTGTTCCTTTGTCCTGTGTTATAAAATCTCTGAAGCAAGGCTCTGTGTGACTATCACTGCTCCCACTGTTATTTGTCTTTCAAAAGATGTTATAGACTTTTTCCCTATAGAAACTAGAAATACAGAAGAAAAATAAGAATTGTAGGTGGGCTTGATGAAGGTAACTGACTGCCACCTTATGATGTCCTAATCTCTTCTCTATGCATCATTACTAAACAAATATGGTGGCAGACATTGTCCTTAGCTCACTCTCTAAGGGATGTCATAGGTATTTTTAGGTCAAAGAGTAGGGCAGTAGCTCCATAGAAAATCCATGCTGAAACCTCAAAAAAAAATTATCTTCAGGATCAAATGAAGACCATTTCTCCTGTACTACAGGTTTTAATCACTTGATTAACATTAATATTTCCATATCCACCACCACAAGACATTGAATATTTTGCTATTTCTGGGCTATCCATGGAATATAATTCTCAGCAAATATCTTACTAGAAAGACCTCATGTTTTCAGAACAGTACCATGGCTCTGGATTTGAACGTTTCCAAGCCATTTCTTCTGAGTCTCATACTTCTACATAATGCTTAATCTCCCTCCTGTTTGGTATTCATTTTCCTTTGTCTGCCTTAAAGTTCAGATCAGCTGACTTCAAGGCCAGTCAAGTTATAAATAGTTAATCTATTGGTGTAAGTGGCACCTTTTCCTCTATCCTACACTGAATATTGAGCAAAACCTATTGCATTTTTTTCTTAAGTGGTCATCATTTTCTTCCTGTTCTAGACGTCTTTCATCTAACTCAGCAGAAAGAAGCCTGGATCATGAAGGCTAATCACTAGCTTTCCCTAAACTAACTTCCTTATAAATACCCTCTCAGTCACATGGAGGGAAGGTTTGGGACAGGGAAAGAGGTAGATGAACAGTTTATTATAGTGACTTGAGATTATCTGAGGTATGAAAAATTCAGTGGACACTTGGTCCTTGTAGATTGCTGCCTCCCAAGTAGGAAGATAAAGAAAGTAGAATATCACTCAGAGAAGCTGCTTTGAAATACTCCTTATCACAGGGAAAAACTTCCCACTCATTTAACACTTCCAAAGACAGCTCCTGATTTTCTGTCAAACCTTTTGATATGAAACTTGATTATAATCTCTATCTGAGCTCTTTTATTCAAGTGTGACAATTAGTATGGTCAACTTAAGTTCCTATTTCCTGAGCCATGAATTCCTACTGATCCAGGAGATAGGTCAGTTCTAGCTCTTCCTCCTATTGGCCCATTCAGTTTCTCTCTATGGCTCAGGATCTGATTCAGATATCCTCTTTACCCTGCCAATGAATGCTCAGAGTGGAGAGAGATGTAGTCTATAATCATTATGTTCAATATTTATATTCAAACTTTGCTTACACGCTTATTTTTTTATATCATCACGACATTTTCTTCTTAAAATCCTAAACTTGCATATGACTATTTCACTACTTCCTCTCATTGCAACTACCGAAGAGGATTATGAATTGAACTAACTACATGCAACCAACCTTGTAGACTTTTCTTGACTTCAGTTACCTCTAAGTCTCTCGAGTGAACATTTTCCACTGGGAGTGGAGGGAGGGAAACTTTTTCCAAAGTTACTAAGGATGTTGATGGTTGAGTGTCAACTGATACCACTTCATAAAGATATATTAAAACACGATATGAAGAGCGAGATCTTGGAAAAATGACTGTCTCTAACCCTGTGATTATCCTTTCATAGTAAAGAAGACATGTGCTGAATCCGACTTTGTGTGCAATAATGGTCAATGTGTTCCGAATCGATGGCAGTGTGATGGTGATCCTGACTGTGAAGATGGTTCTGATGAAAGCCCAGAACAGTGCCGTGAGTGTGATTTGCTATGGGCTTGAATTTTTCCAAGCCATTTCTGAGTCTCACAAGTTCTATGTAACGCTTAATCTATTGTTTGGTATTCATTTTCCTTTGCCTGCTTTAAAAAGTTCAGGTCAACTGACTGCAAGGTCAGTAAAGTTATAAATAGTCAATCACTCTCCTTTAAAGAAAAGTTCTTCCTGTTCTAAACAAGACTGACATTCTCTTGGGTAGCTTTACCATTGAATGCTTAAGTGGAAGCCAGTAGATTTGATTATGAACTCCTTGACTAGGTGCATAGATTTCAAATGTTTTCTAATGACTCTAAGCACATGGTCCTCTAGTCCTGGAAGTTAAGACAAGATGCAAGGCCTCTCATGGACCAAGTAGAGGCTTTTAGATGTACAGCTTTTCATAGTAGGAACAAAGAGAGCTATTACTTAAAGAGTAAAGTGACTAGTAGTATAGTTTGTGATATTTTTTTCCACAAGTACATAATCTACATTTTACCAGTGCAGCAATCTTAAATAAGAGACACTAAATAGGTATGTGAACATACATCCCTGAACCTAGGCTCCTTTGTGGGGGGTAAAAGGCTTTGAAACCATACAGGGTAATGATTTGGGGTTATTTGAATGTCAGGTAAAGAAAGTCTGCAAATTCATTGTAAGGCAGTAGAGGTCTGCTCATGCAGACAAAGGACTCGCATAAACTTTATGAAAAAGAAGAAAAAAACAAACCAATAGAGCAGGAACTTGCCATTCTTTAGTCAAGACGTGAGTAGAATAGTGATAGTACTAGTTAAAGTAGATCGAAAACTTGTTGAGTTATTGGCAGATTTTTATGAAGATCCAGCCCCAAGTTTTAGTGGAGGATGGTCTGGGAAACTCAAGAGTTAGTGCCTGTTCCTGCTTTACAAGATACAGAGACCTTCCAGGAGGGTCTGTAAAGAAGAAGGTCTGTAAAGGAATCTGGGTGACGGGGGTTAGCAGATCGGGAATTGGATGAAGTCAGGATTGGGTGATGATGTTTGATATAGGAGCAGGCTGGCCAATCAACTTAATCATGCCAAGTAAAACAAAAGCCTGAAGTGAGTAGGCCATGGAAACCTTGAAGAGTGGCATAGCCAAGGCTGTCAGAGGCACTGTGTTGATTGGCCTGGCTTCTAAGGACTGGAACTGGCCAAGGATCCACCCAGGCTCCCACTTATCAGTCTACCCCAGTGTGCCAAGCCACTGAGTCCCAGATGTCACACTTCCAGGCAGCACAGGAGCAGCAGCCGCAGCAGCTTTGCACTGATCAGTTCTGAGGCTCTTTTGAGATTGTATATCATCAACAGATATGAGAACATGCCGCATAAATGAAATCAGCTGTGGCGCCCGTTCTACTCAGTGTATCCCAGTATCCTGGAGATGTGATGGTGAAAATGATTGTGACAGTGGAGAAGATGAAGAAAACTGTGGTAAGAAGATCAGTGTGGAGTGGCATATCCCAAAGACCCCTTTCCTCAAAGGAGGGTGGGCTAGGGAAACAATTTTAAGCACGAAGATGCAGTTACATTGACTCACTTTTTTGGTGACTTCACTGTCTGCTCCATACTTGTTCTTCCTCACTGCCCTAAAACTCTTAAAGACTCTGAAGTGGTAATAGACCGTTTCTTGATGTTTCCTCTAGGCATATAGAACTAAGAAGGTAAGTTATTCAGGGCAGTTAATTTTAGCGGTAGTTCAGTGAAGCAGCAATTGTGTGAGTTATTGTCTCTGATATGACAGTAGTTCATGAGCCTTTCTCATTTTTGCTCAATAAAACCAGAAAGTGATTAGGGCCAGCAAACACATTCATGGGTCTTAACTAGATTTGCTTATTAGAATAAATTACTGGAGAATTATACATCTCTCCTCCTCAAGCTAGTTTCTATTATACCCTTTCTAAAAGTTCAACCAGCATAGAAGCCTGAATTAACATGTTCCTAGCAAATGCTTCAAGAAAAAAAAAAAAAAAAAAAAAACGATCCAATCTTTGTGTCCTGTTGCGTTCCTATCTCTGAAAGCTAGCTCTGTTTTCTTATTCTTTCATGTTTTTATTCTTGGAAAATCTGCAATAAAATCCTCCATGTTAAAAGTGAGGCCCTGAGAAAATCTCTAGGTTGAACAAACATTGCTTTGAGTGTTCTTTCAAGCTGCCGCCCTTTTTATAGGTCCTCTAAAACCACCAGCTCCCAAGCCTGATGAGCCTGACTTCATACTACACTAGTGTTCAAGAAAACTCAGGATCTTACATTTGAAATGCCAGTCTTAACACATAGCAGTCGCCTCCTGAGGTCAATTCCTCTGCACCTAGTCCAATGAGTTTTCATGAGTCAATATCAGATTTGAACTTTATTTATTGGTAAGCCCTGGAGCTGCCAAACCTTTCCCACATCAATCTACATTTTGCTTCCCAAGAGAGTCGTGGTCTCCCCTTCCACTTACTGCCAAATCCGGACTATAATATGTTTGGCAGGAATTTAAGTCAAAGTACAAACTGGCTAATGTTGACCAGGTGCTTATCTTATTAACATACCTGCTGGCTAGATTGTGATTCTTGTCCTCGCTGTGACTCTTTACAATTGTAAAGTGTTTTCAAACTTGTTCTTGATCCTCATTTACAGGATCAAAAAAGAAGGAACCATGTATAATGGTATATGGTTTGCTTCTTTTGTGTGATAGTGTTTTCATGCTTATTACAGTGCATTGTCTGTATGTCTCATGCATGATATTCTCAGGCAGTGAGCAATATGTCTTCAGATGAAATATGTTGACTTAAGTACATAACTCAGTTCCGCCTTCCAAAAATTCATCCCTTAGAGAAGTTAAAGTGATTGAACACTGTCCCATTAGGTGTCAATGATAGTTTTCTCAGATTATTTTCTTTCGTATTTTCAACTGTTTTCTTGGTGCTTCGTCTCTGCTTTTATTCATAGCACAGCTGTATTTTTAACGCAGTGAGATTATTTCTTCATATTTCAGGAAGCTCTTTGGATATAACACCACGATAGCTTTTAAGTTAACCTAGAAAGTTAAAATGAATGACCAAGGGACAGTGTATTCAATTTGAGGAACAAGAATCTGGTAAGAAAAAAAAACTAACTCAATGCCGATATACTTTCAATGGGGTATCGTCTCTCGATAGGCAACATCACCTGTAGCCCTCTCGAGTTCACTTGCTCCAGCGGCCGCTGCATCTCCAAGAACTTTGTGTGCAATGGCCAGGATGACTGTAACGATGGCAGTGACGAGTTTGACTGCACCCCACCGACCTGCGGGGCACACGAGTTCCAGTGTAGCACTTCCTCCTGCATCCCCCTCAGCTGGGTGTGTGATGATGACGCAGACTGCTCAGACCAGTCAGATGAGTCCCTGGAGCAGTGTGGCCGCCAGCCAGTGATACACACCAAGTGCCCAGCCAGCGAGATCCAGTGTGGCTCCGGCGAGTGTATCCATAAGAAGTGGCGATGTGATGGGGATCCAGACTGCAAGGATGGTAGTGATGAAGTCAACTGCCGTAAGTAATTCTCCAGTGCTGTATCGCAGATCCACTGAGAAGCGCCTGACTGGCTTCGGTTCCATGATACTTCCTCCCTTCATAGCTTCCCGAACCTGCCGGCCTGATCAATTTGAATGTGAGGATGGTAGCTGCATCCATGGGAGCAGACAGTGTAATGGCATCCGAGATTGTGTCGATGGCTCTGACGAAGTCAACTGCAAAAATGGTGAGCATCTTTCTGCATTGGTTAAGACAAGGGATCGGTCTGACCAGACACACTAATATAACCTTTTTTTTTTTATTAATCTTTCACTTTGTTAGTCAATCAGTGTTTGGGCCCTGGAAAGTTCAAGTGCAGAAGTGGGGAATGTATAGATATCCTCAAAGTGTGTAACCAGGAGCAAGACTGCCGAGACTGGAGTGATGAACCCCTGAAAGAATGTCGTAAGTAAAGGGGTTGCTTGAGGACAGAGCTGGAAAGTTTAATTCACCATAGCTAATGCTGTTTGAATCCTCCTCGATGCCTGGTTTAACACTGAATGAATTAAAATTTAATTGTTGGGCTTGAGAATAAAATTTTATGGCTCAGATTTCCAGGCAGTGACAAACAATTTCATAATTCAGCCTACTCAAAGATAATGGGTTAGCAATGGAGCAACTTGGCTAAATACTGCTTAACCAACTGAACACTTGCCAAGGAGATGGGGTTTGCTATTCTCCTCATCTGCCCTGATATTCATATCTATAAAACTAATGATTTTAAAAGCCATGGGTTTGATGAGACCAACTAGATAAATTGACGCAGTCTTTAATTTAAAGGTGAATAAAACAAATGTGAATTGGGAATCAGCTACCAAGTGACTTTGCCTCATTTATATTCCAGACGTCAATGAATGCTTAATAAATAACGGTGGATGCTCTCATATCTGCAAAGACCTAGTGATAGGCTATGAATGCGACTGTGCAGCTGGGTTTGAACTGATAGATAGGAAAACCTGTGGAGGTGAGTGACAGAAGGGGACCTAGCCTCTGGGGGATATTTTAGGAAAGGGCAGTGTGCATCTCTCAAAAGGTCTAGGAAACAGCAAGACTAATTCTAATTTCCCTCCTAGATATTGACGAATGCCAAAATCCAGGAATCTGCAGCCAAATTTGTATCAACTTAAAAGGCGGTTACAAGTGTGAATGTAGTCGTGGCTATCAAATGGATCTTGCCACTGGCGTGTGCAAAGCAGTAGGTAAATGGACCTGGACTGGTATTACTCTGGTACCTTTATGAGTAAGTGCTTATAAAAGGTACAGCCAGTAATTGCAACCGTCAAAGTAAATCTGCATTTAAGTAGTATTCCAGAGCACATTAAAGATTGATGTAATAGACCACCTTCCAGCACATCAGCTTTGGTCTTTCCTTTTAAAAAATCACTTACTAGATTTGAATGCTTACTAAATTTTCTTACATCCTGCTTCTGAAACAGAATACAATTCAAATAAGTCATTTGTGTATCAGCCAGTTTTGTTTTAGAATGTGGTAACCCCAGAATTGCCTTTCTAAATAATGGCAAGCACTTGGTAGGTTTCAGGGGCAGGAACTCTGGGCTCAGATTCTCCTGGGACATCCAACAGGGCCTTTACTTTGTTAGTGCTTCTCTATAGAGAGAAGACTTCATTAGAGCAAAACTAAGTCTACCTGACTCATGTCTTGCAGGTAAAGAGCCAAGTCTGATCTTCACTAATCGAAGAGACATCAGGAAGATTGGTTTAGAAAGGAAAGAGTACATCCAGCTAGTTGAACAACTACGAAACACTGTGGCTCTTGATGCTGACATTGCTGCACAGAAACTATACTGGGCTGATCTAAGTCAAAAGGCCATCTTCAGGTGACTTCCGGTTCCATTTCTGGTCTGTGATTGAGTCACTGCCACTGGGCCTGGGGAAAGATTTGGAGGTGTTTCTCTTATCTAGCATCTCATTAGCTAGGAAGCTGATTCTTTAACTATTAAATTATTATGAGTTGCTAATTCAAAATTAGAAACTATTGTCTTTGAAGTCAAAGGTGGCCACCACAGCTTTAAGGTGTAGCGGATGACATCTTAATTCTTCCTATTTTCTCTCCTCCCTGTACAGTTAATTGGGAACTATTCATTGTTGTTACATATAGAAATAGGACTAGTGTTTCTTAATGGTTTTAATTTATGTACACGGTCACTTCAAGAGCTAGATGACCTGAATTCCTAATTTAGCATCAGTGAACACCCATGGTTGGATTATTTGAGTGGTGAGCTACAGTGTGACAAGAGTCCTTTCTCCATAAAGTCCTTGATTCTTTTAGAAGCAGAAAGTCCATTCTCCAGGTTCTCACAGTGACAAACTCTTGAATTTCTTGTGACCTATTCTGTTTCAGTGCCTCAATTGATGACAAGGTTGGTAGACATGTTAAAATGATCGACAATGTCTATAATCCTGCAGCCATTGCTGTTGATTGGGTGTACAAGACCATCTACTGGACTGATGCAGCTTCTAAGACTATTTCAGTTGCTACCCTAGATGGTACCAAGAGGAAGTTCCTGTTTAACTCTGACTTGAAAGAGCCTGCCTCCATAGCTGTGGACCCACTGTCTGGGTTTGTTTTCTATCACCTTAGCTTTTTGGATGCTGTGTTGGGTGGGTAGGTTTAGGGGCTTCCCTAACAGAGGTATCCAGTGCATGGGGTCAGTGGTGTGATGTTGGGGCAAACTTTCAATGGCTCCTTATGAATAACAGGCTCTCCCTGTCTACTTCCTGCCTGTCTGACTGTTGTCCTGGATGAAATAATATTCTGGTTTCTGATATCACATAGATCAGAAGCTGTATCTGAACTGTTAACCCACCCAGTCTCTTTGCAAATGAGTTTTGTTGTTGTTCTGAACGCTTGGGTTGGTTGAGTATCTCTGGATACTCCAGGCTAAATGTGACTTCAGTAATCATCATAGCTGTCACCCACCAAGTATCATTAGAATATAATAAATCAGTTCCTCCTGTCACACTTAAAGGATAGTCTTTCACTCGTATGAAAGCATTTGCCAGTTACAAAGGAAATGTATAACTGTGACTTTGGGCTTGAATTTAAATGTCAGACTGATATAGATGGATATAGTTACTAAAGAGCTCCTAAATGCTAACCAGGAAATTGGCCACTGAGTTATATCTCTACCTTTCTAAATTCTAGGTGTAAAGTTTATTTAGCCAGAAGGTAGTTGGCACACTTAGACACCACTAGATTTGTCTCTAGAACACAAACCCTAGTTTTTCCGTTCACTTCTTTTTAAGCTTTGGCTTCAAGCAACAACTTGATTCCTTCTAAGCCACTGAGGCATATTTCCAATTTAATTCTTCTCAGCTTTGTTTACTGGTCAGACTGGGGTGAACCAGCTAAAATAGAAAAAGCAGGAATGAATGGATTTGATAGATGTCCTCTGGTAACGTTGGATATCCAATGGCCTAATGGAATTACACTTGGTATGTATGTTTCTCATTCCTTGCCCAATGACACATCTGTTTTCCTAGTGTTTTATTATCTCCATAGCAAATTCTTCTGATTCCTTCTATAGCAAGGACTTGGATGATAGTAACTAAATAACACAATTGGAATGACAGAATTAACAAATCACATATACTCGTTGTCTCTTTGTCCTACTTTGTGACATGAATGCAGTGAATATTTTGGGCCTTGGGGATTTTCATACAAAACACTCCTAGCATAGATGCCTTAGCATTTCATGAATTATACACTCGTGAAAGATTGCTTGTTTGCAGCCTTTTGTTTATTCGAACAGTTTTAAACAGTTACTCTGAGAATCTTAGAAACATCATTAAGTCCTCAAAAGTAGAAATGTATATATATATTATGTATGCTGATTTACAAGTTTTATGGAATCCTCATGAAGAACCCTGCTGGAGAAGGAGCAGCAAGCATGAAGCATTAAGTTACACAGATATTGTTTATTTTAAAGTATTGGTATTAGCAACAATTACTTGTACAAAGGGGGTATTTTAACACGTGCATTTATGTACATAATGCAATCACAGTCACATCCTCCATCCTTCTACCTCTTCCATTTTCCTCCTCCCAGATGTATGCCCAAAAGATGGCATCGAATAGTTCTGTCTTTAGTTTACTGTGGAACCTCCAAACTGATTTTCATAGCAGATTCCACAAATGGTTTAAATGGAAATCACAGCAGTAACAACTCACCATATAATATCAATTCTTTTTCTAGATCTTATAAAAAGCCGCCTCTATTGGCTTGATTCCAAGTTGCACATGCTATCTAGTGTGGACTTGAATGGCCAAGATCGTAGGATAGTACTAAAATCTCAGGAGTTTCTGGCGCATCCTCTTGCATTAACAATATTTGAGGTAAGATGTGCTTCACAGTTGTATACTGCTAAGTTACTATGTAGAAAAAGAACAGGTACAGGAATAGAAATGACAACTGGAAAAATGGCTTTTACCAAAAGCCTGGTCCAAATTTGACACTAATTTCTTAAAGTAGTTCAAGAAACCTGAACATGCTTCTTGTGGTTTTACCTCTAATTCCCCAAGCAGCATTTAGTAATTCAGTCCATTAAATGGCCAGTAAATAGAGATGACTTTAGACCCTGACTTATGTTAATCTTGGCTACACATGCTAATTGTCACTCTGTTTTAGGATCGTGTCTACTGGATAGATGGTGAAAATGAAGCCGTGTATGGTGCCAATAAATTTACTGGCTCTGAACTAGCTACTCTGGTCAACAATCTTAATGATGCCCAAGACATCATTGTCTATCATGAACTTGTACAACCATCAGGTAACATGAGGAAGCTGTTTTTAATAGCCAATTTTTTTTTGTTTTATTCATGGGGCTTGAACTCAGGGTCTGGACACTGTCTCTAACTCTTCTTGTTCAAGGCTAGCATTCACAGCCAGTGCCACAGCACTACTTCTGGTTTTCTGGTGGTTAATTGGTGATGAGACTCTCATGGACTTTCCTGTTCAGGCTTGCTTCAATCCATGGTCCTCAGATCTCAGCCTCCTGAGCAGCTAGGACTATAGGCATGAGCCACCAACACCCAGCTTAATATCCATAATTAAAGGCAGACTCAGAACCTGCCAAGTGTCAGTAGCTTTTTAGCTATTCAACTTTCTTTAAGATGGAACTTTTGTCCTCCTAAACATACTCCAAATACCTCACCATTGAAGTCTGATATCTCATTTCTGCTGCCTTAGCAAATGGCTACAGAATATCAAATCTTAACTTGCTGTTAACTGTCACCATCAGAGCTTTTGTTTCCATTTCTCCCATGTGTCTCCAGTCCTCAGTTCCTCTTGCTAAGCCTGTTACGTTGGCCTCCACAGTAGCTATAGTGCCACAAATATTCCCTACAATTGGTTTCCTAGGATTGCCATAGCAAAATGCTATGACTTGTGTGCCTTAAACAGTGGAGATTGATTGTCTCACAATTCTATAGGTGAAAAGTTCAAAATCAAAGTGTTGGCAAGGTTGGTTCCTTTTGAGGACCATGAGATAAGAATCTGTCCCAGCCTTCTCCTTAGCTTGTAGATAGCCACCTTCTCATCTTCTTCTGTGTCTGTTTGCAACTTGTATATCTCTTTTTAAGTCTCTCTCTCTTTGTCCTTCTCTGTTTCTGTCTAGCTGTCTGTCTGTCTGATATTTCCTTATGTCTTTGTCTATCTGTCTATATCTATGTGAGTAGATGTAGATACATATATTAATATACTTATATTCAATTTTCCTCTTCTAAGGACACCAGTCATTTGAATTAGGGCCTACTTTAATGACTTCCTTTTCACTCATCTCTAGGAAGACTCTATCTCCACACAAGATCCTTCTCTGAGATAATTATGTAATTAGCATTTTAACATATGGATTTTGTACACATGCTTTGCCTTCCTGCATGACATATCTGGGAGACAGGATCGTGTGATTCTCCAAATGTATTTGGTCATGGTTTATCTTGCTAAACTACTCAACTGGCCTAAATGCATGAAACTTTCACACCTCTACGAAGTGGAGATCTCTACTATTCCTTACCTTCTTCTCTGACAATCTGTCTGTTAAAGACACATTTCTTTTTCTTTCTTTCTTTTTTTTACCTGTCATGGGGCTTGAACTCAGGGCCTGAGCGCTTTTCTCAAGGCTAGAGCTCTACCACTTAAGCCATAGCACCACTTCCAGCTTTTTTCTATGTATGTGTTTCCGAGGAATCGAACCCAGGCCTTCATGCATGCTAGGCAAGCACTCTACCACTAGGCCAAACTCCTGGCCCCTAAGGACACATTTCTTTTCTATTTATTTTGAGGGTTTTTTTTATTTTTTTTTAATTTTGATTTTCTTCAAAAAAATATCTTTGAATCTGATATCCTTCCAGCATGCTGCTGGCCCCTTGATCCCTCTTTTTCACTGATGTTCGTCTCACTTGAAGGTCTGACAGAGTAACCAAGCTTAGGCTTCCTGTAATCAAAAGGCTTTTTCTTATAAGCCAGACACTGGTGACTCTGAGGACTGTAGTTCAAAGCCAGCTCGGGCAGGAAATCTATAAGACTCTTATCTCCAATAAAATACTCAGCAAAAGCTGGAGTGGCTCTGTGGCTCAAGTGGTAGAGCACTGGCCTTGAGTAAAAGAAGCTCAGAGACAGCACCTTGGCCCAGAGTTCAAGCCCCAGAAATGGGGGGAAAAGGGCTTTACAAAAAAATAAGGCTTTATATGTAATCAGCACTAAAAGGCCTATTTAAATTACCTATTTAAAATAATCTGTTTTCTGACCAGGTAAAAATTGGTGCGAAGAAGACATGGAGAATGGAGGGTGTGAATACCTCTGCCTACCAGCACCACAGATTAGTGATCACTCTCCAAAATACACCTGTTCTTGCCCCAATGGGTACAATCTTGAAGACAATGAGAGAGGGTGCCAAAGTAAGACTTTTCTAATCACAAACAAGATTTCAGTAGAAGACACTAGCTATAAAAAAAAAAAAAACACTGCCTGGGCTTTAGAAATTCTACTTCAGCTAACTCTGGAAATAAATTTCAGAACACACTGGTTCATTTGGTGCTTATGGTTGCATACCAGGTGTTCCTGTCAATACTTCAGAACTGATTCGCAACCCATTTTAACATTGGTGATTAAAGTGTCATTGTGCCTCATACTAATTTATAATGAGTTAGCCCTATAATAGCACTGAACTAGCCAACTTGCAGGTAATTAAATAAAAGTTAACATTTCCCTCTATGGCACATAGACTGAATTTATGCATGCAGAAGGCCACGCTTGCAAGAAACTTCATGGCCTCAGTGGGGGAACACAGCTTTAAACCCATGTTTAAACCAAACTTGCTTTCAAATCTTCTCTTCTTAGCTTTTTTGAAAAAAATTATTATTATTATTATTATTATTATTATTCGCAGGAAAATAAACTTGCTTCTTGTAAACAAGAAACTCCTATGGTGAGGCTTTTATTAGCTTAACTCTGGGTCAGGACAGATTTGCTCCATTTACTGAGAGAGTAATTGCCGGCCATCTAATAGGCCCGGTACACAGAGCGTCTTGAGAACATTTCTTGTAACTTCTGGGAGCCTGGAAACTTTTGAGAAGAATGAAGTGTGGTTACACCTTTTGGTTTGCCAAATTTCCCATGCTGACTTCTTTGTCTGAAGTTTCCTGTGTCTAACTGCTGTTTCTTTCCATTTGAAGCATACACCACCTGGGCAACAGTGGTTTGTCTGCTTCACCTGGTGTTACAATAATCCTTTGCATGGCTTGTCTGGACTAGACATTAGCTAGCCATTCGAGAACCTTGGCATTAACCAGGTTCTTGGTTTTTACGATCCAGGTACTACAACTACCGTGGCTTACGGTGAGACAAAAGATACCAACACAACAGAAATTCCAGCAACTAGTGGACTAGTTCCTGGAGGTATTGGTTTCAATGCTGCAAACTTAATCTCCACTAACAGCCACAGTTTTATAGCATAAACAATTAATGAAACCTTTAGCTACTAGTTCTACCCTGATTGGTAACCTATATGTAAACACCAACATTGATCTGACTTACTAAAGTTTCTGTTGCAAAACTGTTGGTGAAATGACTATGAGAATATGTCCTGCAAACACCTCTGCAGCTACTGGTATACAATGGTAGGAGAGACTGAAGGTTGCTATTGGGTGAAAAGATGTGAGACTCTCTTGCCTGATGATGAGTAGATAGTGTTAAGTTGGAATCAATTCATTCTACACCGATTCCTTTTATTCCCCCATAGAGATCAACGTGACCACAGCAGTCTCAGAAGTCAGTGTTTCCCCCAAAGGGACTTCTGCTGCCTGGGCCATCCTTCCTCTCTGTAAGTAAATTCATCGCACATGTGGATATCAGTTGGATATTTCTAGATCCTTTATAACTACCTTTCCATCTTATGTATTGTCATAGCACTCATGACAATGAATTACATTCCCTCCCGCATTCACACGATATGCTAAGCACCCATATTTTCTTCTCAGCAGTACCCTTTACTTAGCATGGCAATAGGCAATGGTTTATGTGTATTAAATACATAATAGACGCTAAATGCTTTCTACTTTACAACTATTAGACTCAATGCATATATACTAACATGTTTCTGTTCTTTTTACCCCTGGGAAATGTGTTCAGTGTTTCTTGAAGAGGAGAGACACAAATGCTTACAAGTTTTCTAAAGGAGTTGCAGGACTTGTCCAGGGTATACAAAAAGGAGTTGAGGATTTTTCAAACACAGGGACAATAGCTTCTAAAGCTGTTATGAGACATAGAAATCTTAAAGGCACTTTGTGTTAATGGTTTTTTCTGTGTGCTAAATTACTGGAGTCTTGGCTTAAACTAGAACACCAGGACTACCTATATAGCACTCCAGAACCTTCTTTTAGTTTTAACTCCTTCAACCTAGTGCTGGGGCTCAAAATACTACACCTTCCCAAATGGATGTGGCTTTAATGCAACAATGACAGAAACAGTGGGTGAGCTGAGCTTCCTTCTGGCTCTGTATTCTGTCTTCTGTTGTAAGTGTGGATCCCTAAAACATTACTTGTTTTGTATATTATGTAACTAGACCCCTCTGGCTTTTCCAGTGCTGTTAGTAATGGCAGCAGTAGGTGGCTATTTGATGTGGCGAAACTGGCAACACAAGAATATGAAAAGCATGAACTTTGACAATCCTGTGTACTTGAAGACAACTGAAGAGGACCTCTCCATAGACATTGGTAGACACAGTGCTTCTGTTGGACACACATATCCAGCAGTAAGTCATCTTTAGATACCATGGCCGTGGGATGAGACATTTTAGAATCACTAACTCAATCTATACTTATTTGGGTTAAAAAGAATTCTTAGGACCTGGAAGTCACCAAACCATTTTATCAACTGCCTGGATATTAGATATGCAGCTTGTCAGGGCTTATGTCATCCAGTTCATAAGCACCTTGCCCACATAAGAATGGCAAGTAGTAGTTAACATTATCACTGCACTGTTTGAAATAGTTTGGATCATGGGAACAAATAGCAAGCTATATATTATTGTGAGTCAAGTAGCTTCTTTTTGAGCTGTTAAATCTCTCACCTAACTGGATACCTAAAAGTAAATCAACATGTAGCTGTTTGGTATTGAGGAATCAGCTACAAGTCAATGTTTTGGGTAAGATTTATTTAGCCGAAATGCTCTACCTACAACCCAGTATAGTTAGCTTTTCTTCCAGCAGTGGAAATAGACATTTGTCCTATATATAAACTCCCCAGCCTGAGAAAAACCCAAGTTGAGGGTTTTTGTTGTTTTTATTTTTACCTTACAAATTCTCTGATGAAAAGTAGAATAGTGTTCATTTATGGCACATAAACACATGTATCTTTTCACATATTTCTCCATGGCTAGTGATCCTTAAAGTAAAACAGGTAAAGTCAGTCACAGAGTTTTCACTGTAGCAAGTAAGTCCAGTTTTTGTATAAGTATCCCTTACCCCAAAAACTTGCGACTGGAAGCACTGCAGACTTTGGATTTAGGGGGAATTATATACTATTTGCATATGCATAATCAGGTACATTGGGGAGCTGGTCAAGACTAAACACAAATTCATTTATATTCTGTATACACCTTACTCTGGGAGTCTGGAGGTAACTGCATATATTTTAACATGCATTTGTTCTGACTATGGCCTACAACTTGGCGTCAAGTTATGAAATTTTTCATTCAGAGTGTCATGTTGATGCTCATAAAATTTCAGACCTTGAACTATTTCAGACTTCCAACTGGTAAGGTGAGCTCTAGTTAAATGCACAAATACTGCAGGTCAACAATGTTTTGTATCCGACTTCCCATTTGAACGCTTCAGGTCTTGGAATAACTGAATTCAGTGCAGTCTATTTTAGAGACTAGGAGCTGCCAGTAGTAAGCAATCACCCCCCAAATAATTCTATTTTTTTCTCTTTTCCACAGATATCAATTGTCAGCACAGATGATGATCTAGCTTGACCTCAGAGACAAGTCTTGACCTTTGAAGTGTAAACCAATAATACCCCAGTTCGCAATGGTAACCGAGCCAGCGCTGAAGTCTCTTTCTTCCTCTCATTTGGAAGAACGTCAAGATATATTTGCGTGGATCAAGCTTGTGTACTTGACCGTTTTTTATATAACTTTTGTAAATATTCTTGTCTGCGTTCTACTTCAGCTTTGGATGCGGTTACCAACTATGTGTAATCCTTGAATTTTTAGACAGTATTGCCACCTCTGGCCAAATATGCACTTTCCCTAGAAAGCCATATTCCAGCAATGAAAATGTACCACCTGTACATACTTGTATAGGTCCCTTGTAAATACCCCCAGAGAACAATCACTATTCTTAAGCACTTTGAAAATATTTCTATGTAAATTATTGTAAACTTTTTTTCAATGGTTGGGACAATGGCAATAGGATAAAACGGGTTACTAAGATAAAATTGCCAAAAAAATTTGTAAACTAATTTTGTACGTATGAATGAAACCTCAGTGGAGGTTTGCAGAGACTGAGTGTTCAAACTACTGTACATTTTTTTTCAAGTGCTAAAAACACAAAAATTAAACTAAGCAGCTTAACCATGGTTTGTGCCTGTTTCTCCAAGATGAACTGCCATGCTGGGCTGAGTAGAGTTAAATGTTCTGACTAAATGTATCAACTACAGTAATTGATATTGGATAGCTAAGTCTATAATCAGGATAGTTTCTCTTCCAACAAAGGACTAAAGTGCAAGGTTCTAGCATTTGTTCTTACAAGTATTTACTTTGGAAAAGAAGCGGCCTTCATCTTTACCCAGGATTCCTATTGCTTCCTATTGCTTTCTTGTCTCATTTATTTCCTGATCTAGAAATATATACTAAGGTTTCAATGAATTTTCCTACTTCATACTTATGTCTGTGTTCTGTGCTTATATGTAGGTCAAAGAAAAGTGCCTTCTATTTTTATTATTATTATTATACATAAGTGGTTGTACAAAAGAATTATCATTTAACAAAGCATTTTATGAATACATGCATTTGATCAAAATCATCTCTTTCAACATTCTCACCCATCCTTTCCAGTGTCTCTCAACCCACCTCACCCATCACTTTTCTTAATTTTGTGATATATACATTGAATTATTGACCGCATCCCTTTTCCTTCTCCTCTTCATTTGCCTACCTCCTTCCCCTTGATAGGACAAGTGCCTTCTAAGGCAGGGGAAGGGCTTTCCTCATTTGGATTAACTTACCAAGAAGATAAATAAGAATTTAAAAATGGCGCCAGGGGTTGATGGCTCATGCCTATAATTCTGGCTACACAGGAGGCTGAGATCAGAGGATAACCAGCCAGAGCAGATGAATTCATAAGACTCTTAGCTCAAATTAATCAGCAGAAAGCTGGAACTGGAGATGTGACTCAAGTAGTAGAATGCCAGCCTTGAATGAAAATGCCAAAAGAGAACACAAGGCACTGATTCAAGTTCCTGTACTGGCATTAAAAAAAAAAGTTTTCTTCATCATTGAATAAACTTAGAAGGTATTTATGGAATCACGGCACCTAAAATCAGCTAGGAAAATGATAGATGCACAGACCACAGCCCTGACCCTAGTCATGCTGAATGAGAAATCCAGTGGTTAGGGCCTAGAGATCTTAAGTTTCCAGAATCCCTATAGATGCTACTGACATAACTCACTGAATGTTTGAAGTGTTACTTCCTGAAGCATCTCAAGTGTAACCTCTTCAAAATGCTCAGCATCACTGCATGAGGAGGATGGATTCCTTCTGTGGATAATTTTGGATATTTTAGGATGCAAAGGAGATAAAGAATTTAAGCAAAAGAATAATAGTGGCTGCAGGACTGGCCAGAATTCCCTTTCACGTGTTATGAAGCCTGGAAGCAAAGGAAGCTGCTGGAAATGATGTTTCAAGTCCAACACGAGGCAGGCAGTCGGCTGGAAAAAAAGTCGAGCGATGTTTGGGGGATGGAATGACAAATGAAGCAGCAAGAGGTTGAACAGAAGATACTTCAGTAAGCCAAATGGAGCGGTACTGACTAACTCATATTTCATTGGTGTATGGGATACAATGCAGTGACCATCTTTCTTTCTGGCTTAAACAGAAAAGTCCATAATTGTAGAATAAGGATAAGCTGATTCTCATCTCACAGATGCTTTGATGTGATCTTGGTCCAACAAATAAAAGAGAAAGGATGGGTTTGGACGTTGTTTTGTGTGAAGCATGGAGGAAGTCAAGCATGCAGAAGGGAAAGGCTGTCATTATGAAGGTAGGACTGGCTGTTATCCCCTTGTTTTCTACTCTACAAATAGCCATCCTAAAGAAGAAGTGACCTGATTGAACATGGTCTATCAATAGGAAGTAACAAAAGTGCCTATCTGGTAAGTAGATCAGCATTTACCACATTTCAACTTGGAAGCCCCTTTGTTTGGTACTTTGACCCCGCTCTAATACATAAAGAACTATGTTTTTAATTGAAGTAATACAGAATTCTCATTAACTTAAAGATACCAATGTTTTCCCCTATCATAAAGATTTATAGCATCTATCAAACAGATTTGCAAAGAAAATAAACCATCCACCATCTTTAAGATTCCAACCCCTGGTGTATTCTTTCAGGCTCTAGATTTGAATTTCTAATCCTAAAGGAAAAAAGTCATCTCAATTTCATCTGTATCCTCCCCTATAAAAATATAATACATAGTTTATCATACCAAAAGTAGGATAGAGACTCATGGGCCAAGGTGAAGTAGCTCCATACTTCTATTGAGATTAGAATAATTACATCACTGGACTACTAGTCAATTCAGCATGTCAAAATAGTTCATAATAGAGCAGAGCTGACTTTTACATTCCAAACAAGAACTTAAAGAATCCTGTGTGAGATTTGTATGCCTAAGTTTGCTGTGTCTTTAAAGTTTAATGTGGGAGAAAAACATTGATTAAATAGGAAGCATATCAAACCCTAACAGGATATTTAGAGTAAAAAGAGCCTGTTACCTGAGACAACTAAAAGTGGGACCACTGAGGTTTTAAGGATAGATAGATCAACAGATCTATGGTTTCTTATAAAGACATTCAGCCAAGTCTGAGAGGCCAATTTTTTTTAACTATTCTTTTTTTTAATTAAAGAATTTATTAACATTGATTTTTACATCATATTTCTTTTTTCATATATTTTTATTGTAATTAATAGAAGGGTTACATGATATTTGCCAGATAAAAGGTGCATTAATTCACATACATTGATACCACTTTGAGCCACTTCTGATTTTCGAGAGGCCAAATTTTTAAGTGGCCATGGCAAGCTATAAAGTATCTGGCAAGAACTAATCCTAGTTGATTGTTGGCTCCTTTAACACATTCTTAGAACTACTTTAAAGATTTGATACCGTTTATAAGCCTTCAAGTCTTGATGAACATTAAGGCTTTTTTAATTTTTTTATTTTTTGGCTTCTGTGAATTGGCTCTTCAGAAGTTGAAGCCTCAACTTTGGCACTTGTTTTTTGTTCCTTATATCACTGGAAGCCAAAAATCCTTCCCAATGACATTTGAAAGGATAACTACTGTTAAGAGCACTAAAAATTCATGATCAACCTAAAGGATAGCTTTTTAACAGTCTTCATCCCAACCAAAAAGATTATAGTGGGTCTAACTAGAATGACTTTTTTTTTAGAATTCTTATCTAATGAAAAATTTCCTAACGGAACAGTTTGTTGCTTTAAACCCAAATGTCTGTTTCTTTTTTCTGTCTTTCTTTCCTCTTTTTTTCTTTGCAATGCTCTAGACAGAACCCTGGGCCTTGCACATGCTAGGCACGTGTTTTACCACCATGCTACCCCTCCGCCATTGCTTATTTCCTCTTTTTAAATGGTTGAACACATAAAAAAAAAACCCCACAGATCCATTTGTTAACTTAGGTTCATGAACATGTAATATCCCTGGCAAATCATAATCCCTGCATGTGGAGCATGATCTAGCATTTTAGCCTTATTGATTGGGAAGATGAAGAATTACATTCCTCTATATTAGCCATATTATAAGACATAAACTGTGGAAGTCTTATAATATACAAAAATAGAAAAAAATCTTCATTTCAAATAGAGGTAGACAGATAATTGAAGATAAAACCATATTGGTTAGATTTTGTTCATTTGTTCTTTATTTCTCTAAAACACAGTATAAGGGGTCTTAGCACAAAATAGTTTCATATGAAGGATAATTCACTGTGTGCATACTTCACTCATACCTATCTGCACGAGTGGAAAAGTATATGTAAAATAGTAGTGAGTCCCAGGTGTAAAGTTTCAGATCTGTCCATGCAGCCCACTGCATACAATATTTCCTTAATCTGGTGTTAGTATTTATCAGCCAATTTCCTACACAGGAATCAAGTGAGATCAATAACACAGTGTCCCCTCTAAAGCGCCCTCCCTCCAGAGACACTGAGGCAAGGATAGGCAGGTTGGAGATGGAAGGGATGGGCTCTGAGATTGCTCTGAAGTTTCACAAACAGAGGCTCATGCCTTTAACCTTAGCTACCCAGGAGGATTAGAAGAATCATAATCTTGGCTGGCCAAAGAACCAAGCAAGACCCTAAATGAAAAATAACTTCAGCAAAAAAGCTGGCTGAATGTTTTTATTCACAAAAATGAGAAAAAGAAAAAAGAAAGAGCCTAAGTAGTAGAACCCCTGGCCTACTTAAGTACAAGTCCTTGATTCAGAGCTTCATACTTAAAAAAAAAAGTTTTCTTCTACACTGTGTGTAAGGAAGGCAGACTAGAAGAAGGTGGTTCTGTTCAGAAGCTCTAGGCAGTAAATCAACAACACACACTTCTGTGGTGTCTTGTACATAGTGTCTTGGGCAACTTGTTTATCACCTTCGTAAAATGGAGGTGATCTGGACTATCTCACTGGGACATTCAAACATTAGGACAGAAGCACTTCAGGAATTCAGCATTGTCTGGCATTTAGTATGTGCTTGGCAAACATTACAACAACGATGTCTAGCCTCTCTCTATTTATTGTAGCACCATCTAGGTACTGGAAAGTTTACCAGGTGGCTTTTAAGTGTGATGTTCATTTTGGCCCTGAATCAGATGTTCTCCACCACACCTTTAGAATGAGATCAGTTCTGAAATCTAGATAGTGAAATCACCTCCTGTAGATCAGAACCCTTAAGGGCACATAGTTTATAGCCCCAGCAGCTCAGCTGGTATGTGTCTGTCTCAATCTTCACTGACTTCACTGCCTGAGACATGAAAGCAAATATTTGAGACCTGCATAGTCTTTAGATGGCCACCGAAGCAATTTAGATTGCCCTTCTTTTCTTACTATGTGCTTAATATTGTGTTAAAGCAATGCTGTCATGTCTTTTATTAGATCTTCACAACAATCCTCTTTTCTTGTGTATGTGTGCCAATACTGGGACATAAACTCAGGGCCTGGGGGACTGTCTTCCTTTCTTTTCTTTTCTTTTCTTTTCTTTTCTTTTCTTTTCTTTAATTTCTTTTCTTTCTGCCAGTCCCGAGGCTTGAATTCACAGTCTGGTAACTGTCCTTGGGCTTTCTCAAGGCTAGCACTCTACCAATTGAGCCACAGCACCAATTCTGGCTTTTTCTATGTATGTGGTACCCAGGAATGGAACCCAAGGCTTCATTCAGGCACTCTTCCACTAGGCCATGCTCCTGGCCCCTCCCTTAGCTTTTTTGATCAAAGCTGAGTCACCATTCCATTTCTAGCTTTTTAGGTGTTAATTGTAGATAATACTCTCGTGGACTTTTTCTAACTGGGCTATTGTTAAACCATGATCCTCAAATCTCAGTGTCTTGAATAGCTAGGATTACAGTTATGAACCACTAGTGCTTGGTTCACAACAATATAAATGGGCAAGTATTCCCTCTGTTTTACAGATATGAGATGTTACAAAACCATGTGAGCTTACTTCCATCTATTCTTAAAAGAGATAAACCATGCAAAGGGTAAGTTGATATGAGGTCATATTGGGTGTTTGCTCGGTCTCTTTTCTTCCTGATATTGGGATGCTTTCATTTCCTAGGTATCTCAGTACTGAGGTATTGGTATATAGAAATAAAAAACAATCACTAATACATCCATAATAGCACAAAATAATTTGGTTATGTCTTGCCTTCCATGTGCCAGACATTCCAGAATTATTTTCCTTGGCCATCTAAGTAGAAATATCTGATTGGATTGAAAATAAGATAAAATTCTTTAAAGAAATGTGTAGATGAATAACATCATTCCTGAATGTAAGACATTCATGAAAATAAGCTAAAACACAATATTGCGAGTTTTGAGGGTCTGCTACAGGGAAGAATATGCCAAAAGATGGAAGAATTGTGGCTTGGGGCCTGAATTGATGATGCTGTCATTCCAGAACTGAATCTTGAGTATTCTAGAAACTAGACAGTGATTTGGGTTTTCTTAACCTGTATGCATAGGGACAAAATGATTTTTTTTAAACAAAATGACTAGCCTTGACAAAACTATGTTGCTCTTTAAAAATACTACACTTGACAGTAAAATGTGATTTCACAGCCTGTGATTCCTCAGCCCAGTGCATACAATGGGATTTTTATACTCAGGATCTTCAGAATTCATCCTAAAGGCACATGTTGGAATGCATCCAGTCTGACTGACTTGTAGATAAACCATTTTTTCTTTTATTAATGAGCTGTATTCTTATCTTAAATAAAAGTTTATTTTTGAGATAGTTCTTGCCTGTCTTTCTTTTCTCTAGAGATCTCTGATAGTGCTCAACAACTTTCTCCTTTTCTCAGCTAAATTTCTGAAGATGACATCATCACCATTCCAGAGATATTACTGGAGCCATTCATGTCTGAATGTCAGGGTGAGAGAAATGTCTCTGTCTTATCATATTAGGACATTTATTGTTACTGTGTTAATTTGTCTACCTTCCTCCACTTTTGACCCCTCCTGTGAAAAAAACAAAATTCAAAGGCATTATTACTAAGGAAGAAGGACTAAGAATGTTAGAAGGACTGAGAACATGCTGAACCTAGTCACAGACAACATGCCTCAGAAGCAGACAAGTAAGGTCTTGACAAGCCAGTAATGAAGTGTGTGTGTGTGTGAGAGAGAGAGAGAGACAGAGACAGAGACAGAGACAGAGAGACAGAGAGATGGGGCTTGAACTCAGGGCCCGGGTACTGTCCCTGAGCTTTTGTGCTCAAGACTAGCACTTTACCACTTGAGCCACAGCTCTGCTTTCAGCCTTTTGGTAGTCAAAGATAAAAGTCTTAGGCATAGGCTAACTTTGAACCACAATCCTCAGATCTCAGTCTTCTGAGTAACTGGAATTAGAGCCCTGAGCTACCAGAACCCTATAGGAAAACATTTTGATGCTTTGCTTTCATCAATTCTTACAAGAGCTATGTGAAGTTCATTTATGATAAGGCTAAATCTTTGTGAGCCATGGAATTGTTCTACCTAAAATATTGTCAAGCAATGGTCTCTGATAGTTTGAAATACATTGAGTGGAAAACCTGGAGATTGACTCATAATCTAAAAGATAAATAGAAGAAACTAAGCAGTGGAGGAAAGGAAAACGATAGATATAAATAGAAGATAGATAGATAGATAGATAGATAGATAGATAGATAGATAGATAGGGAAATGAAGGGGAGGGGAAGGGAGGAGAGGGCAAAAGAGAGGAGGGGAAAGATGGAAGGAAGGAAGGAAGGAAGGAAACAAGGAAGGAAGGAAGGAAGGAAGGAAGGAAGGAAGGGAAGAAGGAAGGAAGGGAGGAAGGAAGGAGAAAGGAAGGGAGGAAGGAAGGAGAAAGGAAGAAAAGAAAAGGAAATAAAAGAATGTTACTTTTGTGCCAGTACTGGGGCTTGTACTCTCTACCACTTGAGCCTCCACTTCTGGCTTTCTGCTAGTTAGAGTTTAAAGTCTCTCTGATTTATCTACCCAATCTGGCTTCTAATCTTGATCTTCAAATCTCAGCCTTCTGAGTATCTAAGATTTACAGGTATGAGTCCCCAGTGCCATCAATAAAAGAATTTGAACGCCTACATGACTTAATAGCCAGTCCTCAATGCATGGTGTGCTAAGCTCTCAGCTTTGCAGTAAGGCAGAAATCCATGTGGAGGATCCTTGACTATTTAACCCATTGTGGCCAGCGCTGCGTTCCTCCCCATTTCTGAAAATGACACCTTTCTAATCCTTCACAGGGATTGCACAAGACAACAAAGGAGCACATTCAAAGTGATTGCTCAGATCACCACTATTTCTCTAGCTTCAGAAAATGACGACATATTTTTTAAAAAGTGGCTCAAATCTTTTACATTCATTTGAAAAATCTTATTTTGATCTGCACTTGATTTACCATCCTGCTTGCAAATGTTCCTTATTAAGTCTTTCCTTGAAATTCTTGCAATGATGTTCTTTTTTTTTTTCAATTCCAAAAAAATCAAGATGAAGAATTGTCTGGTACCTACTATCTATGCAGAAAGCCTCTTGTGTGTGACCTTCTTCTGATTAAACTGTACAGGCAGTTGGCTTAAGGTCACCCATTACATAGCGATATCTTTTTAATCAGTGGAAGAAGATGGGCTGTACTTTGTACCACTTAGGAAGGTAAGCTTAGCACAGTCTTTGGATTTATTGTTCCCAGTGCATCTGGCTAGCCCAGATCTAGGAAATGGAGAAAACTATCAGGTCTGAATAGCTAATGCTGAAGCGGAGCAGGAGCGTAGGTTTGAAACCCTTAGTCATTGTTTATGTTTTCCTAAATTCATCTGCTTACATGTGCAATTTGCTAAAGATTAGTTCCTTAAAACTGAAAGGAAATTTGTCACTTAGCCTGATCCCAAATGAGTAGGCCGGTGGTTTCCTAAAAGGGACTCCCACATGCTGGAAATGACTCCTTAGTAACTGGCATTTCTTCTCAGGCTTCAGAGGACCAACAGCAAGTAAAAGGTTCTGAGAATGTGTTGTAATAGATGTAGGCAAGGCAAAACATAAAAAGAGAATGCAAAGAGTTCTTCAATTTTTAATGAAGTTGAACAAGAATATATGGACTAACCGCATCATGTATACACACACACCCCATAACTGGTATCTGCCTCTCCTTAGTGTCCTCTTTCATTTGTTCGGCAAGTCCTATTCCCCAGAGCATTATGATAGTTTCCAGAGAACCAGTTAAAACAGGATGAAGCAAAGTTCCATCCTTTATGGAGTTCAGTGTAGCTGGGAGCCGGTCCCTATGAACCATTAATATTTGTGACAGTAAGAACAATGAAGCAAAACAAAGCAGGTTATAGAGAATGGTAGACCATGATACTTTAGCTAGCGTGGTCCAGTGAGTTCTCATAGAAGGTGACCGGAGCAGAGAATCTGAAGAAAGCACAGGGGTAGGCCCACACAGGGAGTAAGTAGCCAGGCATAATCCTGAGTCAGGGGCAAGCTAACTCTGCAGCCAAGTCAAGGTGCTCCTGCATAGTTGTGCTGGTTATTTGAGTAAATGTGCAGTAGTGGGACTGCTGGGAAGAAGGGGAGATCTTTTAGTCTTTTGAGAAACCGCCATACTGCTTTCCATAGTGGTTGAACAAGTTTGCACACCTAACAACAGTGTAGTAGTGTTCTCCTTTGGCCACATCCCTACCAGCATCTGTTGTTATGAGATTTCTTGATCATGGCCATTCTAACTGGAGTGAGGTGGAATCTCAACGTTGCTTTGATTTGCATTTCTTTTATGGCCAGAGATGTCAAGCATTTCTTCATGTGTCTATTGGCCCATGCTTATTTCCTCTTCAGAGGAGTCTCTCTTTAGGTCTTTAGCTCACTTGTTACTGAGGTGGTTGTTTCTTAGAGGATTTGTTTTTGATGTAATTTTTTGAGCTGTCAGTAGATTTTTTATTTCTCCCACCCTGTGGGCTTCCTATTTATCTTGCTATCTATATCCTTTGCCATGAAGAAGCTCTTCAGTTTAATGTAATCCCATTTATCCAACCTTTCTTTGACTTGCTGTATTTCTGGGTCTTTAATAAGAAAGTTTTGACCTGTGCCAGGGAACCCTTGTGTTTCTTCTATTCCTTCCTGTAGTATTTTCAGGGTATCTTCTTTTACCTTAAGGTCTTTGATTCATTTGAAATTGATTCTGGTGCAGGGTGATATATAAGGACCTAACTTCAGTGTTCTATGCGTGTATAGCCAAGTCTGCCAGCCCTATTTGTTGAAGAAGCTGTCTTTCTTCTGGCCCGTTTTTGGGCTCCCTTATCGAAAATTAGGTGGCAATAGGTCTGTGGGTTGACTTCTGGGTCTTCAGTTCTATCCCATTAGTCCTCAGGCCTGTTCTTGTTCCACACTGTTTTTTTTTTTTATTACTCTGGCTTTGTAATAGAGTCTGAAGTTTGGTATTGATATTCTTCCAGCACTGTTCTTTCTGCTAAGGATTATCTTTGCTACACAGGGGCTTTATTTTTCCCTATGAATTTTTGGGTTGCTTCTTCTAGTTCCTTAAAGAATGATGTTGGTATATTGATGGGTATTGCATTGAGTTTGTAGATAGCCTTTGGCAGTATTGTCATTGTCATTTTCATGATGTTGATCCTTCCAATCCGGAAGCATGGGAGGTTTTTCCACTTTCTTAGATCTGCTTTAATTTCCTTTTTCAAGTTTTTAAAGTTTTCATTATAGAAGTCTTTCATCTTTTTGGTTGTTAATTCCCAGATTTTTTTTAAGGCTATTACAAAAGGAGTCAATTCCTTGATTTAGGCTTGTTCTTCTCATTGTTGGTGATAACCATTTTTCAAATGTTCCCTCATTATGACACGTAGTAAGGCAAGCTGGTGATTATGGTACCTGGCTAGGAGATGACCATGGCTTACCATGAGCTGGTGGGACTGGAAGAAAGATACCCTCAATCTAGTCTGTGGAGACCTGGAGTAATAAACTTGGCCCCCAGGCATGGGACCATGATATGATTATGAACAATACAATCACGGGAATTGCAGTCTATTGTCTTCCCTCAAAGCATGTTGGGGAGGACATGGGGGCTATGCCTTTAACAGGGTTTCATGATTCCCATTTACCCCAATCCCATCAGAAACCTACCAAGCCCTAGTCCTCTTTGGCCCACCACAATCATTTCCACAGCAGCAGGACAGACCCGTGTTAGCTTTAGCTAAATTGGTTGCTGTTTACCAGGCTTGCCTGGATGCCCTCTAACTAATGTTTTTGTGCACTGTTTGGGCCCCATCGTGCAATCGGCTAGGAGTGTCCATAAATAAAGAAAAAGGGGGAACTGTGAGGACTCCTAGCTAGCAGCGTAGAAACCCAGGTTGCAATCTGTGCTTCCGTGACTCTGTGCCAAGAGGCACTTATGCTCCTGGGCACATCCAGAGATGCAAGCAGTCTGGAGCCAGAGGCCTCTGGCCCCTCCTGCCTGGAGCAGGAGCCCCCTGCACCGAGAGTCTGGTCTCCTGAGTCTGTGTTCCTGGGATTATTCATGGGCTCCACCACCATTTTACCCCCCTCAAAGAAGTCCAAGAAGGACCCCAACACTAGTCCATCACATGAGGTAGGTGTGTGTTAGACTACAGTGTGTCCCTGGAATTGAGAATGTGTCACAGTGGCTGTCTCTTCACTCTGGGGTGTCTAACGGGTTCTTTTCTCAGCTGTGCCCTTTTCCTACAAAATCTAGTTGGGCTGCTTTTTTTTCTGATTGAGCAGAGACAACAGTGAGAACCCAAGAATAAGTGAGAAAACTCACAAAACTTGATGGCAACTGGAATTAAAGGAGTCCTGCTCCTCTCTAACCCAAAGCAGATGGAGAAGAAAAGAACTTGAAGCAACGCTGGCCCACAAGAATGAAAGGGCTTAACTCTTTCTGTCAGTCCTTTTCTATCCTCCAAAGGAAGTCTTTCCACTGCACAGCTTGGCAGAGCCATTTGAATTGGAGCAGAGCTATTAAGCAATGGTCTCTACGAGGATGTTTTTCTAGAGGTGCTACTTTTTTAAAAATGTACTGGCTTTAGACATTTTTTTTTGCTATCCAACTGTTTTATACTTCCCTGCTGCTTATTATATATCTCAAAGCCCACAGAGTCTGAATCTTTGCCCAGAAGAGGAGGTAATGGCCTCAACTGAGAAAGCAGGGAATGGTGGGCTATTCATTAGACAGCATTTCTGCTCTAGACCACAGAATGACTCTCAATCAAAAGCCTTTAGCTTAATGACAATTTGTGATTTTTGTAATTGTTGTTGGTTGTGGGGCTTGAACTCAGGGCTTGGGCACTGTCCCTGAACTCTTTCTCTCAAGGCTAGCACTCTTCCATGTCAAACCAGAGCTCAACTTCCAATTTTCTGGTAGCTAATTGGAGATAAGAGCATCACATATTTTCCTGCCTGGGTTAGTTCTGAACTGTGGTCCTGAGATCTCAGCCTCTTCCATAACGAGGATTTACAGGCATGAGCCACCAGCACCCAGTCAGCTCTTGACTCTTCAACAAAACTGAAAAGGGTCTTATTGTTCTAGACAAAGACCTCCTGGGACCAAATATTTGAGAGAATGATATATTTGTAAGGTGCTAATCAATGGTGACTTTTCTGAACTACATCTGTGCATGTCACAGAAGAGAAGCCAAATGAAGCAGAAAACAACCTCTTCTCACACATTAACCCCAATATCTGTTTGCACTCAGAAAAGCAAACCTGCCTTCCATATCTCAGAATCTGGCAACCTCCAGGAAGGATGGTGCTGAGAATAGAGGCTACGTGCATTTCTCTTCACAGCCCCTCCCCTGCCACAGACACTGTGTTCCCAGCACTCTGTGAACTCTATCTCCTCATGGAGACAGATCAAGATTTCAGTGGGCCCAATTAATAGTGTTAAGTCGCCAGAAGTGGTATGTCAATTTGTGTGCCACCTCAGGCTTTCAGAAATCCAGAGAAATTAAGGTATATTGTTTAAGATCCAAACCAACTATTTTCTCTTGCTTTGGTGAAAGCTATGGAAATGTCCAAAGGGAAAGGCAAGTTCTTTATTTCCATAAAGAAAGGGAAAACAAATCTTTGAAGTTTCTAGAGATCCTCAGCTGAGTTTGGGGAGTGGGCTACAGATACTTGAGGCATTTTCATTTTATAAAGAATCAGGTCAGGAAGAATATCCAGTACATGAAGTTAGGAGAAATAGGGTAGAATGATGAAAGGAGTGGCTTTGATGGAGATGCATTGTACTTATAAATTGACATGTTGAATAGTAATCCGTTCATAGCCCTTCAACCTTACTTTAACAAAAGATTGGAAAAGCTAGCATCAGAGGCTCCTGCCTATAATTCTAGCCACTCAGGAAGCTCAGATCTGAGGATAGTGATTCAAAGCCAGCCTTATTTTATGCAAGTACTACCCCATTTTATATAAGGAACTGGAGCATCTTCAGAGTTTGGTGTCTATAGTGGTCCTGGAGCCAATTGCCAATGGATATCAAAAGATGACTTCATTCACAAATTCATGCTTAATTTCAAGGATTCCCATATCTCCTGATGCCAATGTATAGCACATAAAGATGTCCTTAATTCTCAGGTTAGAATTCTCTTATTTGTACAGTTAAATAAATCCCTGTTTTCTATTACTGTTTCCTCATCCCCAAATTCCTATATATAGGTTCTCTGAAATGAACAGAATGAATGACAGAGTTGCCCTATTTGAAAACAAAATATAAAAGTCCTTCCTCTGGATTTATAACATGTGTAACTTTATAGGCAAAACAGTTGATTCCAGAGATATAATACTGACTTTGTGTTATGCACCAGTTGTGTTTTATATTAATTCTATTTGAATAAAATATTTGTTTATAACAAATTATATAATATATTACTATAATATGTTATACTATATAGTATATATGACATATGATATAGCATATACTGTATATAATATAATATAATAAATAATAAAATAAAATGTATTCTTTATTAATCTACCCCTCTCTCCTTGACTTTCCCCACATACCTTCCAGGTATTCATTTTTTTTGGATTGTTCATTTTACACTATTTGAGTTCTCACAGGCAAATACCACACTCAGTTAATACATATGTGCCTATTTTGATCCTCCAAATTAGAGGTCACTTTATCACCATACCTGTGTTTTGACTGTGGAGACATATAGTGCTATGTAATGGGGAAAGCACGAGAGTTAAAAAGCTTTGAGTCCTAATCTTGGTTTCCAGTTCCATACACTCTAGTGCCTTCCATTCTAAGCCTTCATTTTCTTTCTTAAAATGAGCCAATGATAAAGTGTGACTTAGTTATGTCACGTGGTTTTTATGAAGACCATCTGGGGAAACAGATGTGTACTATTCAAATGTGAGGCTTTCTTTCATTTTTTCCCCAGAGCTGTTTGAATGAAAGACACTTGCCATATGTACATTGTGCAGGTTCACTTCCCCATAGGAATTTTTACTGAAGTCTGACATTATGAACTTTAGGTTTACAATGACAGTCACTAAACAGGATGTTCTATGGTTAAAATAATGCCATCCATATTGACAAGGCGAAGTCACCGACACTAATGCCAGTGAGAACTATTTCTCATCCAGCAGATCTTCCACTGATGTCAACAGTCCTGCATTCTAATAGGAATGTGTACATGCTTTTCTGTTTTTGAGCTGTAGAGCAGAAGGAAGTGACAAGAGATCCTCTTACCAATGTTATATCTGGGGAAATAGTTTCATGAGCTATAAAGGGCTCATAAAAATATAATGGTTAAATCTTAAAAAAACAAGGTCTCATCATGGTTACAGTGTGGGCTGCTTTGAAGCTTTTTATTTGGCTCTGTTCTATCCCGAGAGCTGCTGATGCAACCCCGTGAAACTCCACGTGCGTGGACGTGGCAATCAGATAGATCAAATTGCATAACTGTTCTCTTAAATAATAAACAGTACAGAAGGAAATATACTGGACAGGATGCCCAGAAAAGGGGATTGTGTTTGTTCAAAATGACAAATCTCCAGCTTTACAGAGCTGTGTTATGAATAACTCCTTGTGATATCTGTTTCCCTTTACAAATGTTTAAACATATAATGGAAAGAAAATCTGAAATGGTCTCCTAAAACGAAAATTCCAGTCACTTAAAAATACTTCCATCTAACTCTAGCCTGAGGACTTCATAAAGCAAGTACCGAGCCAGGCTGGATTTATGTAGCTGGATTAGAAACCCTAGGCTCCAAGAGTCATATTTTTTTTAGTGACCCTGGCTGCTCCCTCATAGCCTTTCTATGAAGAAATCTTTCCTGCAGATTACTTGCAGTTTTCATCAAAAAGGGGTTGCTTTCTCTTTTCTATTAGGAATTCTTCCAAGACTTTAAAAAATATTAAACAGAAACTTTACGGGCAAGAACCTGGGCTATCAAAATATAATACGTTTTCAAAACTTACCCTGTCCCCCACTAATCACAGCTATCAGATTCATCTTCCTAAAACAAACTTTGCAAAATCATCTCTTTTTTTTTTTTTTTGCTGTGGGGAATACTGGTGGCTACAAAGCATTGTCCAAACTTTTAAAGCTGGCAAAGTTTGAATTTACCAAATATTTATCAAAATTTTATGAAAATGGATATTTATTCTCATGCAGGAAAAAATAAAGATCATCAAATCTTTCCCAACCTATTTCAAGAAACCTGCACTATTCTGATATCAAAACTTCATAAAACATTACAACAAAATAGACTCCTATTTATCATAATCATAGATATAAAATTTTTCTTTTTTTCATGTTTGGTAATACTGGGGTTCAAACTCAGGGCTGTATGCTTACTAGTGAGGCACTCTCAGACCCAGCCAATTTTCAGCCAACTTTCTGCTCCTTATGTTTGAGATAACCAGCTGCCTGCCAGAGAGCAAGTCTGAACATGATCTAACAGGATTTGAGTAGACAGGGTCATAAGTATGCAAAGCTGCATCCAGTTGTTTATTGAGGGAGGGGGAGTCTTACAAACATTTTTTTTTTCTGCCTGGGCCAGCTTTGAACCATTACTTCAATACTTTCAGCTTTCCAAGTATCTAGGACTAGAGGTATGTACCCCAGCACCCATAATTAAAACTAGCAAATGAAATCCAAAAATATGTGAACACACACACACAGAATGGAAAGGCAGAGAGAGAGAGAGAGAGAGAGAGAGAGAGAGAGAGAGAGAGAGAGAGAGAGACAGAGACAGAGACAGAGACAGAGACAGAGAGAGACAGAGACAGAGAATGAGAGAGAGAGAGAATGAGAGAGAGAGAGAGAGAAAGAGAGAGAGAGAGAGAGAGAGAAAGAGAGAGAGAGAGAGAGAGAGAGAGAGAGAGAGAGAGAGAGAGAGAGAGAGAGAGAGAGAGAGAGAGAGCACGCGACCAGGAAAGAGGATTTATCCTAAAAATACAAGATTGGTTTAAAACTTGGAAATTAACCAACGTAAAGCTGCATGCCTGGGTCTCAAGCCTATAATACTAGCTACAATGGAGGCTGAGAATTGAAGGCTGAAGTTTGAAGCCAGCCTGGGCAGGAAAGTCTGTAAGGATTTTATCTCCAATTATCACACACACACACACACACACACACACACACACACACACACACACACACAGATCAGTGATAGAGCACTAGCCTTTAGCCTGAGCCAGGCTCAGGACTTGAGTTCAAGCCTGAAGACTGGTATAAAAAAGGAAGGAAAGGAAAAAGGAAGGAAGAAACAAAGGAAGGAAGGAAGGAAGGAAGGAAGGAAGGAAGGAAGGAAGGAAGGAAGGAAGGAAGGAAGGAAGGAAGGAAGGGACCAACACTGGTAGCTCACACCTATAATACTAGCTACTCAGAAGGCTGAGATCTGAGGATCATACTTCAAAGCCAATCCAGGCAGGAAAGTTAGTGAGACTCATATCTCCAGTAAACCACCAGAAAACTGGGAGAGGAGCTGTGGTTCAACGTGGTACAGCACTAATCTTGAGCAAAAGAGACTAGCTGGGGCTGGGGTGGGGGGGCGGTCTTTAGGTCATTGGGATAATGCAGTGAGGTGACACAGTTTCTCTACCTGTGCTCCCAGCTGTGGCCACCCAACATGTCCACCAGAGGCCCAAATAAAGAGATCTATAGACCTTGAACTGAAATTTCCAGAACTATAAGCAAAATAAACTTCTTTTCTTTCTAAGTAAAATATCTCAAGTATTTTTGTGATGGTCAGGGAATGCTAACATCACAGATAACAGGAAATCTACAAAAGAAAGCCTTCAGATGTAAGGAGATGATTTAGCAATTATGGAGCACAAATGCAATGTACAAATACTTATCTTTTTTTTCTTTAAGCTCAACCACAATTTGAAACTGTAACAAAACAACAAAACCTTTTGTATCATCAAAAATATCTCCAGACCCAAAGGATCATAGGCTCCATGGTTTCCCTAATTTGGAATAATCAGTATGCATCTAGGATTTTTCCTAGCAGGGAGAGCAATAGCTCAAAAGCTATGTACGTATGTCAATACAGGATGAGGCTAAGCAAATCGAACACTAGGAGAGGGAAGCAAGAGATTTAGCCTTGCAGTTGTTGTTTTTAATGTGCTATGTAAAGTTATTTATTTACTCTTTTTTTTTCTTTTTTTCTCTTTTTCTGTTTTGTTTCACTTGTGGTTTATCCTCTGTTGTTTCAGTATCTGACTTTTGGTACTTAGTGTATTACATATTCATTTATTTGTTTATCTGAGTCAGGGAAGGGAAGGAGAAAAACAAGAAGAGACAAAGGACAAAGGATAAGCCAGTATAACAGCAATATTCACAAGACATTATATTGGAAATGTACTCTACAACTTGGGCAGGGGGAGGGGGAGGGTAAAGAGGGAGCAAAACATGGGAAGGGGTAACAATGTTTAAGAAGTAATATACTCACTACTTTACCAATGTAACTGTAACCCCTTAATCCATCACTCTGATAATAAAATAAAATTTAGAAAAGATAAAGCTATAGAGTCAATTACGAGTAGGAAAAAAATACAGAATATAAATCTAACAAATGATAAGAGGACCTGAACACAAGAATACAGTCTATCTTTATAAATGCCACATGTGCAACTTTAAAGTATCCTTCTGTGACTGAATGGAGTGTTACATAAACGTCAATAAGGCTGATAGTGCTGTTAGTATTTTTATAACCTTGCATATTTTGTATCTACTTATTTATTCAGTTACTGAGACAGAAATATTGAAATCTCTAACTATAAATTTGGATCGTCTGTTACATCTCTACTTGTAGCTAGAATGCCATATCTGACAGTGATAGCTTGTGCACATACACAATCATAAACACACACATATACCTATAAATCTTTATCATTTATTAATACAAATGGAAAAGAAAAATCTTAACTCTAGTGCTATCAAATCAAATTCAAAGATATCAAAAAGAACATAACCCATCGAGGGCAAGTCATAAATCTAAAGCGCTCACAGAAACATTTAATATAGCAATTGAATATAGCATATCAATGGATCAACTATGACAAACCTTATAACTTTTTCAGAAGATCTAAATGATACTCTGCAAAATTCAATAGACAATTTTAAATAACAACTCAGTAAAAAAAAATCCAGATTATAAGAACACTCTTTTTAGCAGTCTCAGGCAATTTCTGTATGTAAAGAAATATAATAGAAGTGAAATTTAACAAAAGAAATACACTAGAAGCATTCCTTCTGAAACCCTCAATAAAATAAAAGAACTGATTTATCCAAAGATATTTGTAGCTTGTTTACTTTTTATTCTTCACATTGTATCAAGAGCCTACCTCTTGATAGTTCAATGTCAGAGCTAGTTGCTATAGAATACAATAATATTTTATAACAGAGAATTTATACTTGCTTTTCCAATCTGGCCAAAGGAGCATGAAGATATCATCAATGAGTCATACTGATTAGAAGCAGAAACCAAAAGGCCAAATGAATTGAAAAAACGATTTCCTCTATAGTTTTATCAAATTTGATATTTTTAAAGAAAAAAATAATTTTAAAGAACTGTCATCTGACTTATCTTAAAATAGCCTTTATCTTGAGCTTTAAGTATTTATAGGAATGCAATATTACCATGCAGTTTGAGAGATTTTTAACAAATATTATATTATACATATTGTATAACCTGCATTATGCCAGTTAGTCTTATTATGACATTTATATCTTTCCATTGTGACATTTTCCAGTGTTGCCAATGCTTATCTAAATATTTATTTTACAGGCTGTTATGTCATAATATAATTTCATTTCTATTGATGGGCATCCCTTCTGTCATTAATTTTTCCAAACTTGCATTTTCAGGAATACTCCTACCCTCTCCTATGAACATAGCAAACAGAAAGTCCCTTAGATTTTATTCATAACCAGACTATTCTTTCCCTAATCAAAACAGAGGGTTTCATGCGTACACTTTAGAAGAAATAAACAGTAGACTCTAGAATGAAAACTATATGATCAAATTGCGCATCAGTATTAATTTTCAGAATCCCAATTCCTTAAGTTCCCAGTATGATTCAGCCGGGCTTTTTTTCCCATCTATATACAACCAGAGGATTAGATGCTTTGCTATGATCAAGATAAATGACCTGTCAGTAAGTTCTACTCACATACAGATTTCTAATCATTGTTGAAGTCCCTCATTCTTACCTAGTAGCAGACAGATTATTCAATATTTTTAAAGTCTTTTAGCATAAAAACTAGACTAAAGGTAAAACTTCAGAAGATTCTATGTCAATTGAGGAAACAGAAGAAATGTCTAAATTAATTTCTAGTTTTAAGATACAAGAGACTGATTATATGAAACAATAGTAGATTACTATAGAAAAGGAAAATCCCAAGAATGAGAAAACTGTTTTAAAACTTAAAAACACTCTAATCAAAAATGAAAAGGTCATTAATACAGTTCAGAGACAAAACTGCAAAAAAAATCAATTCTGAAAAGTAAGAACGAACGATAAAGGAGAAAATTGGTCATTATCTAATAACTAATAGATTAATCTAAGAGAGTCAGTACGCAAAGAGAGCCTTCGAGAAAGAGGTCAGAGAAATCATGCCTGTAATTGTAGCTACTCAGGAGGCTGAGAACTAAGGATTAAGGTTCAGAGCCAACTCAGGCAGAAAAGTCCATGAAACACTTACCTCCAATAAACCATCAGAAAACCAGAAGTGGTGCTATGGCTGTAAGTGGTAACTAACGTTGAGCTAAAGAGCTCATTGACAGGGCTGGGAGTTTGGCCTATCATGCACAAAACCCAGGTTTGATTCATCAGAACCACATACATAGAAAAAGCTGGAAGTAGTGCTGTGACTCACGTGCTAGAGCACAAACCTTGAGGAAAACCCAAGGGTAGTGCTCAGGCCCCGAGTTCAAGCCCCAGGACTGGCAAAAAAAAAAAAAAAAAGCTCATAGACAGCACACAGACCCTGAGTTCAAGCCACATGACGACTGACAAGAGAAACAAAATCCTGTGAGAATGTACTGGAAGTGAAAGAAGTTTCCAGGTGGAAAAGGAACAATGACAGTCCAGCAAAATAGTTACCCTCCTTCCCCCAAGACACATCATCACAACACTTCATGCAAGGACAAAGTTAAGACAAGTGATAAAATGTCATTGGACTTTTCAACAAAAGCAGACACTGTAAAAAAAATGGAATAATGGTGTTACTATTTAATATTTTCAAATCTTTAAGATTAGTATAGCCTAATATGTTATAACCTATCAACCTATTAATTGAATGTATGTGGTGGTGACAAATATATTCTCACATGTTCAAGGTCTTAGTAAGACCAAAAAGACTTCAGATATTAGGGTATTATTATTTCTAAGGAAATAAAAGTGGGCTCTTCCCCACAGCGATTGAGAAAAGGATTTAAAATGTAATAAACATCCAAATGCAAACAATAACTATTCACAGAATCTAAAATTGTGTAAAGTAGAGATGGAAAAGGAGACTTAGAGGTAGAGAGTTGAGGGGAACTTTAAGTGGGTAAAATCGATAATAGCAAGCTCAATTTAAAGACAACAGTAATATTGCATCATTTTAAAGTTAAATGAATTATTAACAAGAAAATCAGTGAGAGTTAATAATATTCATCTCTGGGTAGCTAGGATTGAGGTAAGAATAAAGTGAGAGGAAATGACTTATTATATATATATATGATATAACATAGAACTCTTGACTTTTAAAAATGGTACCTACTGATTTAATTTTAAAAGAAAAGCATGAAGCATGGGTTCCAACAGTGTGAACACGTTAGAGTTGAGAAACTTCCCATATGCTTTGGTATAAGGAAGATAAAACAATGTTCTAAGAAACAGTGGGACTCTGAATCCCACTCTACACAGAGGAATGTGGCGAATACTTCAGCAATGCCAGAGACACAAGGAAAGAAACTTGAGCTCTTGTCCAAATCACTGCACAGAGGTTTGCCAGGCAGACACCATGGTCAAGAACTGGGCATTGTGTGTTGTCCAGTCAGAGAAAATTCCATCTGAGATACAGGTCGTAGCTCAGAGGACCCTATTTTTGTGAAGTGGTAAATGATAATGCACAAGGTAATGAATGGGAAGGGATAGAGATGCTAAAGAAAGTAGCGGGGACTGAATTTATAGCTTGCCTGTGTCAGGTACTGGGTTCATCACTTTGTATACAGAGTGATCTTTTACATCATAATAATTAGGTATTTCTCCATTTGCCAGTGCAAAACCTGGAAATAGACTAACTCAAAGCTAGACCACTGGTAGAGATGTGGCTATGATTTCTGCCAAATCTGTCTGAAGACAGTCTTTTGTGCCATGACAGAAACAAAAGGAAAAAAGTCAGAGAGGAAAAATAAAATATGATTTTTTTGCATCTTGAGCTAGAATGTATGTTGCAAAAAGTTTATCATTGTAGCCATTTCTAAGCATACAATGTGGTGGTATTAAATGCGCTTACAGTCATGTAATACTCTCACCACTACTCATTTCTAGAACTGTTTCATTAAGCAACACAGAAAATCTGCACAAATTAAACAATAAATCCCCCTACTTTTGTGCCCAGTCTTAGAAACTGTTATTTTGCTCTCTAAAAGTTTATCTATTCTATTTGCCTCACATATATAAAATCACATATTTTTCCTTAAGTGTCTGGTTTACTAAGTAAAATATTTTTAGGGTTTATCCATGTTGTAAGCACATACTAGAATTTCATTCCTTTTAAAGGTTAAATAGTATTCCACAGTAACTATTTAACACATTAGCTTATGTATTCATCTGTTAATGGGTATTTGGATCGTTTCCTCCATTTAGCTTTCACTTTTCTGGGAGTGCTTCCATTTATTTTTTTTCCCCTCAAGGCTAGTGCTCTACCTCTGGGCCATAGCTCTACGTCTAGCTCTTTTTTGGTGCTTAACTGAAGATAAGAGTCTCATGGACTTTCCTGTCCAAGTTGGCTTCAAACTTCCTTCCTCAGATCTCAGTTCCCTGAATAGCAAGGTGTGAGTCAATGGCACCCCACCTATTATTTATTTATTTATTTATTTGCCAGTCCTGGGCTTGGGCTCAGGGCCTGAGCACTGTCCCTGGATTTTCTCAAGGCTAGGGCTCTACCGCTTGAGCCACAGCACCACTTCTGGCTTTTTGCTATGTATGTGGTACCAAGGAATCGAACCCTGGTCTCTGTGCATGCTAGGCAGGCACTCTACCACTAGGCCAAACTCCCGGCCCTATTATTTATTTTTTAAAGTCCAAGTTTTCTGAAATTCTCTCCCTATTAAATTAAATCCATACTCTACTTAGAATCTCTTTAGCCTGTGGAAATAAAATATATGTATGTATGTATATATACATATATATATTCCCAGTAGTCTACTGTACTCTGGAACGTCTAAATAATGATCAGCATACTTACCTCTTTTTGCTCATTTTTTTACTCCATTCAACAAATTTTTTAGCTCCTTTTTGAATGCTTGACACTGTTCTAAGAACTTGAGATACTTCTTTTAAAACAAAGAGCTCTGCTATCATTCGATTTACATTCTACCTGTTGTACTTTAGCTCATTCAGCTTTACCATAATACTTCCAGATCATAAGATTGACTTTTATTGGACAGGAGAAGGTAAAGAATATGTCATTCAAGAAAGCAACTCTGGCCAGGCACTGGTGGCTCATACTTACTTGTAATACAATCTACTCAGGAGGCTAAGACCTTAGGACTGAGGTTAAAGCCAGCCAAGGCAGAAAAGTCCATGAGACTCTTATCTCCAATTGACCATTAGAAAACCAGAAGTGGCTCAGTGCCTCAAACTGTTCGAGTACTAGCCTTGAGAAAAAGAGCTGTGGGATAGCACCCAGGCCCTGAGTCCAAGACCCATGACCCGCCCACCCCCCTAAAAAAAAAACATGCAACTCCTAAGGTCTACAGATAGAAACCCTAGCCCTTTTGTGAAAGATTCAGAACCCTTTAGAAGGCCATCAGTGATTATTTGATGCTCCCTCCCTACTTTCTCCGCCTCCACCCCACCCATCAGAAAGAAGATCAACAGCAGAAAGAAGCAGGAAGAAAAAGCAGGAGTTGGTTCTAGTATGGGCATATCTGCTTTGGTAAGTCCCATTTCAAGAACAAGGAATGAGGGCATTCATCTCCTTTCATCCCGATACTTGAAAAGTGGCCTTCCTGCCACTTTCACTGACTGCTACAACAGATGGCAGACAGTCCTTGTCTGCTGGATTCCAAGCCCACTGAGGACACTAAGGCAAGTCTGGCATCTCTGCAAGTTGGAAAAGATGACTCATGCAAGTTCGTGTCATATGAAGCACAGCCTACTATGTTTTCCTAGGTTGTTATTTTTTTTTTAATTCTGGCATCACTGGATACTGTACGTTGTCAAATCTGCAAGCACTTTAGAAAGCCACTGCAAAAGTACCAGTGCCTCTGCCAAGTGGAGCACTGGGTTTCTCCCAAAGACATGGGTTTGTGGTTCATTAACTAGCATCATCTGAAAATAAAGTCTTGGTTGAACGAAACAATAGCTGCCCCGAGGTCTCTTAACATGTGTAGAGCACCAGTTAGAATTGAATGACAAGAACAGAAGTGCACTTTCTAGGTCAAAATAAGAAAGAGGGGAAGAAGAAGTGTAATTCTGACCAAGATGAGTTTGATCTGAAAATGGACATATTAAATTGATACTGAAAATTGATCTTAAAGACATGTGCTTCTCAATTTTAGAGAAGAGCAGAAGGAATAAAGGACTGGTTATATTTAGTGACACATTCCAGTGTGTCACTGAAAGCCCACTAGTCAGGAGTTATATGCTAATTTAACCTACAACTTGGATGGTAAATTAGCCTCAGCAAGTAACTGGAAGCAAGTTTACCAACATAACACTGCTGAAAATATCTATTAAAATTACCCTCAAGTCTGGGAAACAGCTAGGTCCCTAGCTGTTTTTTTTCCTTCAGCCTTCTAAATTCCCTAATGTCAAAAACCTCTGTAGCCTTAATTTTCTAGGATAAATGAATGTTGTTTAAGATACCAACTTAGCAAGACACTTAGACAGGTAACAATGAATGAATATGCAAATAATTTTAATGCCTGGACTATCCTTGAGAAAGCTGATGATATAAATGTTCAAATAATACCCTCATATTTTTTTTGCCAGTCTTTGGGCTTGAACTCATAGCCTGAGCACTCTCTGGGCTTTCTCAAGGCTAGCATTCTACCACTTGAGCCACAGTACCACTTCTGGCTATTTGTGTGTGTGTGATACTGAGGAATCAAACCCAGGGCTTCCTACATGCTAGGCAAGCACCCTACCAGCCCCTAAGACTCTGTTTTTGTAAGAAGGAATATGATAAAAAAAATGTGCATAAAGGAAAGTGAGAAACTCCTTCAGCAATAGAAAAGTTCAGTAAAGATGATCTTCCTTTTACTGGATGAGCCCAATTATTCTGTGTGGCCATTCTGTGCCTTCAGTCAAGCTAACAAACCCATGTTCATCCTCCACAGCCAGCTCTAATAAAATCAGTAAGTTACCTGGCCCTGGTTGTAAGGAGTATCCTGAAGCCCTCTTCTCTCTTTGTAATCCTTATTCCTATCTTCCTAAAGAGAATGAAATGCACCCTTCATCATTGTCTGGAATCAGTGTCTTTACAATTGAGACAGGTTTTGTATCTATGGAAAGCTTTTGTACTCTTGTCATTTTCACTTGTTCAAACCTAAAAGAAATAGGAAGAAAGTATATGGATGGTGAGAAGACTTGATAAGGAAAAGGAAAAGCAAATGAGGTAAATAATATTGGTTATAGTATCAAGAAGTTTAAGATAGCTCAGATCAGATATATCATGAAGATATAATTCAGTGGAAAGGCTCTTTTGCTGAAACTAGGCTTCCAAGATCTTTTCTTTTAGAACAATCATTTAGTGGCTCTATTTTTCTATCACACATACACACACACACACACACACACACACACACACACACACACACACACACACACACACACACACACACCACTTTGGGGATATATGCTTTTAGTTCTGTGTTGCTCTTTACATACAAAGACTGCTCTGGAATTAGGGCAGTGTTAGTGATACCTGTACACAAAATCATGTAAAATTTCAATGAAACTGCAAGTTAAATTTGAGGAATCTTTTAGACAAGTGTTTTCAAAATCCAAAGCATATGTGCATGTATGCATATGCCTCTGTGTGTGCGTGTGTGTTGTGTGTGTGTGTGTGTGTGTGTGTGTGGTGTGTGATGTTTGTGCTTGAGAGAAATGCTATATTGAAGCAGAGAGAAACTGCATTAAGCAATACTCTCCAGTAATGAACAAATATTGACAGGTCTAATAATAGTTTATCCTCAGCTAATCCTATAATTTGTTCCCATAATGCTATAGCTAATCATACAGAGGCCTGAACTTCTAGCACTGGACTTCATCCTATGGGTAGGATACAAAACAAATACTGAATTGGAATTTCTTCCTTTTTAAGATAATGACACAGCTGTGGGTGCTTTGTCTGTATTTGTTGATTTGATTATGAATGCCAGAATTTTGTTCTTGCCAAAGATTATATACACACATAGGAGGAGATTGTTTTGCCTGTGACCTTAAAGAAAAAAATCAAAAATTAAAAGTCAATATAACCAATCAGAGGTTGTCCATTGTACAAAAGAAATATTTTACTATCCTCATAAATCACTTTGTAAAACTGCTCAGATCTGTAATCTCTGTACGTGGCTTATAAAGTTTGCAATTGTTATACATAGTCTAAGATGATTACCAGATTGCTATCTATCTTAATAGATTTTGCTTGTTAAATTTATTCATAATGGCAGAAAGAGCAAGAAAATACTATAGGAAATCTGAATTTATGGTGTCTACACAATTTATCTTTATCTTAGTATTATTTTAAACAAAAATTTAAAAAGCTACCCATTTCTATCAGTAGAACTAAATTAGGAAACATTTGTATAGGCATTTGAAACAATCATTAAAACAGTTACATAAAAAGTGTAGATTGAAGATAAAAATAAGAAAATAAAACATGGGTTATGAAACTATCTACAGCATGATTAAAATGGCTTTAAAGTGTACAAATAAATATTGAAGGAGTAATTGAAGTATAGTAATTAAAATAAAATAGTAACAGAATGATTAGAGACTTTTTCCTTCTCTGGTTCATAAACTTTCTGTAATAAATACATAGTGACAATTTTTGTTAAGTCATGAGCAATGTAACTATTTTTTGAAAGGAGTTGGGTTTTTTGCTTTGTTTTGTTTTTGTGCCAGTACTAGGGCTTGAACTCATGGCCTAGGGGCTGTCTGTTAGCATTTTTGCTAAAACCTTAAGCCACAGCTTCAATTCCAGCTGCTTCATGATTAATTGTAGATGAGTCTAACGGATTTACCTTCCTGGGATGGCTTCAAACCACAATTCTTACATCTCAGTCTGAGTAGCTAGGATTACAGGCATGAGTTCCCAGCACCCATCTTGAAAGGAGATATAGGAGATAGATGATCTGACAGACAGACAGACAGACAGACAGACAGACAGACAGACAGACAGAAAAATAGATGAGAGAGAAATAGAGAAAAAGAGAGAGATAGTGTGTGTGTGTGTGTGTGTGTGTGTGAGAGAGAGAGAGAGAGAGAGAGAGAGAGAGAGAGAGAGAGAGAGAGAGAGAGAGAAACATGAAAAAGCCTTGCATATAATCTGCAAGTGTTAAGGAAACTTCCTCCTAGAACAGGAGCCTGGAGAATGGACAAGACAATTGAAGGCTTCCCCTTTAACATGTCTATATCTCTTACTGAAATTGACATTTTCTGCAGCCCTGTAATTTTTGAGGGATTAAATTGTTTCCACGTTACATAGAATAGAAGAGGCCTCAATGCCCTCATATCCCTGTGACACTGAGCAAAGTCAAGGCAAAGTTTTAAGACTAAAATCATATTCTCCTTAGAAGGATATTTCTTCCTCTTTATCCTCAGCATTATTGGGATGTGGTGATAAGTAGATCAGGGGGCCTATTTGAAGGAAAGAAGGAACTGGGAAATGCCCTGGAAAGAAATACCTTATGCCTGGCCAAGTGATCTTTCTTTTTCTGCTTCCTATCATGAGATGAACAGCTGGGCGTTACCATACCCTTCTGCCATGATGGTCTGTCTGACCACAGACCCGGAAATATTGGAACCAACAATGAAAGACTGAAACTTCTGGATCCATAAGCTAAAATGAAGCTTTCCTCCATTCAGCTGCCTCTCTCAGATATCAGACACTGCAGTGGAAAGCTTAAAAAGCATCTGTGGAACTTCCCTTATTGAAACTTTTGTATAAAGCTGTGAGAACTTCCATGGAATCTCATCACCATCAGCATTCTGAAAATGCCTTTCATTAGCAAAAGCAGTTTTAGCACACTCGGGAGATGGGTGTTTCATTGACAATACCAAGAATAGTTACAGGTTCCTAAGCAATCAGTTTCCATTTTGTACACCGTGTGAATTGTAAAGCTCCCATTTTCAGATGGTTTCTTGAAAAGTGAGCCAAATCTCTGGCAAGATTAGTCAGCTTTCAGATGTTGTATTTTTTTTTCCATGTTCCTAGCTTCATTTTGTATCTTCATTGTCGTTTTGCCTTTCCCCTACACTAAATTAGGCTATCTCGCTACATTTTATGTACTTATGCAAGCTGCCTGAAAGTTGTTTTTATTGAGTAGATTCTAAAAAGAGAGAAGGAGAGAGACAGAGAGAGAGAGAGAGAGAGAGAGAGAGAGAGAGAGAAACAGAGAGAGAGAGAGAGAGAGAGAGAGAGAGAGAGAGAGAGAGAGAGAGAGAGAGAGAGAGAGAGAGAGAGAGAGAGAGAGAGAGATGGGGGAATTAATCCTGAAATTGTGTGACACCAATTATAAAGCAGAGTGGGTATTAGAATGGAGGAAACAAAACTTCGACCATAGTCAAGAGCTAGGTCTTAGCTGAGAAGGAAGAAGACAAAGGAAAGCTTGCATTACAAGGGGTTAGAGAATATGCAGAGAATAGGACAGTAAGGTCATGTGAAGCTCATGCCAGAGATAAGCCTTGGGGTGCAGAGCAGGAGGGAGGGAAACATGAAAGGGGATGGAGAAAACGAGGAATAGAAATTTAGGCGTAGCGTGGATCAAGTTTGGTCTTTTTATATCTGAAAAACACATTTCTCTTGTCTCAATACTCAGGAGTCCAGAGTGGTGGTAAGAGCACTACAATAATCTCCTGAGGTTATCACAGACTAGGTCACCTAAACAACAGAAATGAATTTTTTCACAATTTAGGAAGACAGAAGTCCAAAGTCAAGGTTTCAGCAAGACTGATGTCTTCTGGGGCCTATCTCCTGGCTTTGTAGCTATCTTTTCCTCTATCTTCATGCAATCTTCTTTCTTCTTTTTGTGTCTCTGTCCTAACCTTCCCTTTTTATAATTCATCCATTATATTCCGTTAGTTTCCACTTAGTGACCTCATTTTACTTTATCTCTTTAGACTCCTACCAATGATTCCCACAATTCACAATCCCACGCAAAATAATTGCCAATATTAAAATTCTTAAAGTCGAAAATCATTAACGTTTAGTAACTTTAAAGCCTAGGATCAAGAAAATTACAATCTCCCCAATTAATATTCTGAACACTGAAACATTGAAAATAGAAATCACTCAAAAACAATTTCCTACAAGTAACAATATAAGAGGGTTTTAGAAAGAAGAATTCTGGGAATTCTAGAATAATTCATGGTTGTCACACAATGTAACAACCATGGCAACTTCAAGTTAAAATGTGTATGAATTGGCATTACTTCCCTGTTGAAATTTCAGGAGTTTGGGTTTTTTTTTATGAATTAAAGGTACACATGTCTAAATAAATCAGTAAAGTCGCGGTCTGGTTTAGAAATTATTATGTGCATGACAGAATAAGATGATACAACTGTGTTTCAGTTATATAAGTGCAATCAATCACCAGTATTGTGTCTGTCCAACCTGTGATCTGTATATGAGCGTATGTGCAGTGGATTTCTATGATACGAAACAACACAGTAACAGGGTAGGGAAGACTTGAAAAGGGAATGGGGAATTTTGTGCTGGTGTATATAATTCCAAAAATAACGATAATATGGAGACAATGAATGTAAGTTTATTCCGTAAGGGGGGAAAAACATGTCCTATTATAAAGAAACAACTGTTCTTCATAAGGCAAGACTTTAAAATGTGGTTAATGATCATGGAAGCTGGATAGCTCCTATGAGCAAACCCTACCCAAGTACCCAAGTACCAAGTGCCAAGTACCCAAGCCTCTGTCTCTTACTATTTTAAATTGTCAGCATTATGTTTTTTTTTTTTTTTTTGCCAGTCCTGGGCTTGAGCTCAGGGCCTGAGCACTGTCCTTGGAATTTTCTCAAGGCTAGAGCTCTACCACTTGAGCCTCAGCACCACTTCCAGCTTTTTTCTATGTATGTGGTACCGAGGAATCAAACCGGGTCTTCATGCATGCTAGGCAAGCACTTTAACCACTAGGCCAAACTCCCGGCCCGTCAGCATTATGTTTAATCATGTGCTCTGATGTATATTTCACTTTACATCGTTTCCAAGGCATTTACATTTATTTATTCATTTACTCATTTATTTTGTGCTGGGACTGGAGCTTGAATTCTGGGCTTTATATTTTCAAGTATTATTTTCTTCTCAAGGCTGGTACTCTACCACTTGAACCATCCCTTAGAGATTTCAAATTAATTTTATGTGTTTTTTTAACTATGCAAAAGTATATTATTGGAGGTAGAGATTTTCTCATTACTAGAGTTCTTCCTTAGCAAGCTTGAAGACCACCTCTGCCCCCCCCCAAAACAACCACAAAGCAAATAAACCAAAAGTACTATCATAATGATAATAACAGATAATACATATATATATACATAAATACATAAAAAAAATTTAAAAGCACATGAAAGCTGGGCCCTAAAATCAATACTTGTGATATAGACTGATACAATTTGCTTTTTGACCTATTTTATAGCACACATTTTATCTGCTCCTAATTAGTATTCATGTGCTATTCTCATTAATATAGCTGAGTGTGGATGTTTCCACAATATGCATCTATCCTTTAATTGTTTTGTTTTTCTTTTTTCTTAACTTTATTTGATCATCAGGTGATGTATAGAAGGGTTACAGTTACATTTGTAAGGTAGTGAGTACATGACTTTTTTTTTTTTTTTTTTTGTGCCAGTCTTAGGCTTGAGCTCCGGGCCTGAGCAGCATCCTTGGACTTTCTCAAGGTTCGAGTTCTACCACTTCAGCCTCAGCCCCACTTCTGGCTTTTTTCTATGTATGTAGTACCTAGGAATTGAACCCGGGTCTTCGTGCATGCTAGGCAAGCACTCCTAGGCCAGTACATGACTTCTTTACCATTGTTACCCTTTCCCATGTCATTCTCCCACTTTTGCTCCTCCTCTATCCTTCAATTGTGTGAGAGCTTTGAAGTATTCTACCATGATGGTACATTTTCTCTTTTGAAAGTGTAAATTGACATTTTTTAAAATTATTTTTCCTGAATTTTACTTTCATGGTTTTGATCATCGGTGATGCTTACACTTTTGTGGTTTTGATCTTCAGCATTCAAGATAGTATCTTTAGGGATTATAATACAAATGTCCTGTCTTCCAATGTGGCCACAGTTCTACTGCAGCATGTAAATTCTAAAGAGACATAGGTTAGCCTATAGAAAATGTTGGTAGTATCTTGCCAGAGGACACAAAGCAGTGCTAGTTCAATTAGGCTTTCTGACAATTCCTGATGGAAGGAAGCTGGGATAAGTGAGCCCACATCTCTTGGTTCTGTGAAAATCAGGTAGACTGAGCCTTTTCCAAATAGTCCTAAATCAACATCAAGAGTGAATATTAGGGTTAATGATGGTGACAAGGAATCTTTACTGAGAGAAATCAAGATGGCAGAATAGTGCCGAAGCTGCCTCAGTTCAAACAGACGAACAGGGCCACTAGCATGGAAATACACTTCAAGAAAGCACATGAAACCGTTAGAAACAGAGTTTGGCATCAACTAAGAAAATTCAAATTTAAGCATCTACAAGAGGGGAGACAAACACAGAGAAACCAAAGCAGCTGCCCAGCACAGCTGTGCTATAGCCACAGGCTCTAGCCACAAAGCCATCGTGATTATTTTCCCTCTTCTTCCTCTCTACACCTCCTTTTCCCCAACCCCCACTCCCACCCCGCACTACCCTCCAGCAACTCAACATCATCAACAGATAGTAGCAACATTCCTGGAGTCCAAAAGCTGAATCTGGACATTGGATAAGGTAGCAACAGCAGAGAGACCACGAACTCCATTTTCAGAATACAAAGTGACTCCAGTGAAGTAACTGCAAAAGTCGGCGAATGGACTCAGAGGATCACCTAATACTACAATGGATACAATGGGGCTTCTAACCCCAAAATAGCAAGGCTACTAAAGATAGCCGGTCTGCAACACCGCTGCAACCAGGGAGCTCTAAATGACAAAAATCCCTAACCTAATGTACCCAATGAAGCTAACATTTACAATTGATGGAGAAATTAGAGCAACACTAAAAACAAAAACTAAATACTAAACTGAACACTAAATCAACACCACAAAGGATACGAAAGGGAAGCGTACTATCTGAAGAAGACAGTCAAGGAAACAGCATTGAATAAAAATCACTGGATGCCTAGTTTGGTAAGCACAAGAAAAGGAGAAAAGCAAGCTACAGAAAAACAAACAACAAAATGGCAGGAAACATGACATATGTCTCCATGGTAAAGATAAGCATCAACAGGCTCAACTTCAGCAGATTGGACCACAGAACAAGATCCAACCATTTGTTGCCTCGAAGAAACACAGCCAAAGATAAACACAAATTCCAAATGAAGGGATGTAAAAAAAGATATTTCATACAAATGCATCCTACAAGAAGGCAGGAATAGTCACACTGATATCTGATAAAACAGATTTCTCATTAAAATCAGTAAAAGGAGACAAGGACATTACATATTAATAAAGGAAATGATTCATAATAAGGAAATCACCGTGGTTAATAAATATACACTAAACAGGGGCTGGGAGTTTGGCCTAATGGTAGAGTGCTTGTATAGCATGCACTAAGACCCAGGTTAGATTCCTCTGTACCACATACATAGAAAAAAGTCAGAAATGGTGCTGCAGCTTAAATGGTAGAGCTCTAGCCTTGAGAAAGCCCAAGGACAGTGGCCAGGCCCTGAGTTCAAGGCCTGGGACTGGCAAAAAAAAATGCACTAAACAAAGGAGCACTTAAATACATTAAACAAACACATGGTAGTCTCCAACACTCCACTCTCACCAAAGGATAGGTCACCCAAACAAATAGCAAAGAAACCTCTGAATTAAATGATACCATAACACAAATGGACTTACTAGACATCCACAGAGTAGTTCACCCCACAACCACACAGCCACACATTTCATGTTCTTCTCAGCAGCCCAGGGAATATATCCCAAAATTTGTCATATCCTAGGACATACTATAAGCCTGAGCAAATGAGCAATATAACTCTTTGCATCTTATCTGATCACAATTGAATTAAAGTATCAACAACAAAAGATACTACAGAAAGCACTCAAACAGATGGAGACTGAAAACCACACGGAACAACAGGTAGATCACTGAAGAATAAAGGAGGAAATCAAAGGATGAAATGGAAACACATTTACTGGGACATCTGGGATACAGTAATAGTAATATTAAGGAGAAAGTTATAGCTCCAAGGGCATACATTTAACAAACAAAACAAGGGCTGGCAGTTTGGCCTAATAGTAGAGTGTTTGCCTTGCATACACGAAACCCAAGTTCAATTCCTCAAGTGGAACAGAGGCTCAAGTAGTGGAGTGCTAACCTTGAGAAAGTCTAAGGACCCTGAGTTCAAGTCCCAGGACTGGCAAAACACACACATACACACACACACACACACACACACACACACACACACACACACACACACACAAAAACAAACAAAAAAAAACAAACAAAAAAAAAAAACAGAAGTAGCTCATAACCGCATGATACATCTGAAGCTGTAGAGAAAAAAAAAAAGAACAAACCAAACCCCAAACTAAAGAACAAACTACCAGATGGAAACATTAAAAATAGGACAGATATCAAAGAACTAAAGACTAAAAGATATGAACATAAGATCAATAAAACAAAAAGCTGGCTCTTTGATTGATTAAAAAAGGCAGAAAAGATACTCAAATCAACAAAATTAAAGGTTCCAGAGGAAATTGTAAAGGAAACATCCAAGAAAACCAAAAGATTATGAAAGATTATGAAAAACCTATATTCAAGATGGAAAATCTAGTAGAAATGGATAGATTCTTAGAGACTTACGAACTGCCCACGCTGAACCAAGAAGATATGAACCAGTTAAACAGGCCAATAGTATGCAATGAGATTGAGGAAGTAATTAAGAGTCTTCCAACAAGAAATAGCTCAGGTATTCATGGAGTGACAGATGGATTGTAGAAGACTTTTAAAGTTGAACTAACACTGGCATTCATCAAACTTTTGTGAAATAGAAATGGAACTATTAGCCAGGCACTGTGGCTCACGCCTGTAATCCTGCCTACTCAGGAGGCTGAGATCTGAGGATTCCGGTTCAAAGCCAACCTGGGCACTAAAGACTGAGACTTATCTCCAATTAATCACTAGAAAACAGGAAATAGGGCTGTGGCTAGAGGTAGGGCAGAGCTGAAGAGCTCAGGGACAGTGCCCAGGCCCAGAGTACAAGCCCCATGACCCACCAAACAAAAAAGAAAGAAATGGAAATATTAATTTCAAATTCATTTTATGAAATCAACATCACATTCATCCCCAAACTAGATAAGGATCCAATGAAAACAGAGAACTACAGACCATTCTTCAATAAAATAGTTGCCAACGGAATTCAGCAACTAATTGAACAAATTATGCATTGTGATCAAGTGGATTTTATCCCAGAAGTTCAAGGCTGGTTTAACATACATAAATCAGTAAGTGTAATACATCATATTAGCAGAGCCAAGACAAAAACCACATGATCATCTTAACAAAATCCAGTATCCATTCATATTAGAAGCTGTAGGAAAGCTAGGAATAGCAGGAACATACCTCAAGATAAAATGGCTATATGTGACAGCCTAATAGCCTTTATCATATTGAAGAGTGAAAAACGAAAACACTATTTGCTATAAAATCAGAAAGAAAGGAAAGAGGGCCACTCCCTCCGCTCCTCTTCCATGTAGTTCTGGAATTCCTAGCCAGAGAAACAAGGCAAGAAAAAAACAGAAAAGGAATTTGCAGCTGGGTTCAATGGCTCACACCTGTTATCCTAGCTATTCAGGAGGCTGTGATCTGAGAATCAAAGTTCAAAGCCAGCCCAGGCACAAAGGACCTGAGACTCTTATCTCCAATTAACGTCTAGAAAATGGGAAATGGGGCTTGAATCCAAGGTAGGGTGGTAGCCTTGAGCTGAAGCATTCAGGGATGGTGCAAAGGCCCTATTCAAGCCCCATGACCTACAAAAAAAAAAAAAAAAAAAAAAAAAAAAAGGGAGGGGGGAATTTTCACAGGGAAAGAAGAAATCAAATTATCCTAAGATACACGAGAACACTGTAAATTATAAAAGATTCTAGGAGGCCGAAGGAAGATAACTTTTAGGTGAGAAGCCCAAAGGTGCCGTGCCTCTGATCATATAAACTAATGTTTATCAAAATGAATTCTGGGATATGGAAGAGAGTTTTTGATGTTGTTTTATTTTTTCTTCTTTGTTCATTTGTCTGACATTTTGGGGGGGTCAGGGGGGTGACACAAAAGTGGTGGGACAAAAGATGAACAAATTCAGCAGTAGCAGTCAGTAGACACTGTGTTAAAAAATGAATTATACAACTTGTGCCTAAGGACAGGAGGGAAAGAGCAAAGGACGAGGTGACATTGTCCTAAAAAAAATGTACTCATTACCTGACCTAGGAAATAGTAACACCTCTGCATATCACCTTTATAATAGCTATTTTAAAAAATCTTTACCAAAATGATTGTAATGAAAACTACATGCAATTGATGATTTATTCCTAATCACAATGATTGGTAAAGGACATGCAGTGGTCATACCAAGCTGAATATCTCATCACTGGTGGAAAAAACAATGCATTTGACTGGGAACTGTCACTTTCTGATCGTATGCTCTCTTCTAAGAAGACTCTACTACCGGCCTATGAAATCCAATTCTTACTTTAAAGAACGGGCTTCTAGAGATCAAGTTTGGGGTTTTTTTGCATGCTTAACACATTCCCCCAGTAAACTTCAGTCCCTAATTCTCTTTTTAATTTCCAGGTTTCTATTCAGAATAAATTCATAGATTTTATTAATATTCTATCTCAATGTCTTCCATTAGAAATACACAAGTTGAATACGGTGAAAATGGCGATGCTTTGTTCTCAGTATTCTTAGTGAAAACTAATGGCTGCTATTTACATGATTCGAATTAACCTTTCACTAGCCAGTGTGAGGCTGGGTCTTCTTCCTGTCTAACCAGTGAGTCAGATTGTTTTTGGCAGTTTAGTGTGCTTCAGAGAAATAGCTGTCACTCCATGAAAACAGCACCATTTCTGGGAAAATCTCCAAACTCCAGCCATTAGAAAGAAATATACATTTCCATGACATTTTCTGTGCTACCTAGTAAATGTTCTCTTCTCAACAACTCCTGATGTTAATGAGCCACTTTAATATCGGTTTTGTTAGACTAACAAGTAAATTTTCTTCCTGCTTTTGCTGTAATCTCTCTAGGTAGATTTTTGCCAATCTGTAATACCTCACCCAGTCAATATTTCATGAGCTAATTGCAATTCTTCAAAGTTATACCCACTATAATTTCAGTTGGTTGAGGTTACCCTCCATTATTACTCAAAATGTGTGTTTTCTTGTAAGATAGGAACATTATATGGATTAAAAAAAATATCTGGTCCTATTTAAGAAGACTCAAACCCAAAGTGGTGATTCAAGTTCTTGAACTTTCTAAAGCTGAGAAAACAAAAGAGCTGTAGGAACAAAGGGTCTTAGAAAATGATCATGGTTAAAGGAAAAGGAAGACTGCTGACAGACAGATGATACATAGATAGATAGATAGATAGATAGATAGATAGATAGATAGATAGACCAAAAGATAGGACAAACTGTTGAGAAAGATTATCTAATCAGGTTTCATGCTGGAAAAACATTTAAGACTTAATAGACTGCAGTCCCCTGTTTTAGATTTAGATAAGGATTCCGACTTTAGGAGTGAGTTTGGTGTCACAAGCTTAGTTTCCAGACCTCACACCCCTATGATAACAGGCACATGGAAACATACCAGAAAGATCCTTGCCTCTAAACCTCTCTGTCTGTGCTGTTCTCTCACCTGATTAAGCTTTCTAGCCTGCCCCACTTTGGAACTGATGGAGTGACACAGTTGAAAAAGCTCAACATTACCACATTGGTCTCCCAACAGCCTCAGTGACAGTGATTTAACAATATTGCACTTGTTGATGGGAACAAACAACTACCAGAAATCTGAAGTAAGATATAAACATTAATAATCTCTCTTCTAAAGAAGAGTAGAGCAAGAGAAGAAATATACACTAGAGTATCTCACCCCTCACATCCTCCCTTACACCTTACTGAGAAATAAACACCTTGCTTCTGGGAAAATCTTATCTTTAATAGCCTTCTTGTAAGGTCAGATTTGGCACTGAGAATGAAGGGAGGGGAGGAGAATACTTTGGCTGACAGACAGGTTGAGGGAGAATGCATAGTCTGCATTCAAGTTCAAGCATTGTGGTGACTTAAGCTGCAACAAAACTTCTCTGAGATTCAGTTTCCTCATCTGCCAAAAAAAAAAAATCACCATAATGATTCTTTATACATTGTATGGAAAATGTAATTGGTAATTCTGACAACATAGAAAATGCGTAACACATAATCATCAGTGTCATTAACAGGTGAAGTATTTCAAGATAAGCAATTTGATCATACATCAATCATGACCCATCTTTGGGTCAGGCAATGTTCAAGCAAGGATGACATGAGCTACTTTATTGAATTTTCATATCTCATGTCATGTAATAGATTTTATTATCCTAGCTCAGAGAGGTACAATCATTAGCCCAAGTTCCTTTAGCTAATAACAGCTGCAGGTCAACTCCAGCCTTGTTTTTCTTTAAGGCTTAAATGACAGAATTAACAATGTTTCAATGTCCTGGGCCAGGAAAATGTTCATGGAATATTGCTATTTCCCTAGGCTTTATGACTTTGCCATTAACTGGCTGGTCATATGAAGCTGTTGCTTTGAAGAGAGTCTAGGTCCTTTAAAAGGAATTAAACATGGGTCCGGGAGTTTAGCCTAATGGTAGACTGCATGCCTAGCATACATGAAGACCCGGGTTTGATTCCTCGGTACCACATACATAGAAAAAAAGCCAGAAATGGTGCTGTGGCTAAAGTGGTAGAGCTCTAGCCTTGAGAAAACCCAAGAGCCCAAGGACAGTGCCCAAGCCCTGAGTTCAAGGCCCAGGACTGGCAAAAAAAATAGAAAAAAAAAGGAATTAAACATGTATTTGCATTAGGTTTGATTAACATTGGCTCATCTGACACAATGAGAAATGAAATCCTATGTTCAAGTTGTGTGGCTGAAAAAAATCTGCCCATTTTCTTGTGGTTCAGATTGGCCTGAACAAAAACAAAAGCAAGATCTTATTTGAAAAATAACAAAGGCAGAAAGAGAAGAAAGCAGAATCACAGGGCACGACTTATTTAACTCTATTTAAGGATGTACACAAAGAACTCTGGAAAATAAAAAATAGACATCAGTTGATCTCATTTCATTCTTAAGTTGCACAGAATCCACCTAAAAAAGATGAACAGGGACTGGGAATGCTGCCTAGTGGTAGAGTGCTTGCCTAGCATGCACAAAGCTCTGGGTCTGATTCTCGGTGCCATATACATAGAAAAAGCCTGAAGTGGTGCTGTGGCTCAAGTGCTAGAGCAGTAGCAAAATAAGCTCAAGGATAGTGTCCAGGCCCTGAATTCAAGCCCCAGAAACTGGCAAAGAGAAAAAAGGGAGATCTTTAAAAATGATTCAAGGTACACTGTCTTTCAAATCAGAGCATAAAACTTTATGTCACAAATATACATCTTCTAGAAGTGACAAAGACCACTGTCTAACCAGTCAAGGCCCTGAGTTCAAAGCCAGTACCACAAAAGAAAACACAAATCTGAAGCTTTCTGAAATCTGACATTGGTTTTTTGTTTTGTTTTGCTTTGTACGTTGACTTAATGCCATGTGACTTTGTTCCATCATTAGAGCTAAGAAATATCCATATTGCTTTGAATTGTGATTCATTTAGTATTTCCAGGCCTCAGTTCCCTGTCAGTGAATAGTATCTACCTCAGAACATGGTAACAATTAAACTACAACTCAAGGAAAGCATCTATTTCCATGTGAAATCTATTGTGCATCCCTTGCTTATATCCGCCACTTCTTGGGCTCAGCTATTCAGCTGCACAATGTATGGGCTATGTGGGATATTTGCTACTTACAAGCAGTATCACAAATCTACAGATTCCTAGCATTTATTTCTAACAACTGAAACTAGTGGGAAATTGGTATTTTGGGGAGACCATCTATCATAAAGAAAATGCAGTCATTAGTACAAGCAGCAGATGCATAAGACACCAGTTGCTTGATCCTTAGAAGAGTATCTATACAATGAGATGTGGAAAAATGAAAATAGATTTTAATTGAATTTGTCTCATTTCTGAGGTTGTAAAAAGGGCATTTAAGAGTGATCATTTAATCATGTAATTTAAATTACACTGATATTAAAGTCAGAGCATAAAACTTCATGCCACAAATATAAAACTACTAGAATCACACAGGGATTTCATTTTGTGCTCTGATGAGTTAAGTGAAGAAGACAGCCATGAATTGAAATAGAAAAGAAAATGACAAATAGAAAGGGCGGAAAGAAGGAGAGAGAGAGAAAAAAAAAAGAGGTACATAGAAGATACATTTTGAGAAATTACCTGGCACAAAATGGTCAGTTGGTTCCAAGGCAAGTAAAACAATGAAGTGCCTGTCACATTCTACTGTTCATTTTTTCAGAACCATCTGGAACACAACAGATCTTTTACTCCTGTAAGCTATGTCATGTAAAATAGACACCATTTAGTGAGAGGGATGAAGAGCAAATTCACTATAGAGGTCATGGAAATGCAGAAACCAGAAAGGAAATGTGACTCAGAGACTTGAACAACTGAGTCTGAGTCACAGGCCCTCATATAGGCAACTGGATCTCTGGGGAATCTACAGACGAATATAGTAATACATCAGTCTTTTGGTCCAGATGGGAAGTCTTTAACATCATGAAGACCCACTGTTTCCAGGCAAGACAGGAGAAAGACCAGAGGCAGAGCAACCACCCTGCATATGATGAAAAGTAGCCGCCGGGCCCTGGGTTTGTGGGAGGATCTGAAGAAGTGAAGAGCTAGTCACATGTTGCATACAAAGATCAAGCAAGCAAATTTCAGGTCATTTGGTAATCCTCTTAGCAAGTTCCCAGAGCTAAAACCCAAACACTAATAAACAAAACGATAGTGTACTTTAAAAAACAAATCTTGGTCATCATTTCTTGCAGGGTCAATGGATTTGTCATTGGGAAGATCGGATTTTAGAATTCCTTAGGAAAGCCATTTCATGTGTGGAAAAGCCTGTACCCCAGCTTTATTAATAACTCTGTATCCTCTTGCCTTTCTGGTAAAACACTGACCTTAACAGAGCTGTGGTAAAACAAATGAGAAAAGAAAACCAAAAGTTGAGCCATCCATCTGTTCCAAGGTTTATCTCTCTCTCTCTCTCTCTCTCTCTCTCTCTCTCTCTCTCTCTCTCTCTCTCTCTCTCTCTCTCTCTCTCTCTCTCTCGCACACACACACACACACACACACACACACACACACACACACACAGCACTGAACTTGTTGAGTGCCGTAGCTTGTACCTATAATCCTAGCTGTTCAGGAGGCTGAGATCTGTGAAGCCTGGTTTGAAGGCAGCCTGGACAGACAAATCCATCTAGCTCAGAAAATCCATTCACCTTGGGCAGATAAACCCATCTAGCCCAGGAAGACAAATTCTTAAGAAGGTAAAGACATAGGTCAGGTAGTAGAGTACCAGCAATGGGGCCCCGACTTCAAACCCTAGTACCAGCATAAACTGTACACTGAGCCTTCCTAAGCTAACTGGTTAGTGTGAGATATAGATTATAGTGGACCAGTGGATTACCACTGATAAATCTCCTGCTACTCAGTAATGTGAGTAAGCACATCTTGGACTCTCTAGCTGCAGATACTAAACTACCATTTTCTGTACTGCCATATGACATCATATGCATATTATGTATCCCAGTACCTTAAAAAAAAAAACTAAAACAGTACAGCATTGCTATACGTAGTTCAGCTGCTGAGATTTTCATTCAGAATTCACTATTGTGCAACAGTCTCTATTTTATACCTGGTACAAACTGAGGGGTAGGAACAGATTCTGGATTGCACCGAAACTAACTTGTAGTGGGTACAGATATTCACAGGTTTGATCTTAGAACTTCGAAATCACCACAAGATTCTTATCAGTGGGAGGTCATAGAGATGAATAATCCCAAATTCTTGGGAAACAATAAATAATTGAATGAAGACATGCATATATTTGTAAAGTAGCAAGACAGAGACAGAGACAAGAGAGTCAGAGAGGGGAGAGAGGATGAAAGAGCTTACCAACACCATTTAGGGAAACATCTAGCTATGGCTAGATGGCTCAGGAACAAAATATGGTTAAGGAATTTGGGGTTTGCAGGCTTTGAAATACGGGAGGAGTTCGTGGTGTAATGGTAGGATCCTCGGGAAAATAAAGGGTAATGATTCACCATCATTTTGGAACAGATCTGCACCACGTACAAGGTTGCTATCCAATGGATTTAAGTACATATGTATGAGATGCAACGCATAAACTCCTAGGGTAGGAGTTTGTCTGGCAAAGGTCAGATTCAGTTCCACCACCCAGGTTTGGTTAGAACTGGCTGGCAATTTTACTGCCCCTAGAGAGAAGCTGTAACTGCAAACTGATCACTAATTACCTGGAGAAGGAGTGACTAGGAGAGGTTCTAGGGAGGAGATTGAACTCATTGGGTATCTCCTAGGACTTGACTAGGAGAGGGGGTTGTTTTCAACATTCTTTCCCTACAGCTGACTTGGATCTGAGTGTGTTGCATGACCATGTCGTGTGTGTGTGTGTGTGTGTGTGTGTGTGTGTGTGTGTGTGTTTCAACCTCTTGGGAAATTGAGTTTCAGACCTTCATCCACAATTTTTCTCATTTCCTAAGACCCTCTCAGGTCAACAGCTTTGCTGCCCTTTCTCTTCCTTGACACTGAATGGACCTTACTGCTCAAACACAGTCCAACTCAGCAGTTCTTGCACCCCGCAGCACAAAGACAGCCCGGGGTATCACGTGGGGGGGATCAACACAGTGAGATTCTCTCATGAAAACAGTGTTGTCTATCATCAATCACATAACTGCCCAGAGACCTGATAATAATGCAAATAACCTCTAGAAATCATTCATTTCTATTTTCATGAAATGGCTGAACAGCAGAGATGACAGTGATTTGTAACGGGCTTGCTACTGTTGTCCCAGCAACAATTCTGTGCACTGCATTTCCCAAAAAGGCAGAGTGGGTAATGGGAAAAGAAGGTAAAACATTCCAACAACCTACTTACTCCCTCCAAATCAGCAGTGCTACCGCCTTCGCTTTCTTAGTACACCTTCCTTCTTGAGCTGTGAATTTACTCTGGGAAGCCTTTCAAGATGTAGATTCTCAGGATCAAGTCAGAGCTCAAGTGTAAAGGGTAGTCTGGGAATCAGAATTTGAGTGACTCACTTTTCATTAATTGATTCTAATGCAGCTCCGTCACTCCAGGAACCAGTTGCCTTAAAAGACTTTGGCAAAAGGGACAATTTTCTACAAGAAAATAGAAAGTCATCTGCAATTTAAATCAGTGTTCCTTGCTGTGTGAAATGTTTCTGGAATGTCTGAAGACTATAAGATACCCTGTGCTGTTTCATAAGTCACTGGCCACCAAGTCATAAGAGCTACTTGTTTTGCTCCAGACATCTTTTCCTGTGTAGGGAAATGCAAGTAAGGTTGTCATGTAATATTTCCAGTTGTATTCTGGACCACAAAGGGAAGCAATTTTCTGCTGATACACTGACCACATCACTGTAAAAATACGCAAAGAAAACAAGAGTTCTCAGAGCCAGCTTCACTGGAAGCCTCTCTCAGTCAGCACACTTAGTGGTTCAGCTGATGGCTCAACCCAAGAGATGAACCACACAGGGACAGGGGGAGATTTAATTCACTTCCTATTTCTACAGCTCAGCTATTGTTCCAGTGAGCAAAGGCCTTCTGGCTGACTCATCTTTTCCCAAGAGTTATGTCAAATAACATTTACATAGCATTTTCCTTCCAAATCACTTTTCCTCTCATTACTCTTCCATCTAACCATCAGACTAACCCAGAACAGTAAGGATTGTTTCCTTCATTGAACATAAAGACAGCAAGACTCAGGCCAGTGAAATGATCTGCTCAAGGTCAGTCACAGCCACGAAATGAAGACATACAAGGTGGGTCATTGGGCTTTAAGATATCTTTCATGGCAGAGAGCGAGTGTCATATTGTATCTGGAACTCAGGGTGTAGGCCTTGCGAGGCCAAGGCCCTACCACTTCAGCCATCTTCCCCCATTTCTGCACTTCTGTTCATTCATTTTGATGTTGTTTAAACATGGAATCTTTCATTTTTTTGCCTAGATTTGACTCAGGCAGATAACTTCCTGTCTTTGCTTCCAAAGTCTCAGGGATTTCAGGCTTATATCACAATGCCTCGCCTCTATTTCCAGTCTTCTTAATATAATTGTCCTATATTCATAAGGACCTAATAAATATCATTGAATGAATAAACAAACTGATGAACAGAGATTTAATTTTCATAAAGGGAGCACACTAATAAAGGAAAGGGAGAAAACACTAATAAAAATTGAAATTCACTTTAGTTGTATGTGCTATTGGATCTAAACAAGGAAGATTTTGGGGGGCCAAGAGCATAGCCTAGTGATAGAGTGTTTGCCTACCATGCATGAAGCCCTGGATTCATTTCCTTAGTGCCACATTCTCAGAAAAGGCTGGAAGTAGTGCTATGTCTCAGGTGGCAGAGTACTAGCCTCGAACCAAAATGTGTCCAAGGACAATGTCCAGGCCCTGAGTTCAGGCCCCAGGAATAGCAAAAAAAGAAAAAAAGAAAAAAGAAAGATTTTTAATAGCTAAATAAAAGCTTATCAGAAATGCACTGTCAAATAGAAACTGAAATAAGATGGTCTTTTCACAGTAAGACATTTGTTAGAAATCTTATCTTCTGAGTTGTCACACAGGATGTATAATATGAAATTTAGAACTTTGGTACCATTGGCAGGACTACATGTATAATCTTGGCATCTGACGATTGCAGTTTGAAGCCAGTTCAGGCAGCAAATCCATGAAACTCTTATCTCCAATTCATCACAGAAAAAACTAGAAGGAAAGCTGTGGCTCAAGTGGTAGAGGGCCAGCCTGGAGTGAAAAAGCTAAAGGACACACCTGGTCCCTGAGCTCAAGTCCTAATACCAGTACACACACAGAGACATGAACACACACAAGCACGTGCACACACACACACACACACACACACACACACACACACACACTCAAGACTCTGGTACCGCATAGCCTGAGTCTGAATCCCAGATCCACTACTTTGTAGCTCTGCAATCAAATGAACCTTACTTAAGTTATTTATTCTTCATAATAGTAACAGTTTTACACAATGCACAGTGCTGTTTGAGTATTAAAGCTCTTAAAGACCTGTTATATATCTTAAATTGTATCTGAGGTGGGAATGGAGCTCAGTGGTCAGGTGTTCACTTAGCATATAGGAGGCCCTGAGTTGGCTCCTTATCCCCGCAAAAACAAATAAGCATTTGTTTGCTTATACCTGACACACAGTAAATTATCATAATTCATGTTAGTGAGAAGGTCGTTGCCCATATATATTCAACAATGCTAGGTGAGCACTTAACTACTGAGCCACATGTAATCCATCACTTGTCAATGTGTGAGTTATTTACTAGGTTTTAGGTTTTAGTTAATTTTAGTTTCATCCCTTTCACACACAGAGATCTGCTTCCCTAACACTCAACTGCTTTTAGGGACGAAAATAGGAACTCACATTGGTAGAGAAAATGCCATAATGCTATACTTTATATGTACTACCTTATTTAATTCTCTTAAAGCTATCTTCAAGTAGTTATTACTGTCCCTGTTTTACAGATGCAAAACAGGCTCAGACTGAAAATTAAATACATCCTTCTTGATAAGTAGAAAAGAAAAGGTCAAATCCAAGCCTTTCATTTTCTTGAATGGTCCCTTATGCAGAAGGGATATGAAAATAATTCTCCAGGAATTTGAACTGCAATGCCTTTCTCCCAAATCATTATCATCTGTCATAATGCAAGTGCAGCTCCAGGAAACACCAGATGACTTGCAGGAATCACTTTTTGAGAAACCAAAGAGCTCAAGAGTGGCAATCGTAAGATCAAGCCACCATCAAAACCATCGATTTTATTGAGTGACAAATACATGGGGTACAATGTTGTGCTGAGTACTGGGTGGTAATTATACTCAGTGGAGAAGCTGGTTATGATGATGAATTGTGTTACAACAATGCTGACCATATCCATCAATCGGTACAATGTTTAAGAGAGTAAAGTTGATTAGAAGATAATAATTTTTAAAATAATAATAAAAAGAATGGAGTTGGAACACAGAATCTTTGTATACATCTTGATGGTGTCACTAATGGAGAGACCCTGGAAATGTTTTTAAATCTGTCTGGGCACTCACCTGAAACCTAGAGATAGTCAGGAAACCTTTCTCAGAGAGTTTTATGCTTCATTTTGGTTGCATATCCTAGAGATTGAACTCAGGACTTGTGCATGGTAGGCAAACACTTGGATAAAGTTTCATCTGACTTTGTTGCCTGGTCTATTGTATATACATTTATTTGTTTATTTGAAATAGGGAAGGGAAGGGGGAAAACAAAATGATTGGGAAGGGGGAAGGGAAGGGGAACAAAAACATGAGAATGAGTATCAATGTACCCAATCAGGTAATGTACCCACCACCTGAGGAATGTAACTCTTACCCCTCTATACATTACCCCAACAATAAAATACAATTTAAAAAAAAGATAAGGTTTACAGGCTGAGCATACGCAGGAGGCTGAGATCTGAGGATTGCAGTTTGAAGGCAACCCAGGCAGAAAAGTCCATGACATTCCTATATCCAATGAAGTACTCAGAAAAAACCATAAGTGGTGTTGTGGCTCAAGCAGTAGAGCACTAGCCTTGAACACAAAGAGGCTCAAGGACAGCACCCAGGCCCTGAGTTCAAACTCCAGGACCGGCAAAAATAAATAAGTAAATAAAGTTTCCGTGCCTTTTTTGCTTAGGACCTTCCTGCCTCTGGCCCACAGGCATGTCACATCTAGCCTTCAAACAGTTCTTGTTGAAGCCTTACTTCAGATGTTACAAAGTCTCTGGGAATGCTGTCTCATGAAATTTCAAACTGTGGACAATGAAGAATGAACCAAAAGAGTTGAGTTTTGTTGACGGAGAAATAAAAACAGGGTTTAATTGATAGAGAAAGCAGAAGCACTCCTGAAAGGGAAAGTGTTAGAAAAACTGGACCTTCTAGGATCCTTTGGTCAAAAGATTCTGTTTACAAGTTTTTAGCCAGGTGCTGGTAGCTCGTGCCTATAATCAGGAGCTACTCAGGAGACTGACATCTGAGAATCATGGTTCAAAGACGGCCTGGGAAGACTCTTACCTTCAATTAATTACCTAAAAACCAAAAGTAGGGCTGTGCCTCAAAGTGGTAAAGCACTAGCCTTGAGCAAAAAAAGTTCAGAGACAGTGATCAGGCCTTGAGTTTAACCCCCACAACTGACAATAAGTGTTTTCACTTTTCAACGTTGGTGGGAGATGACTTGGCTTTCCATGACTGGTGGACTAGCCTTTCTTCTTGATTGCTAAATTATACCTCTTAGCTCCAAATCTGGTTTTTCCTCCTTTAGGATTAGCCAGTTTTGAAATCTGCATTCCAGTCTTCCTTGGAGATCACACCTTCAGTTTTCCCTCTTTACTAGAATGGTTTCTAGCTGTTCGATGGTTTCTTATCCTGCTAATGACCTTTTACAACCTGGCAAACTATATAGGGTGACCTGTACAACTTTCCTCTGAACTCCTTTCCCGCATCCTGCCTCACTAGGTTTTACTTCTATCTCATTGTGAGGATTAGAGAAACTAATGTAAATGAAGCCTGAGAGCAGTAGAACCTAATGACTGCTGTATGGCTGCTCTTGTTATTAACACAATTGAGGGTCACTGGGGAAAGTGTTTGGTGAAATGCAGAAAAACAGGCATTTACCGTACATTATTGGTTAGTATCTTGTTGGTGTAACTTTTTACATAGCGATTTAGCAGCATGGCATGACATTTTAAATGTTTGTGCCTTTTTATTTATCAATTCATGCAAAGAATATGTTACAGATACACCAGCTGTGTGTGTGGGACGGGGTGTTGAAGAAAACAATTAAGGGTAAGAAAGAGCTATGTTACTAAAAAAAACATGTATCAGAAACAGGAGAAATAAAAATCTTAAAGTCAGAAATGGAAGAAGGAAACCCATTATCATTTCTTCCAGTCAATATTATTCTGAAGACTATGCCATCTACATTAAGAAAAGGAAAATAAAGATTGGAAAGCAACGAAGCTGCCAATAAGTGCGTACAAAATGATTGTCTACACAAAATTCAATTTGTAGAAAATGCATTGCTGTTGAGATTAAGAAAGCATGCTAGCTAAAAGGAAGTGAAAATCCATTTGTCTATATAAGCAATAAACAGAAAACATAAAATTTTAAAGGATGAATTAGTTGGAAGCAGGATTAGAAGGATGATAGTGTGAAGCCAGCATGGGTAAAAAGTCACCAAACTCCTCAATGAACAAAATAGACATGGTGATCCATTGCTGCTATTCTAGCTACATAGGAGCCCAAGCAAAACACATGAAGCCACCCCTGGAAAACAACTAAAGCTGAGACTCTCTGGAAGCATAGCTCAGGTGATCAAATGCCTGTCTAGCAAGTTCCAGTCCCTGAGTTCAGACCCTAATATCATTACAAAGAAAGGGGGATGTGATTGCAAATTATTCTTTTGGGTCTCTCTGTTGTTGTTGCAGCAGCTGCTGCTGCTGCTGTTGTTTTCCGGTCCTAGGGCTTGAACTTTGGGCCTCTTTGAGCTTCTTTTTGCTCAAGACTAGCACTCTACCATTTGAGCCACAGTGCCAATTCTGGCTTGTTCTGAGTAGTTCATTGGAGGTAACAGTCTCCAGGATTGCCTGGCTGCCTTCAAATTGCAGTCCTCAGATCTCAGCCTCCTGAGTAGCTAGGATTACAGGCGTGAGCCACTGGTGCCAGTCTGCAAGTTATTCTTGTAAGAAATTATTTTCCAAGTTGTTGGCTTGAAGCAGCAAACATTGTTTTGCAGAGTTCTTGAGAACTAAATAGTTGTGGCTCAGGGTCTCTTATGAAATTGCAGGCATATGTCAGTGGGAGCTGTAGTCATATGTATCTTTGGCTGACATGACCTACTCATGGCTAGAGATTGCAGGCCCAGTGCTTGCTGGTTATTAGTCTGTCTCATTTCTCTCTTTGGGCCCCCATAGTGCTTTTTTGCTGTCCTCATAATATGAAGTTGCCTTCCTGCAGAGAGACTGATTGGAGGAGCCACCTTTTATGACCCAGCCTCTGACTTCTACTTTTATTCCTCAGGAGCTAGTCACTCAGTGCACACCAGTAAGGAATTAAAGCTCAGCCTTTGAAAGGGAAGAACACGTGTACCAAGAGAGTCCACAAGCAATAGCAGCAAAACTTAAGCTATTTAGATATGTAGATAATGATCCTTGTTCAAAACTTCAGTGAAAGCAACTAAAGTAACCTTAAATAAATGCAGCGATATATAATATATTGTCTAATAGCAAGTCTCCCAGATGGATATGTGACATTAACTCAGTTCTAGTCTAACAAACCAACTGTTCAGGTTTATGTTTGTTTGTGCTCACTCTGGCGCTTAAACTTAAGGCTTGGGAGCTGTCTTTGTGGTTCTGAACACAAAGCTAGCACTTGACCCCTGAGCCACATCTCTACTTCTAGCTTTATTAGTATTTAATTGGATGTAAGTCTCATGGACTTTCCTGCCCAGGTTGGCTTCAAACATGTATCTTCATCTCTCAAAATTCATGAATAGCTAGGATGACAGATGTGAGCCATGAGCACCTGGCCCCAAGAGGTATTTTTTTTTTGAAATGTGAAAAAGTAGATTCTGAACTCATGTAGAAATAATTCAAAGGGAAAAGATCAGAAAACACACTCTTAAAGGAAGAAAGCAACCAGATTTGAAAGACCATATCCCACATACATATATCAAAACTTCTTATAAAGCTTGGTATTAGCAACAGTTGACACAATGTGAAATTTATCTCTGAAACACACCAGAAGAAGAAAGGCCAGCTCAGATAGTCCAGCTCTAGCCTACACAACTATAGAAACTTGAATACCATTAGTAACACCACACTACTTGAGAAAGAATGCACTACTTAGTAAATAATAGAAAGTAATATACATGAGGGGCTGGGAGTTTGGCCTAGTGGTAGAGTGCTTACCTAGCATGCACAAAGACCTGGGTTCGATTCCTTGGTACCACATACATAGAAAAAAAAAGTCAGGAGTGATGCTGTGGCTCAAGCGGTAGAGCTCTAGCCTTGAGAAAGTCCAAGGACAGTGCTCAGGCCCCAAGCCCAAGCTCCAGTGACGTAATTGCAGGCTTATCTTAAGCCATCTATCCACATCAATTGATCCCAGATGAGTTTTAGATTTGAACATAAAAACTCTAACAGTAATGAAAGAATTTATAGTGATATAACTTGGTGAACTTAGACCCTGGAAAAACTTTTTAAGCAAATATAAAAGTCCTGACCATATAATCATTATACATTTAACATTATTAAGATTAATGAGACTGAGCCAGGCACCAGTGGTTCATGACTGTAATCCTAGCCACTCAGGAGGCTGACATCTGAATATCACAATTTACAGTCAGGCCCAGCAGGAAAATCCATGAGATTCATACCTTCAACAAACTACTAAATACTAACAAAACCTGGAAGAGCTGTGGCTCAAGTAATAGAATACTAGCCTTGAGCAAAAGAAGCTCAAGGGCAGTATCCTGGCCCTGAGTTCAAGCCCCATAACCATAAGAATAACAATGAGACAACAACAACAACAAAAACTTCTTTAGCGAGTGGCCTTGCAGAGTGCTTCCCTAGTATGCACGAAGTCCTGAGGTGGATTCCTTGGTATCACATACACAGAAAAAGCTGGAAATGGTTCTGTGGCTCAAACGATAGAATACTAGCCTTGAGAAAGCTCAAGAACAGTGCACAGGCCCTGATTTCAGGACCCACAACTGTCAAAAATGAAAAAAAAATATTTAAACTAAGATATTGGTCATAGTTTTGGTACTATTACATAAGCAGGAGCTATGGTTGATTTTTGCCAAATGAATTTTAGAAGAAATTAAGGTGATGTTAGGAAAACAAGGAAAATCATTACCTTGTTTTTTTAAATTCATTTTTGTTTTTATTATTTCCTATAATTAGTTGTACAAAGTTGTATAAAGTCGGACAATTCAACATATCAGTTTGTGAGTATAATGCATCTCAATCAGTGTCACCACTTTTGTTACCTTTCTAGGAAAAAAATAGTTACAAGTCCTTGAATACCACCCAACACAGAGTTATATACAAAAAGCTGCTGGGTCCATTATAATCATTTTTATCTCAGAGCCTTTAGGCTGTTAGCTAATTCAGTTTCAGGTTAATCTTCTATCCAGAAAACTGACTCTTATGAAATTCTCTGCTCCAAAATTCAATCTGCATCAACCCAAGAACTGATATACCTGCAGTATATTACTTATACCTTTTATTTTTTGCCTCTCACCTAGTCTAACTCCCACACAGGCATTCATCACTTGAGAACTACCCCCTTCTGTTCTGCCTTTACAAATAGTCCCTCAGTGCTGAACAGCTCTTTCTGCGAGCTACAGGAAAAGTTATCACTACATAATTTTGCCACGACTGACAACGGACGACCTGTACAGCACAATTAGCTGGGAAGTTAAGTGACATGGAAAATTTGCATAATAGGAGCAAGTCACCATCAATCATTTGCAATCAGTTCTCTTCACCATATCTATTAATCCTTAAAACGATTTTCAGAGAAGGGTTGGATTTCAACATTCTTCATGTACCATCTGTTCCAGCACATTCCCTATATTCTTACTAGGTTTTACAGATGCCACTTTTCAAATCGGTAAATCTCCTCAGGAGCATCATCTGGTTTCCGTTCCCCTGCTTCAGGAGCCTCTTGTCATTACCATAATGCCAGGATCAGCGCAGATTTTTATTCACTGGTGTATTGCTCTTCCTGAGCAGAATTTTTGAATGCGAATTTGGAGATGGGAAAAAAAAAACGAACAAAAAAACCCACTTTGGGTGAAAGCATTGTTTTTTTCTCTACATGGAAAGCAGCATCTAAAGGCTCATGTCTGCTTTTCTAAAGTCTTGGTCAGAGGGTGCCTTTTTGCTCAGAACTAGAGATGTAGAAATAGACACTAATAAAACCTGGGGTGGGGAACATTAGAAAAATAAAAAACAAAGTTAGAAATGTTAAACTCTGGTGGCACACACCTGCAGTTATGGCTTCTCAAGAGGCTATGTAGAGCCCTAGCCTTGAGCAAGAAAGCTCAGGGATAGTGCTCAGGCCCTCAGTCCAAGCCCCAGGACTAGTAACCGGAACAAACAAACAAACAAAAAGTTATGCATAACCATTGTTATGCATACTATTCTTTTATGAAAATGGCTAACCACTGTTACAAAAGCAAAAATTGAAAACAGCTTTGTTTTCTATCACAGTCACCTTACGTGGCTTGTTTATTTATTTTTGGTATTATCAGGGTTTTAACTCAGGGCCTCAAGCTCTTCTGTGCTTGCTTACTGAGCTAGCATTCCACCACTTGAGTCACACCCCCAGCTAAGCTTTTTTTCTGGTCAATTTGGAGAGAGAGCCTCATAGACTTTTCTGCCCAAGCTGACTTCAAACTGCTACTTTCATAGTTCAGCCTTTTGAATAGCTTGGATTACTGTACTCTATGTGACTATTTCAAAACTGAGAAAAATATTTATGTTCAGATATTAAAACTCCTCTGAGATATGTGATTCACTGGACAAGACCAAGTATAGTGTATAGTATTCCAGGACTTGTGCGAACAGCAGCTAACCACCTAATAAATAGATATGGGTAGATACTTATTTGTGTGTCAAAAATGTTCCTGGAAGTACAGCCAGAAAATAGTAATCTAAGTTGTTTCCTTAGCAATGTGAGACAGATACTTTTCACTGTAAGTTGCATTTATATTGTTTGATTTAATTATTTATTTATTTTTGCCAGTCCTGGGGCTTGAACTCAGGCCCTGGGCACTGTCCTCAAGCTTTCTCAAGGCTAGCACTTGAACCACAGCACCACTTCTGGCATGTGGCACCAAAGACTGAAACCCAGGGTTTCCTGCATGCTAGGCAAGCACTCTACTACTACTAGGCCACACTCCTGGCCTTGATTTTTTTTTTTTTTTTTTTGCCAGTCCTGGGCTTGAGCTCAGGGCCTGAGCACTGCCCTTGGACTTTCTCAAGGCTAGAGCTCTACCACTTGAGCCTCAGCACCACTTCCGGCTTTTTTTTTTCTATGTATGTGGTACGGAGGAATCGAACCTTTCCAGGAAGCCTGGCCACCAACAATGCCGTGCGTTTCTACCTCAGCAGGCACACCAGAGGCACTTGCTTAAGGGCAAGGTTAAGTGACACTTTTATTAGCCATAAGCTCTGCCTTCTTCTGATTATCTGGAGATTTAAGGCCACATAATCACCATCCTCCACGTCAGAGAGGGGAGGCGGAGGGAACCGGCTAAGAGGCCCAAATCCCCTTCTAACACTTGCCTCTTCCCTATCAGCAGGATTAAGAGTGGTCGCCAGGGCTGGGCAGATTGCATTTAGACCTCTAGCTAGCTAGAGCAGGTTCTGGGGGAACCATGCCTGGGACACGGGGTACACAGGACAGTCTGGAGACCAGGCAGATCGCTCGATCCCTTCTCCCAGTGGCAGTGAGAAGATAGGAAAGAGGGACAGGCAAGGGGGGGCCCCATTTCAGCCACCATGTTGAAACAGAGCAGTGAGAGAAGACGCTCTTGGAGCTCCAAACCCTGGGGCAATCCAGAGAGTGAGGAAGAACCCAACCTGGCCGCAAGCAGCCAGCACCGCAGAAGCCTCTGTTCACTGGGGGCTCGAACTAACTCCCAGGCCAGCATCCCACCGTGGCCAGAGGGCAACTACAACTACTACATAGAAGAGGATGAGGAAGACGGGGAGGAGGAGGAGGAGGAGGAGGAGGAGGAAGAGTGGAAGCATGAGCTGGAGGAGGAGAAGGAAGAAGACATCACCAGGGCCCAGCCCTGCGGATACACTGACACCCCCGTCCAGCTGTCCACGCTGAAAGTTAATGTGGGTGGCCACAGCTACCTCCTGGATTACAGCGAGCTGGCTTGTCACCCCAAGACACGCCTGGGGCGCCTGGCCACCTCCACCAGCCGCAGTCGCCAGCTGGGCCTGTGCGATGACTACGAGGCCCAGAACGACGAATACTTTTTTGACCGCGATCCCGCCGTCTTCCAACTCATCTACAACTTCTACACATCCGGGGTGCTGCGGGTGCTGGACGAGCTGTGTCCTCGGGGTTTCTTGGAGGAGTTGGGTTATTGGGGGGTGCGGCTCAAGTACACCCCGCGCTGCTGTCGCATCTGCTTCGAGGAGCGGAGGGACGAGCTGAGCGAGCAGCTCAAGATCCAGCGGGAGCTGCGCGCCCAGGCGCAGGCCGAGGCGGCCGAGGAGCTCTTCCGCGACCTGCGCTTCTGCGGACCGCAGCGCCAGCGCCTGTGGAACCTCATGGAGAAGCCGTTCTCCTCGGTGGCCGCCAAGGCCATGGGCGTGGCGTCCAATCTCTTCGTGCTGGTGTCGGTGGTGGCGCTGGCGCTGCACACAGTGGAGGAGATGCAGCAGCAGGCGGAGCAGGGCAAAGGGGGAGGCGACCCGCGGCCCATCCTGGAGCACGTGGAGACGCTGTGCGTGGCCTTCTTCACGCTGGAGTTCGCGCTGCGCCTCGTCTCCACTCCGGATCTCAGGCGCTTCGCGCGCAGCGCCCTCAACCTGGTGGATCTGATGGCCATCCTGCCTTTCTACCTGCAGCTGCTGCTCGAAGGCTTCACCGGGGAGGATCCGCGGCCCAAGGGCCAGGGCTCGGGCCTGGAGCACGATCTGGAGACGGTGGGCCGCGTGGGCAAGGTGGGCCAGGTGCTGCGCGTCATGCGTCTCCTGCGCGTCTTCCGCATCCTCAAGCTGGCGCGCCACTCCACGGGCTTGCGCGCCTTCGGCTTCACGCTGCGCCAGTGCTACCAGCAGGTCGGCTGCCTCCTGCTCTTCATCGCCATGGGCATCTTCGCCTTCTCCGCGGCCGTCTACTCCGTGGAGCACGACGTGCCCGGCACCAACTTCACCAGCGTCCTGCACGCCTGGTGGTGGGCCGCGGTGAGTACAGAAAGGGCCCTTCGTCACCACCCCCTCCCCACCATCCCCACAAGCTGTTTCCTCCTCTCCTTGCGAATCACCAGCCTTCTAAGCTTGGCTCCCGATTCGTCCCCCTGCCCCCGCACCCGGGATTTGCCAAAAGGACCCGACTCGCATCCCCAGAGTGGGTGGCTCAGGACTGCAATCCTAAGCCCCTAGGGAGGCTGAGATCTGAGGATCACGGTTCGAAGCCAGCCTGGACAGCAAAAAGCCCGTGACATCCTTGTGTGCAAGGCCAGAAGTGGGGCTGAGACTCAAGAGGCAGAATACTACCCTTGAGGGCAAACGCTAGGGGACAGCACTGGAGGCCTTGAGTTCAAGCCCCAATACTGGCAGGCATGTATGTGCGAGGATGCCCTCACGCTTGTGCATACACACACACACACACACACACACACACATACACACACACACACACACCGTCTCTGCCTCCAGCTAACAAATGGAGGCAGATGTTAAGAGTTCGACACTGTAGTCTATGACTTGGCCTTCAGAGTCTTCAAGTTCAGATTTAGTCTTAATACCCCTGAAAGGCAGATTTTTGAGAAAGATTTGCTGTTGCCGGATGTGGGAGCATCCATCATCCTTATTGTCATTTTCAACCCTCATTTATTAGACACCCAGTGTCCTAAATGGCTTAGAAACTTTGTTTCATTGAAGTATCCTAACTGTGAGATATGATCATTTCTTTCAAGAAGACAAGCAGGAAGTGGCTTTGAGTTTTGCAGGACACTGCTGATTTGTGCAGGTTATGAGGTAAGACTATCCTAGTGGAAAGTTCCTGCCTCTGGTTCTATGTAGATCTAGATGCAGGAAGAATTGACTGCGGTTAACAGCATAACAGAACTAAATGCATTCTAACATTAAAGTTCTTTCAGGACTAGTATGATGGTCCTACTTTATACAGAGAGTTTGAGTGTAGACACACAGCTAGATGAAGTAGAACCCAGATTAAAATCCAACTCCAAAGTCCATGCCCTGTCCACATTCCAGCACTGTTCCTCCAAGCTTTTGCATACCTCGCCCAATTTGTACAGTTAATACATTAATTATTTTTTGCCATTTTCTCCCTTTGCTCTTTTATTATAATGTAAGACACACTACTCAAATATCTACATTTCTGATGTATTAAATGAACCCCTGGAAGTAAATATTAATAGGTTCTCTCAGATCAACAAATCAGCTGACATATAGAGGAAAGAATTGGTTGTAGTCTTCTTTTGTTTTTTTTTTAAGGTTGCCTGAATTGACTTTAAATGCACTAAACAAATATAAAAAAGGAAGCAGACATTTATATTAACATTGGGTATATCAGAACTCATAGTCTGGTAGAAAATTCAGATATAAATCAACCTGAGACTATTGAAATACAGTGCAGCATGATGGCATCTGGTTCTAGTGTGAGATTGCCCAGTAATCAACTGTTGTTCTGGGTAATTGTTTAAGAAACTTGACTCCATCTTTTTCTGTCCTTGGTTTCCATATCTCCCAAAGAGCAGGTCAGACTATTGAGCTTTGTATTCAATGAGTCTCCCTTTCTATGAAAGCAGAGCTCATATCTACATCAGGACTTGTGAGCTTTCTTCAATGACGGGCTGACACGAGGCTCTTCCAAATGAGGTAGCCAAATGCCTCTCCTCTGATCATATTCAAGTGATGAGAGGTCATCACCATAGGAGATAAACCATGTGTACAGATGGAGCTGGGGGGGGAGTGATTTGTCCCCAGCAAATGACATTTACTTTGGAGGTGACTTAAGCAGGAAGGCAAATGAGCAAATCTGCTGCTGATGATATAATTCAAAGTTTTAGAGTCAATTTTTTAATCTATTCAAATAAGACTAGCATAAGCAGTAGATGGACTCTTTTGTGCTTGTTTTAACTGACAGCACTTCTTTTTATTTTTAGTGATTTATGACTAAGTATGTTTATCAGAATGGTTATTAGATGTTTCCTGAAGTCAATGACCACTGATCTACTTTATTTCCGTTCAATTGCAATGAAGTAAATATCAAAGTATCCCCTTTTGACAACTGTTATCTTTTATTCAAAATCATAGTTTCTATAAATTCCACAACACAAATTACCACTCTTTCTTTATTAAAAAAATCTACAACAAATTTTACTAAGGATGATTTTTACCAGTGTGAGGATTTTCATTTTTCTTTGATAGCTATTATCTCTATTACCCACTATTCTCACAGACTAGATTTGCATGTTCCAGCTCTTCCCCTGACTTTTGCCCATTTCATTCTGAGATTTAGCAGAATCATTATGAAGTAGGTGAATAGTGGCTAACTTGTTGGTTTTCTACGCAAATCTATCTGTACAACAGAAGTGATGCCCTCTGGATGGTGCTGAAGCTTCTAGTTCTCACAACTGATGGGCTTCATCTTCTCTGTACTTCCAATGGCCTGATAGATTATGTATTGGAGTATCTTAGGAAAGCATTCTATAGTGAGTCACATCCTCAATCCAGAACTATGATAACATTTAAAGGATGCAAAGGAACTGATTTGAATGCAAAAGACTTGACACATATTAGAATCTGAGAAATAGAATCCCCAAAGTAACTCTGGAGCCAGTGGTCTCCAAGTACTTATTAGTCATATACATCATAAGTATTTTCTTTGAACCTAAACCCAAGATAAATGTGTATTTAAGCTAGGAGCCAGTGGCTTATGCCTGTGATTCTAATCACTGAGATGGCTGAGATCCAGAATATCACAGTTTGAAGCTAGCCTTGAAAGAAAGGTCTACTACACTCTGTCTCTAGAAATAACCAGCAAAAGGCAGGGCTGTAGATATGGCTCCAGTTGAGCACACAAACTAGGTAAGTACAAGGCCCTGAGTTCAAGTTCCAATATAATTTGTAATGTATTTCATGCATTGTAAATAATTTGCAAGTTATCTGTGGACACAATAATGGTTACAAACCTTTCCAAAACTCAGGGGCATAAAATATCAAACAAGCATTTCAGCAGGAGTATAAAAGTGAGTAGTTTAATCTGGTTTTAATTGGAAAGTTGTTCTTATTGGCTGACAGTCATTCTCTGTGCTGGATGATCAGCTTGATGACAGGTGGAATGACAGGTGGAATGAGGGGGTTAAACACTGGGCTTCATGTCCCTCATGTACTCATGGCTATGGCAGAAGTCAAGAGAGAGAGCATAAGTGTAATCATTGAAGCACCCATAGTCATTTTGCCCATATTTGCTTACCACCAAAGCAAATCCTATGGCCACACTCCATCAAGAGTTTAGAGAGGTCAGCCCATTTGCACCAGGCAAACACTGTTAGTTCCATGCCAAATACCTTGACAACAGGACAATATAAATAATTAAGTCCAATAATACAGTTACTGAAGTATATAATACCCATCAATAAATTCAGATCAGTTCAAGATAAGGTAAAGTAAAATCACACACACACACACACATTATTTTATTTTATTTTTTCAGTACTGGGGTTTAAATCCAAGGTTTCAAACTTACTAAGCAAGTACTGTTTCTTGAGCCATGACCCCAGCCCTTTTGTTTATAGTTTTTGTTTTTAGATACAGTGTCACTAACTTGGCCTGGGCTGGCCTCAAATTCCCAATCCTTCTGCCTCTGATTTCTGAATAGCTGGGATTACAACCATGCCCAGCCATATTTTCATACACCATTTCAGAGCTGTAGCCCCTGTGGAATTTGCATCCCTTACAAGAAAGCGATCCCCAAATCACTGTCCCGTGGATTATTAGTACTTTAAAGACAACTTCAAATGTGACTTGCTTTTAACAATCTTCCTTTCCTTTATAACAAAAATTCCTCTGTAATTTATCTCAGGGTTCTAATGAGTGCACAGTCATTTTCATTATTGTGCAGTCTCCTATGGCTGCAAAAAGATTCCTTGATGGATACTCAACCCTCTGCCCCCAATCCCTAATCCCCCTATGTGTGTGTGTGTGTGTGTGTTTGTGTGTGTGCGCGCGCGCACACACACGCACGCGCGTGCGCATGCTGGTACTGGAGAAATATAATGTAACCCTTCTATTAATTACAAAAAAATATATATGAAAAAAAAGATCTTGAGTTTGGGACTACCCTGGACTACATAGAAAGACCCTATCAGAAGAAAAGAAAAAAGAGAGAGATAAAAAGAAAGAGAAAAAAAAGAAAGAAAGAGGAACAAAGGAAAGGAAAAAGGAAGAAAAGGGAAGGAAGGAAGGAAGGAAAGTAGGTGGGGGAGGGGAGATGGGGAGAGGGGAGGAAAGGTCAATCAGATCTCTTTCTTGGTGTGTGCGAAAAGCACCTTTCATCTGTCCATTACAACTGATATGAACCTTTTTTTTTGGTCCGGCATGGGGCTTGAACTCAGGGCCTGGGCAGTGTCCCTAAGCTTTTTTGCTCAAGGCTAGCACTCCACTACTTTGAGCCACAGAGAGGGTCTTTTTATGTACTCCAGGACAGCCTCAAACCCAAGATCTTCCTACCTTCACCCACCCAGAGTTGAGACTACAGTTGTACACCATTACACACATGCACACACACACACACACACACACACACACACACACACACGATTCTTTCATTTTTGTTGTGCTCAGTGACAACACAGTCACATAGTCGCCCTTTCAAACAGGAGAGAAAAAGATATTCTTTGCCGCAGCCAGCACCTTGCCTTAGCCCCCCCCTCCCCTAGTATTGAACAGCTTTGGGGAGATACTTGTTCTCCTGTCTGTGTGTTATATAATAGACGTCAAGTTCCTGGTGTGCTCCTCAAATGCTGGTCTTTGCTTCCCTTATGCTGGGGCCATCTTTCAGAGATGAGCCGTGGGGTTTTTCCCTGCATGATCTATGCACTTAACATTACACCTGTGCCAGGCATTCCTTCCATTCCTGTAACAATCGCTCCAGCCAGCTACTGTTATTCTCTCAAAAATAAAAACAGAGGTGAAGGACTTGCGCAACGCACGTGGCTAGGAAGTGGAGTCAGACTCAGAAACAAGTGCAGGAGCATGCTTCTGTCTCGTCCACGCATCCATGCTTTGTCCCCTGCTTCTGTTCACCACAGGAAAATCGCAACTCCCTATCCCCACTTTCACATGTCTTCTGTCAGGGATGGAGCACTGAGCCTTGGTCGCCTCACCTGCTCCCAAGAGAAAGTGCATCTTCCCCTTTTTATGGGCAGGTTGGATCTGGAATTTTTATCTGCACCACCAGATTGGCCCAGCTGGCTCATTTCTCCATTTCATTCTAATCAACCACTCTCTTGTGTTCAACCCATGTACCATGGAAACGAGTGTTTCCATTTCTGAGCAAAACACCACCTAAGGTCAAGAGGTGACGTTATATCACTATTGCCATCTACTGGAGGACGGTGGAAATAACCATAAAAATCCATGGAGCGATTATCTCCCCCATACAAGTATAAACAACTGCCCTGCGTCAGAAGCTTCTAGCAATTTAGCCAGTAATCTAGGGACTAGTTTTTTTTTTCTATGAAGCATAAAAAAACAGTCTCCAGGTACATTCTGATTGTGATAACTAATAACGAGTCCCTTGGGTATCTTCATTCTAAAACAGATGATTGTTAGCCTACATAAATCTCTAATTAGGGGGATTTAAAACAGCATGACAAGAATGATGGAAATAATTTAATACCGGTTGTAGTTATTTTGGGGTAGCGAAGTCTTCAAAATAACGAAAGTGTGTTTTCGCAGGCATTTGCAATTACACAAGCCTCATGAAAAAAAAATCTCATTTGAACCATAACAACTCTGAGAAGGGCTATAATTGTCCTCCTTTTAAAGATGAGAGAAAAGGAATACAGGAGTTTGATATCTTGTGCATGTGTTGTGTCTTGAGTGCTTTATGTTCCTTCTAAAATAGTCTTCACGGGAAGACTATTCACAGGAATCTTGAAACTTATGGGGCAGTCTACTATTTTACATGAAGAAACTAAGAATTTTGAGGGTATACGTGGGCTTTGGGGTTGTTTGTGCCCAAAGACTCCAAGTTGGGAAGGGTCAGAGACTGGATTTGAACTTTGTTTTTATTGTTCTAAGCCTGAGGTTTTTGTTACTACATGCAGGATGCAGGATATAATACAGGGAGCTCTTGATGACACTGGTCCAAGCTAGAAGGAGGTGAGGAGACAAAGACCTAAATTTACTGAACACATGCTAATACCATGAACTCAACATACATTATTCTAGGTGTTCTTTACAGCAGATATTTTCCTTTAAAGCAGATATTTTCAAATTTACTTTATTGTTATCGTAGAGGTGATATACAAAAGGATTATAATTATGAGAGTGAGGTAATGAGTTCATTTCCTTTCCTTTCATACAGTGTCTTCTCTTCCTTCATTCTCCACCTACAAGTTGTATAGTTCACTTTTATCTATAGAAAGTGACCTCCACTGCTCTACTTTTCCACCTTTTTTCCCCTCGAGTTCTGTGCCCTGTCCCCTGCTTTCCCAAAGATGTACTCTTGAATACACCATATATAAGGTAAAGAAGACAGAATCATCAAAAACTAACTAAAAAGAAAGAAGGAAGAAAGGGAGGGAGGGAGGGAAGGAAGGAAGGAGGGAGAGAGGGAGGGAAGGAGGGAAGGAGGGAGGGAGAAGTCTCTTAATTCCATATCTTGGAGTGTACTTCACTGTGATGTCATTTATTTCTCCCATGCTGCATATAAGAACATTGATGAATTAAACTCAGGATGTAAACCAAAGCCTTTCAGCTTCACTGCTTACACCATTTCCTTGACACACTTCTCCAGGGAGATCTTCTAGTATGTGTTCTCAAGCTGGCTTCCCAGGCATTGTTACACTTGTCCTGTGCACCTGCAGGGAGATGGAGACCACTTTCCTGCCTGCTTCTCTCCCTCTGTCTTCCCTTGAGTACTAACCCCCCACCATCACCCTGCTGTGTGCCCTGTGCAGGTGAGCATCTCCACAGTGGGCTACGGAGACATGTACCCAGAGACCCACCTGGGCAGGCTTTTTGCCTTCTTCTGCATTGCTTTTGGGATCATTCTCAATGGCATGCCCATTTCCATCCTCTACAACAAGTTCTCCGATTACTACAGCAAGCTCAAAGCTTACGAATACACCGCCATACGGAGAGAGAGGGGAAAGGTGAACTTCACACAGAGAGCCAGAAAGAAAATGGCCGAGTGTCTGGCTCGAAGCAACACACCGTCGACCACAAGGAGTTGATGTGCACAGAGCATGTATATGCTGATGGATCCCACAGACTTCAAGGCTTCCTTGCTCCCTTAAAAAAAAATGTTATTATCACCAGAATCAATGTCTCCCATTACTACTTGCTATCCAGAAGGCAGAGACCAGGAGCTTGCAGCCTGTGACCTCCATGGCAACCAATGAAAAGCTGGATGGGATGGGATGAATTATCAGCCTAGCTAGGTGGGAAATATAAACAAGAATATTGTGGTCCGGACCAGCCTGATCATAAAGATGAATCCTTATCTCCAAACATAATGAAAGGCTAAAGAGCTGGGAGAATAGTTTAAATGATAGAGTACCTATCTAGCAAGTGTAAGTTCCTGATTTCCAACCCCAAAGCTACGAGGAAAAACACATCGTTACCACAACTAGCAGCAAAAGGATGGTGAAGCTGCAATACACAAAGGGGGCACAGTTCCCAAGTTCTCCCTTTAGAAATGTGCAGTCTGGGCCCAAATCAGAACACCTCGTGTTACTCATTAACAGGTTTGCACCTGATGTCCCAAAAATGCCTTCACTGGGCCATCTTGGATTTCTCATATAGCTTCTTGTGGTAGCTGGCGCAGTACACACTTCTGGACTGGAATTAACATGAGAATTCCCTTAATTTGAAAAAGAAATGAATCTGAATTGTCCAGAGAGAAAGAGTGCTACTTAAGCCAGGAGCTTGTATGAACTCTGGAACTGGGCAAACTTCTCACTCAGAATCCAAGGTGCATTGATTATATGGGCTGAGGCTAGTTACTAGGACCTTGTGAGTCTCAGTTTCTTCCATTTTAAAATGCAGGTTAAGCCAAGTGTGGTGGCTCACACCTGTAATCCTAGCTACTCAGGAGGCTGAGATCTGAGGATCAAGGTTCAAACCCAGCCTGGACACAAGAGGACCTGAGACTGTCATCCCCAATTAACCTCTAGAAAAACGGAAGTGGGGCTTGGCCCAAGGGTAGGGTGGTAGCTTGAGCTGAAGAGCTCAGGGACAGTGCCCAGGCCAAGTTCAAGCCCCATGACCCCCCCCCCCAAAAAAAAAGAATAAATAAAATTAAATAAAGTGCAGGTTATAATACCTACCAATTATATGAATATGTGCACCAGACACAATATTGAACTTGTAAATGTTCAATAAATAGTTGTTAAAATTATTTGGCTGTTATTTAACAGATTTTTTTTTTTCTGGACCAGCAATTTAGTTCCCCAAGGGACTTTTGGCAATGACTTTCTGATTGTCACTACCATGAGAAAGAATGGGAGAAATAGGGTCTTGAAATCTGGTAGTAGAGGCCTTAAATATTGCTGTACAGAACAGCCCCCAAACAGCAAAATCTCTGACTCAAACTGTGAGTAATATCCAAATTGAAGAACTTTGGTCTATACATAGCATAGGACCCCTAGCTTGACTTATAGAATGGGCCCTGAGTGTGGAATTCACCCTGTCGCTCTCCTTTCTACCAAGAGGTGGAAATATTCAAACTTGCCTTTTGAACAATTGTTCTGAGCTTTTGAATGAAAGCCCTCACTGGGCTGTGGGCTGGGAAGCTGATGTCCCCAGGAAATGAATCGTATCTCTTCCCCATCCTTTCCTCTCCATTCCAACCTCCCTCAGGAGGGCTATTGGAAATTGACATTCTGAAATGAAAGGCTCCATTCAAACTGAGTACACAGGATTTGCCCCTGGTGGAGCTTGCCATACTGACTCTCAAATTTATCTTATGGTGTGACAGGACCCTTACTTGTGTCATAAACAGGAGTAATCATTGAAGCCAGGTGCCAGTGGCTCACACCTGCAATCCTAACTACTCCAGAGGCTGAAACTTGAGAATCTTAGTTTGAAGCCATCTCCAGTTAATCACCAAATACGAGCTAGAAGTGGAGATGTGGCTCAAGTGGTGGAGGCACCACTTATGGCTTTTTTTGTATATGTGGTACTAGGCATCAAACCCAGGGCTTTGTGTATGCTAGTCTAGCACTCTGTCCCTAAGCCACACTCCCGCCCCCAGATCTAAGCCTCTTGAATAGTAGTTTTGTGATTTGTTGTTTGTTTATTTGTTTGTTTCTTCTGCTGTCCCTTAGCTTTTTTCCCCTTATTTAACTCTGCCCCTCCCATGCAGAGATAAAGTGATAAAACCAGGCTCCATCTGGGTCAAGGTCTCCCTCCCTGCTACAGCTGCAAAGTTGCTAAATAAAATCAAGGAGGCCAAGTTATCTTAGCTGCTTTATGCTGCTATGCCAGAATGCTGCAAACTGGGTAGTGTATAAAGAAACATACTTCCCCCATAGTTTGGGAAGTTGGAATTTTGAGATCACAACGCCAGCATGTTGGATGAAAGCCATTCTCTGTTGCCAAAGAGAGCCCTATGGCAATATCCTCCAGAGGAAAAGTCAAGCTGGTGCAGGGCCAAGCTCACTGAACACTGCTGGAGCCTCCTTGAGAAGGCTTGACTCCATTCACAAGGGAGAAGACTCAAGGCCTAATTGTCTCGTAAATATCCCACATTGCAATTTGTGAGTGTGGGAGAGAACATGTTCAAATCATACCAACAGGAAATATTGACTTTCAAATGAACAATAACTTCTAGTGTATAAAAAAATTGTGGCCTATCTAAAATTCAAATTTATCCAGTCCTATATCTTCCTCTTGCTAAATATGGTAATCTCATGCAATTGCTTCTTAAAGGCACAGTTGGCTTGGATGGATGAAAATTATCCCCATGGGGGAAAACAAGATGAGGGGTGAGGGTGGGAGGGAGGGAAATGGGGATCAAGACATGAGAAAGGGTATCAATGTATATGAATTAATGCACCTTCTATCTGGCGAATATAATGTAACCCTTCTATTAATTACAATAAAATATATGAAAAACAAAAGAAAATTATCCCCATGTTCTAAATCCCCACCCATCCCCAACAACAGACCCTTCAACCATGGTAAAACTGTTTTCTCTTGCCAAATAAAAGAAGTCAGGTGGGTGCCTATTATCCTAGCTACTCAGAAGGCTGAGATGTGAGGAATATGGTTCAAAGCCAGTCTGGGCAGGAAAGTCTAGGAGATACTCTTATCTCCAATTAACCACTAGGAAACCAGAAGTGGCGCTGTGGTTCAAAATGGTAGAGTGCTAGTCTTGAGAAAAAGAGCTCAGGGACAGTGCCCAGTCCTGAGTTCAAGCCCCATGACTACCACCACCACCAACAACAACAACAAAAAAAAGGAAGAATTCCCAAGCCAGTAGAGTCATGCAGAGTTGCACAATGTCAGAGGTCCAGCATTCAGGTCATAGAGCCAGTGATCTCTCGAACATAGCAGCCACTCCTCCTACCCAGCTGTAGCCTTTCGGTTCCTTCTGACACCTCCGATCTAATGATGAAGTGTAACTTCTGGGCTTGCACAGGGAACGGGAGGAGCTAGTGTTCATCATTCTTCCCAGGGCTCAACGCCTGGAAAGAATGAGCCAAACTGTCTCTCTCAAAAGGAGAGATGTGAATGGAGATGATGAAGATTATAGACAGGGCTCCATGAGGTCTTGATAGGAGAGATAGAATCTTCCAGGTTCCTGGAGTGGGATCTAGTAAAATGGCATTAGATCTCTTCCTTCCAATCTCCCTGGCTACATCTGCTCAGACAGCTGTGCAGCATCTCCCTGGCCTGTACAGCTGGCAGATGGAATGCAGTTAAACCACAAAGAGCACTTCCTGGGCCTCACTGTGTGCCAGAACTAACATTATTTCATTGAATCTTTCATTTGTCTCTGGTTTCCAAGTGGTCACTTATAGAAGTTGAGCCACATTGAACTTGGTCTGGATTTTAAATCTGGCTCTGCCACTTTCTGTGACAGTGAACTCAGTGAACCAATTGCTATTTCCCCCCAAAGAAGCCGAATCTTGGAAATCATTTTATAGTAACCTGGTAGTTATGCAGGCACAATGTCTCTGAGCCTGTTTCTGCATTGTTAACAGGGAAATGATAATAATGGAATTATTATTATAATTCCTCCAAATAGCAATAGTAATTAAATGACAGGTTGTATCTGTTCAAAACTTTTAGCATAGTGTCTGGCATATGTAAAATACTAAATAGATTTCTGTAGTGTCCCAAATATCCTTTGATATTGATTAGCCACCAGTCTAGGCGGCCATTGCACACTAGAAGTGCAAAGAGAAAGACTCAGTAGCATATTTTTACATATGTAACTCCAGTGAGTTTCATTTTCAATTTAAATGGGCACATGTCGCTAGAGGAACTCTGTCAGGCAATGTAGATGAGACATTCATTTGTCTTCATAGAAGTAGCTGTTTCTAGGGCCAGAGGTGTGTCTTTGGGAGAGAGAGAGTGGTAGTAGAAGCAAAAAGGTAAGAAATGAGGAGATAGCCTCCTCCCTCTTCTCTTCTACTTCTCTTCCTCCTCCTCCTCTTTCTTTTTCTTCTCCCTCTGCCTTCTCCTCTTCTTTCTCCTCCTCCTCCTCTTTTTCTCCTCCTCCTCCTCTTTTTCTTCTTCTTCCTCCTCCTCCTCCTCCTCTTCTTCTTCCCCTTCCTCCTCTTATTCCATCCCTTCTTTCCTTCCTTCCTTCCTTCCTTCCCACCCCACTATGCAGGCTGGCTTCAACCTAGAGATGCTCTTGCTTCTGCCTCCATTGTGTGAAACTATAGGTATAAACCTCTATACCTAGCTCACACATCTTAACCTTAAACCTTAAATCTCTTAAGCCTCTAATCCAAGTTAGGTAAAAATATTATATACTGATCTTGTCTAACTTTAAGGGTAAAAAGTAATGTATTCAAAGAAATCTTTCCATAATTAGATTATCTAGACAAAAACAAGAAGGAACATGTTTCCAAAGATACACGGTCGAGAAAAGTAGGGCTTAAATTCTACAGGGCTTCAAATTCCCACATCCTGGTCTGGACTCATGCCCCCCCCCCCCAAAAAATGAACAAGGTCCCATTGTTCTAGTGTTTCTTTCTCTCTGTTCTCCAGTGTGACATTTCCTGAAATGAATGTGAATCCTGCTTGTTGTTTTTTAGGTCTATTCTTGTGTGCTGAGCCTTCTCGAGCTGTCCCGTGGAGCCATTTTCACCTTGTCCTGCTTGGCTGTGTGGTCCAAGGGACCTGTCCCCACTCTGTCCCCATCTGGAGGGATCTGTCCCCACTTTGTCCCCATCAGGAACCAAGCTTCTTGAAAGAGATCAAAGACAAGAGGAGGGAATATACTGTGTGTTCTCTCCTCACTGTCTCTCTAGCCAATGGTTTTCTGGGAAGCAAGTGAGTTTCTCGAGCTCTGGCTCCAATGAGCATCCCTCTTGCTTGAGGACAGAACTCACAGGCCCCTCCTGCCAGCTCCCTTTCCCAGCCTTTCCCTCCTGCCAGCTCTCATACTTTGGAAGTGAATATACTCACTACTGTTGCTCATCCCTGAATGCTCAGCCCTGAATCACTCCGTTCCTCTCCACTCTGACCACACTTCCCGAAGTACAATCTTTGCTCAATATCTTCCATCACATCTTCTAGAGTGTGTGTCATATTTTTCCTTCCAGGACTTCAGATAATACAACTTGTAAATTCTAAGAAAATAAATATTGTATATATTCCCCTCCGAATGCCACCAAAAAGGGGGCATATGGTTATCTGACAATATACAACCCATCCTACCAACCCATGCCAAGAAACACAGTTCTCAAGTTTAGAGATCAAGAGGCACATTCACTTCACAGATGATCTGGTAGGGCAGTGACGATTCACACCTGGAGTGCTAATACGTGATTTATCCTTCCTGCCAAAGGCTTCCAGCTCTGCCCTCCACAGAAACTGTTTTCAATTATTCAGTCGTACTCAAGCTCATCTCACACATACAAATGGATTGTCATGAATATATATATATGATATAGATATATATATGATGGCATCATGTGTATAAAATCAGTTGGAATATATGGGACTAGGAGAAGAAGATTTGACCCTCCCAGAAGACATCAAGAAATCATATTGGCCCAATGCCAATGGCTCAGGCCTTTAATACTAGCTAATCAGGAAGCTGATAACTGAGAATTGTGGTTCAAAGCCAGCCCCGGCAGGTAAGTCCATGAGACTCTTACTTCCAATTAACCACTAGAAAACTGGAAGTGGTGCTATGACTCTAGTGTTAGAGTGCTAGCCTTTAGCAAAAGAGATCAGGGACAATCCAAAAGCCCTGAGTTTAAACCCATAACTGACAGAAGAGGAAGAGGAGGAGGAGGAAGAGGAGAAGGAGGGGGACAAAGATAGAGAAAGAAAAAGTGAGAGAGAAAGAAAGGAAAGAAGGAAGGGAGGGAGGGAGGGGAGGGGAGAGGAGAGGAGAGGAGAGAAGAGAAGAGATAAATCATCTTGGCTAGGTTCCTACCTTCATTCAAGTAATGTACAGTAAACTTCTTTTGAAGGTGATGTAACTGAACGAGAAGAAAACTGCTTTGAGATATACCTGTTCCCCATGCTCTTGCCTAGGCCTGTAGCACAGACTTTATTAATCAATCACATTTTTCTTTCTAATGGGAAAGGCTTCTCTTGGCATAGCTGTCCAGAATCCAAAACAAATGTCAGAGTTGACACCCAAGATCTATTTGCCATCCTGTTATGTGTGCTCAGAGTTTAAAATTTAGGAAAAAGTGCTAGAAATCAGTTTCTGTTGTCTCCTAGTGTGTCTTATTCTTTTGGAAAAAACTTCCTTATAAATTAAAAAATAAAATAAAAACTATGTAAATTATGCTTATCCTGCCCTTACTACCTTGGAAATTTACATTTGTGAAACTCAATTTCTACATTCTAATATGAAGGTAGCACTGGCCAACTGACTTATATAAATGCAATTTTCTATCCTAGAATCCAAGCCTGAGCTAGGTGTGGTGGCTCACGCCAGTAATCCCAACACAGGAAACTGAGGCAGGAGAATAACATGTTAGAGATGAGCCTTGACTGCATAGGGAGAAATTGTCCTAAAACAAACAGACTACTCAGTGAGTAGAGATCTAGTTCATAATTGCTTTTACTAATTTTAATCAATAGAGTGCTAATGCTATCCACCATCAAGAATTCACGTTTTGGTAATGGTTGATAACTTGGATCCACCGTCACTAAGCCATTCACAAATTCTGTCATTCTCCTAGTATATGTGTATGGCAGACGGCATTTCTCCCATCAGACCTAGGTTCTATGTGGTCACGGGCCTCGCTCTGGCCAAGCAAAGGTAAACAAGAGAGATCTGAATTCCTTCTCAGTAGAAGCATGTAATGCTTGCTCCTCTCCTCCATCTCCTCATAGAGGTTTTGTTATTGTGCACATAGCTGCCACAATGGAATATCTGTCATGCAAAGACTCCAGGTAGTAGAGGTAAGCAGAACCCCTTTGGGTTATATAGAATTAGGCACGGGGATTTGGATGTGCATTGCCTTCTGCAGTCAGATGTTCCTTGATCATGTGAATGCATCTCCCTTCTGCGTCTTGGTATTTAGGTGCATCTCTAATATCATTTCCTCTGTACTCAAGGGAAACTGAAATATCTCTATCTCACCAGAGAGAAAGGGCCTAAAATATCGGTCATGTATCTTCAATGATCATATTCCTGAAGTAATTGACTTAATCTCCCACAGAATGTTGGGTAATATTGCTGCTTAAAATGTCATCAAATGGAAGTGGCTCTGTGGCTCCAAGTGGTAGAGCACTAACCTTGAGCTGAAGAGCTCAGGGACAGGGCCCAAAGCCCAGAGTTCAAGCCCCACAAACCACAAAAAATAAATAAAAAAGAAATGTCATCAAATGTCCATTGTTAAATCAAGTATTTATACATGATACAAGGTAATATATACAATTAGCTGTAGGCCTGGGACACAGGTACACTACCATCACTACCAGACAATTTCACATAACAACCCAGTGAACAGAGGCCATTAATAGCTCCATTTGACAGAAAAGGAAACCAAGGTACAAAGTAGTCCTGCCATATACTTAAGATTTTAGAGGCAAGCCTGGCACTGGTGGCTCACACCTGTAATCTTAGCTACTCAAGAGGATGAGATCTAAGGATCATGGTTCAAAGCTAGCCCAGGCAGGAAAGCCAAGGAAACTCTTATTGCCAATAAATTTCTCAGAAAAAGCCAGAAGTGGTGCTATAGCTCAAGTGGTACAACGCTAGCCTTGAGTACAAGGAGACCCAGACACGGTGCCCAGACCTTGAGGTCAAGCCTCAGGACCAGAAAAAAATACAAAGAAAAAAGAAATATTTCATAGCAAGAAAATAATAGCCCTAAGTATATATGTCTGCAGCCAAAGTCTTTGTCCTTCACACACAGACTTTCTAATTTTAAAAAAGAACTGCCACCATCTAAACAGCACACTTTCTGGGCAGCTCTGCATCCTTCTGGTCAGGTAGAATGCCACATCACCAGAACGATTGCTCATCTTTCACCTACTGCAGCTGTGTTACACTAATTTATTGAGATAAGAGAGAACTCGGACTCCCCCAGGCCAGTGTGTCCATGGAAATTAAAATTTGGCACTCAGGAAAGAGGACTATGTTTTTCTATCAGCTCCAAGATTTAGTGCCAAGAGGGGCTTCTCCTTCTCCCCTTCATTTTCTTCCAAATCTCTAGGCTCACCTGTCATTTATTTCTATTTGGTAAATCACCCGAGACAAGGGGCCAGTGACAAGAGTGTCCTGCCCTGTTCATCCGCTTACAGCTGCAGAGTGCAGACAGGCAGGGAGAGGGGGACTCAGACCCAGACAGCTTCCTCCGACCCATACACCACAGCTTTCTCCCGGCCATTTATTTCATTAAAACACAGGATGCTCCAGGGAACTCCAAGAAAAGGGACAATTTCATTATCCTTGTGCCTTGGAAATTAAACATTCTTTCCAAATAAAATATAATAATTTGCTTTGTTCTTTGAGAAGGCTAACGGGAGGAGAAAAGAGGTCAAGGGAGTGAAAGACAGGAAATGAGAGATGTTGGGGGGGGTGGAGTGGTGGTAAGGGAATAAAGACATGGAAGAGGGGAAAAGAGAAGTTAAGATGGAAAAGAAAGAATAATGGACAAGGACAAAGGAGCCAAGAATGTCTTTCTTTTAATCAGCAATTCCTCTGGATTAAAAAAAAATTGTTTCAGATTAGTGCTATATTGACAACTGTCAACACATTGCAAAAGGTATTTTATAAAGTCATTTCCTGTCTCACACATGAGTTCCCTAGGTTTCCCTTAAGAGCCAGAGGATAGCAAACAATGAATTTACCAAAGGAAAACCTTGGTTTCTTTCCAGAAATGAAATGCCAAGGTTTAAGGGTACATGAGTACAGATGCAAATTTCAAGATGGATGGAGACCTGACATACTGCCTCTTAGAGTGAGGAAAGTTGAAGTGCTCTCCACAGCAGGTGGAAATAAAACTCTATTGGAAAAGGCCACTGAGCTGCTTCCATGAAGAAGCCAGGCTCTTTCTGGGCACCTAGCAGGTAGTATTTATATCAAACATGGAATGACATGAAGCAAATCACTTCCCCATCCACAAAAATAGGAATAAACTATTTTCTCCAAGCATGGTGTCAGGCAAAGGTCAGGGGAGAAAAAATGTTTTGCAGACTACAGACACTAAACTAATGTTAAATCCTATGATGAAAATAAAGCAAGAGAGCCAGGCTGGCTGAACAGGAGGAACAAAAGCTGGGTTTTTCTTTCTGTTGCCATGTGTATCTCCAGGAAGATGATGAAAAAGACACAAATGAAAGGATGGCAGCAGAGCTAATCTGATACCTGAGACAAGGGGCCAGATTGTCCAGATGCCACTTTTTTTCCCATCAATGGCCCAGTGATACCCTACTCCACCCCAGGGCTCAACCAGTGGAGACCAGAGGCCACTCCACCATCCTGCTGGTAAGACATACATTACAGAATGGGGCACTGGTGCTCCAGGTCAAGAGGATCTGACAACCTCCTTCTCCTAGGATCTGAGGACACAGACCCAGCCTAGAGGTATAGGGCAGATCACAAACTGGAAACAGAGAAAACACAAGTATGCTTTTACTCCTGGGCCTGGAGCCTGGGTACTGAGATCAATCTTCTCAAGCTAATATTTATGAGGTGAAACCACATGCATCTGAAAAGAGCTGTGCTTCTCTTGCCTTTTAAGTAAAAACTACAGCTTGAGGTCTATACTAGGCTGAAGTGTACCTCTCTAAGAGATATTGCTGGCACCACTGGCTCACACCTATAATCCTAGCTACTCAAGGCTGAAATCTGAGGATCACCATTCAAAGCCAAACCCGGCAGGAAAGTCTAGGAGACTCTTATCCCCAACTAAGTACTAAAAATGCTGGAAGGGGAGCTGTGGTTCAAGTTTTAGAACACTAGCCTTGAGCAATAAAGCTCAGGGACAGTGCCTAGGCCCTGAGTTCAGCCTCAGAACCAGCACCAGTTTTTCTTTATGTTTATTAGCATATATTAATTATAAAAAGTAAAGAGGTTCATTATGATTGCTTACAAACCGGTAGACAACAAGCTTTTAGCATATTTGCCTCACTATTACTTTTTCTTATCCTTTCTCCTACACCATTCTCACCTTTATAGTTTTCTTCCAAATTTTTAGTGGTTTTCATTATGATCCTTTTATAGGTTCATGCAGTATACTTTGACTATGTTTTCCTTTCTTTTCTCCTTCCTATTTTCCACTGGTTTGACTCCTAAAATATTATCCCTCCTGGGTGTGTGCTGTTTTTCTTGTAGCTGTAGATTCCTCATGTAAGAGAAAGCACGTAATTGCTAGGAATATGGCTTAGCGGTAGAGTGCTTGCCTGGCATGTCTGTAGCCCTGGATTCAATTCCTCAGTATCACATAAACAGAAAAAGCCAGAAGTGGTACTGTGGCTCAAGTGGGAGAGTGCTAGCCTTGAGCGAAAGCAGCACAGGGACAGTGCTTAGGCTCAAGTTCAAACCCCAGGACTGGCAAAAAGGAGAGGGAGAGAGAGAGAGAGAGAGAGAGAGAGAGAGAGAGAGAGAGAGAGAGAGAGAGAGAGAGAGAGAGAGAGAGAGAGAGAGAGAGAGAGAGAGGGAGAGGGGGGGGTAGAGAGAGAGCACGAGCACATAATCTTATTTTCTCTTTTGAGTCTAGATTATTTCATGTAAAACAATGCTCTCCAGTTTATCCATTTTCTTGTGAACAACATGATTTCATTCTTCTTTGTGGCCATTTGTGTGTGTGTGTGTGTGTGTGTGTGTGTGTGTGTGTGTGTGTATTCATTTGTTGATAGGCACCTAGTGTAGTTCAACAATTTGGCTAGTGCTGCTATAAACACAAGCATGCAAGCCCACTGCATGTCAATTTATACTTCAAAATGAAGTTATTAGGGTTGGTTAGCCCTAATCAACATGGCTGTCTCCTATAAGAACAAGAAAGCAGACACAGAGAAAGTCAGAGATTCCTGCTGAAAATGCCATACGAATAGATTAGGTGACACATCAATGATCCAAGGAACAGCAGTGATTGACAACCCACTACCAGAAGCTAAATGGAATCCTGGAACGCATCCTCCCTTTGCTGTCTCTGAAGGATTGCCTGCTGACACACTGATGTCAGAGTTCAGGTTCAGAATGGGAGAGTACATTTCTGTGGCTGGGGCCATGCAGTTCATTGTACTTGTTACAGAATCCCTAACCATACAAGACCAGAGAATCTCATCAGCACAAAATCATGGGATTTGGCAACTGATGTGAACTTCAGCACTGTCACTTTCTAGCAGTAGAATTCTGGGCCACTCATTTGTCCTATTTGGGATTTAAGGCCTCCTTTTCCGTTAAAATGGAAAATTACACTGGGTGCTAGTGTAATTCTAGATCTGAGGATCACAATTGGAAGCCAAGCCTGGCAGGAAAATTGGCTAGACTCTTACCTGCAATTAACTGCCAAAAAGCCTGGAAGTGGAGCTGTGGCTCAAGTGGTAGAGCAGTCTTGAGCAAAAATGAAGCTCAGAGATAGTGCCCAGTCCCTGAGTTCAAGCCCCAGGAATAGCAAGAAATAAAAAATATAGCCAGCTCAGGCAAGGAAGTCCTTGGGTCCTTGGGACTCATCTCGATTTAGACACCAAAAAAGCCAGAAATGGGTCAGTGAGTCAAGTAGTAAAACACTTGAGCAAAGAAGTTAAAGGACAGTACCCAGACCCTGAGTTCAAGCCCTAGGACTGGCACACACACACACACACACACACACACACACACACACACAGAGTCATCTTACCCCTATGAGGTCCTATTCCTGCTCTACTATTCACTAGAAGAAGAACTGAAGATAATTTCTTGTGTGTTATGTGCCATAAATTCCTTTAATTCCAATAGTCTGTAACTTTCCCAGTGGTCAAATCACATCTTCCTAACTTGCCTATGGAATATTCTTTTGTGAGGAGTGCAGAGAAGTTTCAAAGAAACCTGTGTCCTCACAACCTGAATACAGAATTGTGTTGCCTTCGGTGCAAATTACATTGTCTGGGAGCTTTAAAAAAAGTACTACTGTGAGGGGCCCTATTCTCAGAGATTCTGACCCCAGGAACTCTAGAAAAAAGACAGAGGAGGAACAAGCCTATTCCATGAGGGACCATGGGAAGCGATGAATCCTCTAAAGAGTAGGAAAGGACAGGACTGGTAGCAGCAGCTGGATCAAAGTAAACCATAGCATGAGACATCCCTACAAGCCTAAATCTCACCTCTAAGGGTTTGCTTGCTACAGTGTTTTAGGTGCATGCTACTGACACGTTAGTAGATACATTCCTACAAGACTCTGTGTTCCAGACAGATACATCTTTAGGTTACACTTGCTTGGCTGCAAAGCTCAAGGATAGGCTCTTCATTGCCAAGAGAAATGGATGGAAGGTTCCTTTCCTCTGAATGTGCCATAGATAGATAGATAGATAGATAGATAGATAGATAGATAGATAGATAGATAGATATGTATAAATATAGTGTGTGTGAGAGAATGCGTACATATTATATCATGCATGAATATATCTTATACATACATATGCATATTCTTTTTTTTTTGCCAGTCCTGGGCTTGAGCTCAGGGCCTGAGCACTTTCCTGGACTTTCTCAAGGCCAGAGCTCTACCACTTGAGCCGCAGCACCACTTCCAGCTTTTATTTTCTACGTATACGGTACCAAGGAATGGAACCCAGGTCTCGGTGCATGCTAGGCAAGCATTCTACTACTAGACCAAACTCCGGACCCAATATGCATATTCTTTGTAAAGTGACATTTTTCTTATTTAATATAATAGGAAAATACACAGTGATTATTACATTGTCTACCAAGAATCATTGCACAAAATTTCCCCTTAATAATGTTATTTTATTTCCAAGTTTTGTTCCTTTGTGTGTTTGAGTCTGGGTCTCACTATCTACCCCACACTGCCTATCGCTTGTGATCTTCCCAAACCCAGACTCCCAAGGAATGCTGGGATTGCAGTCATGTGCCACCACACCCAGCTTCCCCACAGACTTTACATTCATACACTTAAAACATGCCACGCCAGGCATTGGTGGCTCACCAATGTAATTCTATCTACTCAGGTGGCTGAGATCTGAGGATCACAGTTCAAAGCCAATCTGGGCAGGAAAGTCTATAAGACACAACCCCAATTAACCACCAAAAAGGGAGAAGTAGTGCAGTGTCCTAACCTTGAGCAAACCAGCTAAGGAACAGCATCCTGAGTTCACACCCTAGTACAGCCACAAATAACCCAAACTAGTTATTGTCTCTAGCATCTTCTGGGGGAAAGGTCTTGCTCCCACAAACTCACACGCAGATGAGTGTACCATGTTGATGTTTGGCAGGGCACCACTAGCTGTTGAAGGTCATGTACCTTGATGTGAGTTTGCTTTTGACTTCAGGCCTCTTGAAACAGCATGCAGATCATAAACCAGCTTCTGGTGTGATTTTTTTTCCTACAGGGAGAGGATGCATGCACCTGTTAACAGATGCTAGCCATGTAAGGGCAGAGACCCCATTTGTCTCGTTCACTTCTGTATTTGCAACATCTGATACAGAGCAGCCACTTGATGAAAATCCCCACTAAGGACTGACCCGGGTTTCCATCTGCTTGAGAGCTGCACATGCATGACATGAATCAGTAAACTGCCATGGTTTATGCATGAGCTTGATTAATTCGCACTTGCTTTGTGTCTCTGTCATGTGAGTGCCCTTCCTGTCTCTCTGTGTTCCCCCTCCTCTCTCTCTCTCTCCTCTCTCTTTCTCCCTACCCCCACAAGACCCAATTATGACTCCGTTTACAATGAAGTTGTCAGTCTGGAACTTGAACTCAGGGCCTGAGCACTGTCTCTGGGCTTTCTCAAGGCTAGCGCTCTACCTCTTGAGCCATGGTACCACTGTCTGTATGTGGTACTGAGGAATCAAACCCAGAGCTTTGTGCATGCTAGGCAAGCACTCTACCACTAAACTACACTTTCGGCCTTCTTTTATAGTATATTTTTTAAGAGACTAAGAGTATGCCAAGACCAAGTTAGGAAGGGGATAAAATCTGAGTTGTAGGGGTGAAACTGGTGTTGTCTCCTGGGGAGGTAATAATCCCCAAATCTGGGAGAAGAGGAAAAACGCCTCGGTCCCGAATAGAAGACACCTGGGGTGTGTGTGTGTGTGTGTGTGTGTGTGTGTGTGTGTGTGTGTGTGTGTATTGTGTGGTATGTACTCCTAAGCACAGTCCCCTTAATAAAACAAACAAACAAACAAACAAAAAAACAGGATTAAAGGTCAGAGTGACACAACCCCTGGCAGGGTCTCCCTACACACTCTAGGGACTGCTGTCTGTTACATGCCCAGGACTGGGCTTGACAGCACCATCTGCAATGATGGAAGCTGCCACATTGCTAGTACCATTTTCCATCATTCATCTGGTACCATGTTCATTAAAGATTCCTCAGTGGAAGGGTCTGGAACTCATAGAGCATTCACAAGGACTGGTGCTAGACATTTTGGTCAAGAGCTTTTTTTGATGCTCAAGTAGGTACAGGTGTATTAATGAAAATCAAAGTGAAGGCACACATGTGAACTCTGCACAGGAAGAGTTGATGGGTGACAAGTCCTCAAACTTTCATTATGTTTTCTGGGCATGGGGAATGTCAGTCAAGGAAAATGGAATTAATGTGTCATTAACTTTCAGAAACTTAGTTATGCACCATCAACTCCTCCTATATGTAGGAAAGGAGAGCTCTTGGCCTTAAACTAGGGCTATCATTTTTCACAGATCAGGGGGTGGGGATGGGGACTTTGGGTTAAAAAGACCCAACTCTACAGTTCAGGGTGTGATCCTTCTCCTCCTCCTCCTCCTCCTCTTCGTCCTCCTCTTTGTCCCCCTCCTCCTGGGTTTCACACATATAAATAAATACATATAAATTATGATTTCCTGAAAGTCATGTATCTCTCGTAATTCACATTTCATGAGTGACTTTTAAATTACTTTGTTTTTCACTTATAAATCCATTGTAAAACCCCTATTCCTGAAAGTTGACTTCAAATTAGGGAGGAATTACAGTGTAGACCAAGCCTTCCTTGAGACCTGATCCTAAACAAACCTTCTAGACAAACTACTGAGAAAGGCAGTGATTAATTTTATCAATTATAAATTACCAACATTAAATTGCCAACAAAAAGCCAAGTCAATATTCTATCTCTTCTCTTTCCCCTTTCCTTAGAAGCAAGGAATGCAGAGAGGTTTTAAAGTGATTGGGAAGCAGTTAATTACCATGTTTATCAGTAGACCTTGCTTCATTAAGGCTTGTCTAAAAAGAAAAAAAACCAATTCCTCTAGACCTAAAGTTCCTTTGTTCTGTGTCTAGCTGAATATTTTCACTAGTGAAGTTGTCAATTAAAAATCAAATGAAATCTGGCATGGTAGTCCAGTCCCGGGTACTCAGGAGACAGAGCTATGAGGATTGAGAGTTGGAGGCAAGATCCTATCTTAAAAGCAAAACACAAAAACAAAAGGGTTTGGAGTGTGTCTAAGAGAACACTCAGCCAGCATGTACAAGGCCCTAGGTTCAGTCTAGAGTATAGGAAGGAAGGAAGGAAGGAAGGAAGGAAGGAAGGAAGGAAGGAAGGAAGGAAGGAAGGAAGGAAGGAATGGAGGGAGGGAGGAAGGAAAGCAAACAATGATAAGCGAATATGAAAGGGTTGTATCTGGGGCTGGGAGTTTAACCTAGTGGTAGAATGCTTGCCTAGCATGCATGAAGACCTGGATTCGATTCCTCGGTGCCACATGCATAGAAAAAAAAAAAAAGCTGGAAGTGGTACTGAGGCTGAAGTGATAGAGCTCTAGCCTTGAGAAAGTCCAAGGACAGGACTCAGGCCCTGAGCTCAAGCCCAGGACTGGCAAAAAACCAAACAAACAAGAAAGGGGCGTGTCTTTTTTAATCAAGCATAATATAATTATGATTATATCTTTATGTCGAATTGTTTGTGTCTTTATGCATGCCTGTGTCTAGGTGCATGCATATATATGTGTGGTATGTATGTATGTGTGTGGAAAAAAGGAAGGAAAAGATCAATGGATTCAGCAAATCAATTTGGCTTCTTTCTGTTTTCCCTGTGATGTTGAATTAGTAAAGTAAATTATTTTATCATGAGTGGATAACAAATCTGTCCATTTTATCTCCCACATTTTTAAAGAAGTCTTCAGATGTTCTTAATAGAATCTCCCCTGTATGTATTTCTCAAACATCTGTATGTACAGCATCTTATTGCATTTGGAGCATAGCTCTGAGATATAGTCATGGAATATATTTCTACCTAGCAGATGGTAAAAAGAAGACTAGAGAGTTAGAGTGGCTTTTTCAAGATCACAGACTCAGCAAGTAGCCAAGGTGGGACTAGAATCCATGAAAAGTAGCTCCCTTTGAATGATGTCACCATATAGCTTCCTGATTTGACAAGTGAGAGACTTGGTTGCCTTGACTACATTTTCATATCCTTTTCCTCTAAATAAACTGAAATAAAGAGACTTTGGGTGTGAAGCACCATCGGTGTAGGTGCTACTCAAGAACAGGAGTCGGCTAAGCAAAATTATGACAAAGCTACAGAAGGCTAAATCCCAGCTAGGGATGGGACGCAATACTGGGGATGAGGAAGAATGCATTGACCAGTTCATGGCCCTAACCAGAGAAAGAGTTTCTTCAACTGAAAGATAGAAGAAAGAAGAGATAAAGAGGAGAAAAAGTGGAGATGATTCTTATAAGAATGCTAATGAGTTCAGCTATAGTGCTTCTGATCTCAGAGGCCTATATAGGGAAGCATAAATACTATGAATAATCATCATAAATATGAACATTGAATTTAAGGAAGAAACTACAGTTTTATCCAAGAGATTTGGTTGAGGATCTTACCTAAAATATTACCTCATTTAGAGGATAAATCCTTCAAGGGTAATAACTGAAAGGATGGTTATATGAAGTGTTAAAAGGCTATAGTCATAGTTGGAAGATCATAGGCTTGATCATGCTGGGTACAAATATCTGGGCCAAGCAAAAAGAAAAACAAATCTAAATTCTACCTGTGCAGGCATGCTTTTAAACAAGAAGGGTGGGCATGATAGCTCATAGATGTAATTCTAGCTGCTGGGGAGAGAGAGATTAGGAGGATTATGGTTCAAGGCAAGCTAAGATAAAAAGTCAGCAAGATCTCATCTCAATAAATACTCCAGGCTGGCACTGGTGGCTCTCATCTGTAATCCTAGCTACTCAAGAGGCTGAGAACTGATGGTTGAGGTTCAAAGCCAGCCTGGGCACAAAAGTCCAGGAGGCTCTTATCTCTAGTTAACCAGCAGAAAACCACAATGGTGCTGTGGTTCAAATGATAGAAGGCTAGCCTTGAGCTAAAGTGCTCAGAGACAGCACCCAGGCTTAGAGTTCAAACCTCAAGAATGACCCCAATAAATAAATAAATACTCCAGGTATAGTGGCACATGAATATTATCTTAGCTACACAAGAGAATATTAAGTGGGGGGTTGTAATCTGGGGCTAGCCCTAGCCAAAAATAAACAAGACCTGAAATAGTATTTTTTAAAAGGACTGTGAGGTATGGAAGACAAAAAAGGTGTGGTTCAAGTGGCAAACAATCTGCCTAGCAAGTTCAAGTACAAACCCCAGTACCTCCAAATTTTTCTAAAGCTCTAGAAAATACTATTCAAGAGAGAAATACATCTAAAATTGAAGAAAGATATGGAAAATAATTCATTTGTTTCTTTAAATACAGCAGATGCAGAACTGGAGACCCATATGAAATTACAAACTTGTTGGAAGAAAAATATCAGAGACACAAAATTGAAAATAACAAAGACTGAATTCCAGATCCAATTGTTTCTGATCTGTGCCATTTTACATTCACACACACACACACACACACACACACACACACACACACACACACACACTTGTGATGATGATGAAGATAGACAACCAGGTATGGTGGTAGTACATACATACAATTCTAGCACTTAGGAGCCTGAGTCAGGAAGATCACAAGTCCAAGCCTAAGAATAACCAGATGCTGGAACCCCAGAACCCACTATAGTGATTTTTTTATTGCTGCCCCAGAGTTCTAGGGTTTGTATTTCTCATCTTAAAATCTAATTGTGTATTGGGGATCTCTGTTGTACATAAAGAAGCTATTCCATTTCTATTTCTCTGAGTTTGAGTATGTTGCCATTTCCTGTTCAAATGGGATGGGAATAGGAAGTGGTGGAGATGTGATTATTCTGTATTCTCCTGGGATCAGTTCTTCATTTAGTTAGATTCACCATAGTTTACTTGACATTTTTGCAAAATCAAAGGCCAGAATGGGTTTTTTCTTTTTTCTTTCTCAAGTCTAAGGCAACCAGAAAACTTTGATGTAGAAGTCTAGCTGGTTACCTGTTTAAATTAAAGATCAAGATTTTAAGGGGAAAATGTAAGAATTTTACTAAGTTTAATTGAAATTTTAGTGCCCACTTTGAGGAAATTTTAACTTAGATAAAACTTAGAGGTACTCTTAAAAAGGGCTATAAAATTTCCTCAAAATAGTGACATATATTATTTGGCTGACATACAGAAGTTTCTAAAAGATACAATGATCCTATAATTCTCCCTAAAAAAAATCTTTACAATGCACTAATAAGAAATTAAAAGTCAAGCATCATTGATTCATGCCTACAATCCTAGCTACTCAGGAAGATGCAATTAAGAATCATGGTTCAAAGCTAGCCAGCGCAGGAAAGTCCATAAGATTCTTATGTCTAATTAGCCACCAAAAAGCTAGAAGTGGAGCCATTACTCAAGTGGTAGAGTGCTAGCTTTGAGCAAAAAAGTTAAGGACAGTGCCCAGGCCCTGAGTTCAAGTTAGTAAAGTGTTGGTAAAGTGCCAGAGAGTAGGTAGAGAAATTTGAATTTTTTTTTTTTGCCAGTCCTGGGCTTGAGCTCAGGGCCTGAACACTGTCCTTGGACTTTCTCAAGGCTAGAGCTCTACCACTTGAGCCTCAGCACCACTTCCAGCTTTTTTCTATGTATGTGGTACCGAGGAATCGAACCCAGGTCTTCATGCGTGCTAGGCAAGCACTTTAACCACTAGGCCAAACTCCCGGCCCCAGAAATTTGAATTTTTTCACTCAATAAATCTATAGAAGCAAGACGGAATGTTCTGTGTGAATCTGTTCCATACCAGAGTCTCTTTTGTTTCTTTTTCAAAATGTGTCTTTCTTTATCTATTCTACTTTGCTCTGAGGGAATATTTTAAATACCGATACTCAAAGTAAACTGGAATCCTAGAAGAGGTGGGTATGTTTCTGGATGGATGGGACTTAACAAAATGGAACCAAAAGGCTATAAAGCATCTACACAGACTTATATCATTAAGGATAAGGAGGTATAAATAAATAAGAATTTTCCCAACAAAATCTAGAATTTGATGGATTCACTAATGAATTCTATCAGACTTTTAAAGAAGGGTTAATGCCAATATTCAACAAACTTTCCCATGAAACAGAAAGAAAAGGGAAACTATCAAACTCATTCCATGAAGCTCCAAACTGTATAAGAAAAAACACAGAGAATTATAGACCAATCTCTTTGTTGAACACAAATACAAAATTTTCGCTCAAATACAAACACAACTCAACAACGCATGAAAAAGATCATATATCATCCTAAGTTGCTTATTTATAAAGATAAACCACCACATAAAAATAATCAAAGATGAGAATCATAAGATCATTCCAACTGATACAGAAAAGGCTTTGACAACCTTGACATAACTTCATTACAAAAACTCGGAAGAGACTAGAAATAGAAAAAATAAACTTCAACATGATAGTAACTATCTTTCTAATAGACCTAAATTCATTATTCAAAGGGAAAACTGAAGATATTCCTTCTAAAGTTAGGAAACAGAGTGTCTACAGTCTTTACTCTCACTAAATGTATAGAAATCTAGACAGAGCAATAGGGAAAAAATAAAGAATAAAATATATCTAATAGGAAATAAAGAGAACAAAGTATTTCTATATATGGATGATATAAGCCTGTATTTATGAGATCCCAAAGATTCCAAATAAAAACTAATGATATGATGATTTCAACAATATAGCAGGTTATAAAAAAACATACAAAATCAAAAGCTTTTTTCATATACTAACAGTGAACAGGCTAAGAAAGGAATAAGGAAACTATTCTAGTCTTCTCATTAAAAAAAAAAAAAAACAAGGACATGACAGGCCTCTACAACTAAAACTATAAAGACTTGAAGAAGGAAATAGAAGGAAAAAAACACAGAAGCTGGAAAGACCACCCATGTTCATAGATTAGTAAAATTAATATTATGGGGGTGGTCACGCTACCAAAATCTAGACAGAGATTCAATGCATTACCCACAAAAGTTATAAGGTCATTCACAGAAAGAAAAAAATTAATCCCACAATTTCTATAGAAGCACAAAAGACCTGAGCAACTAAATCAATCTGCAGGGTTTTTTTTTTAAAGCATTGCTGGAGGTATCAACAGCCAAGATTTCAAACAATATTACAGAACTGTATTAATAAAAAATAGCATGACACAGAAACAGAAAATCAGGGAAACAGAATGGAAGACCCAGAAATGAATCTATACAGTTACAGTCATCTGATTTTTGACAGGGCAGCCCAAAATATACTTTGAAGTAAAAATCAGCCTGTTTAACAAATGGTTCTGGGAAAACTTAGTATCTACATATAGAAGACCAAAACTAGATCATTGCCTCTCTCCCTGTAACAGTATCAATTCAAAGCATACCAAAGGTCTTTCAACATAAAACTGAAATAAGAAAAAGAAAAAGAGAGGGGAAACGAAACACTGTAACAATATAGGCCTTGGCAATAACTGGCATTGCACAGAAATAAAAGCTTCTGCACAACAAAGGAGATAGATACTATAGCGGTGCAATAAGCTACAGAACAGGAGAAAATCCAGCTACACATCCATCACATTAACAATTAATAATACATTAATAATCAGAATACACGAGTTCAAAAACTGAAATCACAATGAATCAACCAACAGTGGACAACAGAACTGACCAAACAATTCTCAAACAACAAAAACAGCGCAAATCACCAATAAATACACGTAGAACTGCCCAACCATCCTTGCCCATAAAGGGAACGCAAGAGAGATTGCTCAAATAGTAGACCACCAGCCATGAGTGAAAAAGCCAAATGAGAGTGTAAGGCCTTGAGTTTAAGCTCCAGGACCACAACACACACACACACACACACACACACACACACACACACACACACACGCACACGCACACACACAAAGAAAGTACAAATCAAAGTGGCATTGAAACTTCAGTACGGTCATCCAAAAACACAAACACTGAGGTTGCAGAGAAAAAGAAACACTAGCACATTGTTGATGGTAATGTAAACTAGAACAGTCGCTATGGAAACCAGTGTAGAGACTGCACAAAAGAGAACATCTAAAAATAGAAATTTCATCACAGTTCAGCAGCAGAACTGCTATGCACAGGTCCCAGGGAATATATGTCAGGATACAGTAGAGGAGAGAGAATAATTCCTGGGCTAACTCCGATGAGGGTAGTAGACCCATCTGAGAAATGCATGCTGAGACAGACATCTTTGAAAAATCAACATGCACCTAAACATGAACAAGAGAAATACTGAACAGGTTCTGTATGGTAAATGGAGGCTGCAAGTGGGAGAAGGGAGAGTGAATGGAGAGGGTGAAAGAGAGTGAATATGATCGAAGTTCTGTATACACATCTATGAAATAGAACAGTATAGCTTGTTGAAATAGTTTTTAAGGAAGGGCAGAGGGTCATAGAGGAGTTAAATCTGCTCAGGGTAAATTGCAAGCAATATGGAAACACCCTTGTGAAATTACTAGATGCAAACTTTAAAAAAGAAAATTAAAATAATCTAGGAGCCATTGACTCACACCTGTAGCCCTAGCTACTCAGGAGGCTAAGATCTGAAAATCATGATGAAGCCAGCCCAAGCAAGAAAGCCCATAAGACTCTTACCTATAATTAATGATCAAAAAATCCAGAAGTGGAGCTGTGGCTGAAGTACAGTGCTAGTTTTGAGCTAGAGAGCTCAGGGACAGTACCCAGGCCCTTAACTTAGGGTGGCAGACTTAGCAGAATTGGGTTTCATGGCAAAAGAAAATCAAACTATTTATACAGATGACTAGTTGGTCAAAATGTTTGTGATCCAAGAATACACAATTTGTATCAATTTGTGTATCCTACAGCCCATCCTAGATATACTATATAAAAAACTTTCAAAAATAGATTGAAGGGATCTCACTAAAGATTTTGAAGATCTTACCAAATATACCCATCAGGGCAGAATTTTTTCAAAGATGTGGAAAACTGGACATTTAAGTCTTGAGGCCATTCTTGAGCTCTATCCTTTAAGAATAGATTGAGCCATATTTTAGTCCTAGAAAAAGAAAAATGGGAGAATCTGCTGTGGGCTATTATAGAGATACTTGAAAAGCTCTCTGTTCTTAGTGGCTGATGAGATGGTCTTCTTATCCCATTATTATCAATGGGTAGTATACAGAAATAAGAAAGTTATTGAAGAAATGTAAACTGGAACAGAAAGTGACTTTAGGGTTACAATGTTTAGCATAACAATTTCTAAAGAACCTACAGGAAAGAAACTATCTGGCATATATGTGGCCTTACATTTTCAACAATTCCCAGTGTGAGTGTGTGTGTGTGTGTGTGTGTGTGTGTGTGTCTGTGTGTGTTCGTGTCTGTGCATGTAGGTGTGTGCCCATACTGGGCCTTAAATTCAGGGTATCACACTCTTGCTGTCTTGTTCTACTCAAGGCTGGCACTCAACCACTTGAGCTACACTTTCACTTCCATTCAAGATCCTTGACCTAACTTGAAAACACATATCCCTTATAACTCTTTGGACAAAGACACTTATCATTGCAAACAGCAGGGATGTTGGAGAAAGGGTTTCCTTATTATACAGCTATCTCTACAACCTGACTGAGCATGACCATGAAAGGAAGACTCTTAACCTCCCATCTCTCCTGATACCTCTCTATTTTATTGGAGCTTCAAGGAATCCCTTGATAAACTACTTTAAATAACTGCTTTAAGTCAACAACAAGAAACTGACTTGAACAGAGAAATTTGTACTATTTTGGTAGACTCTAAGCAATTCACTGTATTCCAAACCTTTCTGTGATAGATTCAGGACAGCATAATAATAATAATAATAATAATAATAATAATAATAATAGTAGTAGTATAGTAATAATAGTAGTAGCAATAGTAACAACAACAACTACCACAATACTACTACTAATAATAAATTAGTGAAAAGGAAGGAATTCGTATCTGTCACTCTTGGCTCTGTCTCTGAAGGACCGTGTTTTTTTTACAATGTGATACTGTTCTAAGATAGCCTAGGCAGAGATGTTTTTTCTAAATTAGGAGGCCAAATAACATTTTACCTAGGAGAAATAACTATATAAATTGCAGATGCACCTGACAGTGAAGCATGATGTATAATCCAGATTTAAATTTATTATCCTAATGAGATTATTGAAGTCCATTAAAAATATAAGTAGTATAAATCTGGACACTCTGTGGAAAAAGAATTTTTAAAAAGTTAGACCTACTGAAATTTAGATTGACCTAAAGCTTAATTTTATTTTATTTTATAAGTAAAAGCCATCTTTTAGGTTCCTAAGAACTCAAAAATCTAAAGCCATATAAAAATTCACTCTTATAGTAGTAAAATGCAGTTAATCACAGGCTTTTTATTCCTTATACTGAGCTCTTAAAAAAATCATCAGGACAAAAATGGAGACTCATACAAAGTCTTGAGAGCTATAAATAAAAGTTATCCCAAGATTTGTTGTGGTATCTTATGCAAAAATCCATTGGCAAATACGCTAACTGAAACCAAATGGTTTGCACGAGAGCACTTCTGTTCAGTTCTCTTTAGCATTCCTGTAAGGGAAAAAAAAGAACTAATACATTTGCTTTTACTTGGGAAAATTAGCAATAAACTTGGATCGTAATGACTCTGAATGAGCTGAGTCTCCTTGGTGCTTTCAGAAATTTTACATCAGGATTTTAAAACCCTGCCATTTCCCAGAAGATCAATATGTAGATGATTTGCTTCTTTGCTTTTCAACCAAAGAGGTCTCTGAAACTGATCCAATGTATTACTACAACAAATGGCTTTCAAAGGCCATAAAGCTTCCTGAGTAAACTTCAATTCTCACAAATAGTAGTACATTGCTGAGGTCAGGATTTAGCCTCAAAAAAAAATCTTCCTGTTTCAGGAAAGAATAAATGTTATATAAAATCTCAGACTAGTGACAAAGCAAATCACAGATTTCCTCAAACCTGGAAAGAAAAAAACAACTGTACATCTTGGGAACCCAGTTTTTCCTCAGTTGATCTCTTCACTCTATGACCTAACTACTCAGTACCTGAAACCTCTTCTTTTAGAAAACAAGATATGAAAAGGTGTCAACTACATTCAAACAGTTTTACAAAATTCTCCTGCATTAGGACTCTAAATTTACTCAGTTACTCTAAATTTCCCATATAACAATACTTTATGTATCCTCATTCAATAACACAGAGTTACAAAATAGATATCTAGCTTGTAACAGCCCATAACTGGATTCACTAGTTAGGACATATGTAACTTGTCTAAAAATAGTCACAGCAGATGCTAAAATTATAGAATCAATCCTTTCAGGAGCTCATTCAATGAAATCATTTATGTCTGCAGTTTCCTTATGGTTTAGAAAGGTATTAAATACTGAAGCTTCCAATTTTTTTTTCACCTAAGAGATCTTAAGATATTCTGCTTTGAGCTTTCTCGAATTTAGATCTCAGCTGGCCCTGGTAGCTCGTGCCTATAATAATTCTAGCTACTCGGGAGTCTGAGATCTGAGGAATGTGGTTTGAAGCCAGTTGAGAAACCAAGAGACTCTTATCTCCAAGAAACTCTTATTCCAGTAAAATGCTGGAACTGCAGGCATGGCTCAAAAGGAAGAGTGCCAGCCATGAATGAAAAAGCTGAGTGAAAGCATGAGGCTCTGAGTTTAAGCCATAGTACGTACACACACACACACACACACACACACACACACACACACACACACACACACACACACAATCTTTATATCCTATTCATTGAACTTCTGAATGTTGTTTCATTCTGAGTTTTGCTCAACAAAGGTTAAGAATCATAATTATATCAAATTGGTTTCTCAAAATCTGAGTCTTAGATTAGATTCACAATAACAAGACTAGATTCACATTCATTAGACACTCAGAATTGGCATCCTATATATTTTTGACTTCCATACCAAAAATTCAAAAGGAATATACCAAACAGTGTATGATTTCACAACACAGCATGGATTATTAGAAAGAGAAGTACTTCTTCATTACCTTAATTCAACCCAAAAGGTAGACTTATTTACCTCTATTCAAGCCTAGTTACAGGTAAGACTATAAATAGCAAGTTTGCTTTCAGAACAGTCCATGATACTTTGTATGTAATCAGAATAGGAGATTGCTTTAAGTGTCTTATTAAAAGTGAATTTCAGTGTTATTACAACCTTCACAAATTGCCATCTTATAATCTGAAGCTCGTACTCATAAATCAGAATATCAAGGAAATTTGATGAGTGATGTTCATGGTAAGACAGCCACTCAAGAGGTACCTAGTATATAAAAACTCTGTAACTTGAAGGAACCCCATAAAGTTGCATTCCAAAGCAATAACCTAGGACATTTATTTCATGAAGAGTAGCATGTTCATGAAACAGAGTAGCAAGAATAGTAATAGCAAAATATGTAAAGTGAATACAAAATGAAGACTCATGGAAGGTCCAGATATTTTCTTGGTATTTCCCCAGTCCTTGAAATGTCCTCTTAAAAGGCCTTGAGTTCAATATGAAATTGATGGAAATCATGAAAACCCACTAGTGGAGTGATTACTACACAATGGCCAAGATGTGTAGACAGGTCTGATCTGTTAAACCTATCAATCTGAAAGACTACTTGAACATTTTTAGATCGATTTCTTTCATTTACTCATGTTTAGAGGTAACTATTTTTTTTGTGAGGGTTTGAACTCAGGGCACTGTCCTTGAGCTTTCTCAAAGCTAGTGCTCTACCCCTTGAACCACAGCCCTCATTTCAGGCCGCAGATACACGAAATTGCTGTAAAAATTTTTTTAAATGCTTTTTTAAACTTTTAGGCAAATCCTAAACAAAATTTCTGGTAGCAAATTAATCTTGCTGGAAATTTTTTGTGAAATAAACAAGGTCTGTCAAATATCATACTATCATGGGCCTTACCATTTTTAATCTTCAGGAAAAGTTAAATGAACATACAATATTCTAAAATTAAAAGGAGAAATAAATTGAAAGCACAAGATTGTCTTCACCTCAGTGTTGCCTTTAGTTTCTACAAGCTGTACCTTCTGAAAAACACAAAATGACTCCTTAAGAGATTCCTACTAGAGAGAACCAGCCCCTCAGTAATACAGTCCCATGTTCATCCAATTAGGGAAACTCTCCCGTGACACAATAACTCAGAGTACCCATTCCAGATTCCAAAGGCTATGTGTAATAAATACAAGAAGCTTTGAGAGACCCGATGATTGTTTGTCTTATTTATTAGAATTCAGTACCTGGATATTCTAGTACAAATGAACACCACACCAAATAGGACCCACTAAGCTTCCTTTAATCTCTCATAGAACACTTACATTTCATAGTTTCTATATCTTTGAACTGAAGACAGCTCCTAAGACTCTTTGTCTGTGTACTGCTTACTTAAGATGTCTGGGAAAGGTTTCCCCAGGAGCAGATGACAACACAACTAATGGACACAAGAAGGACAACTGTTTGTCTGAGGACACAGAACCAAGTCTCATTGAATTCCCCTTTATCTTTCTAGAACTTTTCCTTACTTCCCATAACGTCATTTTGATCCTATTACTTTGCAAAGCAACACAATGCTTAAACTCATATATTTTTACCTCTTTAATAACCTGCATTACTCAGGTTTAACACATTGTACAGTCTACAGTTCAACAGCTTCCTCCATTAACTAAAATAATTGTTGATGGTTACGTAGCCGTTTGAATCTTGGGGAGAATTATAATTCATATTGGAATCAATTCTTAGACAGACCTGGGTGATGAATTCAGGAAAATGATTTTACCAAAATGTCTGACCTTGAAGTCAGCTAAATCTTCATGGTGCCCTGGTTTGGCATTAGGATGAGGCATCTGGAAGCCAAGGATGATCCATAAGGGCTGGAAACTGTTTCTGGTGACTCATTTTCTGCACAAAAAACTGAATGGTACTAGATTTATCTTCAGTACCCTCTCAGATTCTCTCCATGGTCAAACTCTTTCAGATAATGGAGATTCTATGTGTAATAACAAGGAATCATGAATTGAAAGTGAGTGAAACTCTAGAGCATCATTAAGGAACTCACTTGACACCATCCACTGGAAATTATACCGGTTCGTGGAATTACCTCTATTTTGTGCCATTATGTAAGGTAGATGACTCTTTTGTATATCAAGTGGATCAGTATTTATGGTACATCTGGAAAGGAGATCAATCAATTGTCTTTGATAGTAAAATGCATGGATTATTCTATTAAAATCATGAATAGTATTTCATGCACTTAACCTGGTTAAAGCCATCAATATTCAAAGTGGCAATCTGCAGGTACCCAACATGAAGAAAATTATACAATATTCATATTAATCCTTATTCCATTAATGCTACCAGGTTGTTCATTCTTTGTGATAATAAAATATAAAAAGATTTTCCACCAAAGTACTCTGAATATTGTGATTGGGTTTTTCTCTTACTCAGATAGCAAAATGTAACTTTCTTAACTGCAAAACAAATTCTCAATTGTGATTATTTATAGGTAGACTACTATTTCATAAATAAGTTTTTACTGTGAAGAAGCTGTATATTTACTTCTTTTGTTAGAGCCCTCTTCTCTCAAGTCTTTGAATCAGAAAATAGCATGAATCAATATTTTTTAAACACTTTAAACACACTTAATTGCTCCTTAAATTCTCTCTAAGAGATACGATCTGAAATGAGCTGTTTAGTTCAGGCCCACATCAATACAGAACCTTCTTGATAACTGAGTGCTTAATAAGGAGAACCTTTTTGGTCTTATTAGAATCAGGGGTGGGGAGGAGATGGTATTTTTATGTGAGTAAACCAGGAATTTGAGTCCTCAGTCTTAAAGAGCTAAAAAGTCAAATCTATATAGCCCATCTATTGGAGAAATTTCAAAATAGTTGGTCTATTCAACTGGCTGAATTTTCCATCTAGGGGGCCTTGGCTTGGGAATATTATTTTATTCTTGGGGTTACCCTCCTATTAGTCATATTGATATCTCTTGAATTGTATTATCTCAAGAGGCTTAAATATTTGTCAGAAGCCATTAACTTACCAGAGGATATCCATATGAACAGCATGACAGAAATCTAAGTTGTTGCTGCTGTTGCTGTTGCTGTTGTTGTTGTTATTATTATTATTATTATTATTATTATTATTCCAGTCCTGGAGCTTGAACTTATGACCTGAGTGCTGTCCTTGGTCTTTCTCAAGGCTAGAGCTCTACCACTTGAGCCGCAGCACCATTTCCAGCTTTTTCTATGTATGTGGTACTGAGGAATCAAATCCAAGTCTTTGTGCATGCACTCTAATTCTAGGCCAAATTCGCTGCCCTTGTTATTAGTAGTAGTAACAACATTGGTATTCTAGTATACTAGACCTTGGGAATGACCTTGGGAAAAGAAAATAAGAACAAGGACTGAAGGTAACACTCAGTAATTGTAACGCTCACATTATTGGGTCAACTGAGAGACCAAAAGGGAGAGTAAAGGTTCTTAAAGGTAAACTTTTTTGGACACCATAGTTTAAATCTACCCCTAAAACAAACATCCATAACCATATATATCCCAGACTTCAAACTGTTCTTATCTGTTGGCAACACAAACTCTAACCAAAACAAAACACAAGCTTTCCAAGATCAGCTTGAACTTCAAAGTTCTTAGCCAAGCAGCTATAACTCATAAACCTCATGTAATAGTCCTACCCTAAATGGAATTAAGTTTCAAGCCACCAGTTGTGATAGGGAACAATGGTCGTTTGTACTTTCTATCGTTGTTATGTACTCAATTTCTTATAACTGTTGAGGTTTCTCCTAAATACAACCTGTTTTTTTATTTCCCCCCGAATATATGATATGAACTTCTAAATTTTTCTACCTTGATCTCCAAGTTAAGTCTGATTTTGGGTGCAGTGCGAAGCTGTTTCTAACTTAAATGAAGTCATGAAGATCAATGTCTCTCTCTTGTTATGCATTTCTACTTTCTTTCATGTGACTAATTCAGCAGTAACTAAAAGCACTTCTGAGAGCAGCCTTGTAATCTTGTGGGGAAAGAGCTCCTCTGACTTCATCTCAGCACTTCTACAAAAAAAAAAAAAAGGTCCAGTCACTTTGGTAAGGGGAAAAAATGCTCTGATTTTTCAGTCCTGGGTTATGGTCAATTCCTAAGTACAGACTAGGAAAGGAAACAAGTGGCCAGCCAAGAAGAAGGTACATGAAGAAAGGGGATGGATGCTGGGAATCCAAAGACAACACATGCCCACCAAGCACATTTATTTGGTCCGTGAAAACAACTGCACCACTATAATTCAGCTAAAATGAGTGTCCTCATAGTGTGCTTAAGTTAATGAACACAGAATATCAAATTAAGAACCGTAACAGTTTTACTGTAATTGTTTAATCATTCCTGAAATATTGTACTGGGGTTTTGGTCTTGTACTTTATAAATGATTTTAACTATCCTAAGTCTAATAGACATTTTCCTAAAACCATATATGGAAAGAAATTTATGAGCACCACTTGAAAGGAACGCGAGAGGCCTGCACAACCATCAGATGTATTGACACTTAAGACAGTGAATCTGCTGTCACACACAAAAAAATGTCCATCTAGGGTTGGATTAAATATCAAAACTAGCTGGGCACTGGTGGTTCACACCTGTAATCCTAGCTACTCAGGAGGCTGAGATCTGATAATTGAAGTGCAAAGCCAGCCCATGCAGAAAAATCTATGAAAGTCCATCTCCCATTAAGTAGCAAAGATCTAGAAGTAGAGGTGTTGTTAAAAAGCAAGAAATTTCCAAGGAACTCTTCGAATTCAAAAGAGAAGTGGAAGAAAAGTTCAGTGCCCTCTCAGCAGACTTGATCAGATCAGTGTCCATACTTCAAGCAAAAATGGAGGCATTAAGCAGCAGATTGACTGAGATGGAGAATAGAACATCAGGAACGTAAGATAAAACACAAGAGCTGGAACAGAGAATCACCATCTTGGAAAGATTAGTCAGAATCCACCAGAGAGAACTCCAGGACCTAGCAGATGCAACAAAGAAGTCTAACCTTCATATAATAGGGATTGAGGAGGGCACAGAATTTCAGGACAAAGGAATGTAACCCTTATTCACCAAAATCATAGCAGAGAACTTCCCCAACCTCAAAAGGGAAAATACATTATTGAAGGTTTCAGGACTCCAAACAGGCAAGATCCTAGAAGGAACTCATCTAGACATATCATACTAAAGACCCTAGACCCTAATACCAAGGAATTGATCTTAAATGCTGCAAAAACAAAGAAAGGGCTATACTACAATGGGAAAAAATTCGAATTACAGCAGATCACTCCACGCAAACCCTAAATGCAAGAAAAGCTTGGAAAAATATCATTGATGTCCTGAAGACCAACAACTACCAACCCAGACCGATATATCCAGCAAAGCTAGCATTTACATTTGAGGGAGAAACAAGAATATTTCACTCCAAAGAGAAGCTTTATGAATACGTGCACATTAAACCAGCATTACAAAAAATATTAACTAATCGAGAAAAAATTGTAGAACATCAAGAACCCCCATCAAGAAGCAAATATCTATAATTCACTAAACATAAAAAGGGGGAAAAGAGAGAAAGAAACTTAGAAGTAAAAATAAATAATGACAATGGACACTGACCACTTCTCCATAATTTCCCTAAATGTGAACAGGCTGAACAATCCAATCAAAAGACATGGAGCAGCAGACTGGATTAAGAAACACCACCCATCCTTATGTTGCCTCCAAGAGACTCACCTTACCACCAAAGACAGAAATTCCAAGTGAAATGATGGAGACGAATTTTCCACTTCAATGCATCATGCAAAAAAGCAGGAGTAGCAATCTTAATCTCCGACAAAATTAACTTCTCAGTAAAATCAGTACATAAAGATAGAGACAGCCATTACATATTAGTAAAGGGTACAATCCATGCCCATAATATTACAGTTATAAACATTTACTTCCCCAATACGGGAGTACCCAAATTCGTCAAACAAACTCTCTTAGAATTACAGAACAAGATAGACTCAAACACAATCATAGTGGGAGACTTCAATACACCACTCTCAACAAATGACAGGTCAACTCAACAAAAGTTAAGAATACACAATCAACTTAAACGACACCATAGCCCAGCTGGGCTTAACAGATATACACAGAGTCTTCCACCCAACGGCGAAACTTTTTACATTTTTTTCAGCAGCACATGGAACACACTCCAAAATAGATCATATAATAGTTCATACAGAAAACTTAAGCAGATACAAGGGGACTGATATAATCCCATGCATCCTATCAGACCACAGTGGAGTCAGACTAATTCTGAACAATGCAGTCAAAGTCAGAAAACATTCAATCACTTGGAAACTGAATAACACACTTCTAAATAACTCCTGGGTAACAGATCAGATCAGAAATGAAATTAAAAACTTCCTTGAATGTAATGACAATCAAGAAACATCACAAAGGAACTTATGGGACACAGCAAAGGCAGTTCTAAGAGGCAAATTTATTGCACTAGGAGCGCATATTAAAAAGACAGAAGATCATGTAAATAACCTTAAAAAAACCTGAAACACCTAGAGGAGCAAGAAGAAGTTAATTCTAAAACAACTAGAAGGACAGAAATAACAAAAATAAAATCAGAAATATCACAGATTGAAATAAGATCTACTATACAAAAAATTGATAAATCAAAAAGTTGGTTCTTTGAAAGAGTCAACAAAATAGACAGACCCCTGGCAAGATTAATCAAAAAAAGGAGAGGGAAGACTCAAATAAACAAGATTAGAGACCCCACGGGAACAATCACAACTAATTTCCAAGAAATTCAGTCCATAATGAATAAGTACTACCAGGGCTTATATTCAAAGAAACAAGAAAATCTAGTAGAAATGGATGATTTCTTAAATAAATATAGACTACCCATACTGAACAATGAACAAACCAATCTCTTACAATGAAATTGTGGAAGCAATCAGGGAAATGCCAACCAAAAAGAGCCCAGGTCCAGATGGTTTCACTGCGGAATTCTACAAGATGTTTAAAGAAGAAATAACACCTATACTCTTGAAACTCTTCTGAGAAATAGAAACAGAAGGAGCAATACCAAACTCATTTTATGAAGCTAATATTACTCTCATCCCCAAACCAGGGAAAGACCCAACAAAAAAAGAAAACTACAGACCTATCTCTCTAATGAACACAGGCACAAAACTCCTCAATAAAATATTAGCCAACAGAATCCAGAAACAAATTTTAAAAAGTCATACACTATGATCAAGTGGGCTTCATCCCACAGATGCAAGGCTGGTTTAACATTCTCAAATCAATCAATGTAATACATCACATTAATAGAGTTAAGGATAAGAATCATATAATAATTTATCTGGATGTGGAGAAGGATTTGACAAAATACAACATCCATTCATGTTGAAAGCACTAGAAAAAATAGCAATAAGAGGTACATTCCTCAAAATAGTTAAAGCCATATATGAAAAACCTATAGCCAGTATTATACTAAATGGTGAAAGACTGGAACCATTCACCTTAAAATCAGGAACTAGACAGGGATGCCCACTCTCTCCACTTCTCTTCAATATAGTGCTGGAACCCTTAGCCAGAGCAATAAGGTAAGAAAAGGATATCAAAGGGATCTACATAGGGAAAGAAGAAATTAAACTATCCCTATTCGGAGATGACATGATCCTCTACTTGAGTGACCCAACAAACTCCACTCCCAAACTTCTAGAATTAATAAACCACTTTAGCGAAGTGGCAGGATAGAAAATTAACCTACAGAAGTCAGTAGCCTTTTTGTATACCAACAATACACAAACAGAAGGTCAAATCAAGAAAATGATCCCATTCCCAATAGCCCCCAAAAGAAGAATACCTAGGAATATACTTTTTTTTTTGCCAGTCCTGGCCTGGAGCTCAGGGCCTGAGCACTGTCCTTGGGTTTTCCCAAGGATAGAGCACTTGAGCCTCAGCACCACTTCCGGCTTTTTTCTATGTATGTGGTACCGAGGAATCGAACCCGGGTCTTCATGCATACAGGCAAGCACTTTAACCACTAGGCCAAACTCCCAACCCCCTAGGAATATACTTAACCAAAGATGTAAAGGAATTATTCAATGAAAACTATAAAAGCCTAATGAAAGAAATTAAAGAGGACACTAGGAAATGGAAAGACATCCCATGCTCCTGGCTAGGGAGAACCAACATAGTGAAAATGGCTATACTGCCAAAATTGATATACAAATTCAATGCAATCCCCATCAAAATCCCAAAGACATTCTTTACTGAAATAGAAGATATAATTCAAAGATTCATATGGAACAAGAAAAGACCTAGAATAGCCAAAACAATTCTAGGCAAAAAGAGCAATGCTGGAGGTATTACAATACCAGACTTCAAACTCTATTATAGAGCCATAATAACAAAAACTGCTTGGTATTGGCACAAAAACAGACCAGAAGATCAGTGGAACAGAATAGAAGACCCAGAAATAGAACAACATACCTATAGGCAATTTGTATTTGACAAAGGAACCAAAGATATGCAGTGGAACAAACACAGTCTATTCAATTATTGGTGCTGGCAAAACTGGGCAGCCACATGCAGAAAACTAAAAATTGACCCTAGCCTTTCGTCATGCACAAGCATTAACTCAAAGTGGATCAAAGACCTCAACGTCAGACCAGAAACCATGAAACTGCTACATGATAAAGTAGGAGAGACACTGGACCTCATAGGCACAGGCAAAAGATTCCTGAACAGAATCCCAGGGTCACAACAGATAGGAGAGAGACTCAATAAATGGGACTACCTAAAAATAAAAAGTTTCTGTACAGATGAAAACATAGTCGCAAAAGTAGAGAGACAACCAACCAACTGGGAAAAGATATTTACCAATAATACATCTGACAAATGCTTAATATCCAGTATCTACAGGGAACTCAAGAAATTAATCCCCCCAAATCCAATAAACCATTAACTAAATGGGCAAGGGAACTAAAGAGAGACTTATCAGAAGAAGAGATTAAAATGGCAGAAAAGCATATGAAAAAATGTTCATCATCTATGGTCATAAAGGAAATGCAAATAAAAACATCCCTAAGATACCACCTTGCCCCAACAAGAATGGCCAAGATTTTGAACTCAGACAATGACAGTTGCTGGTGGAGTTGTGGAGGAAAAGGAACCCTACTGCACTGCTGATGTGAATGTAGACTAGTTCAGCCAGTCTGGAAAGCAATGTGGAGGCTTCTTAAAGAACTGAAAATAGACCTTCCCTATGATCCCGCCATACCACTTCTGGGCATCTATTCTGAACATCATAACCCAACATGTGATAAGGACACCTGCTCAGCCATGTTCATCTCTGCACTATTCACAATAGCCAGGCCATGGAAACAATCCAGATGCCCTACTGCAGATGAATGGATACAGAAAATGTGGTATATATACACAATGGAATTCTACATAGCCAACAGACAAGATAAAATAATGGCATTCCCAGGGAAGTGGATGAATCTAGAGCGAATCATGTTGATGAGACAAGTCAAGACCTAAGGAACAAAAGGTGCATGGTATCCTTAATATGTGGCTATTAAATCCAAAGAGTACAAGAGTGAGGACTCAGTATCTGCATACCCAGTGCTATGGACATGGTAATGGAAATATAAACATAACTATATAGATATAAAAACCTATGACTCTATAGACATAATGTTTTATTTCATAAATTAATATGTTTCTATGATGTATAAACCCTTAGCCTAATTTTGATTAGGTTCTAAATACTAAGTCCCAGTGACTGTAAATAGATTCCCTTTTTGAACATTCATTTGTTAACCTGTCATTTAAAATATGATGTAAAAATCAACGTTAATAAATTCTTTATAAAAAAGTGGTAGAGTGTAAAAATGTAAAAATTTAAGGATAACATCCAGGGCTCGAGTTCAAGCCCCAGGACTGAAACATACACACGCATGTGTACACACACACACACAGAAAACAAAGAAAAAGAGAAATAAGAAAGATGTGGGGATATGACCATTTGTAAGGAAATGGAAAGACTTAGAAAAAAATCATATTAAGGGAAGTAAGCCAGACTCAAAGGAACATAGGCTCAATGGTTTCCCTCATTTGTCATGTTCAGTAGAAACCTTGGGCTCTCTTAGCAAATATTTGCAATAGAGCAAAACCTTGATACATAAGACCATATAGTATGACGCTAGATGAAAGGACCTCCAGGATATAGAAACAAAACCCTATAATGAGTGATTGTTGTCCTTAATGTACTATGTTATCTCTCATCTCTTTTGCTGTCCCTTGATTATCTTATATTGATACAGTATTTCACCTTTTTATCTGATATATTGGATATACGTGTATTTGGTTATTTGAAATAGGATAAGGAAGGGGGGGAAACAAGATGAGGGGCAGGGGTGGGGGAGGGAAATGGGGACCATGACATGAGAAAGGGTATCAATGTTTGTGAAGTAATGCACCTTCTATCTGGTGAATATAATGTAACCCTTCTATTAATTACAATAAAAATATATGGAAAAAAAGAAAGACGTGAGATATGAATCTTCAGTATCTTTAAAATGCCTCGCGATTCCAAACTGTAGTTGCTTTTAAAGCAGAGAACCAACAAAAGAAAGTCAACACTATTACCTTCATCCCCCAAATCAGTATTAAACAATTGTCTCTTTCTGGATTTATGTTCAAAAGATACTAGATTAAAAATGGAACACAGGAATGTTGAGCTCATGCAATTTCATATTGTTTACATAGAGTAAGGACTCTGGTGGGACTTTGTCCACAGGAAGGTAGGCCAGCTGGAAAGATAACCCACAGCTCTCTGATAGGGCCTGAGAAACATTTCTCCCTCCCCACACAAAAGGAACAGGCTCATGCCTGTGGTGAAAGGTTAAGCAAGACTTCCCTTCCTTTTCTTGCAGTGAAAGGTGGATCAAAAGTACCCACAGTCCATCCCACAGAACTGCAGCAGGTAGAGAAATCTAAGCAGAAGATATTTCAGGGTTCACAAACAGGTTTATTATTTTTCCAGCTCCTTCAGGAACAAGTAGTCAGCTCAAATAGGACCGTTAGACCAGCTGTCCCTATGCCTCCACACAGGATAGCAGAGAAAGAATTCCCAGAAAGCAGAACTGGGAACAAAGTTGGAAGGTATAGGGGACTTTTTCAGCAGACTATGTAGAATGAATTTCTGAATGGAAGTCTCCTCTGCTCCTCAACTGCAGAGGTAGGAGAGTGTTTACTCAGGCAAGGAGCAAGGCCACCAGGAGACACTGGAGTCCCTGCAGTGACAGTGCCATTCGAACCTGACTATACCTTCAAAATAAAAGCCAGGGAAACTGTCTCACACACAGAGCCTTGTACTTACTTTTTCTTAGTGCTGCTATTTCTCAGCAACACATCCCACTAGAGTACCTCCTACAAGTGATTTAGGGTAGTTAAGGGAGACTGTGGAATTGTTGGGATGCTGCTTAAATTCATTTGCTAGTGCTAATTAAAATGATCTGTTTGGCTGTCACCAAGGAACACTCTTGCTAGGGAATCTCTTGCTACAGTGAGGAGTTTTCTTTTCCCAAGCTGGGAGCAAATCTATTTACAGCCCCACACATCTTTTGCCATAGACAATGAATTAACCAGATGTTGCGCCCAATCTTGAAATATCTGACAGGCCCCACTTAACTGTGACCCTTTTGTGTAGGTAACTTTAGGGCAGCACCTCACTTCTCTTGAGTCAGGCTAGATGCCTGTTAGGCTCAACAAAGGAGTTACCTGGGTATTCAGGTATTTCTCCTATTAAATAAAAATTCCTAGAGGGAGGGGCCAGGCATGCATATTTTCATGTTCTTCAGGTATTTCTGATGCACAGGTGGAAACTGATTGATGATTACATTTAACATGATCTAAGTTGCTCTCTCTTTGGGGATTTCTGTGCTCCTGAGCTGGAGACAGCCCACTGACAGCCCCATTTTCAGAGCTTGTGAGTAATGGAAAACTCTTGGGCTGATTTCATCTGGCCAGTTGTGGAGTTCATTATGATGCAACCAAATTCCACAGGAGTATCAGTGAGGCATTACGTCCTGTCTTGCTTATGGTTGTATCTTCCAGACTCATCCTAGGTGCTCTGTATTCATCTGATGAACAACTCATTGTGCAGTTTGCTTTGGCTTTCTGCTTCACTTTGTGTAGGACTGAAACCACTGTAATGCTCTTTTGTCATTCACCAGATCAAGAAGATTGAACTGCAAAATTTAATCATGTATTCAAACCATTTATTTTTTTAATTTCAAAAAAGCATGTCAAAATAAATACAGAAAACCTCACCTTTGAAAATGCGATTCTTGGTATATCACCTGGGAATTTGTTAAAATGTAAACACTTGAGGTTTGAGCCAAATCCACTCAATCAAAAACCTTGGTGGTAGGGGCACAGAAATCTGTTTTAACCCTCCAAGTGATTCTAGAACTGGTGCTCTAAAACAGCTTAAAAGGAAGGCAGTCTAGGGCTAAGACAACAAATTCATGAGGTTGACAGAGACCCACACTGCTTCTTGCTCACCCCTTTCCTCCTGAGGAAATGACCCTGGCCACACAGCTCAACATGGTTTTTGGAGTTCGAGAGGAACCAACTATTAGAAGATGGAGAAAGGAAGCCACTCCCCCTCAGAAAGGTTTCCTGTCAGAGTACAACACTTAATGTTGCTTGTCGTGCAAAACAAAACAACTGAAAAAGCCAAGAAACTTCTGTGAAGAAAGCTGACCCATGACTACTAGCTAGATACATAGCCACGCAACTAAAAATTTAGGTTTGATTTTCGAGGGCTTTGAGCTAGTAAACCACTTGTTTCTGCCATAACTGGTTGCCCAAAAATGGTAATAAAAAAAAAGAAAGTTCACTTAGAAGTGTTTTCTTTATGTCCAGATACTATGTTAAATTCATTATGTGGTCCTTTCATAGTCTATGAATAATTATTATTATTGTAGTAAATTTATCATTATATATTATTAATATTATTGTTGTGCTAGTACTGGAGCTTGAATCCAGTGTCTGAGTGCTGTCCCTTAGCTTTTTCACTCAAGGTTAGTATTCTAACACTTGAATCACAACTTCACCTCTGGCTTTTTGCTGGTTAGTTAGAGATAAGAGTCTCATAGACTTTCCTGTCTGCGCTGGCTTTGAGCTGTAATTCTCATATCTGTTTCCTTCTGTTGCCTGGTCAAAATATTTTATTCATGTGATGTTAGGCACTTCCACCAATAAAGCTATCATAAGCTATAGTGAATGTGCTGTTAAAATTTTCTGTCTGGGATCTGAACTTAACATCTCAAGTTGCTAAATACTCAACTGCTTGAGTCCTTTGCTAGCCCCTTTCTGGTTTGGGTTATTTTTTATACCTTACTAGGAAAATAAAACTGATTCTGTGGGAAAATGGAGAGGGTGATTGAGGATGAGAAAAAAAAACAGGAAGAGAAATAGAACGGATGATTTGTTTGGGACACATTACATTCATACATGGAGATACCCATGGAACACAAATGTGTCCTCCCTTAGGTTATAAGCTCCCTTTTAAAATAGGGTCATGATAAATTATACAAGATTCTAGACAGTCACACAGTGATACCAAAGGAGGATATTCTTAGGAGAGGATCACAAAGGTTCAATAACTATGCATATATATATATATGATCATATAAAATTATATTTATCAAAATGAACTCCAAAAAATTGAATTGAGGGTTTTTTTTTGTATTTTTTTGTTTTCTCCTTTATGGCTGATTTTGCTTTTGCTTTCTGTATCTTTTGTCTTCTCTATAACTTTATCTGCTTTGGGGAGGATAGGGGGGAGCAGAGAAATGGTGAGACAAAGGATGAATCAATGCAGCAGCGATACTCACTAGATACTAAGTTGAAAATGAACTCTTAAAAGTTGTGGGAAGATGATCAGAGGGAAAAACTGTGAGAAAGGTCAGAAAAGGAAGGCACTGTTCAAAAAAAAATGTACTCATTGCCTGGCTTATCTAACTGTAACCCATCTGTACATCAGTTTTACACTAACAATAAGAAAAATAAAGATTAGAAAAAATCAAGTCTTGCTTTATGTCCTGCTGGCCTGCCTGGACTGTAATCCACTTCCTGCTTTTTTTGTTGTTACTGGGGTGTCCAGCCATTGTGCTTTCCCATAGCTCTGAAGTGGTGCTGTGGCTCAAGTGGTAGAGCATTAGCCTTGAGGAAAACCCAAGGACAGTACTTAGGCCCTGAGTTTAGTCCCCAGGATTGGCAAAAAAAAAAAAAAAAAAAAAAAAGAGTTCTTGCCCAGAACTCCTGTGGAGTTTAAATCACCTTGAAATGATTTATAATAGCTACCGTGAATTTTACAGAAGTAAATATTATGTTGTAATATTTAGGACAGTGGTGAAGAACAGCTAGGAAGCCTCTGGGCCATCTACAGCATGAGAGATCTTTCATTCTGGCCCTGCCAAGGCAACTGCAGGTAAGACTCAAAATTCCATAAATCTAGGAGCTTTACAAATAGCAACATCAATTAAGGGCATCAAAATGATGAAATGAATTTTGAGGGACAAGCAAAGACATCTATTATGAGATAGACAGGACACATGTAAGCATGTGACAGAATGACAGGACAGACACATATGCTTCTTGTTGGCTGCCCATGTCTTTTTTGTAGTGATTCAGGACAGTCAGAGCCAGGCAGACTGACAGTGTACATATTGCAATAGTGTTAACACACTGTGGCAAAACTTCAGTGAGCGAGTGATGAAGAGAAGAGATGCATTGGTTCTTCATAATGTCAATGATCTCGCCTTCAGTGATCCATATTGATGTCCTTAACTTCTTTGTCACCATAGATGTTAAGTCCAGCTTTTATCCATTTAGCCTGACAAAACTGAATCCCAGAAGAGGATGAAAGAAATTACACTACACAGGAAAGACTTCCATACTAAATGACACAACCTGCTTCAAATCTAAGATGTAGTGATTAGAACAGCCATCAAAGCAAAAGCTTGTTAGTGACACATACCCATAGGATAGTTATTAAAACTGAAGCAGTCTAACATGCTGACAAATGGTGACAGCAAAGGTAAGTTGATGGGAAATGTCAATCTTTTCAGTGTAGACAAAGGCAAACCTCTGTGCTTAAGTTCATGGCAATGTTTTAGGGGTAAAGAAAAAACAAATGCCAGTACAGCTCAAAACATGCTACACTCAATGAGTTGGGAGGCCAGATGCATTTAGATAAAATCAGTGCTCTTCAGTGACGTTTGAAATCATAATGGGCTGCTTTACTAGGCCTGTCACTGGGCCATTATTTAGATGAGTTATGTAATGGAGTCAGAAAATCACAAAGCATCTGAACCTCATCTGGAAGGAAAGTTTGTGGAAAAAGAATGGTGGCTGCCGACTTTCTAGCATTAAAGTAAAACTGTCTCAGGGTATTATTTTCGTCTGATATAACCATCTCAGATCTGATTACTTATGTAGCACAAGATACTGAAAAACAAAATAAACAAGCATTGAACTCAACAGATTTCCAGTTTTTCTGCCCGGGCTTGTGATGACACAACACACATAACAAATACTGCCCAGTTAGTCATTTTTGTTCATTGGTAACTGCAGTGGAGTTTAACACTCAAGCAGAACTGCTGTCACTGGAAACTGGGAATTGGTGTTTGAGAAATTTGTGTTCTATCAAAGAAAAACTTAAACCAACACCTGACAAGCAGCCTTATAGAGATGGAATTTCAGTCATGGTTGACTTGCAAAAAGTATTCACTACATTAAGAAAAAAAAAAAACCTGAATCATCACATCAATCTTGAGTCAGGTGATTTCATTATATGTCATTGACTCATAGACCAAGAAAGTTCCTATACAGTCTCAACAATGTGACATCAGCAGTAATGTCATGCATAAGTTATCTGAAAGCAGAGGCTTTAACTTTGCTGAAGGGTCTTGACTCTGAATGAGATGATCTTGATTATCCCTGCAAAGTGTGGTATTCCAGGAACATGCTCTAGAGGTTTTATACACTGCAAGATGAGATCAAAGCTGGCCAGATGCTGGTGGCTCAACTCTGTAATCCTAGCTTCTTTAGAAGGCTGACATCTGAGGATCACAGTTTGAAGCCAGCCTGAGCAGAAAAGCCTGTGAGACTCTTATCTCCAATTAACCACCAGAAAATCAGAAGTGGAGCTGCACTCAAAGTGGTAGAGCAAACATTCTCAGGGATAGCATCGAAGCTAAGTTTAAGCCCCACAACCACAAAATAAGTAAATAAAGTCAAATAATTCATGGAGGTGAAGGAAGAACCAGTTGGAGAACTCAATGAAAAGGTAGATATGATTTAACATTCTGGTAGACATTACCAGATATCCAACAGAGCTGAACACTGAAACTAAATTAAAGCTTAAAAAAAAAAGTCCCTTGCAAATAACTAGATGCATTTCCAGATTCTGGAAGGATAAAAGTCTTCAACCACCTGTGATCATGCTGGTGCATGCACAATGAATGTAATGGCATTTAATGAAGGACTGATGGGATGTGTAAAATAAACAGGTGGAACTGAACACCCTTGCTATATCATACTCAGTGTGGAACCAGATGATCAGCCAGATAACCTAGGCCAGGAAATCAGCCAGAGCCCCATATGAGCTGAAAGCTAAATGCAACCACTTCCCAAGGCCCCATTTCTACAAAGGTTGTTACGTAAGCATTGATGAAATTCTGTTTGAAAAATTCAGAGATGTTCCCCAAAACAAACTGCTGTGAGCAGCTCTTTTCAAAACTTACCGTGAGTGAAGGTGTAACTCTGGAAAGACAGTGGAGAGAGTCATCACTACTGACAGGAAACATCACACACCTCCTCAGAGAGAAGCAGTTCCTGACGGCACATTAGGGGCAAGGTAATGAAATGTTTGACAAAATGTAGCAGGCTGATTTTTAAGATGATCATTGTTCTATCCCTTGAGTGATACTATAAATAATCTAAATGGATCTTGAAAAATAAAAGGTTTCCCATTCCTAGTTTAGGGAGTAATGACAAGTAAAAAGATGTGTACATGTTCAGTTTAAACCTATTTTAATTTTTTTTCTTAGTGTTGTTCCGGGGATTTGAACTCAGGCTCTAGGCACTGTCTCTGAGCTTCTTTTGCTCACTGCTAGTGCTCTACCACTTTAGCCACAGCTCTACTACTTTTTTTTCTGAGTAGCTTATTGGGGATACAGATTCTTACAGATTTTCCTGCCCAGCCTGGCTTTGAACCATGATACTCAGATACCAGCCACATGAGTAGCTAGGATTACAGGCATGAGCCACCAACGCTTGGCTTAAAGATATTTTTGATCCCTGGTTTGCTAAATCTACATATACAGAGGATGCTACCTTATGATGCTTTTCTTATCTCTCCTTTTTCTTTTTGGCTAGTACTAGGGGCTTGAAAGAACTTGAACTTGAGCTTGCAGGGTCTACTTGCTCACAGCTGACATATCACATATGCCTCCAGCATGGCTTCTTGCTGATGAATGAGAGATGGAGTCTCACAGACTTTTCTATCTGGGTTAATCCTCTGGGTCTCTACGATGATAATTATGCACCACTGAGCCCTTGAAGATATTGAACAAAATATGTATATTCACATGCAAATATGTATTTTCTTTTCTCTCTTCAATGATCTTAAACATGGGCTGTAAATAAATTCTTCCCCACTGACTAGAATTGCATGTCTTTTTTTGTCTATGTTCTGTCCTCTAAAGAACTTTATCTTAAGAAACCTTTCCAGAGAGATATTTTAGCTCCGCACTCATTTTCATAATAGTATCACTGCTTTCTCTCCAGAGTCTTCCAATAAAATTTCCCTGTGTATTGTTGACTGCATCTTTCAAGGATTCAAGCAATTCTTGAAAAGGTGTATATAGGCAAAAAGGCCTGATTTAGGACTTCATTGGCTAATGAGAGTGGAAACTCTTCCCGCACTGTTGCAATCCTCAATTTCACTTCAAAACAAGGTGGTAAGGAGCCTTTAATGTTACTTGGTAGCTAACATCGCAAATCTCTGAAGCCCTTTCAAAACAAACTACAATTAAAATGGCATTTGAATGTAACAGAAGTGTTTTACATAGAACAGACCCATTACAGCTACAGGTAACAACAGAACATCAACTGGAAGTTTGTTTCTATTTGGGCAAGGGACTTGTCTGAGGCCTCTTAGGCATAAAAGCATCTCCTAGGTTCTGCTTCTAAAAGGTCACAAAACCAGGATTGCCCTTAAAGCAGCACAGAAAAACAATGAAGTGACTTTGTAATGTCCAAAGGATTATTTTCAGACCATTAACTTATTCTCATACAAAACATAGAATGAAAGGAAGATTTATATAACTTACTAATGAGAAAACAAGGGAGATGGAAAATCCAATTAAAAAAAAAAAAGTACAGCAGACCTGAATAAGTAAGATTCCAGAATAAGTAAGATTCCAGTCTCTTCCCAGAGGACAGTGAAAAATACTGCAGTTAGATCAGCATCAAGTAACATTTAATCAACCAGTAATATGTAATTTTGGGATCTATTATTGGGCAATCATTTACAACTTACTTTACAGAGTCAGAGACCTAATGAATGGATCAGTATAACACACACACACACACACACACACACACACACACACTCACTCACAGAGTCTACCACCCCAAGAGTCTGTAGACATTGTGACAAGCATGTCTTTGGATGGGACTTATTTCTAGATTATTTACTTTTGGCTGACAATAGTAGCTTTTGTTATTGTTGTTTCTTTTGCTTTAATCTGTTAAACAATAACCAGGTGATATGAGAGTAAAAAAACTATAAATTCAGGAAACCCAAGACAGGCATTTTGCTCCAAAGATGAAAGAAGTGAGGACTAAGATGTCTTGCTCAGGGAGTTGTATCAAATAGTATCTACATTCTCTAAGCCTATTTCCTCTAAACATTAGCCCTCTTTCTTCCCTAGGCCAACCCAAAGTATCTCTGGAGTTTAAGACCACTGTTCTATTAGAAGGCCCCAGACCTCTGCTGCATCTACTTCTTTGGGGCAAGAAAAGTGACCTCAATTCACCCGTGTCTCTCCTCCACAGAAGCAGGATCCTGCTCTAGCGTGTGTAAGTCACTGTCTTCTACTTAAGCTGTCAGACTTCAGAAGGTGTTGTGACAGGCAACAGCAAAAGGTGCTATTCCTACAGGGGTTATTTGCATTTTAAAAAGTCTATTTGTGCTCAAGTGCTTCTTTCATTAGGGTTTTTTTTTAAACCTATAGGAAGAAGTAAAAGGCTCAGCACAAACCAGCTACAGCCCTACTCTGTTTGGTAGGGAGCCTGGGCTGCTGAAATGCTCAATGCAAAATATTTGAATAGTGTCTTTTTGTTGATTTGTACAGGTACTTTGGGCTTGAACTCAGGAACTGAGTGCTTTCCCTTAGCTTTTTTTTGCTCAAGGATAGCTCTACTACTAGAGCTATAGTTCTACTTCTGTAGTTAGTATACCATTACTGGTAGATGTATCAATTAAAACTACAATGAAAGTTTTTAATGCAAGATACTATGTAAAAAAAAAAAGTGTTTTCAAGCATCTGGAAGTTATTTAAAATATCTAAATTATTCATACTGCTTATTTATCATCATTAAGAGCAAAGTCAGATGATTTTCATGACCTTATAAGATACTCATCACCTATTCAAGTAACTAATCTTCCAAAAACAAGAAAGCATGGAACAAATGTCTCATACCCACATTCTTGTGGTTTTGTGGCTCTCTGTCCACTACCATTCAGTGAATCTTTGCTCACAATGTGGGCAAAGCATTCTTACAAACATTTCATTTTTTTTTTTCATGGAAGAATCCAAACACCACTGTTACAGGAATACCAATGGAGGCACCTGCAGTGTCTTGCACAGTTTTGTTTTGGGTGAGCCATGTACATAGCCAGCAGTGTCTGCACATGCTTGGAATGCAACCCCAACTTACTTATTATCCACAAAGCGCAGGCAATTGAAATGCAGTTACCTCTTGGGTGAGGATCTTCATCTAACGTCTTAAAATTAACCTAGGAAAATCTTATTGGGGCACTGTGGCACTATTTTATTTTGGGCTGCTTGGGGATTGAACTCTGAGCCTTACCCTTGCTAGACAGGTGCTCTACCCTGCATGTTTCTAAATCCTTTATTGCATTGGTTATTTTCAAGGTAGACACTCTGTCTCAGGCTATATTATGCTTTGCTGTGTTACTGAGGATAATAGGTGCATACCACCGTGCCCAATTATTGAGGACTCTTCAAACTGTGATCCTCTGATCTCTGGTCCCAAGTAGCTAGGATGACAAGTTTAAGCCACTGAACTGGTGGGTGGTGTTTTAAATGTCGCATGGATGGGAGGTAAAGTTCTTTAGGAGTTTTAGCATCAGTTTTAGGTTTGTGTAATTCGTTTCAATCTTGAAATATTGACAGTAGTGGCTTTATTCTAACTGCTGTTCTGAGACTTTCCCTGGCCATTATTCTGAATACCTACCTACCTACCTTTAAACTGTGCAAGACTTACTCCTATTATAATTAAGATGAACCTTTACAAAACTCCAGTAAAAATGCAAACAGAATACCAACTCCTGTCTAAAGAGCAAACCAAGTTAGGTCATGCAGGAAACATATCTTCTAAGAGACCATTATTCTCTTATATAAATGCTTATTACACACTTAAAGGGAAATGGTGTTCTCCTTTCTTGTGGACATCTGATTCCTGAGAAAGACACTGATTCAAACTGAAGACTACTAACAGCTGAGTTTTTCTAATTATCCTATAAGTTTGTCCATTAAATAAGACATGTTCTCCAATAAACCACATCTGTAACTTTGGGCTCAAAAATAACTGGAGACTGCTGCTAACAGAATATTGTCAAGGTTCTCTCTGTTCCTTCCAGAACAGGTGATGCAGGGCTAAAAGGGTGAAAATGGTGTTAAGCCAATAGGACAAAGGAGAGAAGCCATCAGTGGGTAAACAAAGCACCAGTGAGGGAAAGGTGCAGAGAGGGCTAACGACCAGTGTAAGCAGAAGTATGGGCTTGCTCTAAGATGTTCCTGAAACTGAAGAAATAAAGTGCCACATCCTGGGGGAAGCTTGAGTGAGCCTTGGGAAGGAAGTGTGTGTGCGGGGGGCGGGATTGGTCCTATCTTCATGACCACTATCCCACCCTCGCAGAAGACTGGTGTTATTTTGTGGCCTTCTGCTGGTTCAATTCTCCACAAGCACAGGGGAAAGGAGGTGTACTAGAAGTCAGTTCAGAAGAACCTTCACTGAGGACTGGAAGGCTGGCTGCAGGTAGACTGCCCTCTAGAGGTGGGCAGACAAAAAGCCTATATATTCTGACACCTAGAGGACCTCAGGGAAACAGCAAGATCTACACTTGAACTAATGACAGAGAGCATGAGAAGTCCATCTCTCCCAAGTTTCCAGTGTCAGCAATATGCATGATGAACTAAAAACCTCTCTAGGAACAACCTCTCTAGCATCAATCATCTTTTCACATCTCAGGGCATCATTGCTCTTCCAGAACTATGAGAACCCCGAGGATTTCTTTTTTAATGCTATAAACTTGAAGTGTATATGCAGTTCATTCTTACACTCCTAGCTACTCATGGGGTTGAAATTTGCAAGATGAAGGATAAAAGCTGTCCTGCCAGCTCTATGTGACTCAGTAACAATTACCTAGCAAAAGAAAAGGAAGGAAGGGGGCTGGGGGAGAAAGGAAGGAGAGAAAGCTAGCTAGCTAGACTCGTGCATGGTTCACACAGAAGAGCTCCAGATCTGAGCTTGCGGCTGAGAGTTCAAGCCCTAGTATTTACACACACAAACAAGAACAATCTGTTGACTTAGAGAAATCTATTTCCACTCACTCCATCCCAGACTGAGATGGAGGACACTGAACTGCTATTTTAACCTTTCACATTAAAGACATAGGTCAATGCTGCCAAAACCAGAGGCCAAAGAATCCTATACCCAGCTAATTAAGTGTCTGAGTGTCAAGAGTAAATAGGCCTTCGGTCTTGTAAGCACTTTACAATTTTATCTCATTTATTTTTATAGAAAGCCTATTATAACCCGTTCAAATACGGGTGTTAAGACAAGGAGAAAGGCATTGAATGAGAAAAATGTGCTTTCCTTAACAGTGAAAGGAAGATGTAGAATGATGTGGGTGTGCTGTTGAAAGCTTCCAGAAAACCAAGAGCAATGTCTCTAAAAGTGGAATGTGAACAGACCTGATACGTTGGATAATGTGGATATTAAGTATTCAGTGAGTCAAGCCAGCATACTTCGACTGCAGGTTTCTGAAGCCCCAACTCACAATGACCTAACCAAAAACGAGGGTCTATTTTTCCATATAACTGGAAACCCAAGGCTAGTATAGTTGATTTATATAGTATTCTCATTTCTAGATCCCTTCTTCCTCTTCCTCAGTCACCCCTAGAATATTTACCATCTTCTCTCTCTGACAGATGGTCTTATATAAGCTCCCAGAACCAAACCAAAGTGGGAGAGAAGTGAAGCGACTCTTCCTGTGGGCTTGGTATTTCAGAAACAAACTCTTCCTGGAAATACCACCAGGCCCACTGGCTGTGGTCCTGCTAAGCCCATCGCTGACCTCAGAAATGGTCCCCGATGGTTATTTCACACTAGAATGCACCTATTTATACACCATACCTAAGGGTAATAGGCACACGGCTGAGTGAGTAACCTCTCTTAAGAACCACTTGAGATGCACTGGGAAAGAATTATACCTGTAAGGATAGGTAAATACATGAGATGTAGACACCAGAATATCATAGGAGCATAAATAGACTGAAAAAGGGAGGACAATTTTTTGTGGGGTATTTGCTAATAGAAGCTACAAGAAGCTAAACAATTCTGACCAAAAAAATGACAAAAAAAAAACAGGGAAAAGTTAATAATTGAACTGAATTTTCTATGTTAGGTAGGAAATATATGAACCTGTTAGGAAATCTATACTATGAAAATAGTATACTTAGAAATTTGGGCGAGTTAAGAATAACTGGAAATTTTTTTGGAGGGTAAAACAGGGGTAAGGCAGAGGAAGGTGATTTTTGTTACAAGCTTTTACAAGGGGTTTTCAAAATTATGAGCAAGCCATTTTTATTCTTTTGGGGTTCAAAAATGGAACGAATAGCCAGGCTTTTTCACAGACTCTCTGAATGGGTCCTTTATATGGAGAACACAAATCACAAAGTATTAGTCAAACAAAGGAAAGCTCTAATGTTGTCTTTGCCCCATTCATCTCTGCCTAGCTCCCTCCCCACCCACACCCTGAGACTCAGTTGAGTGAAAGTCAGAAAAAGAATCAGCTCTTTTGCTCTTTGGGAAAGTGGGAGAGTGCTGGCAGCTATAGGCTGGGAGCAGTTCTGGGACCCTGTAGTTTAGACAGGAAAGGCACAGTCAATTCTCTCTCGGGTCTAGCTCCAGTGGGACTTGAGTGGGTGTCCTATTTCATGAGGCTATCTGGAGAAAGGACCAACTCTGAATTGCAAGCAGCATGGTGACTTGAGCCTGAATGATCTACAACTCTTATAAGCTAAGCTAAATGCCAACCCTAGTTTATTCAAATGTCCCACCCGCACTCAAAACTGCATTGTAACAAATTTACATCTTCTTCCTTTTCCCTCAAATCCATTATTCTTTGACTATTTGGGGGACAGTCCTTAGGGACCCACCTAAAAGAACTACTTTATTTACATGGATGAGGTGGGGGGGGGGGAAATCCAGCAACAATGACATTTTTCCACTGACTCTAACCTTGACACTGAGAACCTCATTCATCTAGCACATTTCTCACCCGGAGTTTAACTTATTTGATCGAATTTCAAACAAAACCTAACACAGAATTCAAAGTATAGAACAGCTACAAAGTCAGCTGCCTTCATTGCAAGGTGCCTCACGTGCCTCACCAAAGCCTCAAGACATTCAGTCTAGACACATTCATTTTCATCTTACTGTGCCTACTCAAGAGTTCTGGCTTTTCCCCATCTCCTACCTTCCTCCCATCTCCTGCCTTCCTCATGAATAATGGCCCTTCAAATTCCACCTCTTCCAGGCAGCCTTCTCAAACTACTACTCTCTAAAGGCACAAACTCAACCACATTCTGCATTTATTTGATTCCACCATTCATAATCGACAAATCTTCCCCATTACTGCCTCACACTGTGATCTGCTTGGAGTTCAAGGACAGAAATAGCAAGGATCAAAAAACATATATATAGACCATCTTTACAAACCATTTTTATAAATAGATTCATATATAAAGAAACACACGTACAGAGCTCCCTTTGCCCCTTTTCTATACTGGAAAAGCAGAAAAGAGAACTAGGGAACAGCAAAACAGATTCTATCTTGCTCGGAGTTTGCTTCTGTCTAGGCAGTCAGTTTCTCAAGCAGAGTCTCTACTCCTTTGCTACTGTTTTTGTTTTTTTCCAGTGTGGGAATCAGGCATTTCAGTCCAACTTTGACTTTGTTTGCAACTTCTTGGTCAGAACTCTGTAGGAGGCTGAAGAGGAAAAAAAAAAGTGACAAATATTAAATGTTCATAACAAGCCACAGATAATCTATAATACTGGTACCCAAACATTGTACTGTGATTCAACTCCTATAAATACAGAGTGTATTTTTTTTAATTCACCAGCTGAATTAGGAAGGGCACATAAAAATGTTTTATAATCCTGAAGATGAAGTCACTCAAAGACTTGACTTTTATCTTAGAACTACATACTGATTTAAAATCACTATACATATAGGTTAGCTTTACTCTCCTATCCAGACTATAAGCTAGAGCAGACACCTGTTCTTTCTCTTCTTTATTCATGATACCACTTGACTAAAGCAGGTAGCCAAGGGGGAGAAAGATTCCCGAATACTGATTTTACCCAGGTGAAGTGCTGAAAGGAAAGGTGTAAAGCTAAAGGCTAAGAGTGACACTTTTTTCTTCCCTGATAACAACAAAACCTACTTTGCTCCCTCACTGGGAGGTGGTTGGGAGGAGAACTGAACCTAAGGCCTCAACAAAGCTAAGCATCCACTGGCTCTACCACTGAGCTATACCCTAAGCTCCCAGGCATTTTCTGTGACACTCAAATGATGTGGTATCTGAAGGCAGGGCCTATCAGTAAGCACTCAACAAATGTTAGCTATTAAACAAAAATAACCCTAGCTTTTGCTTTCTAAAACCTTGCCCAAGTAGCTTACCATTACTATAGTCAAGAAACTGGAGATGAAAGGACTGAATTTCATGTTCTCTCTCCTAATTCTGCAGGACTCTGTATAAATGCTAGCCTAGGAGAAAGTCTCTTGTGGCCTTTCTAAAAATCCCAGTCCTGATAACATCCATCTTGTCAGTAAAGATAGGTTACCCGCCCCACACAACATTCTACTGTTTAGGAAAGACAATATTCTATAGCTTGCCACCTCAGAGCTGAGAAAGGTAGTAAACAAAGTGCCTTTTTAATAGATTTTTGATTCTTTTGACGTTTTTTAAAACATTTGGTTCTGCCACACTGCTTTCCACAATGGTTGAACGAGTTTGCACTCCCACCAACAGTGTAGTAGTGATCCCTCCTGGCCACATCCCCTCCAGCATCTGTTGTCATTCGTTTTCCTGACCCTGGCCATTCTAACTGGAGTGAGGTGGAATCTTAGAGTTGTTTTGATTTGCATTTCTTTTATGACCAGAGATGTTGAACATTTCTTCATGTGTCTATAGGCCATTTTTGTTTCTTCTTCAGAGAAGACTCTCTTTAAGTCTTTGGCCCATTGTTTAATGGGATGGTTGTTACTTTGGAGGTTAGTTTTGGAGTGATTCAATTTTTTGAGTTGTTGATATATTTTAGATATGAGGCCTTTGTCCGTTGTTTCGCTGGTGAAGATCTCTCAAAAGGCTAAACATAGAACTCCCCTATGACCCAGCAATTCCAGTACTTGGCATTTACCCAAACATCCAGAAACAAGGACATACTAAATCCACTAGCACAACAATGTTCATTGCAGCACTATTCACCATAGTAAAGATATGGAACCAACCTAGATATCCCTCAGTTGATGAGTGGATCAACAAGTTGTGATATTTGTACACAATGGAATTCTATGCTGCTGTCAGAAAGAATGACATCGCCCCATTTGTTAGGAAATGGAGAGACTTAGAAAAAATCATATTAAGTGAAGTAAGCCAGACTCAAAGGAACTTAGGCTCAATGGTTTCCCTCATTCATCATAATCAGTAGAAACCTTGGGCTCTACTAGCAGAGATCTGCAATAGAGCAAAATCTTGATACATAAGGCCATATAATGTGAAGCTAATTGAAAGGACCTCCAGGATATTGAAACAAAAGCCTTAATGTACTATGTTGTCTCTCATCTCCTTTGCTGTCCCTTGGTTATCTCATATTGGTATAGTATCTCACTTTGTTATCTGATATATTGAATTTATTTGTATTTGGATATTTGAAATTTGATAGGGAAGGGGGGAAAACCAAGACAGGTGGGGGGTGTGGGGGGGGGAGGGAAATGGGTACCAAGACATGTGAAAGGGTATCAATGTATGTGAATTAATGCACCTTCTATCTGGCAAATATCATGTAACCCTTTTACTAATTACAATAAAAAACAAAACAAAACAAAAAACATTTGAGGGGCCGGGAGTTTGGCCTAGTGGTTAAAGTGCTTGCCTAGCATGCACGAAGACCCGGGTTCGATTCCTCAGTCCCACATACATAGAAAAAAGCCGGAAGTGGTGCTGAGGCTCAAGTGGTAGAGCTCTAGCCTTGAGAAAGTCCAAGGACAGTGCTCAGGCCCTGAGCTCAAGCCCAGGACTGGCAAAAAAAAAACAACAACAACAACAAAAAAAAACATTTGATTCATTTAGAAACTTGTACACAACTTGGCTAACCACACAGTTATACATATAACACTTAGTTCCAATTAACATTTAGTGAGCACATGCCATAGGCTTACTTCTCACAACCACTTTAGGGTTCTTATTAACCTTGTTCTACAAATACAGAAAACTACAGAAGCTCAAGAATTTTCCCAAGGGTAGACAGTAAATTGGGATGGGAAATCTGGCAATGTGTCTAGAGCCTGTGCTCCTAGATTCTATTGTATTCTGCTTCCCTAAGCTCTTTTTCAGATAGCATGCCAGACCGACTTTTTTTTCTTTTCTCTTGCTGTAAAAAGATCAAGTGAAAAAGAAAACAGAAACAAATACATAAAAAAAAAAACTCAAAAAGAAAACATGAGTTTCAAGTAAAACTTCAATAAGGCAGGGAATCTTACCTAAGAAGTCAAACACACTATTCCAAAAAACGAACATGATTCCATTGTTAAAGTAACAAAATAGTTCAATTTCTATTCAGAAATTCAAGTATTTCATATGTTCCTACAGTAGTTCCAGACAGTACTACACAACAAACCTAAAAATAATTAACCTATAAATTATATCCTGTTAACAGGGATCTACCCTAGGGGAGCTCTGCTAGAGCTTTATAAATTAATTTCATGACATCACTAAATTTTCTACTTAACTGAGTATAAGGAAAGACTGTGTCAGAAGGTATTAGCATTCCAAAGGCCTAATAAACTTATGACAAAAAAAATGTTGTTTGAGATAATAATGTCCACTCAACATCTACTGAAAAATTAACAACTTTTAATTAGATGTGAGTAAAATGATCTGTATGAAGCAGATATGTTGAAGACATTGGCCCAGAGGAAAATCAAAATAGTCTTGAATATCTGTGTATATACATACTAGCTCAGAGTACAAACTAAAGAAATATTTAACCTGACACTTGCAAACTATATAGTTAACCTTATAAAGCCAAGATGCAAGTGAAACATGGTGGGAAAACCACACTTGGATTAGTATTTGTTTTCTGAAACCGTGGTAACACAGCAGGGGAAGAAAATCAAGTAAATGCTCAAAGCAGCACACAAATCTTTCAAAATGAATGATCTTAACAGAAAGGGTTTATCTGAGCATAAAATGCAAGGAAATTTCAATGACCTGTAAATTATAAACTCAATGTAGTCCAGAGGACAATTTCTAAGACAGGCCCAAGTTCTCACATCATCAAATTCCCTTCACTTTACAGTAGAAATAGACAATATGCATATGATTTTAGTTATACATTATTTGTGAACTCTTTATAAATTCATAAAATACAATGATAAACTTAGGTATGATTTTAAAAATAGATTTGTAATAGTTTTCATGGATACAGACCTTATCCATGTGTGCCAGTGGTTTACATCTATGATCCTAGCTACTCAGAAAGCTGAGAAATGAGGCTCAAAGACAGCACAGACAAAAATCTCAAAACTCTTATATCCAATTAACCAGCAAAAATCAGAATGGAGACACAGCTCAGTGGTAGATCATTAGCTAGGAGCAAAAAAGTCAAGCAAGAGCTAGATTCAGGCCCTAGACTGGGAATATCATATATATTTATATTTTAAAATATAAATGTATAGTTATCTTTATAACTATACATGAATAACCATACATGATGATACCCTGTATATGTCATAATTCTGTGATCTTTGACACACTTAAATGTTGACGATTAAAAGAAATCCTGAGGCCGGGAGTTTGGCCTAGTGGTTAAAGTGCTTGCCTGGCATGCACGAAGACCCGGGTTTGATTCCTCGGTACCACATACATAGCAAAAAGCCGGAAGTGGTGCTGAGGCTCAAGTGGTAGAGCTCTAGCCTTGAGAAAATCCAAGGACAGGACTCAGGCCCTGAGCTCAAGCCCAGGACTGGCAAAAAAAAAAAAAAAAGAAATCCTGAAAACTGATTTTCTGAAGGAAAAGTATTTGGTGGACGTGTCTGGACCACAGATCATAAAAGACAAATTTCAAACCACTATTGAGAAAAATACTGTATCAAAGACATCATAAATGGGAAGGAATTCTATTTTTTGCATGACCAGATTCTGCAAAAATAAAGACATTATACACACCTGGAAAGGACAATAGCACCTCGATTCACACTAGCCCAGGTCTTCAGGTTCTTGATACCAACATGTTCTACAAGTGTTTTTGTAAAACAACCTATAAAATATATGGAAGCTTAATGAATATCATTGGCAAACTTTTATTCCTTTTCCTTACTACCTTTAACCTTGCAAAAGTTTTAATAAACACTAATAATTCTTGTGCCAGTTTGTATATTGTATTAGTACAGCCTTTGTTGTTTGTTATTCATGGGACCTGATCAGAGACTAGGTCTTCCTAAGCTCTTTTGCTTTACCACTTTTGAGCCATAGCTCCACTTCAGTTTTCCAGTGGTGAATTCGAGATGAGTCTCATGGACTTTCTTGCCCTGGCTGGCTTTGAACCACAATTATCAGATCTCAGGCTCCTGAGTAGCTAGGAATACAAATGTGAGCCATCAATACCTGGTCTAGTCATTTCTTTTAACTGTGATCCCAAAACCTGTTTAGCATTAATTCCTGAAGAAAAACATCAAATCCTAAAAAAGGCTCACTTGGTCACATTTGCATTTCTTTAATACTGATCTGATAGTTATTCAGGAAGCAAATGTTTGATGGCAGCACCTTGTGAGTAGATGAAATCAAGTTTTCTCTCATGGAGGAATGCTCTCACAGAAGGTGCCACTAAACAACAGAATGGCCATTCTAGGTTAAATAGAGCATTTTCTCCCTATAACATGTGGATATCTACACATCGAGAGTACCATTTATCTTGTTCACTCTAGTATGTACTTCAGATTCTCAAGTTCTATGTGCCATGTAAGTGTGACTCATTCTTTGACAAAGGAGAATTCTAGTGGCAGCCATTTAGTGCACATGGAAGGGATAGCTTATCTTAAAATGCAAACATCTTGGTTGAGTAACATGTACAAGTCAAAGATAACCAAAGGTAATGACCCAGTAAGAGCCACAGAACCTATCCAGCCTCCCATGCACTTGTTTACAGAGGGACAGAGATCAGCTAATGGGACCACTTGTTTTCCAAGGTGACCACAGGAACATCTTGTGTGTGTTCTTTTTTTTTTTTTTTTTGCCAGTCCTGGGCTTGAGCTCAGGGCCTGAGCACTGGCCTTGGACTTTCTCAAGCCTAGAGCTCTACCACTTGAGCCTCAGCACCACTTCTGGCTTTTTTCTATGTATGTGGTACCGAGGAATCGAACCCGGGTCTTCGTGCATGCTAGGCAAGCACTTTAACCACTAGGCCAAACTCCAGGCCCTTGTGTGTGTTCTTATACAATACTGCACTCCCTCCCTCCCCCATGTAGTAATGGAATCTAAGTTTATTGTTAAATCTATGTAGTAGGTCTGACTGCCTTGATAGCAGAACATGTGAGAATGACACCAGATAACTCCTGATGATAAATCATAAAAGTACTATGACGTTGTTTCCTTTGGATATTGATTCTAAAGAACTAACCACAGGGTGAGGAAGCTCAAGAGCCTAGGTGGAACTGAAACTATTGATTCTTGGCCAACACCCTGTATCAATCTGCCAGCTTGCTTTGCAAACTACTAAGCTTTGAGGTGGCTTGTGACACCGCAATGATTAAAACAGCTGGACACAATCAGTGGGTGCTACTTGAAATTGAAAAACATACCAGGCCCATACAGGAATAGGACTATCAGAACACTTCCTTTCTGTCCCTTTGTTTCTCTCTTATTTTTCCTTCCTCTTCTCTTCAGATTTAAATTAAGAAAAAAATCACTAGAAAATGTGTTGGGTATTAACAATTCTTACGGTATAATTCAACTTCGTACCAAAGTTTTTAATGAGAAAGACACTTCACTACATGATTTTTCTTTAGTAGAAGCTCCTCTTTTACAAAATCACAGTGAAAAAATACTTCTTATTGTGAAAGATAGAGTGAGAAATAACAGCTCTACTATTATGTTCCTGGCCTCACAACTTCAGCTTGCCTTTAATTCATGAATTCTTAATCTTTCCTTTTTTTTTTTTGCCACAGAAATAGAAAGCCGAAACAGTTAACCTGGGGGAGAGGGGAGAGGGAGTAGGGATGGACCCCATTAGTTGCTCATATATATACATATATATATATATATATATATATATATTTTTTTTTTTTTTTTTTTTTTTTTGCCAGTCCTGGGCTTGAGCTCAGGGCCTGAGCACTGTCCTTGGACTTTCTCAAGGCTAGAGCTCTACCACTTGAGCCTCAGCACCACTCCCGGCTTTTTTCTATGTATGTGTCACCAAGGAATTGAACCCGGGTCTTCGTGCATGCTAGGCAAGCACTTTAACCACTAGGCCAAACTCCTGGCCCCTAGTTGCTTATATATTAAACAAAAGTCTGAGAGGGGAATGGTACGCAAATTTCCAGTTGGATAGAAGATACTGCCCACACTCCAGAGCTGAAATTCTTCTGAGCAACCTGGCTTACAGAAAGAACCAAGGACCAGCTAACTCCGCAGACACACGCATCTCAATGTCAAACAAAAGAACAGCTGCATAACATTCTAATGAGGGTGATTTCCTTTTGCTTACACCAAACTAGAGATAAAATCATGCTTTTCGATCAGAGGCAGTGTAATGCCATCCTCAAGGAACAGAATACCATTTTAGGTAACTAACCAAATCCATTTAAATGTCTAAAGTAGTAGGAAAGGGAAGAAAAGGGAGAGTTAAGAAAGCCAAAAACAAAAATGAAACCCTACATAAATCTTGGACACAAGTTCCCCTAGGGAAAGAACACCATCCCTAATCACTACATCATTTTTATTCAGATATTATTTTAAAATATTCGACAAACATGGTAATAGAAGATCAAAAGACAGTGTAAAGTCCAAGGATGCCAGGAGTTGCAGGAATTCTTCATAAAATACAAGAAAAGGTATGGCCTACCTTCTCTCCCATTTTCTTTCATCTTTTTATCTTGCTCTATGAGCCACTTCAGCACCAGATGTCCGGCAGGATGCTCAGCCACATGAAGCTATGATGAATCAAGAACAAGTTCACTCAAAAGCTCTTTTCACCCACCTTTGGCCCACAGTTCAGTCTCCACCACTACATACAACTAAGTCAGCCAACTTTAAAGGCTCTTTATCTAGAGGGCATAGCATTCTAGAGACCAGACATTTTAGCTACTAGCCAGGCCAAAATAAAGTATGCTCATGCAAGAGATTTGCAGTCCCCACAAAGCAGTTCAGTCTTGCCTTGGTGAATTTTAACACTACAAAGCTCATCTAAAATCACGCTTACCTGGGTACTTTTCAGGTGGTAACTAGAATTCTGAGGTACAAAGAAACCTCTGGGATGTAATATTTAAATACACATTTTAGAATGATCTGAGAATCTAGAAAAAGGATTCTATAGTTCAACCTGCTTTCTAAGGGCTGCATCAGTCATCTCACAGTACCTGGTACAAGTGTCTCCTTATCCAGTATAGATGTATACTGGATATTATCATGAATGATAGTCACAGTAGGATTTGGGGTTTACTGTGGTTCTATGAGATCACCACACTTCTTCTCCTTTTGGTGGTACTCATAGTTGAGCTCAGAGCCTCACACTTGCTAGGCTGGTGCTCTAACACTTGAACTACGCTTTCAGCCCTGTCAATTTTTCTGCACTGAGATTTTCTTGATCTCATGCCCTTGAGCATAAGTCACCAGCATCTGGTGGAAAAGATAACATTTTTATCAATTTCAAATATGATGCTATCACAGGACTTTGCATGGCAGTAGTTTCTCTGGGGGCAGGTTTTATACCCTTGGTGGTTTTCTTCTCATCTTATAACAGTATGCTACCTTGCCATCCTTGCCTCCGGGATGCAACTCTGCTGCCGCCAAGCTGGCAATAGCATTCATGGCAGGCTGAACGTCGCCAATGGCAGATCCCAGAATGTCGGATACCAGCACGCATGCAGACTTATCGAGCACCACCTCATGCGCATGTCCTTGCAGGTAGCTTAACAAAGCTGGAGAAATGGATTCCAGGAGCTCTCGACGGCGTATCTCCGTATCTTTCTTACTGTCAGAGTGTGTTGAATGAAGTGGTACATTAAGACAAATGAAGTAAAAAGGGTGATGTTATTATCACAAAGCCCTGAAAAGATTAGCATAGACTGGATCACCCTCTATTAGTAGTTGTCTACCTTTACATTAAGCTTGTAGACAAAACAATAGTAGGGTGTGTTGTTTTCCTCTGTATCCCTAGAATCTGAATAATGCCTCACATACACAAGCATTTAATCAATGAAGTGTGGCTTTTGAAATATCACACACACACACACACACACACACACACACACACACTCCAAACCAATCTAAAACTACACTAAACAATAACCAATAAACCAAACAATAACTATTCCTAAAAGACAGCACATGTTTACAATACCTTTGTATAGACCCTGCTCTCTAGAATACTCAAAACATGTAATACCATGTAATACCATGAAAATAAAGCAGAACAAAGAAAACCAAATCACCTAACGGTGTCTGCTACTTGTTAAGTACTCGGAGTTTTTTTCCCTTTCTTTTCTGGCATGTAAGTTTTACTTTCTCTGAGCACTTCATCTGTCAAAACTATAGGTTTAAAAATAGAATTCATCTTTTGGAAAGCTTTAAAATGAGAGGGAAGTGTGGGTGCACACGCGCGTGTGTGCGTGTGCACACACACATTTCTGAAAGCATACTGCCTGGAATTAATAAGCAGTCTGAGTAGAAAAAATAAGAGTCACATCATTTCCTGGCTTTACCTGTGTGCATTGCCATCTCCTTTCTGCAGAACTTCAATGATTTCTCTCACTGTATGGGCAGGATCTCTGGGACTCAGTAAGTACAACAGAACCTTTCTTCCATATTTATCATTTATTATGTTAGGCAAGGAACTAATAATTTCCTGTAAAGTTACACATACAAAAAAATGAACTGTTAGCTACATTCTTCATGTATGCTTAGACATGAATGGTAATGAAGAATACACATCTAACTATTGTACTTACTGGCAAAGGTGGACTTAATTCTGTTTGGAAATCATCTCAGTAAGGCACAAAGATTTACATTTAGAACAGTCAGAACAGTGACAGGTTATTACTGATTCACCCAGTGACAGTCACTGACCAAACCCAAGGACTTAAGGCATTATCTTCATTCACTAAGACCTATATTTCTTAGGTTACTATTACTAGAGAGGGCACTGAATAGGATTACTGAGTAGATACAGTTCACCTGCAGCTGAGCTCCAGTGACAGACATACCTCTCAAATTTCTCAGCTGAAACCAAAGTGCGGGAGGAAAACAAGACACTAATAGAAAGAATAGGTGGTTAAAGGCTTTAAAGGTTATTGTTTATCAATACCAAATGAAAGCTATTTGACTACTACAATGAAAAGAAGTGTGTGGAGGAGGGCAGATTTCTCCATGTAGCTGCCAATCTCTCTGTATAGTCTTTCCCTGCACATACCCAGGAACGAGACTCCCTTCACAGTGCATGAACCAAGTGACAGGAGCAATGCTGCCTTGATCCCATGTCAATCTAAGGTTTCCACCCAAAGTCACTGTTTATAAGGGCTTTTTAATTTTTAAATAGAGAAAATACAAAGAAAACATTATTAAAATTTCCCTTTGTCACTTCCCATTTCTTGTAACAACCTTTATAAACATTCAAATGTATAAGTGTTTGAGCACCATAGATTCTTCTTAACTACATTGGGAATCACAGACAGAATTCAGTTCAACTGGCCCAGTTTATGGGTGAGTTCAGAAAAGAGAAAGGAGACGATATAACGAGGGGCAGAGTTCTGACTAGTCCAAACTGCCAATCTCTCTAAAACAATCAAACAAAACCCATGTAACTCCCGAAGGGCAGGAATTCTTTGTGGTGACAGATTTGGGCATGTTTAACTTGAAAATGTCTATTTATTGGGATAACATTAATAACTTGGTATAAAAAACTAATATGTAAGTTAAGTCATCCATCAGCCATGGGATCAATATTCAGCAACACCTTCAGGACCCCAAGGTTGATACTGCAGCTCCAGATCCCCACACATCAAATTTCTAAGCTTCCCTAAATTTTTGCACAAAACCCTATGTGCTTTTGATCATTAGGAAGAATGGCTAACACGCTATTCTTACTGAGTAGCTGAGAGCTGTATGTCTGCCATGTGAACTGATCTTCACACCACCAGTGTCCTGTTCTCACCTGGTTCTCCTGAACACTACTGAGGAAGGTATGGTCAGCAGTGATTTTCACATAAAAATTCTCAGAAAAGACTCAATAGCGCTAACCACCTGAGAATACACATAAGAATTTTACCCTCCCAGGAAAAAGAACGTAAAATTTCAGTAGTACAAAGGAAGACAGAAAAAGAAAATTGAAAAAGGAATGTACATAGAATCAAAAGCTATTCAGCTTCAAAAGTAGATTTGGGATGTGTTTTGAGGCAGCTGAGGATAGTACTGGAGTTTGAATTCAGGGCCTCAACCTTGCTTAGGCTGATACACAACTACCTGAGTCACTCTTAGCCCTGCTCTTTGCTGATTATTTTTCATGTAAGATCTTTAACTTTTCTGCCAGCGATGGTCCTGAAATTTGATCCTCCAGCTCTCAACTTCCCAAGTAACTAGGATTTACAGACATGAGCCACTGGGTCTTGTTCATGTGTTTCTGATAGCCAGGTGTTAAGGGCTACAAACATAGGAGATCTATAGAATGCCTTTATTGTACCGTTAGGTGTCTGAAACTTCAACAAACTCATAAAAGAGGGAAGATGCTTCATTATTTAATCTGTTAATTCGTTAAAGGAAAGGGATGAGAAAGATACAAAGGCTAGGCTAATTTCAATAGTTTTTTTGTAGAAATAAAAAGGTTTTATTTTATTTATTTTTTTAATTTTTAATTTTTTAAATATATTTTTATTGTAATAAATAAAAGGGTTACATGAGATTTGCCAGATAGAAGGTGCATTAATTCACATACATTGATACCCTTTCACATGTCTTGGTACCTATTACCCTCCCCCTGCCCCCCACCCCCCTAATTTCAATAGTTTTAAAACGACAATCCTTCATGGTCCTTAATGCTAGGGCTTGCTTAGTTGCAAGGCAATCAAGTTCAAATTCCAGTACAGCACTGCAAAAAAAAATAAAATCAAAGGATGCTGGAAGCCAGACAAAAAGTGTCACATGCCTACAGTGTCAGCACTTGGAGCTGAGACAGGTGGATCCAAGGTTGGTAGCCAGCCTGAGTGACACAGCAGACCCTTCCTCAAAAACTAAAAAGAGAAGGCCCATTTTAACTCTTCTTTCTATGAGAGACAAGACAGGGAAATTGTGGTAAAGAACTATAAGAGCTATTCTATTTTAGTCAGTATCTTTTCCTTAGAACAAAGAGAAAAGAAGGGGACACCAAGTAGCAGTGTTTTTTCTTTGGTTCCACAGATCTGATTGTTTGGGCAGAAAAGACGACTTCAAGGTACACATAAAAATGCTTTCAGGCCTGGTCCCTTGAACATCACTGCCACAGGCTGTGAAGAAGTCTTTTCAAGTTAAAAAATTTAAATATACTTTATAGACAACTTTATTAAACTTAAAATTTTAATACTTCTATTTCACCTTCAATTCAGCTTTCTCTGCCACTGAAAACACCCATCTCTGGAAAACAAAAACAGATGCTACTTTAAGTAGCAGTATCCTATTTCTCTTTAACCTCAATTACAGAGAAAAGAGATGAAAATTCTAGATTATCATATGGAGAGAACTAATGATTTCTTTAATGTGTATAAACAGGTAGGAACTATCTATCCATAGCATAGATGACTGTGTACTGACTTTGGCAAGCTGTTTTTTGAAAATCCTTCACTCTGCTACTTTAGTTCCTTTGTTTGTACAGGAAATAGCCAGCTTGACCCATAGGCTCTGACCACTAGGAAATCAGAAAATGCGCACAAACTGAAACTGCCATAATGTCTATGTTTTCCTATGGAACATATGTCTGTCACTATACAGCAACCTTAAATGTGGAGATTAAATAATGCTGGCAGTCATGAGCTTGCTCCCTTATGAGAAACAGTGCCAATTGTGATAACTTTTAAGTTTGTCTTAGTTTACTCCCTAAGAACACACTTAAGAATCATGAGGCTTTTTAATGTAATTTTGTCTTTTAAAGCAGACAGATGAGGGTGGTGGGTGGGGGGGAGGGTAATGGGTACCCAGACATGTGAAAGGGTATCAATGTATGTGAATTAATGCACCTTCTATCTGGCAAATCTCATGTAACCCTTTTATTTATTACAATAAAAATATATTTTTTTAAAAAACAGACAGGTGAACAGAACAGAAGCATGGAAGAATGAGGGCCTCCCTCCTAAGATATCTCTGGCCAGCTCTGACCTCCTGGTGTTGAGGTTCTGCCAGATGCCGTGGCACTTCCTTTGCCAACCTTCTTCAAAAAGGCCAGGTAAAGGTCAAATCAGACGCACACACAGAGGAAGTAAGAGAGTAAACAGAAGATGAAAATACAAAAACAGCCAAGTTCACATATAAGGATAAAAATACGACTTTAGCTATAAAAAACTAATATCTATCAAAATGAATGAGAGTTCCTGGAAAGTTAATACTACCAGAAATGTTAAGGAAAGGTAAGATTAGCATACAGCCTCATGTTTTGCTTTAAAAATAATGTGGGCATTTTAGGTCTGAGACCAACCTAGGACAAAGTTAGCCCCAGATTCTATCTAAAACACAACTGGAAGCTATAGGACTGGGAGTATTGATAAAAACTAATGTGCTTGCCAATAAATGTGAGGCCCTGGGTTCTAGGCCAAAAGAAAAAGCAAACAAACCCAGTGGATTTCACTGTACTGTACCTTGGCTGCACACACACATACACAAAAAAACAAAAACAAAACTGGTAGTATAGTTCAATAGGGTTTTAGTTTTACAAGAATAAAAGTCATGGAGACTATACATCAATATGAAGACATTTACTGATAGCACTCAACAGTGGTTAAGGAGGTACCTTTTATGGTATGTACCATACCTCAGTTAAAAGGAGAAGAGTCCATTTGGAACTCAGAGCTTTGAAGGAGGAGCCACCTTAGAGAAGGCACACAGCCTCATTCCTCTCACCTCCTCATCCTCATCCCACCGGATCTGTCCCAGTCACTTCCCCATCTAGTTGATGGAGATCTCTAAGTCTATACACCCTGCCTCAGATTACAATGAAATGTGACGTAAGCCCCTAGTAAGAGGAACAACATGGAGATCTGATTAGAGAACATTATCTAAGGAGTGGTCTTCAGAACTTAGGAGTGACTGTGAGCACCGCTGGTGGCTCAAGCCTGTAATCCTAGTTACTCTGGAGGCTGAGATCTAAGGATGAAGGTTCAAAGCCAGCCCAGGCACAAAAGAACCTTACACTCTTATGTCCAATTAATCCCTAGAAAATGGGAAGTGGGGCTTGGCTCCAAGGTAGGATGGTAGCCTTGAACTGAAGAGCTCAGGGACAACGCCCAGGCACAGGGGTTGGGTGGTAGCCTTGAGCTAAAGAGCTCAGGGAAGCGCCCAGGTCGAGTTCAAGCCCCATGACCCACAAAAAAATTTTAAAAATTAAAAAAAAAGAACTTAGGAGTGATTATTAAGCTGTGGTTTTAAGCTGACGATCAGGAAATCCAGTCACTATACTGCATCTTCTTGGCTGCTTATTAAAATGCTGTATAAGGCAGTGTTTTATAATGACTGCAGAAACAAGACACATGACTATGTAACATATGTACAGCCTGCAGATTGCACACCCAGCAATTCTAGTAAGCAATGACTTAGACGAACTATTAATGTATGCATGGTGAAGAAAACATGACTGTAAAAATTGAACTACTTAACTTGAGGGGAGGGATTTGAGGGGTAAAATAGTGGAAAATAGGGGGTGATGTGGATGAACAAGCATTTTAAAAAACATCTGTTCACAGAAGAATCTGGAATAGCAAAATTTAATGCCAATTAAATAATAATTTCCAGGATTTGGGGGCTGCTGTTTAATTTCTTTTCAGTGCTAGATTCAGTACTTTCTGCATGCTAGACCAGTGCTTTACCACTGGGCTAACACTGCCAGCTCTTCATAAAGTAGTTCTTAAAAATGTGGGGAAAAAAAATCAGGCAGGAGTGGTGGCATACCTTTGTAAACTTAGAATCTGGGAGGCATAGGCAGAAGGACTGAGTTAAGAGAACATCTCAGGCCACTCTCAGAGTAGTTCAGGCCAGCCACATAGTGAGACCCTAACTTAAAATAAACATCCATCACCAAGAAAATAAAATAAATCAGTTATAATGTACTTATAGAGTAGAACACTAGTTGGCCAAGAGAAGTAAATGACTTAAGACAAAACCAAGGAAATTATGGTCCATGGGTCAAATCCAGCCTGCAGCCTTCCCTTAAGAAAATGGATGTTACATTTTAAAGAATTATTATTATTTTTGGTGGGTCATGGGGGCTTGAACTTAGCCTGGGTGCTGTCTCTGAGCTCTTCAGCTCAAGGCTATCACCCTACCACTGGGCCTGGGCGTTGTCCCTCAGCTCTTCAATTCAAGGCTACCATCCTACCCTGGAGCCAGGCCCCCCGTACCATTTTCTGGAGGTTAATTGGAGATAAGAGTCTCAGGTCCTTTTGTGCACCGGCTGGCTTTAAACCTTGATCATCAGATCTCACCTTCCTGAGTAGCTAGCTAGGATTACAATAGTGAGCTACGGCACCCTGCCACTTTAAAGGGTTATTAAAAAGCATAAAAAGTAAGAATTTGAGACAGATACCATATGGCCCCAAACTCTAAACATATTTACTACTTGGCTCTTCCCAAAAAGAGGCTTCTTGAACCCTAACAATAAATTTCATAATATAAAGTCAAACGTAAAAGCACCTTGCAGAATACAGATGCCAAGGGGCCAGGAGTTTGGCCTAGTGGTAGAGTGCTTGCCTAGCATGCATGAAGACCTGGGTTTGATTCCTCGGTACCACATACATAGAAAAAACCCAGAAATGGTTCTGAGGCTCAAGTGGCAGAACTCTAGCCTTGAGAATGTCCAAGGACAGTGCTCAGGCCCTGAGCTCAAGCCCAAGATTGGCCAAAAAAAAAAAAAAAAGAAAGCATACAGATGCCATGTCTCTTACACAAAATGTGTAACTATGCAAAGGAATGTATTACACTTCACATCTAATGGACATTTTGTTCTTTATGTCAGATGGGAGGCCAAATATTTACTGTACTATTCTTTAAATACATGTTTAAGATAAGGCATTTAAAAGTATGCGCCAATATTTATTCACCCTCAAATAGTGACTGGCTAATGTACCCGTTTTCTTTCCAAGGAACTCGGCTGTCCAACCAGTTGCATAGATCAGTGCCCCCACCGCAGACTGGATCAAATTTTCTAATATGTTTATTTCGGAAAGTAAAATAAAAGAGAAACAGTTTGTATTCACTTGGAAAAGGAGAAAGGCTCAGCTGACCAGGCTAGGATCTCAACTTAAGGCAATCTGAGTACCCTAGTTTTGCAACACTAAAACCTCTCTCTTTCTCTTCTGCCCCCACTCCCCACACCCCATCCCAGCTTTTTTTTAAAGGCCAGGCACAGTGCAACAGGTTTTTGTGGTGGATAGGTGGGAAAATGCAAGAGCAATTAGCATTCCAGAGTTTTATCACTAGCTATATAGTTTAGTAATACGCAGTAGAACCTGTACAGCATTTGTCAGTGGGAGGCAGCTGAAATGCAGGACTGGCAGATCCAGCCATTCAGAGAACGCTGTCTTAAATAAGAATCTTTAGGAATGTGGGTTAAATAGTTGTGGTCCCTGAGCTGATAAGCAAAGGAATTAAACTGTTTTGACAGCAACTTTAAATCTTTGGGAAAAATTAATCTAGCACACAATTCTGGGACGCTTGAAGGAAGTTTGAATCTACTTAGAACAGTTATGCAAATTTCAGCGTTGTAAAAATATTTAACAAAAGCAAACTTTCAAAAGCCCAGCCTGTTTCCATTTTTGTGAAGCAACTTTATTCATTAGTCAATTCTATGGGCCCCATCTCTGTCACAGGAATGAAAAACAGTCACTATTGATTGGAGTCAAAGGGTAATAGAGTCACACGGAAAATGGCACTGATCTGTGACATCAAAGTCTCCAATTGGTTTCTTCCCACAATCCTATCTCAAAGAAAGTCATCATAATTTTAAAATAGTAAAGAACAAAGTTGGAAAATGACACCAAGGGCATGAGAAATCCACACACTGGACTGATAGCTGGCATTTCAGAAAACAAATCTTTCTCCTTACTAACTCATATACTTGTTACCAACATTAAGCAATACTAGTCCACAGTATGGGACACAGAGGGGCCACAGCACAACCACCTGACAACAGGTAGATTTTCCAGATCCATCTACAGAACTATTTGTCACCAAGACTTTCCAAGAGCCACATTCACTAGTGTAGCCTATTCATCTTCAGATGAACAAATAATGGTTGAGAGATTACCAATTCTGGTCACTTCTACCAACACTAAAATTGTTTATTGCCATTTCTGCAATCTCTACCATCGTCTCAACACCACTTAAGCACTAAAAGTAACAGGAGAGATCATAGAATCAGTCAGGAAAAGGAACAATCATTGCAGGATAAAACAAACAACCAATAGTTCAGAACATAATCTTCCCTTAGAAATAGTTTCCTAGATGACAACTATTTCAGTTTTTTGAAAGGTAGGTTTTTTATCAAGCTATTTGACTGCAGTATTTGCAGCTGCTATACCAGAGTTGGAATAACTGAAATGCAAAAGGAAGTTAGTATTTTAATTCTAGAAATAACTTTTAATCTAGCTCTGCAAAAGCTTTCATGATAGCTCTAGAGGCTCCATGACTTAGCCTTTCTTTACCAACTCAGTCCAGCCCAGATAGACCGATAAAAAGTGTGGAACTGCAGAAGTAGTCTATCCACAGGGAGAAATGTTACGTGAAGAACTACTATGCATTTCTGAACAAATCTCAACACCGCTCTGCTAATGTTCCATTTTATAGTATCACTGTTCCATTTTATAGTATCACTAACAGTACAAAAAACCATGCATTGTGTATCTTAACCCAAAATGAAAGGACTGAGTCTTTAACCAATCTTTTAAATATCTTAAACAGTATTAGTACCAAGTTACAAGCTGTAACTACAGGATTTGAGAAACTCCAAAATAACACTCAACTGAGAACAGAAAAAGCTGATAAGAAACACAGGAAAGTCTTTACATAGCATGTGTGAAAGAAATTTTGCATAAATTAGATTTTCAAGTTTACTTGAATCTAAAACATTAAGAAGTACTTACTGATATGATTATCTGCTTCACAAGCTTAGTATCATCAATACAATCAAATGCTGCCAGCAACACCAAATGAGAGTATTGGCCCTGTAATTGGAAGCCAGAAAGGTGAGACACATAGCCAAGGTGTTCCTGTTATCCTTCCTACGGAGTCACTGTATAAAGGTTACTGACATTGACAACTTGTCCAACACAATGTAAATAAAAGTGAATAAAAGCTATACAAATGAACTTTCAATTTTATCAGGACCCAATTATATTCTAGAGATATAGAGATAAGATTGACTTTAAAAAAAAAAAAAGAGGAAACAGAAAAGAGAAAAGCATTCTTTATTGTTGTTACATCCTGATTAGGCCAAAACCCACCAATATTTGGAAACTGAATACTTCTACATAATTAATGATTCAAATCCATGTGTTATGCAGTTTATTGTCCCCTTCAGAAAACACTTTTACTGATTAGAAAACATTTCAATCACTGCTGAATTTCATGACATAAAAATCTTGAAGGCTACTGGGTCTGTGGCTCATGTCAGTAATCCTAGCGACTCAGGAGGCTGAGATCTGAGGCAGCCAGGCAGAAAAGGACCAGAGATTTTTTTTTAAAATATTTTTTATTGTATTTAATAAAAGGGTTACATGATATTTGCCAGACAGAAGGTGCATTAATTCACATACTTGACCAGAGACTCTTATCTCCAATTAACCTCTAGAAAATGGGAAGTGGGGCTCGGCTCAAGGGTAGGGTGGTAGCCTTGAGATAAAGAGCTCAAGGACACCACCCAGGACCATGGGTAGAGCTGTAGCCTTGAGCTGGAAGAGCTCAGAGACATTGCCCTGGCTGAGCTCAAGCCCCACGACCCACAAAAAAAAAAAAAACAAAAAGCAAAACAAAACAAAAAATAACCTCGAAGGTAGTTAAATAATTATTTTGAAATATCTATTCATACAGTTTAGAACTTTCTATTATTTTTACTCACTCCAAACTGAAGTCTAAAACTGAGATCTGAATCAAAATATTAGATGTTGGGGCTGGGAGTTTGGCCTAGTGGTAGAGTGCTTGCCTAACATACATGAAGACCTGGGTTCTATTTCTAGGTACCACATACATAGGGAAAAAAAGCCAGAAGGGGTGCTAAGGCTCAAGTGGTAGAGCTCTAGCCCAGGACTGGCAAAATAATTAAATAAATAAATAGCATATATATATATATATATATATATATATATATATATTTTTTTTTATGGTTTCTTACCAGCACTGCAAAAGACAACAGATAAATATACAACCACACAGAACGAATTTTATCTTAGTTGGAATTAGCATTTACTCTATTAGACATGCAGTATTGTTAATAGTTCCCTTGGAGTCTTTAGGAGTAAGTTATTGACTATGAAATATTTCTATTTCCCAGTAAATAGAAAATTCTTGATGAACTAAATCATCCAATCAAGTAAGTAACACAAAAATTAAGATTACATGTAATACATGTATCCTAGTTATATATATATGTACATATATATAAAAAAATCTATGACATAAAAATCAGTTTTAACATATGCCTGTGCACATAGACACACACTTATAACTGCACAAGAGGAAAATAAAGAACATGTCATATGAAGCCTGTTTCATATAAATAATAGGAAAACAGTCATATATATAGACTACAATTTATGTCAATTTTCTCAATTATTCAATTTCCTTTAAGATATGAATATTTACTATTTAAAATACAATATGCCCTGCTCTACTTACATTTGCCACCTTTTCAATATATGTCTTCATTGTTTTCACAATCACTTTTCTGTCCTTAATAAAAGAAAAATTACCACCATAAACTTTTATAGATTAAGCTTATTTCATAGGTAAAAGAACCATATAGTAGAATATTTAACTTTAATGACTGTCATGTTTTTTATTACTAAAATTAATAGTTAAGCAGACAGGATGTAAACTATAATTTTGACTATGTAATTTTTATATAGTCAAATATGGAACCATAATTTTAAGTTGCACAGCAAAGCTAGTGAAACTATCACAACAGTGCTACATAAGTCCTCTTTCTCGTGGCTGACATGTCTTCAAATACAAGTCTAGTAAACAGATACTATCCAATCTTATACTTACTGAATAAAATTTAAACTGCAAGAAAGAAAATGTAGATAAAACACAACTGTTTCTAGAATTGTACTGATGATGGTTCAAAGCCAGCCTGGGCACAAAGATGTGAAACTCTTATCTTCAATTAGCCACCAGAAAACTGTAAGTGGCATAGCGCTAGCCTTGAGCTGAAGAGCCCTGTAGCACAAGCATGATCAACTCTTCATTATCTTTCTCCCAACCAATATGATTATAAAGTGAGAAAAAAGAGCCTATCAGGTTTATTTGCTTGATGGATTTCTTCCCATGCTTCAATGAAGCCTAAAGATTATAAAAGCAGAGAAGAAATGCTTGGCCCAAACAAAATGGCAAATTCCCATGAAACCCTGGAACATAAATTTGAGAAGGCAATATGGTTCATGCGTAATTGGGGAAAAACCAACACCTGGCAATTGCTGGCAGCAGACAATGAGACACCGACCTTAGGCGTGCCATGCCACAGGCAGTGCATGGCCACTCTGGCACCATCATGTGTGTGGGCAAGGTATATCACTGCTTCACGTATGGCTTCAATCAGCTCCTGGTGGGTGGGGGAACAGTTATAAGTTAATTTGTGTTCTTTTTTCTTTCTTTATGCTGCCGAATCAGTCTACAGAAAAGCTGTCAGGTACAGAGAATGAAGAGCACACAGGCAGCAAACAAACAAATATAATCTCTTTGGATAAGCAATATCTATTAAACAACGTAAGACTTTTACCAATTGCTATTTTAAAAAGGTCATAGGCTATATGTATAATATTCAGGAAAAAAGTTTAAGAGGCAGAAGTGCTAAGGGAATTGTGTTTGTTTAACAGATCAGCTAGATAAAAGTAAATAGTAAATAAAGCAAATTCTCTTCCCTAAGAGACAAGTATGTCACAAATTCTTTCTAGAGGAATTTTCTGTTTAGTTTGTGAGTGGGTTACCTCCACAAATTATATTCACTCTTTACTATAAACTACTCAAGGAACATTCCCCTAAAGACTCTGTATTAACATTTAGGCCACAGCCAAAAAATAATATATTTTTTTCTTTTTCTGCCAATCATGGGGCTTGAACTCAGGGTCTGAGCCCTGCCCTTGGGCTTTCCCAAGGTTAGGGCTCTACCAACTTGAGCCATAGCATCACTTCTTGCTTTTTCTATGTTCATGGTACCAAGGAATCAAATCCAGGTCTTCATGAATGCTAGGCAAGCACCTCAACCACCAGGCCAAACTCCTGGTCCTGGGGTTTAACTCAGTATCTTTTTCCTTGACTTTTTGGTGCCAGTCCTGGCCCTTGAGCTCAGGCCTGAGCACTGTCGTTGGGCTTTCTCAAGGCTAGAACTCAACCACCTGAGCTTCCACAGCACCACTTCTGGCTTTTTTCTATGTATGTAATACTGAGGAATCAAACCTGGGTCTTCGTGCATGCTAGGCAAGCACTCTACCACTAGGCCAAACTCTTGGCCCCCCTGACTTTTAATATACATAATTTCCTGTTGCAAAGTGTAAGTACACAGGATGTAAATGAGTTCTGGCACCTAATAGTTTACAGAAACCCATTTATTCTTCTCCCAATTAAAAATTTTACATTAGGTCTGGAAAGAGAAAAGTAACTATCTAATTTAATCAATAAGGAACAAAGAATTTCATCCTTAAATGTCTTATAATCCTTTCCCAGGATGCATCTCAAGAATCAATTTTAGACAACAAACCTGGACTTATGAGTTTCCTTAAAGCAATCTAGTTACAGTTATGGATAAATTCTCTTTTGAAAAAGTCCCTCAGTGTCAAGAAAGATGATTATTATTCCAAATGTTGGGGTTTTCTTTTTGCATTTGTTTTTGCTTTTGTAAGTATGCATTCAACACTAAAAAGATAAAATATTATGTACCTCTGAACATATTCAAATGAACAGTTTGTCAGCTAGAACATACAGATCTGCCTAAGACTATGCAGGGGTCATAGATGCTCAATTGTGCAAAAAAAGAGAAAGTCTCCAAAAGGAGATGCTACTCAGGTCACTGGACTATAAGCTTGAGTGGGGGACTACTGCTGAGATTAGTTTACAAGCTAATGCTGAGACTATCAAAATTATTGAGAGTATACAAGCTGGCATATTAGTTAGCCCATGTGATTAGAAAATGAGGATAGATAGACAAGGTGTTCTCAGCATGATGAATTCCCATTTGTACTTCATCACTGACTTGAGGGGCAGTACAATTTACTACATTCACAATTTCTTTTCCTAAGGTCTAGGTTTTCACGCATCATTTAGCTTTTCATTAAATATCTTCCCCTAACCTTTAACATGGGCATTGTTATAAGTAGTATTTATTTTATTGCTCTTTTGCATTGGCATACTTTAAAATTACATGAATGCTGAATATTCTTCTAAAATTAATTTTTAGATTAGGTAGAAGTTACTCTGGACTATAAAATATGGTATATATATATCATATTTTATCAATATATTTATGCTATATTTGTATATAGTGTATAATATATAAAATTCTAATGGCATTAACAAAAATCACAGTCAACTCTATTATTTCCTGTTGAAAAAAACTGAACAGACCCGTTCAATCCAAGTTCGGTTAATTATCTGTTCTAAATAAGGAAACAACTCTAAAATTCCTAAGAGAGCTATATCAAAGAAGTGCTTCAAATTCCTACATAGCTTTCTCTCTATGTTTAACTTTAAGAACAAAATCCAAGAACTTACTGATCTGAGTTTTGGGGGTGCATATGTAAAAAAGTCCAAGAATACTTTGTGAACCAAGGAGTGCTTAATCACAGATTCCCTGAAAACAGAGGAGGGAAAAATTAGATCTGTCGAAACAGTCATACAAAGATAGGTAACCCTGGCTTTCACTAATAGGATCTAAACAAGTAAGTGGTTTTTCTAAATATAATTTGTCACAGGGTTGATTTTATCTTTCAACAACACTATGATGTCTGAAGAAAAAAACCTTGCAGACGATAAAATTGATTTAGTGTCATCCATGACCATGACGGAGTATGAATTTCTAATATCTAATCAGCCAAGATGAAATCATCATTCAACCTATACTATACCTTCTTTAATAAGGACATCTATATTATTCCCCCTAGCAGTAGACACATCAACAGAAACACAAATCCTGTTTTACAATAGCTCTTTCCTTTGTTACTCTTCAAAATCAGCCTCATAAAATTTTTAAGAATTAACTTGGACAACAAAAACAGTCTAAGCAACAGCAATTTCAACTTAATCAACGCCCCCTAGTGTCACACTTGGTAAATTTACTACATTGTACAATGAAGGGTAATGTTCTGGTACCAAAGACATGAAAGTTCACATGCATATTCCACAGGAAATAGAAATTAATGCAGGCAAAGCACTATTCTGAGTGATTTGGAAATACTAACTCATTTAATCTTAAAACTCTATGAAGTAGGCATAATCATTAGAATAGTATTATCCCAACTGTATGGATAAGAGGAACTGAAACAGAATTAGGCTGTCCATGTTTATATGCTTTGTACTGGCAGGAATCATACCTAGGCAATCAGGTCCCAGAAGCTTTGGTCTCAATTACCTTCCTACGGTAACAATGTTGATAGGTACCATATATACAGGTTTCTAAGTCTTACAAACTATAAAATACTTGGGTACTTTTTTTAAGCTTGCTTTTATTGAGACAAGGTCTTGCTTATGTAGCCAAACTCATGATCCCTCTGGCTCAGACTCCCTACTGGGATAACAGCTTTGGGGAAGAAATAGTTCATTGCTGTAAGTTGATAAAACTATGATTACACATAATTCAGTATGATACAAAATTAGAGACAATCTGGAAAGAAAAATGGTTTCAAATAAAAAATTTTATATCTTCATCCAGGACAGATTAATAACAATAAAGATGAACTATCTGCCTTTTCTGGATAAGGATTATGTAAAACTTCCCTTTTTCAAACACCTCTTGCAAATGTGTGAAGGAAAAAAAAAATCTTTCTTACTTTTGGGCCATTGGAGTTAGAATCTGTTTCATTTCATCCATAATAAGTTCTAGTTTTCCTGGCTGTGCCTCTAACACTTTTTCCAGAGTTGGGTGATCTGCTGACTGCAACAAAAGAAAAATTAAACTCTTCTAAAGTCAATCAATTGCCTCACTTGAGAATGTAGAAAAATTCCAGCCATTTAAAATAAGTTCAAAATGAGCTTAAGATGTCCATCAGATATTATCTGATTCTCACTCTATAAATAAATGCCAATATATTCATTCCTTGGTTCCAAGAATCTGCATGGATAAAGAAATCTGAGGCCATTCAACTTCTTATAGAAAATAGTAAGTCGTTTTTTTCTTACAATTCATACATACTTCTATCTCATGTATACTTAAAACACCTCTGCTTTATGGTTGCCAAACTGTACTGTTTTTGGGAAAATGGCAAGCAAGGGAGAAAAATCTATGCATATCCAGTACAGGAAAAATACACACACACACACACACACACACAGAAAGTTTTTGATCTGTGGATGGTTGACTCCTTAGCAGAACCTAAGGATACGGAGGGCCAAGAGTACCAAAAAAGCCAGACCTACTAACAAATACAATCAACTACCCACCCAGTGGGCACTTGCCAATCACTTACTACGTGACTAATCATCATACTGAGTAGTCAGTTCAGAAGTCCTGCCACCATGTGTTTTGTAATTACCTGGATATTTCTAAAAGTTAAATACTACAATAAATAAATGCAACAAGTTTAGCTTAGGACCTGAATCTAATGGAGACAACTAAGTACTAAATGCACATCTCTTCAAAGGCATTTACATATTACTGCTCCACAGCTGGAAATAGATCCTCAAACTATGCTACTCTCATTACTGGCTATTCCCAGAATCAATCTTGTGCTTTCTTCAAAGTCATGTCTACTTTCTCTCTTTTCATTCAAGATAAAATGTGAAAGAGGGAAAAAATGTTACTAAGGGTAATGCAAAAACATGAAGAGTAGGAGTCTAATGCACTTCAGCCACACCGGCTAGGGTGCCAGCTCTGCTTTGGTATTAAATTTTTTGCCTCAGTCTGACTGTAGGTCACATAGAGTACTTGGGGGGGGAGTAACAAAGTTTAATCTGAAGAGGACTTCAAGGTAACATTCAGGAGAAAACTCTAAGTACAATTCACTGTAGCCCAGACAATGCAACTTATAAACACAAACGGTATGTCAAGGTAAAAATGTGCTCTAAGAGGCCGGGAGTTTGGCCTAGTGGTTAAAGTGCTTGCCTAGCATGCATGAAGACCCGGGTTCGATTCCTCGGTACCACATGCATAGAAAAAAGCCAGAAATGGTGCTGAGGCTCAAGTGGTAGAGCTCTAGCCTTGAGAAAGTCCAAGGATAGTGCTCAGGTCCTGAGCTCAAGCCCAGGACTGGGGAAAAAAAAAATGTGCTCTAAAAATAAGCAAGGTAAGTTAAACTTAGAAATGTCACCTTATAAAGCTGAAAAGTGTTCCCATACAGCTCCTCTGTCAGCATGTTCCTCTGCTCCAAAATGGCTTTGTCATTATAGGCATACTCCACGATGGCGGATGCCTCTGCATGCCGCAGGAGCTTCTTCACATGACCTTTGAAACTTTTGATGATCTCTGCAATCTGTGGCTTACTCCTAAACTCAACAGAATCATAGATAGCATAGGTGTCAGGAAGAGAAAGCAAGGTGACAAAAAAAACTACAATTTACACATCCTGATACCAACTAATCAATGTGTGTCTTCCATAGAGAAAAGCTTGTAAGTAGGAAAATCCAACTGCTTAGTAATGTTTTCATGTCAAGCTTGAACTGACTCCACAGACAGCATTCCTAGGCAAGAAACCTAGCTCTGTTCACTGAATGAAAAGAGCTGAGCAGGTTCTATAACCTCCTTATGTGTCTGTCTCTTCAGTCATAAAGGACAAATAACATTTCTGTGAGGACTAAAGGATCCTAAGAATACAAAGTGCCCATGTCAATTCACTAAATTCTTTAGCTTGAGAAAGAGATTATAAGAAAACAGAAAGACAATGGGACAGGGACAGGGAAACAGGAATAAAGCATCCTATACACTTTTTTTCCGGGGACGGAGGGCAGTAGGGATGCTGGTCCTGGGGCTCAAACTCAAGGCCTGAAACTCAGGGCCTGTCTCTAAGTTTGTTGTTCAAGGCTAGTGCTCTACCACTTGAGTCACAAATCCACTTGAGTATTTTGGTAGTTAAGTGAAAATAAGGAGTGTCACTAAGGTTCCTGCTTAAATTGGCTTCCAAGTGTGATCCCCCTGAGTAGCTAGAATAAATCTCCTGGTTTATTCTAAAATAACCAAGCAACTAATAATAGAGTATTTTTTTTTTAACATTCTGTTAACTACATGTCACATTTTTTTGTCACTACTGTTAAGTTCTGTGAAGAAGATTAGTCAAGACAAGTACTAATTCACCTACCTTAGGAAATTCTCCCATCTTCATATTTCTTTCTTTTAAGATTTGCCAGTCCTGGGGCTTAAACTCACGGCCTTGGCCCTGTCCTTGGACACATTTTGCTCAAGGCTAGTGCTCTGCCACTTGAACTACAGTGCCACTTCCAGCTTTTTTCTCTGTATGTGGGTACCAGGGAATAGAACCCAGGGTTTTGTGCATGCTAGGCAAGTACTCTATCACTAGGCTAGTACTCTATCACTAGGCTATGCTCCATGACCCATCTTCATATTTCTTAACCAATAAATTACTTCATTCTACTTACCTAACTTCCTAATTCTCTACCCTCTAAACAGTGGTAACTAATTATAAGTGATTACTCCATCACTCTTCTAGAACTTCGAGATATAAAAAGAGGTCTTTAACAATGGTGAAAGCATACCATAATTTTATATTAATTTCAATAATAGCTACAAGGTAATATGCTCTAGAAATAACAAAAGCATCTGCCTATGACCATGAACTTCAACAATAAATTTTAACAGTACTAAGAATTGAACTCAGGTCCTGTGTGTGTGTTAGGCAAGTACTTTTCCACTGAGCTACACCCCAGCCTGACCAGACTTTTCAAGTAACAAACACAGCTGGAGTCCATAGATTTTTTTTTAAAGTATATTCAAACAAATAGCAACTTACCCATACATGAGAAATTTCTTAACAATATTTCTGGAATATTTGGCTTTACTTAATTCAACCAAATCACCTAAAAAAAAAAGCATTATAATCATTTGACAACCTCATTACGTATGTTTAGAAATAAAGGAAAGCACTAAATAAATGTACCATTCTGGAAACACAAGTATCTCTATTTGTTTATGTCCAAGAAGAACCAATTTAAAAAAGAAGTGGCCTAGCAGGACATACTGCCGTGGGATTATTGTCTAGGACACTTGGTATCCCAAGAGAAACAAGTAACTTAACACAACTGATAATTATCTTCAATATATAATAAATACCTTGCAGTTCTTCAAAAGCCTGCTTTCTCTGCTCTTCATTACCATACTGAATGTAACACTGGATCACACGTGTTGAATCATGTGCAAAGGCAATCTAAGGAGACACAGTTTGAGCTTTTAGATTGAATCTAAAGACTCATTTCTTTTCTCTTCTGCCTTTTTCTTTTTTAGCTACCTCGCTGAAAATTCCTTGTTATAAGAAAAGTAGTCCATTGTGGGTAAGTTACATCTATATTAACTGAGAGGTGAAATATGTGTTTAATTATGTAGAATACAATTTAGTATGTTCTGCCTATCACATGTAATAGATATAATTAGTAATGATGTAGAGGAAGGCATAGGTCATTCTGCAATATTCCTATCATTGTATTTAAAACTGCCATACCATCTCAGGATTATATAGACTGTAGTTCTTTCTCTGAAACTTGTCTTCCTTAAAAGGAATATTCCAGCTTTAATAGTGTATTACCTAGGTTTTTCACCCAAGTGGCCAAACAGTGTCTGTCTAGGCTAACCAAAGACACATAGATACAAAGATATATACACAGAAGTTTAACAACCTAGAAGTCTTGTCGCATAAATAAGCATAAACACACAATTTCTCATTCATTGTAATTTCTGTACATATATGACACCTGTACTTGGTCCTCCAAAACGAAGGATTTTTCTGTTTTTCTGAGGAATCAAACTCAGGGCTTTGTGGGTGCTAGGCAAACACTCTACCACTAGGCCACACTTTTGGCACCTGGTTAAATTTTTAAAAAAGCAGAACTGTTTATGTAGATATTTTTCTTATTTAGACCTCAAAGTAAGAATGAGAGATTCCAGGTGAGAGAGTAGAAGGTAGGAAACCTATCACACTGTGACCTCAGGAAGACTCTCAGCCTCATATATATTAAATGTACAGTAAGAAGACAGAAATTAAAATGAGACAGGGTCTGCACTGGTTAATACAATTCCTCTTTAGCAAATAACTGACCAATAGAATACTCTTACTGTCCAAAACAAACAACCCACACCATCAGAATTTGAACTTAACCCCCAGATTTATGGTCATGCCATAATGACTTGAGTGTACCTGACAAAGGATCTTAAGTGTAAGCTCTGTTTCTTCTTTTGGTGGTCCTACGGTTTGAACTAAAGAGCTTTAAAACTTGCCACTTGTGCCATTCCACCCAGACTGAGTGTAAAATATTTACAACTTGAGTATATCAGACTACTGCTAGAGCTGTGGGGAATGTTCTATTCTAGAAATATCTTACTAAATTTACTGTAGTATAGCAGTAAAAAATACTAGAATTGTTGCTTTGCAAGTGAACAACCACTACCTACTTATCCAAATACACAATGGAAGTTTATTACAAAACAGGACTGTGCAGAAACAATGAAAAACTAGAATTCTTAAATAGTTTAAAGAGTTGGCATCCTATTTACAACAGTAAGGAAGAAACCAAAACTGTCGCATTTCTGTATTGCAAATGCATAAGTGGCAATTTAGAACCAATTAAATATGTGGACTTTGGAGTAAGACATTCAAATACTACTGGGCTAATAAATTCTTCAACATAACTTTAAAACTTATTTGGTATGAATTATTAAAAAATGTCACAGCCAGCTTGAATCTGTAAACAACACTCCAGCAGCAAGAGACTAAGTACAATCTGAAATGCAGAATCAGAAAGACACCGAGTACCAACCAACGTGATGGTACAAGTGGAAATTCCACACCTGAACTCATGCAGCAATTAGCTGTAGATAAAATACAAGCATTCCTAAATCGAATACACATAATCTTCAGACTACATATACTATAGTGTGTATATAATACCTGTGAAACACAAATAGATTTCATGTTTCAGCTGGAGTCCATCTCTAAGGTATTTCATTCCATAATGCAAATATTCCAAAATTTAAACAAAGAAACAAAAAGCCCCAAAACTTCTGTTCCTAATTATTTCAGGCAAAGGAAATGTAATCTGTATTTAATTCTTGTAAGTCATGTATGAAAGGTATTTGAAAGTTCTAGGAAAGAAACACTGGAAACCACAAGTTCCCAAGTCACAGTCCAATGTCCTTTCCTAACATTTAAGAAAGGTCTATGATTTAAAAACTAAACAATGCATTCACTCTGCTTACAGTTTTAATTTTCCCTTGAATCAACTTCTGCAAGTCACTCATCAGCTTCACTCTTTTTCCTTTGTCACAATCTTTTCTACAAATGAGAACACAGAGTTAGTAAGTTATTTTAAACATACAAAACTAAGCACTATACCTTGAGTGCTCATTAGTTCAGCATGGATTTCCTTTTCAAAACCACCAAACCTCTGACAGTAAAATTGCTATCCCAGAGCTGCCACACAAAAGCAATTTTCTCAGAGGCAGAAACTCATCTCACAAGGTATAATCTTATGTATCAATCTAAGCCTTAACCATCAGAATTTCAGAAAGAGGAAAAAATAGTGAAAACAAGTCTCAGATAGCAAATACTTAAGCAGCTCAGAACCTACCTGATAAACTGCCCTTCATTTTCTCACAAATCTCTCAGAAAGAATATAAAATACATTTTGATACCCTGACACTCTCCTAATGATCCCATGTATTTCTGCAATAGTCAGGTATTTAAACACTGCTGCCTCTATCAGGGGATTCTGGGTACTCCCAAAATGACCCAAGTGCTGGGCCTCTGTTTTAGCGTATCTTTCTACTTAATAGGGGGCATACTGCTACTTTCTATCACCTCCAAAGGTGGTGGTAACTGGCATTACCTTCTTAGGATTTCCCAAATCTGCTTTGCACGAATGACAACATCATAATTGGTTTTGTCACTGAGCTGCCTGCTCTGCTTCAGCTCTTTCTTCTTCTTTTTGAAGTCATCCCATTTGGGTTTCTTGGCTGCAGATTCTAAACATTACAGGAATTGTTTTCAAATCGACTGAACATTCTGAACACCATTCAGGACTATGAAATGAGAACAAAGGGCAACTACTAATTGGGATGAGTTTCTTCTACTCACTTTGGAAACAAGAGGAAAACACCATTTTAATAAATTTAAACTTTGTGTAAGTTTCTGAATAGTCAGCACATTTTAAATTTGGCTAAAAAATATCCAATCATTGATTTAGCAGCTTTTTTTGGGGGGGAGGGGTGTGGGAGGGGAGATTGGGGGAAAGGTCTTGTGCAGCACAGGACTGCAGGAGCTTATGGTCATCCCAAGTGTTGGAAAGACTGTTGTTTACTTAAGCCTACCTGCCTCTTTCCTTCCTTGCCCAAAAGAGCTACATCCAAAGTTCCTACACACAAAGGTTCAGATACTACCTGACAGAGAAAGACCTCTGCAAAGACAACCCCAGGGAGCAGTGCTTACCATCACTTTTACCATCTGGCTGGAATTTTCTCTTCTTGTTGAGTTTATTTGCTTGCTGAAATTTGTTCTTTGGTCCTTTGTCCCCGTGTTGTTTATTCTTGAATTGTTTGACACCCTTTTTGCCAGATTTTGTGGCACTTTTCTCAAAGTTCTTAGGTGTGATTTTAGTTCCATCTTCTTTGTCAGCTTTCCTTGGGAATTTCTTTGAAGAGCTAGAACCTGATGATGGTAATGATGATGATAAGTAACTACTAGTTCACTGAACTAATGATCCTGGGCGTAGACTTCCTTCATGTACTTAGTTGTAATTGTTACACAGAATTATATATATTTTAAATAGGAAAAATCTCTCATCTCAATTATACAGAATTTAGTGCTTTACAGTATTAAAATAATCAAATCAGAACACTAAAACCCCTTTTCTGATGATCAATTTTAACATACACTTCAGATACAAAGCCTAGAAAGTAGAAAAATACCTGAATAACTGAAATAACTAAAAATAACTAAATTGGGGTTTAAGAATAAAATAAACACTCCTGAAATTTAGAAAGTGTATCATAAAAACCAACAAGCCAGATATGGTGGCTCACATCTGTAATCCTACCTACTCAAAAGACTGAGATCCAAACATCATAGTTTGAAGCTAGTCTGAGCATGAAAAATCTGAGATTCTTACCACCAATTTAACATTCCACGAACCCAAGAAAAAAAAATGCCAGAAGTGTAGCTATGGCTCAAGTAGTAGCCTTGAGGACAGAAAACTCAGGGACAGTGTTCAGGACTGGCCTATGTATAGACACACAGGTAGGCGTGTGCGTGCGCACACCACACACCCACCCACACTGTTTTATAAATAGAGTTTGGTCAGCAAAGCTTACAAATTAAGTAAGCTAACAAATGAGACAAAACAGCTATTCATTAAGACTATAATAAGTGAAAGAATAAAAGATTGCTTAGGAGATATTTTGCTGTATATACAGCCTGTGACTTCTCTACAATACTGACACCTGATGGAATTATAAAGGTATCACTTTTTGAAATCCTAAACCTAAAAGTACATGTTTTCTCAGCAGTATGTATTAGTCAGTTCCAGTTTGCCAAATGTTAAGATATAATATACAGTGAGCAGGTATGAAGGAAATGAGGCAACCTCAGTGGCTGAGACAGGGAACTCTCATAAGTAGAGCAATCCTCCATTATTCTGGCAATTTCATGAATGTCTGAAGTTCATGTTAACTCAGAAACAATAACAACTTCTTATTTTTGATCCTAGTCTGAGCCTAAGAACACAGATTCAAATCTGCTACATATTCTTACAACCCAGTTATAATTGTGAAAACAAGCATCAGGGAAGAATGTTTTGGAATGAACTACTCACCACTGTTTTTATGAAATCTGATTTTTTCCTGTGATGCCTTTGCATTCTTTCCTTTGAATTTGTTTTTCCCTTTGATCTCCATCATAGCAATTCTGGAAAACAAACACCAAAACTACAAATCATTGATTCGCCTCTCAATTAAGAGGCATTAAGTAGACAATATCTTGAATTCACAAGCAGGATCAATTATCCAGTTACAGTGTGCAAACTACAGAAGTCTAGGAATGAATGAGAAAAAAGGCTTAACTCAAGAACAAAGGACATGCTAACCTGGCTTAGAGAAAGGACTTCTATAATGGTACTGGCTAAAAGCCAGACTATTATGGTCAGTGTTCCCATTTTGTAACCTGGAAGACTTAGTGAGGAGTACCTGACAATATTAATATTTGATTTCTAAGTTTTTACTCTAAAATCTATGGACAAATAATAAGCTGCACTTACTACATAGTCAAATTTAATAAATAAAGGATTAACGAAAAGATCTTTATATATTCCGAAGTTGCCCTTCACAAAATCACACCCTTGTAAGCAGCAGTATGGATTAAGGGCAAAAAGTCACTGGGCTCATTCCTCTACCTTTCAAAATGGATCCTAAAGAGTTCATGACAGGTCTTTCTAGACAGTACTTCTAGATCTTTGTGCACCAGAATTTTCTAGAGTTAATTTCTTAGGAGATGGACATGGTATCTTGAGACACATGTTAAAAAAGGAAGGGCTTGGGTTGCAATGTATCTTGAGGGAACAGCTAAATGGCAGGGAGCAGCAAAAAAGCTTTTTAGGTTCTTTACATTGGTAACCATCCCAAGCAAAGGCTATTTTAGTATGTATGATTTTGCCAACCTCACAGAACGACTTCTCCCAGGATCATTTTCAGTGAACACACTGAAAAACTGTTTCAATCTAAACTGAGAACTGGAGGTTGCCTAAATTGCTGAGTTTCCTCATGGGATTTAGAACTGCAGTTACTTTATTATTTGGCTACAGCTGTCATAACCACACCTGCCATTTTCTGGCTCTTAGATACATGTAATTTTATACTGATTCATTCACTTACATGTATTCTTTGTTTCACAGATGAGTTCCATATACCTTCACCAGTTTCCCCTAACATTAACAACTTACATAATTTAACTATCAAAACTAAAGTAATATTAGCAAAGCACTATTACATGACAGGTTTTATTTGGCTCTTTTCATTTTTCTGTCTCAGGATATACTCGATTTAGCAATCATGTGTCTTTTGCATTTTGCAGAGTGTGTCTTATTGGAAAAAATTATGTTTTTCATTACATTGAGATTATGTTTTTTGTTGCAAAATACCACCAAATGCTCTTCTCACAACAAAGAGATACATGATGCTGGCATGATTAATGATAATATTAATTACTAATAAGTACCTTTTTTTTTTCATCTGAAAGCTGAGAGCAGGACTCCAGCTGGGTATCAGACTTTTACTCATTGTATGGTGCTCTACCATATGAACTACTCCCCCAACCTCAATTACTTTGTCAAAGCAGTGTTGGCCAAGATGCAATCATATTACCTTTGTTTCCTTTCTATGCTCTAATGGGATTAAATCTACCCCAAACTTAAAGAAAGGGAAATTAAACTCTCCATTTATTCCTGGAATCTGCCTACCTGCTGCCTCTGTGTGTCTAGCAAGCACTTTACTTTTACATATCCAAACCATAATTCCCAAACCTGTGCTTTCCTGCCCTATTCTTTCCCACCCTAGCCACTGTACAAGCAAGAAATCTAAGATCAATTCTTGAAAATTTCCCCTCAAGCCATCAGTTCTTTCTGAGCTCTCCTGAACATTTATTTTCCCATCTGTACCTCTACTGCCACCACCCTCACGTGAGAACCACTATCAAGAAGCTTTCTTACTCAACTTCCAAGTGAGGTGCTATTACTAAAGAGAATCTGGGCCTGTCAGCTCTTCTTATTTGTAACCCGTCAGGGCTTTCTATGCATGAGAACGACTCAGTATTTGCTTCCCACCGCTTACAGCCAAGGCAGGCTGTGACCTCAGCCCCGACCGTGTGTGTGTGTGTGGCTGGTCGGACCGGAGAGTAGCAGAGTGACGGGAAGGGCAGAACGTGCCGAACCCCGCAGGGCAGCCGGAGGCCGTCCGAGCACTCGGGGCAACCTGGGAGGAAAAGGGGCCGTGGGCCTCCCGGCGCCAAGTTTCCTCAGTCCCGCCCGCTCTCCCCTCCCCACCACACCGCCCCAGCGGTGCGGCCATAGAGCACTGCTCAGCGGGCAGAGGAACGGAAACTCCGAGACGCACCCGCCCCGCTGCCCCGGCTCCTCACACCCGCAGCGAGCCTCAGCAGAACCGTATCAAAGCCCGCCAGTCCCACCCGCTCCGCACCACTCACCACACACGTGAGCCGGCGCCGACGACGGAAGTCGATTCCGGACTTCCGCTTCCGCTTCCGGCCTTAGCCCCGCCCCATATCCGCTTTGCGAAGGTCAAGGGGCGGGGCTTATGGTAAACCCGGAGATTCAATGCTCCTATTGGTCCGCGGGTGGCAACCGGTGACGCCATAAGACCTGCGCCGCTTTCTTGATTCTTTTGGCCGTCGTGAGGATCCCTCGGGCGGAGCGACGCGTCAGCGGTGGCGCCCGAGAGTGACGTCTCTTCACCCGTTCGTTTCCGGGCTGGGTGGAGAAGTAGATGTCTCCCTGGAGGCTGGCGGGGCGGTCGGGTCGAGGGGGTTCACCAACGCTGCTGGTTCTGCCGGTAGTCTGGCCTAATACGGAGAGGCCTAACCTGTCTGGTCTGTGTTCTGCCTTGCGGTGATGTCTGGCGTCGGTTCGAGTCCTAACCCTGGTGTTGTTTTGTTTCCATCTTGAGCTCTGTAGGTTTCCGTGAGGAGAGCGGCCGTGCCTACCCTAAAGCGCTTAGCACGACGGAGGATCGTGAACACTCAAGTTTACTATCGAGGTGATGGTCCAGAGGGGGCACATTTCCAAAAATTTGTCCCAGTTTTCCCCTGCCGTCCCTCTCCACACCCAGAGTCAGGCTGTGCTGCATTTGTTCACCCTTTGTCCCTCCATTTCTGTGGTGCCCTCTCTGTAACCTCCCAAAGGCAGATCAACAACCAAACAGAGGGGGGAAAATAAAGAAGAAAAGGAAATGAAACAACAAAACCCTTTTGTTTCCATTTCCTGGAGTTCCTTTAGATCAATCTTGATTTATGTAATCAGCGGCACACAGGCATTGCGCCTTTGTGCTCCCCTCCTACGACTATCCATACTCCTTTGTTCTCACTGGGTGGATGCCACGAGTCCTGGAAAATCTACCGTGTTCCATGACAGATCGAGCTTTCATATATGAGAGAAACCATGAGCTGTTCTGTCTCTCTGAGCTTAGCTTGCATCCCTTAACATGATTTGTTCTAGGTCTATCCATTTCCCTGTAAATGATGTATTATTTTTTCCAAAGGCTGTGCATATTCCCATAGTATAGATAGGTACCACATATAGTCCTGGGCCTTGAACTCAGGGCCTGGGCACTGTCCTTGGGGTTTCTCAAGGCTAGAGCTCTACCATTTGTGCCAGAGCACCATTTCTGGCTTTTTTTATTTTTTCTAGTATGTGGTACCGAGAAATCGAACTTGGGTCTTCTTGCAAGTTAGGGAAGCACTCTACCACTAGGCTAAACTCCTGGCCCCTGGGGTACCACATTTGTTGATCAACGCATCTATCTTAGTGCATCTGGGCTGTTGCCATAATTTGCCTATTGCGAATAGTGCAGCAGTGAATATGGAGACATTTTTAATGTATCCCAGTTTCTTTTCTACTTGAGGAAAAACAGGATGTCACCCCATTTTACAGGTGAAGAAACTAACAAAACAAACTTGGTTGTGCTCAACAGCAGAATTTAGGACAGACATGAAATAAGTGTTTTCTCATTTTCTGAAGGAGGGGGAAGCACTAGTTTTTTTTCTCAGGGAGGCAACATAGCTGCCTCTGACTTGCTTTCTCCACTCTATTAACTTATGGGTAAAGATTTACAAAAATAGGGAACAAGAATTGCTGGCGACCCATCTCAGTGCTTATCGAGCAAATAACGTAATGGGGCTATGAAATATCTTAAAACTTCTGACAAGAAAATGCTGGCCAGAAGAAATCACGAAGTACCTTTTACCAATTCTGGGAATGGGAACATTTGTTTCTTCATAGAGAGCAGAACTCCATGTCAGGAAAGTTTTTCAAATAGCGGCCTTAAATATACACAACAGAGATCTATTACTCATTTCTTTTTTCACAAGAAGAAAAAGCTATCAAAAAAAAAAAAAAGCCTCTCTAGATTTAGTAATATCAAGTGTTCTGTACTACCGAAAAGTGGGGCTTGAACTCGGGTCCTAAGCACTGTCCTTGGGCTTTCTCTCAAGGCTAGAGCTCTACCACTTTGAGTCACAGCACCACTTCCAGCTTTTTCTATGTATGTGGTACCGAGGATGCAAACCGGGGTCTTTGTGATGCTGGGCAAGCACTCCACCACTAGGCCAAACTTCCGGCCCCTAAGTGAATTATTTTTGTTTGGAGTAAGTAGAAGTATCTTCCAGTTTTACAGAAAAACACAAAAGTTATATACTACAAACTGGCATTTTGTGTATGTGGGTTCTAGGCTTGAATTCAAAGCCTGAATTTAATCTAGTATTTTTTGCTCAAGGTAGCACTCTCACACTGGAGCCTCTGTTCTATTTCTGGCTTTTTGGTAGTGAATTGAAGATAAATGTCCCACCCCTACTTTCTACCTGTGGTGGTTTTGAAGTATGATCTTCAGATCTCAGCCTCTTAAGTAGCTAGGATTACAGGCATGAGCCACTAGCACTGGGCTGAAATTTGACTTTAACCTTGTAAGTCTTTAATGCTTCAAGTAGCTAATCATTGAAGTGTAGGCCACTTTGTGCATTTCTAAAAATGCATAATTTAGCCAAATAATTACACACATCCAAGAAATTAATAACTACTATAGTTATGTGATCAAGAATTTGAAGTAAGTGATTCTGGCCCAAAATTCATGTCTGCCATAGTTGGTCTGTATGTGCCTCAGTTTCTTCATAGGTACAACAGTGTAAAAAAATATTTTGGGGTTGCTGTACTGCTCAAAAAAGACTGCATATCAAGTTCTTAATAAAGGTTGAATAATTCATAGCTAAAAGAATCCAGAGATGTCCACTAAAACTACCATTCGCTGCAATTAATAGAAACATTAGCTATAGTTGCTTAAGCAATATTTACTTCATCCATTGAAAACCCTGAAGTTAGTTGATTGCTGTAATTCAGACCTTTCCATTTCTGTATCCAACAACCATCCTTGACATATTGAGTTTTCATTCTCAACACTTACTGCTTTCTGATTGCCAGAACTACTGCTCAATTTCATTAGTGAAAGCAAAGTCCAGGACTAGGATGAGAAAAGGGTTGCCCCCTAATAGAACTCCTTCCTCATCCTAAATGAAAAGACCCAGACGGGATCTCCTTCTGTTTCTATAATCTTAGAAGCAGCTTCATAACCACTCCCAGAAATGAAGGATCATAGAATGTCAACTCAGCATTTGGATAGCATTCTTTTCAAGTACGCTAGTAAAATTAAAGGCCATTTGTTATAAACATGCTTGCACCTAGCTGAAGATAGTTACTTAATCTGTAACATAAATGAACTTGGTTAAAGACTTCAAAAATTAGTAGTAGTCAAAGGAGTATATCAGTAATCTGGGCAGCATATCAGAATCACCTGTAGAGTTAAGAAGTATCAGTAATTCCCATTTAATGGGTCTGGAGTGAGAGGTTGAGGATTTGGAAAGCTTCCAGGTCATACTAATATAGCAGCTACAATCAAGAGCCACTCATTTGAGGAATGGAGTTCAAGCTGTTCATTTGATTTTCTAATTATACCCCAGAATCTCATGGTCTCTTCTTTTATTACAGTGAACAAAATTAGAGAAGTGTAAAATAACCTTGTTTCTGTGTGGAGAATGTTTAGGACATAATCATATCTTGTTGACTGAGGTCTCCGATAGTGATTAAACATCTTCAGACATTACAAAGTGTTGGAATTTGAACTTTTTACTCTCAAACCTATTCTGGAAAAAATTAAAAGTGTTAGCTGGTTTTCTCATCAATTCCTCATTCATCATTTGGTAGAATTTATTTTTTTTTTTTTTGCGAGTGCGTTAGATGTCAGCTCCCACACATTTCCCCTCCTTCAAGGCAGTTCTTTAACATTTTAATTAGTATATTTTTAATTAATTGGGATTTGTTTTTCTGTTTCCCAATTGCATAGTATGGACAAAAGGCACGTTGTTGATATAAAGTGTAAATGAGATTTTGGCAAAGACTTAAGTTTTATTTTCAGGAACTATTAGAATGACAAGTCTATGGGAACCGAGCAATTTCTAATGTATTTTCTTTTAGTGAAAAAGCTGCTCTGAATAGGATTAGAATTAAGTTTTCAATACCTTTAATTTGCTACAAATTGTACTAATATAGTCTATGCACTAATTGAGCATTCATAATATTCTGGTGGCTGTCTTTTGAGCATAAAAGTAACCTTATTACAACTAATTTTCTTTATTTGATGATATTTTTGGCAGTGCAAGATTAAAGTTTACTTGGTAGTGTCACCATTGTTTTTGCCTATAAAGGAGAAATAAAGCAAGAATTCGCTCATATCAGTTAACCTCACAAATAATCAATTATATGTGGCATATCTACAATATTCTTTTGTTTCATAAAAGAATAATTAAGGAGCACATACCCACTTCTAGCATTAGAACAGTTAACATGTTTATACTCTAAGCTTTCTATTTTTTTTTTTTTTTTTGTCAGTCTAGGGCCTTGTGCTCTAGGCCTGAACACTGTCCTTGGGTTTTCTCAAGGCTAGTGCTCTACCACTTCAGCCACAGCACCATTTATAGCATTTTTTTTTTTATGTATGTTGTACCAAGGAATTGAACCCAAGTCTTCGTGCATGCTAGGCAAGCACTCTACCATTAGGCCAAACTCCAGGCCCCTGGTCTAAGCTTTCTATAAAATTTTGCTTTTATGCTTGATGAAGCTTTTTCCTTTGGAAAGTGTGATTAGTTTTACCAATTAATTTCATTCATTTATCAGCAAGAAAGACTTGATGATTGTGCATGTATTTTATTAGGTGACTGTAAGGGTTGCCGAAAGGAGACCACCATGCCATTCAGGGAGAAGACAGCTTATTGGGAGAGTCAACTCTCCAGTCTGCACCAGAGGTAGGCATGCAGAGAGGGAGCTAAATGGTGGAAAGATTATAAAGGGAAAGGCAGGAGTAGCTGGTTGCAGTGGATGTGGAAGTAACATCAGAGGATAAGGAAATGACCTCAGAACCTGGGGTCCTCATGGTGACTCTCTGCCAGGTGATTAACAGATAATTACCATTTCCTGGCAGATGTTTTCTGGGAAGGCTGCATGATGTCCTTCCTGAAGGGGTTTGGGGAAGAGGGCTGTTCTCCCAGGGAGACCTAACAATGACTAACTATGAAACTTAATTGCTTCAAATATGACAAAAGAATAGCCAATAATTTTCTAACCTTCCCAATTTTTACTTAAAACATTTAGGCCCTAGAGTATGGACCTACCTCCCTACTCCATCCATCTCTTCTTCTTAAAACATAAAGAAAAACACTACATGACGTATCTAAACTCAGTGGGATCATTTTATGTCTAGGAAGCAGATGCCCAGATGGAATTAGGAAATGGAGAGATTTTTCTGTGAAACAGACTGATCAAGATCAAAGGTGTAGAAGAAAGTATTCATTGGAAACATTTCTGGCTGGGACAATATCTCACTTTATGGAGAGAGAGACTGAGGAAGATATAAGAAGTCTTCCGATTACAGTAAATCTGACAAGGTTTTGGCTAGGCTACCATGTAAAGATGTTTGATCTAGAGTCAAGATTTTCAGTGAAATGAGACCCAATCTGTCTCTATGTTTCCTACTACGTACTACTGGCCTAGGAAGATCTAAGAAGAACATGGTCTCAGCATGAATCCTGCAGTAGATACTGAAGTCACAATAACTGTCAGACAACAGCTGTTATCTCTGGAAAGGAGATTTCACCATTCACTCCAATGGCTGTCAGTCCAGCCCTTACAGAACCCTGCTTTATTTCCCATCTGTGCTGAGGAAGCAGTTTTCCCATTGTTTCTATGACTCTCCTCCTTACCAAAAGTTAGAAGATGGAGATCTGTTGGCAAACTATACTCTCACTAATTCCTGGATGGTTTAATGTTGTCTTACTCAGTGGTAGACTTAACTAATGTACCCCATAAACATGTACAATTATTATATTCAAAGATATACATAAAATAACAATTTTAAAACACCCCACAAAGAATTTAAAATGATTTCTATACATTGTCTTTTTATCTATTGCTACTTGTTTAAAAGTAATCAGACTGGCCAAGTGCCAGTGGCTCATACCTGTAATCTTAGTTACATAGAAAGCAGAGGATCATGGTTTGACATTAGCCAGAGCAGGAAAGTCTGAAACTCTCATTCATCTCCAATAAACTTCTAGAAAGCCAAAAGTGAAGCTATGGACTAGAGTACTAGTCTTGAACAAAACAAAATAAGTTGAGGCAGTACCCAGCCCCTGAATTCAAGTCCCAGGAGAGCACCAAAAAAAAAGAAATATACTTAAATGCAGCAAGCAACAGAGAAACCTAATCTGGCCCAGGGGGGTACTTGAGAATGACAGAAGGATTCATCTTATGGATCCAGGAAAGTCCAGACCACGAAAGTAAAGTAGAGGAGATTGGTGGCAGAGTCATCCAGCAGTAGAAGCAGGATGATCTGATGACATGCGCTGTGAGATTTCTAGCACACAAGACATTTGATTTGCATCTTTGTGACTTCTACTGGTTTAGCCACTGAGGATGCTGCAATAAACCAAAGAACCAATGGTCCTCATTCTCTTTAAGATTATGTTGTAGAAAGGGGGAACGCCAACAAAAAATGAGCAAAAATGCATGAAATCTTAAATGGCAAGACGTTATAAGCAAAAATAAAAATCATGAAGAGTATATAGTGTGAGGTCCATGAAAAGAGAGAATGGGCTCTATTGCTACCCAGAATTGGATTTTGTACAGAAGGAACAGTAAAGGAAAATATTCCAGGACAAAGTTACACTCCATTGATCTAAGAAGATACAGGCCAGTTTTACTGGTAAGTATCAGAGATAATGAGTTTAGAGATTTATTTTCAGAGAAGACTACCATATTGTGGGGGTACTGAGGACTTCCCTTTTAACTCTGAAAGAGAAGGATGGTGAGCAGAGAGGGGTTCTCAGATCTAGTTTGTGTTTTCAAAGAATTATGAATGGCAGGTGGAAAATTAAGTCTGTATGGGGGCAGTCACAAAGGTGTGAAAAGACGACAGGACAATGCAGATGGCTGAGCGCAGTAGAGAAGAGGCAGAGTGCACGTGAGGGGTCCACACCACGGGAGTGCAAGCAAGGACACAAGGAACAAAATAGAGGAGGAAATAATCTCCCATCGTTATGTTGTCAGGAGCCTTAAAGCCTCCTGTGGACAGAAAGATGGGTGACTACAGCACCTCCTCCACCATCTCACTCTATTCCTTATATTTGAAACCATCCAGGCATGATCACACAAAAAAGTGCCCCTTTGAGGAAAGAGTGATTTTCACATTATTGAAGCCTTGTAAGTACTAGAATTCAAATATTGCCCATTACTGCCCCCTGCTGAACATTTCTTTAAAAAGAACTTCCCTTGAACATGAATCCACACATTTATCAGACTGGGGAATTGAGAAGACTGAGCATTCTCAGTGGACAACTCTGGAGAAGAGTTCTGCACTGATACTTCTAAACACATCTGGGATTTGCTATGAATATTTTTGGTTGCCAAGCAAACTTAAGTGTGGGGCGCAGAGGCCACCAGATGGCAGTAATTCCCCCCAAATGTCTAGTGTCACCAGAACTCTGAAGATGGATTATCCCCCAGGATTCCAGGTAGGCACACTCCAGCAGAACTGCAAATATTAACATTTCCTCTAACATGAGTAACCTCGAGTCCTGCCCCCACCCTGAGATAAGAAGCGAATGCAGTTCTGTCCCATCTCAAGCTTTAGGAAAGGAAGATGATAACAGGACGTATTATGTACTTCCCAACCAGATTTACAATAGGATCTAATACAAACTATGTGGTAGCATTGCCATGAGGCTTCTGAATTTCTCAGCATTGTTTTGGAAATGAATACCCCAGAAGACACATGAAAACAAGAAGTGCCCATATTGACAACTTAAATCATAATACATAATAAAATGTGAGACAGCAGTGTATGTACATCTTCACTAATGAGAACAATAAAATTTAGGGATATGTCCACTGCCCATGTACTTTTGAAATAATTAGGAGCACAAATGATATAGTAAAAAGCCAAAGCTATAACCATAATAGGATATTGTTGCCTACAATAATATTGGAAAATTGTCTTCAATTTTAGTTCGACTTTAGTGAAAATAAAGATGCATTTTCTCTTTTTTATCTCCTCTCCCTTTGTTTTTTTTTTTCCTCCTTTCTCTTCCTCCCTTGTTTTCTTCCTTGTTCCTTTCCCCTGTTACTTCATGGAGCTCTTGAATTCTGTCACAGATCAAGATCATGAGGATAATAATCTTGTTTAAATGTATTTTGTGTGTGTGTGGGGGGGGGGTCATGGGGCTTGAACTAGGCCTGGGTGCTGTCCCTGAGCTCTTCAGCTCAAGGCTACCACCCTACTCTGGGGCCTGGGCATTGTTCCTGAGCTCTTGAGCTCAAGGCTACTGCTTTACCCTTGAGCCAAGCTCCACTTCCCATTTTCTAGAGGTTAATTGGAGATGAGAGTCTCGGGTCCTTTTGTGCCTGGGCTGGCTTTGAACCTTGATCCTCAAATCTCAGCACCCTGAATAGCTAGGGTTACAGGCATGAGCCACTGCGCCTGGATTTGTAAGTGGTTTTTGTTGTTGTTTGTCAGTCATGGGGCTTGAATTCAGGGCTTGGGCACAGTCCCTGAACTCTTTTGCTCAATGCTAGCACTCGACCACTTTAAGCAGCAGTGCTATTTCTCTTTCTCTTTTGCTTTGCTTTGTTTTGTGAGTAAATTGGAGATAAGAGTCTCATGAGTCAGTGTGAATGCAAAAATTATTATGTATGTAATTAATCTCAATAAAGGGAAAAAAGTCACAGGGATTTTTCTGCCCTGGCTGGCTTCAAATGGTGATCCTCAGATCTCAGCCTCCTCGTATTTTTGTTTTTAAAGAAAACCATCACAGGCCAAGAGTATAGCCTAGTGGTAGAGTGCTTGCCATGAAGCCATGGGTTCAATTCCTCAGAACCACATATAAGGAAAAAGCTGGAAGTAATGCTGTGGGCTCAAGTGGCAGAGTGCTAGCCTTGAGCAGAAGTGCTCAAGGACAGTGCCCAGGTCCTGAGTTCAAGCCCAGGATTGGCAAAACGAAAGAAAGGAAGAAAGAGAGGAAAGAAAGAAAAGAAAAGAAAACCATCACACATTTTGCCAACAGAAGGAAGTAATCCTCCCTCTGGCTACCTAGGTTCAAGTTAAAGAGAGAACTGGTGGATTTCAGAGATCTCCTATGCTTTTCTCCAATGCTAATCCCTGCTGTTAACAGTCACAGCCATTTCTCTTGTCATAACCTGTGAATCACCAGGATTTCCTTCCATGTTTTCTTCTTTAAGTCTCTCCTCTCCTCTTCGCTAGCTTGTCTGGGATCTTTAGACTTCTCTCCATAATAGCTTCATTCATAGTCAAGATGAATGTCACTCAGTCCCAGGAATGCCACTTTCCTTTCTTTTTCATTTCTCTTTCTTGCAATTCTCTCTCCAGAGGCCAGGAAGAGGAGAGAGGGTATAGTAAAGGTTTAAAGACAAGACATTTCGAGTAGGGAGTCACAGAAAACAGGGCATCTTTTGAATATCTCCATCATTCTAACAAAAAACATCTCTATCCTGCAGAATGTTCTTCAAAGCTTATCTTGATCTGAAATGATTAATTTGACTATCTTTCTGTTACCTGATAGGATTTATGGTTTTTTTTTGTTTTTCACATCATTCTCTCCCAATGCCTAGTGCGGGGCTGGAGGGGTATTTGATGTTCATACCTGTAAAGGAATGAACCAGATGGGAAAGGAATAGGTGTCAATGATCTATGAATCTCAACTTTTTTGGTCTTTTTTCCTCCATTGTTTTTTTATTGACTCCATAAATACCACTAGTTAGTTTCATGGGTCAGTTTTTATGGAGAGTAATGTTAGTATGTGCAGTAGTTATCAGAACCCTTGTTACTGAGAGGCTGAGATATGTGGAAAACTACTGGAAATCAGACTTGAGTAGCCAGGTCTGAGATTCTTACTGCCAGTTAACTAGGAGAAAGCTGTAAGTGGAGTTATGGCTCAAGGGATAGAAGGCCAGCTTTGAGCTGAAGAGCTGAGGCCCTGAATCTAAGCCCCAGTACCCCCTCCTTGACCCCTCCACACAAGCTAAGGCAGTAAAATAGAGATCAAGATTGGTAATTATAAATAATACAAGATTAATAAATCTCTTAATTTTGTATAAATACATTTTGCTGTTTTATGTAATTTTGTATAAATACATTTTGCTGTTTTAGGTAAGCTAGATAACATTTAATGAAAACAAATGTTTCCTTCTTTTATGAATGATTAAACTCTTATATTGTCTACAAAATGCTTATGGGTTATGGACACACTTCTATTATATTTAATAGGAACCAAATATATATTTAATAGAAACAACATGTGGGTGTAGGTCTATAAATTTACTAGCAGGTGAGACAAATGATATAAAGACAAAGGAGAGATGTGGGGACAATCAGCTAATATTCTATAGAACAAATAAAAATCCTTCCATTAGTAATTTATGTTTTTTATAAATAATTATCATGATAAGTTCTTATACAGAATGAGTAAGTATAGCTAATCAGTTTAACTTTGTGCCTTATGGTCTAAGACAATGAGGGTCTCTTTCACTGAGGAAACATGCAAATGAGATCACTGAATTGATACTAGTGGGACCTTGTTATCTACTGTTGTAATATATGTCTTCAGCACACTTAAGTGTGCATGTGTATCTGTGTGTCTGTGGCTTTGTATAGTCTCCAAAGCTAACTAGACTGGCCTGACATGTCACTAACATAATACTTTCCAACGGGGGGGGGGGGGGGGAAATGGAGAGATGGAAGCTAAACCTATTTAGGTGAGCCAAGCGTATTAAAAAGTAATTATCCATTTCTTATCAGTTCATAAGACATGCATTCTGCCCTTTCAATGAGCAACTCACTGATAATTAAACTTACTTCTATCAACTGGGTTTATAGGACAAGGAGGGTCAATCCGGGCAACTTTAGACCATATTACATATGAGACCATATTCCAGATCACCTGGGAAATTGTACTCAGTCAGAATGTCACCAGCAACGTGGTCAAGACATTGAAGAGATGTAGGACATTTATGAACACTGTGCACAGAAGACCTATGCTTTTTAATTAAGAGGAGCAGCGGGAATCATGGGAAAGAAGGGAGACAGAGAATGAGGCTGATATCCTGAAGCTGACGAATGGAAGACTGTGTTGTGTCCACAGCACACACCAATGAGAGCTGAAAGGCAAAGAGAAACAACTAGAATTAGGATAATCTTCTGGTCAGAATTAGCTTTGCTCACAGTTGCTCAAAGATGAGGTGGTATTAAGAGATCATGAGTTCCCATTCATCAGAAGTGCTCAGTATAGACAGACTTTCATATTTCTTTTATGAATTTGAGAGAGAAAGCTCTAGTACTGGATGAATGACAGAGGACATCATAACTTACCACACACTAGACTATGGAGTGGTGACTGTCAACTGTAAAATGTTTACAAAGGCCCTTCAAGGATAGAGACAGCATGATTTGTAAATCATATTCAATATAGAGGATTATTTGTTTGGGTATTATTATTTTTATAATTTATTTTGTCCTTAAGTAGTTGTACAAAGCAGGGGGTTATATTATTTACTTCTTATTTTGTAAGGATGATATGACATTTCTAAAATCTGAAATTAAAAAAAATCAAAGGCATACTTAGCGATCTTTAAAGATAGTGCTAATTCTGAGGTGCTATGATTCTAGAAATTAATTATGAAGCACTTCTAAAGAAAGAGATTCTTGTGAATGTGATTTACCTACATTGTACTAGGATGCAAGGTGATTACTTTACCTCTTACATTGGAAGTACTAAACAGTAAGCACTACAGTTTAGATCAGGGCCGGGGGTTTTTAAAGCATTGAACTTGTTGGTGCCGGTGGCTCATGCTTGTAATCCTAGCTACTCAGGGGCTAAGATCTGAGGATCATGGTTCAAAAACAACCAAGGCATTAAAGATGGTGAGACTCTTATCTCCAATTAACCACCAGAAGAGCAGAAGTGGTGCTGTGGCTCAAGGGGTAGGGCAGTGGCCTTGAACTGAAGAGCTCAGGGACAACACCCATGCTTAGAGTTCAAGTCCCATGATTGAAAAAAAAAAAGCATTGTAGTCATAAACCAACCTGTTGAATTGAAACCCCTTTAGACAACCACTTAATGACAGTAATAAAATGAAACAACTACAAAAAATGTCTTTTTGTATCTGGCCACTTTTGCCCAAAATTCTGGGGAGAAAAGAGAAAAAGAGATAAATCCTGACTCGTGTGTAGGTTCTACTTTGTGGTGGGAAATAGCCATGTGATAGCACGAGTTACCTATTTGACTTTGATGGATGCCTTTTCTAGTGTTTGCCGCTCTGAATAACACTGTCAAGAATGTTCTTATTTATGTCTCTTCATGCAGAGAAGCACTGATGATGTGAGTGGAATATTTATGTGAAATGGAACCTTTGTGAAAGGCAAATATCCTTTCCATAATTACTGACCCAGTCATGATTCTTCATGACCATGATGGAAATTCTTTCAATCTATCTGCCTAAGTACCAACTATGCTATTTGAAGGAAGAAGAGGTTATGTATCCATTTTACCAACAACTCCCTTGATTTAGGTATGTCTTCCCAAATTGGATATCTTCCATTTTGTTTTGTTAGTGTCTAGCATGTTTTACCCATCAATTCTTATTTGAGAAAAATAAAAGGTATACAAAAGTATATTAAAATTACATCTCTGATTTTATGTATTTTAATAATTTGAAGTGACTTTCTGGGAATCTACTAGCCTGGTCAATAAATACAACATTTCAGTTCCCCGAAGAAAAATCCCTGGGTGTTAATGTGTTAATACTGATCCAAGTGTCTGGCTTTGTGTCTTGTAGGGTAAGTGTTGAGCCTTACATATACTAGGTGCTCTACCTGTGAGCTATATCCCCTGCCCATTTTTTTCAGCTTTTGGCCTTTATAAAATTAAATAATAAGGAATCATTTTGTGTGTCTTTGTGTTTCATTTAAAAAATCTATATTTTTATGTACAATTATTATTCATTGATTTTTTTAGTTTTATGGCATGGTAGTAAAATGTTTCACAATTTATTAACTTTACCTCAATGATGATTTGTCCCAGATTTTTACTATTATGAGCATACAGTTCTCTATTAGTTTTCTACATGTCTCCTTTTGACATTTTCTAGAGTATATTTCTAAGAGTACGATTGTTAGATCTTACTAATGCATATCTTAAGCTGTACTGGATACAGATAAATTATTTTCCAATATACATTCAAAAATTATACCCTCACCAACAATTTATGCACATTTACACTTTTCCTCAATAATATTTGATATTGTCACTTTTAAAAATTTAGAAAATAGGTAGTGACATCATATTGTGGCTTTGATTTGTTTTTTTGCCAGTCCTGGGGCTTGAACTCAGGGCCTGCACACTGTCCTTGGGCTTTCTCAAGGCTAGAGCTCTACAACTTGAGCCACAGCACCACTTCCGGCTTATTGTACTAAGGAATTGAACCCTGGGTCTTCGTGCATGCTAGGCAAGCACTCTATTTCTAGGCCAAACTCCCGGCCCTGATTTTTTTTTAAGTTCATAAAAGTGAGTGCAGATAATTAATTAATTAATTAATTAATTAACAGGGCACTACCTCTGAGCTTCTTTTTGCTCAAGGCTAATACTCTACCACAGTTCTACTCTGGCTCTTTTTTTTTTTGAAGTCATATCCTCAATTTTTATGTATCTAAGTCTTTTGTACACGTCTTCATTCATATCTAAAGCTAAATGTAATTTTCTTATGTTTACTAGGTATTATTCATATATCTTTAATTAAAGCCTGTTGTCAGGTACGTATAGTTTGGTATCTTTTCTAGCTTTCCTTCTTTAGTGGTGTCCTCTGATAAATAAAACCTTTAATTTTTACATAGTCTGATTTATTAGTCTCTTCCTTTACTTATGTATTCCATTTAAGCTTTTCACACCCCAAGATTACAAAGTAGACTTACTGTGCTTCTTTCTAAAAGGTTTATTGTGTGCTTTTCTTATTCATATTTTAATGCTGTAGAATGATGTTTTGTGTTTGGCTCAGAGTAGGAATTGAGATCTTCTCTTCCTTCTTTTCCTCTCCTTCTTTTTCTCAAATACGGATATTCAAGTGGTTCAGCACTATATATATGTAAAAGAAAATTCTCCTTTCCTGATGATTTTTCAATAATTAGTTATAAATTAATGATCACTTGGGCAAGTATCAAGGCCCAGGATATCTGCTTTGTACCATTATTCTCCTCATCTATATTTGCATAAATACCTCCATTACTCAATGCCTGTAGCAGCATAACAGTGTTGATATTTGATACAGAAAGTTCCCATCTTCCTCTTTTAATTGCCTGGCAATTCTTACCCTTTGCATTTGCGCTGAATCTACTGCAAGAAAAGCTTAGATCTACTGAGTTCTCTTTCTTTCTCTCCCACTAAATGTTTGCTTGCAAGAAGTCTTTAAAGAAAAATGTTTTTTTTAACAACTGTTTTCTCAGGTAATTCTTGTTATTTTCTTTTAGACTTTGAAGATTTAGAGCCATTCTTGATGTCTGTTTTCAGTAAAAATAAATTTTTACATACTAAATAGGGTGGAAAAGAGAATAGAGAGCAATTAGCCTTAATGTCATAGCATCTCATTTACAGGTGAACTTCAGAATTCTTTCAAACTAACTTTGATACTTTATGTGAATTTCAGTAAGGTGATTTAAAACAGCAGAGTGCCAGAGTGCCAATCTGCCTTCATTTTTCTCACTCCTAGGGTGGCCTCTTTGTTGATTCCAGTCATGTCTTCCTTCGCTCTTCCCAGTGCTTCTTGCCCTGGTATGTACTGTTTTAGTCTCTAATCTCTCCGTAATCCATACTCTTATGCCTTTTCTTCTAGTTATTGGTTTAATCGTTTTTGGACAGGGCGACCCTTCTTCCTGATTTCTGCCTTCTGTGGACCCATGGTTGAAAGGATGACTTGTCCTTCTTCAATATTAGGCCAAACTGACAGATTTCAATGAACACCAGAATGCAAGAAGAAAAAGGTTGCTATTGCAGTCAAGAGAGAAAAAAAGGAAGATTCCCTCCCCCCTGACCCCCCCTAAAAAAGCAGAGGTAGAAGCCATTCATTTTTTGCCTACATCTATGTAGACTTCTTAGGCTACCAATATGTTTAAAAAACCATGATAAAAATATTTATATCAACATATTCATGTAAATATTTAAAACTTACTCTCTAGAGAGGTTGCAAAATAGCAATACATGATGTCATTTCACTGACTTTTGATAATGCTTGATCAAATCTTTATTCCCCTGGTGATCTCATGTTTTCTCCTCTAAGTCTTCTATTCGATTTGGATTCAGGTTGATAACTAAATATGATGATCAGTAGCTTATAACTTATAAAGTTATAACTCTCTACTGATGTCTATCTCTCTATTTTGGCAGCTCTGGGGTTTAAATTCAGAGCTTTGTGCTTACTAGGGCAGACATTTTACCACTTGATCCACCCCACCATCCTCCAGTGGTATTTATGTTTAAACAATCGCCAAAAATAGCTGAAGTTTATTGCTGAAATTCTTTATACTCTTTTCAACTTGGCATTAAATTACAATTCCATTGTTATGTTTTACATTTATTGGATATTGGACTTTTCATATTTTTGCATTTCTACTAGATATAGTTGTTCATATTCTTTTTTTTTTTGCCAGTCCTGGTCTTGGGCTCAGGGTTTGAGCACTGTCCTTGGGCTTTCTCAAGGCTAGAGCTCTACCACTTGAACCTCAGCACCACTGCCGGCTTTTTGCTATGTATGTGGGGTACTGAGGAATTGAACCCGGGTCTTCATGCATGCTAGGCAAGCACTCTACCACTAGGCCAAACTCCCGGCCCCTCATATTCTTTTTGTATATAAAAGCTAGTGCTGGGCACAGCAGCACACACTTGTAATCCCAGAATGTGGAAGGCGAAGACAGAGAGATGGTAGGTTCTAGGCCAGCCTCGTCTTCAACAAGAGACGTTAAAACTAAATAATTAAATGAAAATAATTGAAGTGTTAGCATTTGTTCTTTCAATTTCCATATCCTAAGAATTTTTCATGTTTCTTCTAAATTCTTATTCCCACAATCTTGTTCTGGATGGAATATGACAGGCTAATCAGTGTGGGTTCAGGCAAATTTTAGGAGAGGGAGAAGGAAACCCGAGGAAATCCTAGATTTCCCAAGACCATGGTTAATCTTTATGGGTTTTGTGCCATCTAATTAGGCACCTGGTCAGAGTCACACCTATCAAATCTTAGAGAAAAATGGCAGAAAGGAAAGGCAAGTGCTTCCTGGGGCTGTCCTCAGTGACTCCAGTATTGAAGGAGGAGGAAAGCTGTAGATACTCACATTGTTTCACTAAATACCCCAGCTTTGCAAGGCACTGGTTCCTATGCCCTTATCATTCTGTGTACACTGGCACAGAAAATTAGAGGGATTTTTATTTTTTTTTGTCAGAGGGTCAGTTTGTGATTGTATAATCTCAAGGAGAGGTACATTTTAGATTGGTGTCGGGGGTGGGGCATAAACTCTGAGCCTGGGTCTGTCCTTGAGTCTTTCTGCTCGAGATTAGCACTCTATCACTTGAGCCACAGCTCCACTTCTGGTTTTTTTGATAGTTAATTGGAGACAAGAGTGTTGTGGAAATTTTCTGCCAGAGTTGGCTTTGAACTCAGATTTAAGTTTCCTGTATAGGTAAGATTTATAGACATGAACCACTAGCACCCAGTTTTTCTTAAAATTATTGATTTAGGATATTCTTCCTCTCTGTTGTAGGCACCTATGTGTCCCAGTGCAAAACACGACCACTTTGTCTCCTTAGGGTCATCTTATACTTTATATCTTCAGGAGCTAGCATCTCTGTCTTGTTCTTGCACTTGAGTTCTTCTTCAAACAAATGCAGCGTGGGTAGATCATTGTGTTAGGTTTCTAGGACTACTGCTACCAATGTTCAAAAAAAAGAGAAGTAAAAGTCCAAATATCAAGGAGTGAGTCCACAGCATTGGCTCCTTGTGAGAGAAAATGCAATCCATAACTCTCCCATTTTCTGGTCTTTCTTATCCATCTTTAGTACCCTTTGGCTTGCAGTTATGTCGCTCTCAACTCTGCTTTCACCAGTAGATTGCCTTTCCCTTTATATTGGTGTCTTCTCCTTATATAAAGATATTTGTCATTTATTTTTAACCTAGTAATCCAAGGTGATTTCATCCTGAGGTTACAGATTGTATCTGCAAAAATCTTTTCTTTTTGAAAAATGTACATGCCTAACTTCTCAGTTTCCAGATGGACACATCTTTGCAGGACTAGCATTCAACCCTCTGCAGCCATGTTAGTAACAGCTAAGTCCTTCAAGAAAACTGGTTTGCTTGTATCTGCTTTGTCATAAAACATTTGTGCTATCCTGATACTAACTCTGCTCTGAGTAAGACAGACATTCTCAAGCATGGGTGCCCAATCTTCTTGTCATTTCACCAGAAGTTACTCCCCTTCCTTCTCCAGTCTCCAGAGAGGTCATAAGAACTCCTATTAAGGAGCCATTTCTCAGTCTGGCTTTCAGGAAAACTATGAATTTATCCCAGGCCCTTTGACCATCTCTCTCTTTTCTGTCAACCTTAATAGAGACTTAATAGACATGCTGAGCTGGGCTAGAGTATATAAAAATCTATAAGCCATTAAACATAGCTATATTAAACTAATAAGAATCAATTTTCACACTTGCCTTCCAAGCATGCTGTGTTTCACAAGTGACCTGAAACGTGTGCTGCTGGGCTTATGACCAGAGGAGGTAGGTGGGAGTCAGTTCCCCTGAGCTTACAGGCAGCCAGAGCTTCAGCGGAAGGTTATTGGCTTAGCTTGCAGAGAATGATTCATCCAGAGTTGAAGCCATTCCTTAACACCAGAATGAAGGCCTAGGAAGGATTTAACAGGGAATTAGTAATGGCCAAGCTCCTGAAGTAATTGGGCTTTGAAAACCCCGTGTTCTGTGTTTCTAAATGGCTCCAGGTTGCATTTTGCCTATTGATCTTCCTGAGCGTTCGCAGTCTGTAAATGATGAGCCTTTTACCACACTCCATGACTGAAGGGCACACAACTGTGAGAACAGCTCATTTCATTTTTTTTCAATTTATATAAAAGATGCTGTGGCTCAAGCCCTCTAGGCACCCATCTCAATACATAAATATGCCAATTAAGCTAAATGGAGATCCTGCAGGTTAAAAGTGCCTCAGAAAAGAAGGAGGGCTTTTTATCCCCAAAGCCAGAAAGTTTATCAACAGAGGAAATGCCAAATCAACCAAAGTGGATTAGTGCCTAGCCATGAAAGTAAAAAAAAGAAATATTTAAGGAAAAAAAGACTTTTTCTTCCAGATAAATATTGCGTGAAATAGCAGTAATCTACAATCCAGGACTCTAAGCATATACGATTACTAAATGTTTTTTTCTTTGCATTTTCCTTTGCAGAAATTGGGGAAGGGTTATGTAAAGGGAAAACAACAAAAATTAGTCCTAAAATTAAATGCACATCAATAATGTCTCAGGAACCCACTCCATGTCACGGGGGGGGGGGTGTATTTGTGTACAGTAATGCCCAAACCCACAAATACACTAATCTGCCTGCACGTAAAATTAGAGTCAGAAGAAGTTAGCCACAGTTTGCAAAGGATAAGGTATCAGGAAATGCTCCCAGTTAGCTTCAAATACTCAGACTTCTCGGGGGCAGCTCTAAGCTGCTGGTGTTCTGGATTTTCCCAGATACACACCCCTTCTTTCAGATCTCACACAATTGGAGGACACACCAAAAAAGTTTACAAGCTTAAGGAACCGCAGTTGATAAAAGGCAAAAAAAAAAAAAAAAAGACTTGTCTTCTGCTCTCGGTCCTCAAGTACACTTTGGCTGGTGATATCTCACAATCCAACTTTTCTCTATAATATCTACATCATCCTTCCACCCTTAGCATTTTCACATTTGCAGTTGCCCCCCAGGCCACTAATTTTGTGAATTTCCACCATCTACTGCATATCAAGCTCCTGCCATTCTATATTTTTCACTGGAAAGCTTTATATACACTCGACTAATAGCTGCCTTCAGTTCTTTGAGAACTTACTTCTTTATCTGCCATCTGTCCCTATCTTTACTTCTTTTGTGGAATAAAAAAAGATGGTTAAAACCCCCTGTGTATCTTTGCCAAAAGCAACACAGAGATTCTTGGCTATCTACTATAAAATAACCATTGAAAATTACATTTATATATGGCTCCCGTGATCCTGCATTTTATTTACTCTCTTGTTCCTGTAAGTTTTTTCCTTCTTTTCTTATCATTGTTCTTCTTCCCAGATAGAAAGAATGAACACCATATTTTTTCAGTTTCCACCAACAGGCCAATAAGTGTTTTCTGGTTTTTAGAGTACCTATTGTGTGGAACCAGCACTGTGGTGGGCCTTTCCCTTAATATTCTCAACACCCTTCATAATATATTACCAAATGTGAGTACTGCTTCCTATTTGAAAGTTAGGAAACTCAAGGCTTAAAGGAGTTAAATAAGGAGATTACAGAACAGGCTAATGAAGAGCTGATTTTTTATTTATTTTTTTATTTTTTAATTTTAATTAATAAAAGGGTTACATGATACTTGCCAGATAGAAGGTGCATTAATTCACATACATTGATACCCTTTCACATGTCTTGGTACCCATTACCCTCCCCCCCCACCCCCCCACCCCCTGTCTTGGTTTTCCCCAATTCCCTATCAATTTTCAAATAACCAAATACAAATAAATTCAATATATCAGATAACAAAGTGAGATACTGTAACAATATGAGATACCCAAGGGACAGCAAAGGAGATGAGAGATAACATAGTACGTTAAGGACAATAATCATTCGTTATATGGCTTTTGTTTCAATATCCTGGAGGTCCTTTCAATTAGCTTCATACTATATGGCCTTATGTATCAAGGTTTTGAAGAGCTGATTTTTTTTAACTCAGAATGTGCCACCCTTTGGGGGTGAGGTGGGTGTGGAGTCTGGAATAATGGAAGGTGGAGGTACTTAGCAGAAACTTGAAGAAGACAGGATCCTACATGGATGAAGTAATTAGTGTCAAGGGCTTGGAGGAGTAGCTGGACTAAGATAAAACCAAAACTTCTAAGAGTGTGGAATGAGTGGATGGGGAAGGGAGGCTGCTTCATGGAAGCTGGCCCTGAAATGAGGGACAAAGTTTAGATGTCAAGCTGAAGTTGTCCTTATTTTGCTTGTTCTTCTTACTTTCAGGTCGGTATGAGTCCCATGTGGTGTTGTCCAGTGAACACCACTATGACATTTTTCTTTTCTGTTCTTTGTTGGTTGTGGGGCATGCACTCAGGGCCTGGCACTGTCTTTGAGCTCTTCAGCTCAAGGTTAGTGCTCTACTGCTTGAGCCACAGCACCACTTCTCATTTTCTGGGGTTAATAGGTTATAAGTGTCTCAGGGACTTTCCTGCCCAGGTTGGCTTTGAACTGAGATCCTCAGATCTTAGCCTTTTGAGTAGCTAGGGATATAGGTGTGACCCACTGGTGCCCAGCTTACTGTGGGATTTTTCTGGACACACAATGTGCTCTAGGGATGAAAAGGCAGAATCTTGTTGATTCAATTGCGTGGTCATTGATGTCAGTGATCTGATTGTCAAGCTGGTGCCTGTACCACTGAGTGGCTGCATGGCATTCCTTTTACAAGTCACAGCTGTCGATAAATCTTAAGCTTCCTCACATGCTAGAGGAAATAGAGTGCCTCCCTCAAGTATTTAACACATAGCCTGAGCAGCACATAGCTCATGGGAAGTTTCCAATGTTCAATAGTCTGGGGTCTGGAGTACAAAAGGATTAAGATAGCTTTTGGTTCTCAGGGGCTGTGGTGTGTGTGTGTGTGTGTGTGTGTGTGTGTGTGTGTGTGTGTGTGTGTGTGTGTGTGTTAGGGGGTAGGGAGTAGGTAGTAGATTGGTAGAATTTAAACATTTTACCATATCTGTCTCATAGCTTTCGTGTTCACAAAGCGTTTCTTGGGTTAGTGTGTGAGGTGGCAGATTCTATTTATCCTAAACAATGTCAAAATGAGGCAAGAAAGGATTGAATTTGTGAGGAGGTGAATTCCAACTCATGCAACATAATACTGGGAACCAATAAAATGTATAGAACAGCAAAGCAGTAAGGAAGGAATGAGTTTACGGAAACCAAAGATGAGGGTTCACTCTCAGGGGATGGGAGATGACAGAATCGGTGTTGTTTGCTCTCATCTATCTTCCTGACCTTTGTGTACTCGATTCTCAAGGTCATGACAAATTCCTCTTCTTTTCTTTCATCTGTGTTCATTGCTCACTCTGCCATATCTCGCTTTGCCTGAGATCTCTCTTCTCAGATCCAGGCTTGGGAAACCTATTGCTGACTGAACTTGGATGGCTCTAATTTCCCAAGTGTCAAATAGACCTATGATCATCCCCTGCAAAACCTGGCTTTTGTCCCATCTGTGAGCAAAGGGTTCAAAGGCATTTCACCTGCATGTCACTTTCAAAGGCCTTCCCTGCTGAGTTGTGAGAGAACAGCGAAAAAAGACTTGGTCAGTAGAGGGAGCTGTCAGATAAGAAAAGAACTTCATAGGCCCTGTCAATACATTTTTGAATTTGTTTTTCTGACTTCAAAAACTGAAAAATAAAAAGGGGTTTGGAATTCGCTATTTTTGATCTCTGAAAAAAATAAATGCTGTTTTATAACCTCTGACAAGTTTTTGTTTTTCTAAAGTTCTGTTAATTTGCCTTATGCAACTGGGAAAAGTTTTACATTTGGATTTTAATATACATAATTCTCACAAGCACACACATTTAATTACTGCACCTCTGCCCCTTGCATGATGAAACCACCTCCCAAAAGCCCAAATGGGTGTGGCTGATTCTAAGCAAGACACAGCCAGAGTAGTGGGTATGGACAGGAAGACCGGCCACACCCCAATACCTTGAGTTTTGCAGGACAATCTATCATGTGCATCATGGCTTCTATCACAGGCAAGTCCTTAGAGAGGCACAGTAGTCCAGCGACAGTAAGTGTGAATCATCACTCTCATTCTTTGCTCCGGTGTGTCTATAGCCTTGTATTTCTATGTTATTTTGTCCAATTAGCTCATGTTCTACCATCCTATATAACTTGTCTTTGGGAATTAGTTTAAATCCTTTAAAAATAGTTGGCATGGAATGGATAGGTAGATGGGTTGATGGATAAATAGAGAGATATATGTTCTCATAGGCACCCAAGAAAAAGGCTATTGCTACATCTTTCCTATTTCCACTGATTTCACCTATAATTTTCCTCTAATTCAACTCCTTGTATTCATTATCCTCTCCTGTTTCCTACACCCATTCCTGCTTCTTATTTTATATCAAGGTTAGAATAGGATTTGGGTGACTGCTGGCTTATCATTATTAGAACTTTCTAGAGAAATCCCCAATTACATTCTAGGAAGGTTAGGTTAGCATTAATTTCCTTAGCTACTCTCCTGCCCTTATTCCATTTCCCAGCTCCTTCCTGGGTATCAGCCTGGAAAGGTCACTCTTACCTTTATATCCCGCCTGGAATGACTGGAGTATAGTTTTAAGAAAAAAAAATTCACCTGAAGCATTTGGGGATGATTGCTGTAAAATGGATAAGAATCTACTAAAAGTTGGAGATACTAGAAGGGAGCAGGAAGAAGGGTCACATACTTGAAAAATCCAATAGTCTTGGGATGAAATCATAATGAATCAACACACACACATCATATAATCATAATCATCCCATTTCTGTCATGATACTTACTGCCTAATTCTCAAGGGGGAGAACTGCCTCCAGGCTCTTGTTCTCATCAGGACTTCATACTGCAAGAGTTCATACAAAACAAAGCCTGCAGAATCAGCCGCGTTGACAGTAGAACCTCAGCACATTCTACAACAAAGGACTCACATTCTATAAGTCTGTAGCAGGGACTAGCCACACACAACGGTATGAGGCAAATGGAATGAGGGTAGAACTGGAAATATTAAAGACATATGTAAATCAATTCCTTACAAGTCTCCAGAAATTATCAAATGCATGTCAATCAGAGAGAGTGAATGGAGATTTTGGCCTGGCTTTCATTGCCTTATCACTTTTCATTGCTTTTATCACTTTAATCAGACCAAATTCTTTCACAATGTATATGGATATAGCCTGCAATTCAGCTTCCAAGACTTAAGATAATGATGAGTATCAACTCTCTCCAGGAATGCACTCATCAGCTAAGTTCATTACTGGGTCCAACAGCTAGGAAGATGTTTATCCTCAAGTCACTAGTAGAAGAAGTAGGTCAGATAGGGACCTATGAAATACTTTGTGGAGAAAAAGAGGTAACAGGATATTGAGAAATCAGTAAGGATGAATGCTAGATAATTTTACCAACAATGTGACCAGAAACAGTACTGGACACAAGAACCCACTCTGGACTGTCCTCTTTTTGACTTATCTCTGGGTGCCAAATTCTAATACTAAAACAAAACAAAACAAAACAAAAAAACAACCCAATAACCTAACCTGGCCAAATGGTTACACAACATCTTCAGTCTCAAGTGTTTTGTGACGAGAACTTAGGTTGGCGTGACCCTCCTCCTACCTGAGTAAATACAAAGGATAGAAAACTTTAGAGGAACAGATTTTCCTCTAAATTCTACCAAATGGACCACCTTGAACCTCAGACCACCTTGAACCTCAGACCACCTTGCTGAACTTGTGCTTTTTTTTCATTTTTTGGATTTATTAGGTGCCAGCTTTGTATTCAAGCCACTGTAGTTGCACCTGTACTTACAGTGAGCCTCCAGCCACATGCCTTCTTCTTCTTCCACATGCCTGCTTGTGGTTGCAGCCAGCAGTTTTGCTTCTATTGACAGGGGTCTTCAGCTAATGCTCTTTTGTAAGAACTATTTCCCTGTTTCTTAACTCAGGTAGTAAAATAATTAAATTTGATCCCTCCTAGAGAGCTCCCTTCCTTCTAACACATTACAACACAACACATAAAAGCGCTTCCTAACTGACAAAGTAATGCACTTGCATTAATTTCTGTAATTACAATTTCTATTGTCAGATCAAATGTGAAAACTCACCCCCCCACCGCCACCTCTGTGATGATGGAGCCATTTAGGCACAATACTCTTGGGACAGCTAAGTGTCATCTGAAAAGGAGCTTCAGTCAGGCACAAGTGACTCGAGCCTGTAATCTTAGCTACTTAGGAGACTGAGATCCAGGATCATCGTTCAAAGCTAGCCTGGGCAAAAAAGTCTGTAAGAGTCATATCCTTCGATTAGCCATCAAAAAGCCATAAGTGGCTCAAGTGGTAGAGTGCTAGCTTTGAGGAAAAGAAAAGGCTCAAGTCCCAAAATAAGCACACACACAAAAAACGACAAAAAAATAAAGGAGCTTCAATTTTCTGGACAGGTCAGAAGATCATTTAAAAGGAAACTGATATCTTTATATATACATGTATATGCATATATACTTATATTATGGATTTCATATTATCTAGAATTTACATATATATGAATTATATATGAATATGTAGAACACATATAAATATAAGTGAATATATATAATTCATATATAATATAGAATCCATGTACGATATGATATATTAAGTAAATATATTATGATATATTAAGTAAATATATTAAGTATATATTCCTTTTTTTTTGTAATTTTTTTTTGCCAGTCCTGGGCTTAAGCTCAGGGCCTGAGCACTGTCCTTGGCTTTTTCTCAAGGCTAGAGCTCTACCACTTGAGCCTCAGCACCACTTCTGGCTTTTTTCTATGTATGTGGTACCCAGGAATTGAACCCCGGTCTTCGTGCATGCTAGGCAAGCACTCTACCACTAGGCCAAACTCCCAGCCCTAAGTATATATTTCTATCTATATTCACACACATTCATTTACATTTAAGAGGTATATGCCTCACTGCTAGGAGAGGGGTTCAAGCATGCAAATAGGAGCTTGGCTTTAAACCAGGAACATGAAGACCTGAAAACATAATAGAGCTTGATGGACGCATTTCAAGGACAGACAGCCAAGAGAGAGGCATTTGTAATACAAAGCCAGTCTTGATAGGCAACAATTGGTGATCTTGGCAACTGATTAATTTCAGAAAGGACCAACCAAGGACACACAAGTGGGCTGGCTCAAGGTCAAAGCCTTTTAGGAAGTGATGGATGACAAGGGAAATGGGACACAAATATTGGTAATACCAAGACTTCAACTCAACATCCTATAGTGGAATCAACAGATGGCTTCCCCCAAATACTTAACCATCATTTCAGTAGTTGTTAACGACAGCAACAAAAATTCACTTGTCTATGTTGTCAGGTTCCTGGAGCTAATGTCATTTTTGCCAAACACAAGAATCAGAGAACGATGTGTACACATTTGCATGCAATGTGAAAGAATAGACAAGAAGGTAAAGTTACCACTTTACTTCATGACGATCTGAAAGTCTAAATAATAGGTGCAGATTGGAGATACCATGGTGCACCCTTTCTGCATTTTAATGATTGACCAATATGAATGTATGGGTGATTTTACAATTAAATATAAGTAGTTCTCAATATTCTCAATATCGGTGAGTGCCTGTCACCTCATTTAGGAGGGTTGCTGAAGTGAGGGCTTTGGCATCTTGATGCTTTCTGGGTTCTCAGTATTTTCATTGATTTGCCTCAAGCACATAGAATTTTTTTTGATTCAAGGGAAAAAGATTATTTTCTCTCAGTCTGTATGTCCCTTCAGCATGCAGTTTACTCTTACATGAAGTGGAGAATCTAGTAGGCAGAAATTTGTACTCAGGGTGGTTTGGCAGAATGGTGTGGATTGTTTCCCTGAAGATTCAGGAAAACCTCCAGCCTGCATCTACTGTAGAAAGACCAATCGGGGTGTTCTATCCCTGCCAAAGTTGGAGGAAATCACAGACGTTGTTGAGGCAGAGATTCTAATACTGAGACCCAGTTCTTGCCCTATTTTCTTTGGTTCTGCATATAAAAACTCCTAGGAACAGTTGGGCTAGTTATATTTCTCCATTTTGTTACCTCTCCTTCTCTCTTCATCCCTGAAATGGCTCTTGTCAAGATCACTGGTAATTTCCAAGGAACTTTTTCTAATGGACCTGGTATGTTTTACCCCATAGCCATATTGGGAAAACTTCAGGTCTTCCTGAGGCAATTTCTTCTTTTGACTACGGTACATCAAGTCTCTTGCTTTTCAGTCTCAGTCTTTTTCCCTCTCACCAGCTTTCCAGTGCTAGAAATCTCTTTTTAATTCTTCTCTGCTCGTAATTCTTGTCTCCTCTGCTCCTCTCCTCCCCTCTCCTCTCTTCTCTTCTCTCCTCCCCTCTTTTTTTTTAACTTTTCTTTCTGTTCCCTTCTGAGAGATCTTTATCAGTGCCTACACTGCTTTTAGGCAAAGTAGGCATTGATTTTTGTGTTTCTTGACTCTCTAAACCCCATCTCCACATAAGGTACCCACTGTGTTCAGAATGAAGGTTTTGGTTTGCTCCATAGCTCCATATTGATGTCAAATGTCATCTCAAACCCAACATAATCTTCCCTTCTCAACTTGTTCTTCTCCCTGTCTTTAATGTCTTAGTAAGGTGTACAAAGTTGCTCATGACAAAACCCTGAAGATGACCTTGATTCTTTTTTCCCTTGACTGGTGATGGATAATCTGTTATTGCACTCTGTCTCCAAAATAGATGGTGAACGTAGTCCCATCCCCAAATCTTGACTAAGAGCCTCACCTAACTCTGCATCTCTCTTTCGTCCTATTGTAGCATCTGCTAGTGAGCATTATTTAAAAGCAAAAAGAATGAACAATGAAGAGAACAAATCCAATCAAATTTGCCTTCTGCTTGAAATGTTCAAATTATCATTCCTTCCCCTTGAACTTCTGCCTCTTAAACTTTATGTGGCTGCTTCTTCATCAGAGCAATCTTAGTCAGGTTTCTAGAGTGTGACTGCAACCCAACATATGGGGCATCTATTTCCCAGCATCACTCAGACTTCTTATCCTTTCTTAATAAAGGAGAAGCTTTAACTATGTGACCAGCAAGGACTGTAGATGGATCTCATTTCATCCTATAGTCAGACTCTGAGATATTAGTTATTATCTATATTTTACAGATGAGAAAACTGAGACTTAGGCTAAGTAAGGCATCAAGGGTCTGTTCCTCCCTGAAAGCAAGCATCCTTATCTTCATTAAACAAGGTTTTCAACAAATAATTGCTGGTGAATTGCTGGTTGATTCTTGGAGGCAGGGACCAGGTCTTGTGGTGATTTCATGGTGTTAACCTGGGCACAGCATTTAGAACCCAATGGTCTAGTAATGGATTCATTAATGTGTCAAGCGTGATCAAATTTAGGCTATTTTCTAAAATTATAGTTCTGCGACTCAAGATTAAAAAGATGGCACTGTGTGTGTGTGTGTGTGTGTGTGTGTGTGTGTGTGTGTGTGTGTAGAGTAGAACAGAGCAACTTAGAAAAAAAAGGAATGGTAACACAGCGAGAATTCAATACAGTAAATTTTCTTCCTTGCTACTTACAATTTGAGTCCTACATCAAGTTCTGGATTCTGAATCCAAAGGCTAGCCATGACATATGATCATAATAACAGAGAATGATCCAGGGTTTAGTATTCTCAGATTATAGTCTTGAAATCCCACATTTTATTTTTGAATTTATGTTTGTAAGTGAGGCTGTAAACCCTTGACTCTGACGTGTAGCCCAAGGTTTTCATTCTCATGCCAAAGTCCGGTTCCAGTTCAGCCTCTTTTCCTTCTTCCTGCCCCCTACTGGCTCCATCAAATACATCATGTTCACGGGTCTGCTTGAAGTTCATTGGGGGATCTAGAGTCAAGCACACAAGTGATAGTGGTCAGCTAAGTGTCCTGCTGAACCACAAAGAGTGGCAAGGCCATTTCATGTTGTCCTCAGGCTGGTGCTGTGATAGTGTGTTCACTGCAGGGCCTGGTTGCCTGTTGTAGAGTGAGGTAGTGGGAGATTGGTGGTATTCTGTCATTGCAGAATAGAGCCATAGGCCCATGAAAAGGGAGGCAGACTTAGCCATCCCAGGCAGGCCTCCACATTTTCTTAGACTGAGCTTTGTTAATTATGTAGTCTGCTCCGACTATGGCTCTTTAATGCAACTCTGAATCCAGTAACTCTTTGAATACAGTGAAAATGTCAAGTCATAATAAAAATGTGACATTAATCTTACCACCTAGGGTGCTGAGTGCAAGACACTAACGATTTAATAAGTTGGGGCTTTTGCATTGACCTACGTTAATGTATAATTTCATGCATTTCTGCATGGCCAGGGAAGATTTTAAGAATTCATTTGATTACAAGATCTATGAAAATACATTATCTGCTTGCCTTGAGCATGGCCAACTGTTGACCTCTCCAATTAAATAAACTTGAGAATGAAAATTCAATTACAATGAACACTCCATGTATGTAAAGCCCTAAGCTCACTCCTGTGGAGAATAAGTAGATGTGTGATATTTATTTCTATTTTGTGCGTGTATGGAATCAGGAAAGAAATAAATTTACCAATGAAATATAGAATGCAGTCTACTTTCCTGAGTCTGTCAGTCCAAATGCTAATTCCCTTTAGATATATCTTTAAAGATATACCCAGACAATTAGAAATATTACTTAAGAGTCTAATGAATTTATTTTGTTTTGCCTAAATATTGTATCCTTAATATTTCAAAGTGGAAATTAAAAACATCCATTATAATAAAAAAAGATATACCCAGACATAAATGGTTGCTCTGAGAACTCTTCATTCATTCAGACTGACCCAAATTAATCACATCAATGAAAAACATGATTTGAATCCATGTCCAAATTTGTAGATAGTACAATAACCATTTCCCCCACAAAATGCGAAAAATTAATACATCAGTAGAGAATCCCCTTTGATTCCAATAATTCTATAGATACAAAGATGGAAGTATTAGTAGATACTTAAATTCCCCTCAATGAAACACACTGTCCTACATAATTTTACAGTATCAGTATGAAAAAAATTACTTAAACTTCCCAAACTAAAATGAAGATAGTGAATAGAATTAAAAAATGTTTCAATGAGATATATTTTCTGACAAGAGCTCAACAAAAAGTTAGCTTTTCTTCCATATCAAATCCATAGCATACATGTGTCAAAAATTTGTACTTCAACAACATAAATTTATAAATATGTAGATCTTCAGAACAGATTGATATAGAGAAATAATAACTATGATTGCATTCTTAAAAGTCATAACACATCTCGTATGCCCATTTCTACAGATTGATGATTTCCTAAAGTGTGTGCTCACAAAAACTTGAGGCCACATGAGGATATTAACAGGAAAGAGTGCTGCAATTGACTATGAATGTCTGGGGTATGGGTGGAGGCAATGGCAGCAGCCAAATTCTATGTCTGATATCCAAGGTTTATAGCTTTTTGCCAGCTAAATAGAAAGGCAATTATACCAATGTCAGGCCTTATTTAATCATCCTAGTTACCCTTAAATTCAGGATAAATATATCTTATCAAATACATTATTGAACACTATTGATGCCTAATGTATCTTGGTAGGTATTGTGGGAAATTTAATAATGAATTAGACAGGAATCTTAACCATAAAGCATATAAGTCTAGCAGGAAATAAAAAGGTGTGTGTGTACATGTGAGTGCATGCATGTGTATGTTTACAGTATGTGATAAGAAAGAACTAGGTAAAGGAGGGACTTGAGGTGTGAAAGGCAGGAAAGAAACTTTTGGTGAGAATAGTGGGTGGCCAGCAAAGCATGCTGGGAAGCATGTATCATCAGAACAGAGACTTGTAATATGAGTGAGATTGTTCATGCACAAAAGCAGACTTTAAGCCAAGTCATCTGAATAAGCAAAACACTAAGTGGAAAAAGGAAACACTAGGTGACTAGATAGAATATATAACCACTATGGATTCTACTTTTCCCCACATTGTGAAGGGAGGTGCTCACTAGCCTTCTTTAGAACATTCATTTTTATAAGGGTGCTTGTGCCAGAGGAAATTTTGCTCTTTGGAAAGATCATCTTTCATCCCCATTTGATGTGTGACATATAACAAATGTCTTGGAGTAAAGGAGAAGTGTCACTGGTGTCTCCTGCTGAGTACTGCAAACCTAGGAAAAGTGAAAAAGGTTTTTTATTTCCTTCACAATGTCAAAACTCAACTACGGCCAATGAAAGATAACATATTATTTTCATTATAAACAAGCTGTTTATATTTGTAGAAAATATAATCAAATTAAAATTGCAAGTAGAAGATTACTCTTAACATGCTCCTAGGTCATATATATATATACACACATATACACACAAATACATATATATGCATGTGTATATAGACATATTACTATGTATATGTACTATGTATATATACTTTATATATGTATATATGGCATGTGCATATGTGTTTATATATGTGCACATATATGCACAAATACACATATACACATATGCTCATGTACTTATATATACATATACATGTAAATATATATGTATATGAGGTAGATTTTTTTTTGCCAGTCCTGGTCTTGGGCTCAGGGCCTGAGCACTGTCCCTGGATTTTCTCAAGGCTAGGGCTCTACCACTTGAGCCACAGCATCACTTCTGGCTTTTTTCTATGTATGTGGTACCGAGGAATCGAACCCGGTTCTTCGTGCATGCTAGGCAAGCACTTTAACCACTAGGCCAAACTCCCGGCCCCTAGATTTTAAAAATTTCTTCAGAAATTAGACCATATACTTAACTTGGCTAGAATAACAATATAGTAGTCCTCCTTTCCTTACTATTTTAAATTATTTCATTTTATTATTAGATAATTTTGAGAGTTTCTTGTCGTATCTATGCTATAACTTAAGTTTCATCATAGTCATGTGTGTTTCAGAAAAACCATAGTATCAAAGGGTTCAGGCATCCCACAGGGTCATGGAAAGTATCCTCTTGGGATAAAGGAGACTAATTACATAGGGTAATAAAACTCTAAAACAAAGCTTCTCTGGTATATGCATAATGCTCTGAAAGGGTAGTCTAAAATAAATAAATTTGTCAATGAAATATCAAATGCAAATTATAGAGTCAGGAGAAAAAGTGATCAATCAGTCCAAGTGTCTTTGAAAAGCTGAGAATGGACAGGAGTGTGAGCCTGGACCGCGAGGGATTTCACAGATCCCTTTCCTCACTGCCTGCCTGCTTCCTATCTACTAAGAAAACCTCAAGCAGAAAAGGTGGGTCTGTAACTGCGAAGCAACAGAGCTCCAAGAGGCAGGCTTGGAAGAGACAGAGCTCCAAGAAGCAAGCTTGGTTTCCACGCCCTCTCCCTCCCCCCCTTCCCTATTCTCATCTAATTGCTTTTCCCTGGAGATTGTTTGGGTGGCCTTAAATCTATTTTTACCTCCTAGTTTAGTAAGTTTGATTATGCATAACCTAAACTCAGATGGGAGCCCATGATCTAGATTTTCATTCACTGAAAAAAAAACCTGCTTTTATTTCTATAGGTTTATAACGTAAAGGCTCTGGCTTAATATTTTTCTAGTCAGCAGGCTCGGGTTTTTTTTTTTTTTTTGTTTTGTTTTTAATTCTGCCTCAAACCTTTACCATCACTGGAAGACTCTGTATGCATGTCTGCTCAGGCTGGCTCCTTCCTGACATTTGGGGCTCTTTTTTTTTCTAGAATGATATATAAATGGAATCTTATAGAATGTAGGCTTTTGAATCTGGCTTCTTTCACTCAGTATAATGTTTCTGGGACTTGTCTATATTATTACCAGTAGCACTACTTCGTGTCTATTTACTATTGAACATTATTCTACTGCATAGGCTTACTAGTTCACTAGAAGACACTGTAGCTGCTTCAAGATTGGGTTGATTATAAATAAAGGCACAATAGGTATCAGAATATAGTTTTAGTATGGCACAAGTTTGTGTTTTACTTGTGTGCTACGTTGGAATGAGATTGCTGGGTCATGTGGTGCATGCATGTTTATATACATTCAGATGACTTCCAAAGTGGTTGTCCCAGAGTGCTAATAGCTTCATACCTTCACCACTTAGTTTTAGCAGATTTGTAAATTTTTAGCCATTTTAATAGGTATGCAATATTCCTCATTTTTTGGTATTATTATTATTATTATTACTACTTAGGTGCTACTGGAGTTTTAACTTAGGATCTCAGCTTGCCAGTCAGACTCTACCACTTTGGTTTTTGATGTTTTTTTGTCAGGTGGGTTCTCATGCCTCCAAACCCCAGGGCCAGCCTGTGGGCCCCCTATCTATGTCTCTGATGTTCTGGGACTGTGGGTATATGCTTGGCTTTCATGATGGTTTTAATTTGCATTTCCCTAAAGACTAATAAAGCTGAACACCTGTTCACACACTTATTTGCTATTATGTCCTTTCTCCTTCTCCATGTTTAAAAATAATTAGTGTTTTCTAATTTGGGGGAGGCTATTATATCATGATATTATATCCTAAGTTCCTCTTACATTCTGGATACAAGTTATTGGTTTTTCTTTTCAGATTGTGGTTGCCTGTAGTCTCATCAACTTGTGTTTTCATTTCCTTAAGGTACCTTTCAAAGATCATAGATTATTAATTTTGATGAAACATAGTTTACCTCTCTCCCCTCCATTTTCTTTTGGTCAGACTTGGGGCTTGAGTTCTGGGCCTGGGTGCTATCTCTTAGTTCTTTTGCTGAAGATTACTGTTCTATCACTTTGAGCCACAGTGCCATTTCCAGTTTTCTGGTGGTGAATTTGAGATGAGTCTTAAGCACTTTTCTGCCCTGGCTGGCTTTCAACTGTGATCTTCAAATCTCAGCCCCAAGGTAGCTAGGATTATAGGTGTGAAGCATCATCTCCCAGATTTTTCCCCCTTTTTATTGAGCTTTTGGAATCACATCTTGGAAGTATTTGTCTAACCCGAGGTTATAAAGGTTTTCTCTTATATGTTCTTCCAAAACAATTATGATTTTAGGTTCTACATTCAAAGTTAATTTTTGATAGTATGAGCTATAGACAGTTCTTTTTATTATTGTAATTAATAAGAGTTACATTATATTTGCCAGATATTTGCATTACTTCACATTGATACCCCTTCTCATGATTTTGTCCCCATTTCCCTCCCCCCAGCTCCCTCCCCTCATCTTGTTTTCCCCATTTCCCTATCCTATTTCAAATAAACAAATAAACATATATACAATATACCAGATAACAAGGTAAGATACTGTAACAATATGAGATAACCAAGGGACAACAAAAGAGATGAGAAATAACATAGTACATTAGAAATAACAATCACACATTATATTTCTCTTGTTTCCATATCCTGGAGATCCTTTCATTTAGCCTCATCCTATATGACCTTATGTATCTAGGTTTTTCCCTATTGTAAACCTCTGCTAGGAGAGTCCAAGGTTTCTACTAATTATGACAAAGCAGGGAAACCATTGAGCCTGTTCCTTTGAGTCTGGCTTACTTCACTTAATATGATGTTTTTCTAAGTCTTTCCATTTCCTTACAAATAGGGCGATGTAAACAGAAGTTCTTTTGTTTATTTTTTTTACTGAACACTGATAGCTAATCATTTTTGAAATTTTTTTCTTCTCCATTGAATTCTCTTTGTCTTAACTGTGCCCAAGATCAATTGACCATATATGTTGTACTGTATTTCTGAATAAAAAGTTGTGATAAATTGTACACAACAAATAACATTGTAGGCCAGGTGCTGGTGGTTCACACCAGCTACTTAGGAGGCTGAGATCTGAGGTTCAAAGCTAGACCAAGCAGGAAAGTCTGTGATCTCTTATCTCTAACAACCAAAAAAACCAGAATGGTGCTGTTGCTCACAGTGAAAGAGCACAAGCCTTGAGTAAAATGCTCAGGAACAGCACCCAGGCCCTGAGTTCAACTCCCATGCTGATAGACAAACAAAAACAGCTTAGCTTTATATGGTTTTGGTTTTATGTTTTGCTTTGGCTTTAGAGGTACTGAAATTTAGTCATGAGCTTGTTAAACAGGCATAATATAACTTGAGCCATGCCTCAAAACACTTTTTTCCCTCTTTTGCTCAGTTTTCAGATAAGTTCTATTTTTATTCTAGAATAGCTATAACTTTAACAGGAGCCATATCCTCAGCTGAGCTTTTGCTGATTATTTTGGAGATGGAGTAACTCAAACTTTTCTCCCTGGGCTGGTATAGAGCTTTGATCCTGTAGAACTTAGCCTTCTGAGTAGTTTGGATTACAGACATGAGCCCGTGTAAGGGTAAGGCTCGTGTGTGGAGTTTTGATTGGTTCATTGTGAATAGATATACGGAAGAGGAGTTTTAATAAAACAGACATTTTTGTTATGTCCATCTCATTATGGCAAGCTCTTTGTATCATACAAAAAAATCTGCGTTAATTCCTAAAGAGAGCTATGTCTTGACTTACAAGACCTACATGTTAGATCAGCTTTTAAGACGTAATTTAAATGGAGTCATGAGTTAGGTGTTTTGTCAATAAGTGCTAATGAAAGCATTCTGTGGTGGATAAAAGGCAGAGGAAACCACCTTTAAACTCCGTGTTTGCAGGAGAGAAGAGTGAAACACACAGAGAGACAGTGACTTTATGAGAGGTCACAAAGCTCATTATGACTCAGCTGCAGTGAGAATGTACACTGTGAAGACCCTCCAGGGCTCCTTTAGTATCAGATTGTTATATACAGAGTTCTGTTTAATGGTTCATAAAATATTAAAGACTATCAGAATCTAAGTTTCTTTAGAGAGGAAGGGCCCTAAGTGGATACTTTTTCCTCACAGAAAAGACGGAACTATTTTGAACCTCTTTATATAGAGATAAGGTCAACTGAGAATCTCTCTCTATATATACATATATGTGAATGAAATAGATGGAGTCATTTCCCACCTGAAGAATGGGTTCTCCAAATCATGGATGCTTCTGGATCTGGAGCCCATGTGGTTCACCAGTTCAGCAACCTGAACCTTAGAGTTCTCTGTAGAATAACCAAAACACATCATTTTTCAATGCCAGGGAGGTAGTCATGTATGTCTATGACATCAACATGCACTGACGGCATGAGAGTATATGTTTGGTATCTGTGTACACCCATGTGTGTTTACTTGGATGTGGTTAACAATTGCCAGAGGAAATGTTAGACTTGCTAGACTTGATACCTATAATTTCCAAATTACAGAAGTAAGGGTACTTCTGGTTAATTAAAATACTTACTGTTTTGTTTTGTTTTTCAGGAGAAGGAACTTTACCAAAATCAGTGACGTACTATGGCTTTGAGGAACAGAGACTCTTAAGGGCCTTCATTTAAGTAGCAAAATGAACCTAATCATGGAAGGACTGGCTGAGCTAAAAGCTGAGAGTGAGGTAAAACAGCCAACAGATGTGATTGATTGATTTGAAGAGGCCCCAGAAGACTCTTATAATTACATCAAGAGCAAGTGGCTAATAGAAATAAGCAATGTGGACTATTCTGATGACTGATTGGAGCCCTATTTGTTGAATTTTTATTGGTCATTCATTGCTGATTTTTATGTTGTTGCTATTGTTTATTTTGCTTTGGCCAGCTGTTTAATCAATCTTGTTTATTTATTTATTCATGGCTGCATTAGTTATATGAAGTTTTACTTTTGAGATCTAGGATCCCAGGCTGGCTCCAAAATCATGATACTCTTGCCTCAGACTTCTCAATTTCTGGAATTATAGGCATGGTGCCACCATGCCTGGCTGGTCATATATATGAAGAAAGAGGTGGGTAGATAGTAGAGAGACAGGTAGAGGGAGAGAAGGAGGGAGAGTGAGAGAGAGAGAGAGAGAGAGACAGACAGACAGACAGACAGACAGACAGACAGACACAGACAGAGAGAGACAGAGACCGAGAGAGACCGAGACAGAGGGAGACAGAGACAGAGACAGAGAGCCATACATTTTACTAAATAAGACACCTTCTTAGCAGTGTCTGCTGTATTTCATGTCAATGAAGAGGAAACTAAGCACTCTGCATGCAACTGTATGTTGTACTCACTTTTTACAGCCTACTCCTCATGACAAAATCTGGTCCTTGTCTGATGGAAGGATTCATAAGGGCAACAGGATTCAGCAGAGCCAGTGAGAAGCTGAGACCCAGCACCAAGGCCCTTCAGTGTATGACTAGCTGGGTTTTTAGAGGGGACATGGCCCTGATGACCCATTGAGTACAAACTTCAGGTTAAGAGAAGAATAAAATTTTGTGATTTTAAGGCACCTGATTTTTTTTATTAATTTATTATGGCACTCCTAAGAACCCAGTATGGTTGTGTATCCAGTATCAGTGGCATACTGGTGAATTCCCTAGGTAAGGGCTAATCAACAACTAAAAAACTAAGATAGGGATTATGCTTACCTAAATCTTTAGAGGTTTTGAAGGTGAGATGGCTTGATTCAATTCTAATTGCTTCTTAAATAAGGTGGCACAACATCCATCAGCAAATGTCAAACATACAATGGGCCATGAGTCAGAGTTAGAAAACTGAACATTGTAGTACAGAGACACATCTTTTAAAGCTGTACTGTTACAGGCTGTTTCCTTATCGAGACCATGTACAACCCTTTCCTCCCTTGACAAAATATATAGCTGTTAAAAGGTTTTATTTTATATAGTCCATCGTAAATCAGTTTAATGGTGACCACTAGAATACTTGAATGTTCCCAGGATTTAATTCTTAGATCAGCATTTCTTCCAACTTCATAAACCACAAACCTCATCCAGCTTTCTCTAAACTAAATCCCCTGGCAAACCTGGGTCTTGCTGGCTTTTGCAGGGATCCAAATTTTTAAAATAATGTTTCAAAATATTTTGGCACAGGCTGAGAGGCTGGGCTTGATTCTGGAATCAATGTAAATTTTTTCTAATGCATACTTCTGATTTCTATTTTTGTACACTGTATAAGATGTATAATATATGTTTCTACATATGTATAAATGCACAGATAGGTCTACGTATGCATATGTGTGTATAATATGTATGTAGATACATGGAAAGGGAGAAATCTAGTTCTGGACTTCCTATTATTATTATTACTACTACTATTACTATTGCCATCATTTGTGCATGCACGCAATTACAACTGGGAAAAGCCATACATAAAATGCTCAGGGATGCTTACTCATGGATGCATAAAACCCAAACAAAATTCAAAGACTTCTGTGAACTTTAGGGATTCAAATTTCATAAAGTTCATAAAAAGGTAGGTCTATTTTGTTGGCAGAGCAATAAAATTGCATGATAGGTCCAGATAACAGGAGGCTATCAAAAATTCTAACAACACAATTATAAATGGTGCTGGGGTGAAGGAAAGGGCAGCCATTGTCACACCTGTGTTATTGCATAAGGACTTCTCTCAGGAGTTCAGAGTTTAAAAGAGCATCTGACAATCAAAGAGAGAGAGAGAGGAAGAGGGAAAGGGAGAGGGAGAGGGAGAAGGAGAGGGAAAGGGAAAGGGAGAGGGAGAGGGAGAGGGAGAGAGGGAGAGAGAGGGAAGGAGAGGGAGCCTATCTATAGCCGTAGAAAGAAATAGCAAGCTTACTGGAAAAGTAGCATGAAAACACTGATATTCAGGAAGTGTGCAAGTTTATAGACAACATGGAGAAAACGCAGAATTTTAAATCCCAGCAACAAAAGTATGACGTGCTTTGAGAGTATAAAAGAGAATAAAGGATTAAGGTTGACTAGGGGCTTGCTGGGTTTTAATCATGCCATGGTGGTCTCGCTGTGTGGTTATTTGTGAGGACCTGGTGAGATGGTGATTTCAAATACTACTTTAACGATGAGTAGGTGAGAAACCATGATGTTAGACAGATTCATTAACTTGCCTGAGATTGCTGAGATAGCAGCCAATATGTAGATGGGACTGGATAGAAGTAGGAACCAAAAGACTGTAAAGGATGGTATCATTTCAGTCTATAGTATAATAAAGGATTTCCTACTGCCAGGTACCTGCATACCTGTGATATCTCACCTCTTCTTTCAATTGTGCCAAACTAAGTCCTTGAGGAGAGATCAGCAGGTCATAACACCTCTTGCCTAGTCTTTGTCAAATATTGCTTAGTCTCTGAAATGTACTCAAAAGGAATACAGCACAAACTAGACCCCTCTTCTCAGAAGGTCACAGGGAAACAGTAGAGATACAACATCAGATCTATAATAAAGGCACAGAGAGCTATTGGACTCTGGGGATCGTGAAGCAGATGTGTGAGGTAAATGATTTGCTTCCTTGTCACTTAGAGGTGGAATGAGGGAGAAGGAGGTAGAGAAATCTTCACAGTGAAGATGAAACCCAAGGTATGTCGTGGAAGAATATGATTGGACTTCACGCAATTATATCTTGAGGCTCAATAGAAGGTATAAATACTTAAAGGCAAAGATAGATTTATTGTCTTGGTTTGCAAAAGGCAGAAAAAACAAAGTCCAAATCTCTAGACAGATGCTGGCTGCTGCACTTTCGCACTTTTGTTTGGAGCTGGTCATTAAACAGATGGTTGATGAGGATTTAGAGAGGAAGTGGGAACTTCCAGGATGAACATGACAGAAGTCAGCATTTTGCACTTTGCTGCCTGGAAACCATCCAACGCCATAGGGAATAGGAAGATACTTCAGACCACAGACCTCCTTTTCTATAATACTGGAAGAAAAACATAATATGCAGTCTCCAACATATGTACAAGGGCAGGGAAGGCAGTTGAGATTGGTTATAAGCCATATGGAAAAGGGTACAAAAATAATTCAAGAAGTGAGAAGAGGGCCCAGGGGTGGGCGCATCTCTGAAAGTACTCACAGAGCATACTTCCTGATGATAAGAAGCAAAAAGCTTTATTTATTTATTGTGCTGGTCCTGGGGTCTACCCCATCTATCCTGGAAAAAACCAAGAAAGTCAGAGCACAGACTGCATCTAACTCCTCCAAAGCTCAATTCAACTGACTTGTAAGGTTTTAAGTATTTGACTTTTTTTTTTTTTTTTTGCCAGTCCTGGACTTGAGCTCAGGGCCTGAGCACTGTTCTTAGATTTTCTCAAAACTAGAACTCTACCACTTGAACCTCAGCACCATTTCCGGCTTTTTTCTATGTATGTGATACTGAGAACTCGAACCTGGGTCTTGGAGCATGCTAGGCAAGCACTCTACCACTAGTTCATACTCCTGGCCCCAGTTTTAAATATTTGAGTCAAATTTGATGTGACACTATGACAGTCCAATTCGTTTTCATTTTATCCCAAAGTATAAAAGTAGGATTCACATTAGAGCTTGTTTCCTTGAAAACTGAAGAAACAAATGTTGTTGCTATAATAACATATATTGAAGGATATGCATATATATATATAGAGAGAGAGATTGCTATGAGTACATGTAATAGCAAATATACATTGAAATAATTTTTGAAAACTAAGATTCTGAACATAAATAGCAGCACGGGCTAATCTCATGTATGAAAGTAGAGATAAAGTACAGAGATCTATCAACATGTTAAACCAGAATTCCAGGCCACATCAAACCAAGCATGAAGCGGGACTGAGACATCTGGAACACAAGATTTCTATTTTTTCAAGAAAATAAGGGGAAAAGATGAGCCTGGCACTGGTGGCTCATGCCTGTAATCTTAGCTACAGGAGGTTGAGATCTGAGGATTATAGCCAGCCTGAAACAAACAGTCCATGAGACTTTTAAGTACCAAAAAATAGCTGGAAGTGAAACTAGTCTGAGTGGTAGAGCACTAGCCTTGAGCATGAAAGCTCAAGAACAGAATTCAGTCCTAGGATCAGCACACACACATGTACACACATACACATGACAGAAAGAAGAAACGCTCAAGATTATGATTTTGTGAGATCCAGAGATGTGTCCATAGAACATTTTCTTTTAAGCATTTTTGCCTTGGCAATGAGCTTTGTAAGAATGTGATGAATGTTAAACAGTGGTGCACATTGCTAATATGGTTTGTTTTTATAAGAACCCACTAGGTCCTCAACCAGGTCCTAGGATCTAACGGTGGCACAGTCCTGGAATGAAATGCACAGGGTGGCTTTGCATTTACCCAGAGCTGGTTGAGTGTTGGAAACAGAGGTGACTCAAGACACAAGTGACAAATGTCCTTTTTAGAAGCTGGTTACCTTGGTTGTGTCGGTTCTGTTACATAGATGTTCTCAAGAGAACATCTCCTTTAGTTCTCTACATGTAGAGTGAACGTCGAGCGAAGCATAAACCTTAGAAGATCATGATCATAGTACATTGATTTTTCAGTGAAACAATTTAACTCCTCACCAGGCCCATAGGAAGAGTCACGCAGAAGTAGCTATGGTTCATGCCAAATGTACACTAAGCAGACATGGATTGCACATGGGAAGTGATACAATAAAATCTAGAGGGGCCTCTCGTGGGCTGTGGAACCTTGTCACTTCAATTGTCTTGACCTCAGAGTCCCCGTCTGCTAAAGGGTCATAAAATTCTCTCTTCTTACAGGGTTCTTTGTGTCCAATGGGAAGAAATGTGTAGGTCAGGCAAGCTTTAATTACCTGCACATTGACATCATCAGGCCTTCGCTGAGGTGGTAACATTCCAGAGCCATTTATCTTAGTGAGTGCCTTAGACTTTTCCAAAGGGGAGCCTGTGCTATGTGCATTGGTGGTGCCACGAAAGACTTAGCTTCTTTATCCCAGCATGAACACGTCTCTAATCACATTGCCAGTGACAATCTGAACTTTGGGAACTGCTAAACACTATAAATTGTGTTTTACCCACATTTACTCTCCTCCCCCAGCCTGATGTAAAACATTACCAGCACGCCGCTGACTTTGTTTTTACTTGTGTGGACTTGCTACAACCCTTCCCACCTCACCTCCAGACCATGCCTAGAACTTGCTAGGAATTCAGTGTCAGCTTGGCTTACTGGTCTTGAATATGTAGAGGCAATCTAAAAGCAACTTTGATTCTGTCTAGCTGTGTGACTTGAACAAATCGCTTGAACTCTGCCTCAGTTTCCTATCTTTATAATGAGTTCATGTAAAGCCCAAATAGGCTAGGAAAGGAAAACACTTTGAACATTTTTATTATGTTAAATGTCAGCTATTCTCAGAAAGTCTTCTCAGATCAGAACTGAGGCCTAGTAAAGGGAGTTCCATGTTGATGGTGCTTTGAGATCCTGGGGAGGAGATTGTTAAAAGTTTAAATTCTGAGGCCTGACGCCATCCAGGCATAGGAACATCATCACTAGAGATGGAAAGCCTTTGCCCTTATTAAAGTGGTCTTGTAAGGGCATAGCGGTTTTCTCTATGTGATCTGTGAACCTGAGAGGCACTCGGTTCAACAGTCCTAGTTGTTCTGCCAAGTCCAGGCTCATCAACCCGGGAGGAAGACAGAAAATAACACAGGCACATTAAAAAAAAATGGTAGTGCAGTGAGATTTGGAAGAAAGGATCTACAAGAGTCAAAGCCTCTCACAGCTATCCTAAATGTGAAGCAAACCTAGGTCACTGAAGGACTGAGAGATTCTCCTACATACCTTCCCATTCTCTCACCTGAGAGCTTTTGGTTGTTTTCCATCTGAATCCTCAAGACCCAGCTCAAACATTTACATTGAAAGACTTAATTAACACTTATTTTACCATTAAATACATACGTGTCCATAAGTCTATTCTCTGATGCATCAGTATAGTTTTAGTACCGGTCACGGAGCCTGGAATGTATTGGGGCTCAACAGCATTGTCTATCATCTATTTAATTCTAATAATTTATTCATATTTCATTAGTGAATGAGTGAAGGACCTAGTATCCTGTTGGCCTTGTATGGGGGCACAGGTTTCCGTGGTGAAAGTGATGGGAGAACAGGGCTTCATTTGTCTAGGTTTCTTCAGATCCACTACTTCTTTCTAACCTTCCCCCTTTCACTTCCACCCAGGGCCGGAGGCCAGCTGGCCTCCAAGTCCAGCCAGCCAGTGCCGCCAATCATTTCACAACTACTGACATGGAAAACAAGGCCTTTGTGATCCCAGAAAAACTGCTCGAAAGCAGAACACCAGCATTTTAAATAATCTTTTTTTTTAGCATTTAGAAAGAAAATAAGCATGTGTCGCTATCCCCTCGGCCGGCAAGGAAGACGCAACAAGTGAGACTTCTTCTCGAGCAGCAGTTTATTCAGCAAGCTTACAGCTATGCCGGGTCGACCCCGACTTCCTCAAAACCCTGGGCTTTTATAGGCCCATCATCCAATCACATTTGCTTTCTTACAATTCTATAGCCAATAATGTAAGTACACCTCTATAGCACATTCTAAACAAGTAGCAATATGGCATTACACATACTTCCAATCATGCATAAAGCTCATGAACAATCACATCTTTTCCTGGAAACTTTCAGACAAACAACTCAGTGGCGCAACCACAAAGGCGGATGCCAGCGCCATCTTGTAATGGCGAATGTAATAGCTCTCTACAAGCATGTTGTTGAGGAAGAAACCATGGTCATAAGTCTAATATTAGAAGGAATGAGAAAGGGAGGAGCAGAGGGACATGGAGAGGAGAAGAAAGAGGAAGGTACACGGGGACGAGGAAAGAAGGGGAAAGGGAAGAAATAAGAAGGAGAGACGGAGACAGAATTTCCCAGAAAGCACCAGGAAGTCTCAAATACTTGGACTACATTCCTCCAAATTTAACTTCTCTGGTCTGGTCTGAGTGTCCCATTAGTATCTGCTTATTGCCAAAGCTCAACAGGTGATTCTACTATATGCAGCTACCTTGTGTTGTTCTAGAATCCTTGCCAAGGATGTAAAAGAGAAAATCACCAGGGCAGAGACAGAGACTGAGTGGGGGAACTCTCTTTATCGTGGAGTACAACCTAAGCTCGCAGTGGGGATGCAACTGTGCCATTTACTGTGTGTGTTCAGTATCAATTAAAACCCTGCCGCCAGCATCAGTGTGATGCAAACACAGCGTCTTTCCTGGGGTAGACAGGACAGCTGTAGGCAAAGAGTCCACCGCTGGGCTTAAAAAAATTCTGGCTGGACCACAGTTCAAATTGCTAATTCTTAGGCATTTCAAACATCGTTTGTACTCTATCCTTCTGTACTACATTATAAAGTAATGGCAGCAGAAGGCAGCTGGCATCTCTTTGGGTTTCCTGAGATACATTGTGGGTGAGGGATGGCTTAGGAAAGTAATCTTGTGGGTTTGGGATCGTGGGATTATTTCCATTGTTTCCCTCCAAATTGGGTTTTATTTTCCAAGTAAACTTACAGCCTTTTTAGGAACATGAGAGGAAAGACATTGTGTGTGTGTGTGTGTGTGTGTGTGTGTGTGTGTGTCCCATGAGTTCCTATTACCAACTCCCATTACTCTTCACATGAGAAGTTTTCATTGGCCTCCTCACCATCACTCTTGTGCATGTGTTATAGGGAAAGGCCTGGCATCTAGAAAGCAAATTATTTTTTGCCATATGTTGAGTTTGGTACCAGAAGAGTGAGACTAAGTTTAGAATATTTGCATACACATAATAGAATATTGTGGGGATGAGAGCCAAAAGAAAACACAAAACTAATGATTTTTGCACATAATATAGGCAGTCAAAAGGTAGAGTGTACACCCACATATAATACATAATACATATTTAGTGTTGGAGCTCAGGAGATTGCTTGCTTAGCAAGTCACTTGACTCCTGCCCTTTATAATTGAGCTTATTTTTCAGATAGATTTTCCTAGGGATGGCCTCCCACATATCTGGGATTTCAGAGGGCTCCATCATACTCAGCTTGTTTGTCAAGCTAGACCTCAAGAAGAGGTCTAACTTTTTTAGACACTGGACTATGCACTATTTGTCTTCTGACTGACATATTTCGTGTAGAATTGTGTCTTCTTAGGCTTATGTGTATTGTCACAAATTGTAGAATTTCGTGTGTGTGTGTGTGTGTGTGTATGATGAGAGAGAGAGAGAGAGAGAGAGAGAGAGAGAGAGAGAGAGAGAGAGAGAGAGAGAGAGAGAGAGAGAGTGTCCATCCTTGGGCTTGAATTCAGGGCTTGGGTGCTGTCCCTGAGGTTTTGTTCTAGGTTAACCACAGAAACTTCAAGTCTGGCTTTTTAGTAAGTGTCATCAATGTTTCTATTGGGTTGACTTTGAAAAATGGTCCTCCCATTTCAGTGTCCACGATAGCTTAAGATTACAGACATGAGCCACTGGCACCCAGCAATGTTTTAAATAAATAATACGTTTTTACTACATATACATTCTATATTATTTTCTCAGTCCCCTCTTGATGGATTAGGCTGTTCCAAGTTTCAATTCTTTTCACTAAATATCAGAAAGTAGGGTTACTCTATCATATGGCAACTCTATTTCTTCTTTCCTCTTTCTCTTCTTCTTCTTCTTCTTCTTCTTCTTCTTCTTCTTCTTCTTCTTCTTCTTCTTCTTCTTCTTCTCCTTCTCCTCCTCCTTCTTCTCCTTTCTTCCTCCTCTCTTCCTCCTCCTCCTCCTCCTCCTCCTCCTCCTCCTCCTCCTCCTCCTCCTCCTCCTCCTCCTCTTCCTCCTTTTCTGCTGCTGCTGCTGCATGGGCACTATCCTTGAGCATTTTTTGCTCAAAGCTAGCACTTTATCACTCTGAGCCACACTTCTATTTCCAGTTTTCTCGTGGTTAACTGGAGATAAGTTTCACAGACTTTCATGCTTGGGCTGGTTTTGACCTGAGATCCTCAGATCTCAGCCTCCTGAGTAGCTAGGAGTACAGCTACCTGCTCCTGGCTTCTAAGTTGCCTAGGTACAGCCACGTAGTTTCCTGGAGCAGCTGTGCCAACACTATGTCATGGCTCCACTTTCCCAAAAGTGGAAACACTTGTTTTCCTGTTTTTTACTATTATAACAGTCCTCCAGAAAAGTATGAGGTGATACTTCACAGTAATTCTGATTGGAGATCATTTTCTACATCCACATGAGAACCTACCCTTGTAGAAAGTTGTATCCATATAAAGAAGTTTGCTCATTAGATGTCTGAGTTTATTTAACACTAGCCGAGATGTGTCAATTCTGCTTTCCATGTACTATAGTTATATATTCTTATACTTGCAAATATATGGGGTTTTTATTCATATAAAGGACAGGAGTCTTCTAAAAGAAATTTCAAACATGGTCTCTTTGGTAAGAAATAAGAGCAAGTTGTAATTCTGTAAAGAGACCCATGGAGCATTGATGGTATTATTCTGCCCTTGGCATGAAGCTCAGTCTTAGCCAATCAGAGCATCATATTTCACCCTGCCCTTGACACAAAGGAATCAGGGTTAAGCACGCAATCCAATGAACGTCAACTCTCAACTTTTGTTTAAAATGTGGCCCAACTATCCACCTCTCCATCCTGCTCAAGGGCTCACAGAGCCATGAGTATTTAAATCTAAATTTTCTGAAATCATACTGCTGCCATGAGAGAAAATAGCCAATTGAAGAATGAAGCCAAGCCCAGAAACCAGGATCCGACATACAATGTCTATGCCTTTGCATTTAATTGTGGATAAGAAACTGAATCATGCCCCCCCGCCCCCAGCTGCACTTTTCAAATGTATTAGCTAGAAATATTCTTTTCCTGAAGCCATTTCCCCTTATTGGGTTTGATTGCTTAAAACCAAAACTGTCTTCACCAAAAAATTAATAAAACGAGAGTTAACATATATGAACTACAAACAGTGTTCTGAGAGGACAGCTTTCCCTGACACAAGAGTCTTAGTTGTGTGAGGACTGAATGACATTGATAACATAGCCCTACATGTGGCAAATCAGCCCAAGATGACAAGAGATATGTCTGCTAGAGTTGGAAATTTAGGCTGGAGTTGGAGATCTTTGGTGCTTGAGGATCCATAATGACACACTGCATCCCTGGCCATTCTCTTAAAGGTGAGTAAATCCTGCAGCTGAACATAATGGAAGAGCCCTACATTGGACATAGGTCACAGGAAAACATTTGATTCATATAAATGTACAAATCAGGCTTGGGCTGGAGGTGGTGGTATAGGCCTAGAATCACAACTACACAGAAAGTAGAGATGAAAGGATTGTGGTTTAAGAATGGCGTGGATCCAAAGTTAGCCAGGTCCTATTCTCAAAGGTTGTGATGGTATAACCACAATCCAGCTACATTGGAGGCAGGGGAAGGAGGATTCCAGTGGCTTTGGTCAAAAGTATGAAACCTTTCCTGAAAATCATACTAAAATGAAAAGGCTGGGATATGGGCTCAAGTAGTAAAGCACTTGTAAATTCAAGACCTTGAATTCAAACCCTAGTACTGTCCCCACCCTTTGTCCCTTCCCCCCAAAAATAAGTAAGAAAGAAGTCAACCTTATTCTAAGGGCAAAGCTAGATATATTTAAGAGTAATAATTATGAACTAAGATGCAGAGAAATACCAAGAACATCAAGAAATATCAAGAATAAATAGTAAGCAATTCAAAGGAGAGTCTAAGTGAGGAAAATCACTGAAATATAAATGCCACACAGAGAGGGGACCATGAAAACCCCAAAATGATTGTGTTAGTCATAATAGCATTCTTATAAAACTCTTCCTCTTTGTGCAGTGTACTTAGCTTCTAACAAAGGCATGGATGTATTGTCACTGGATGAAGGTGATAGTTAGTGAAGTTTTCCTTTAAGAGTAGGTACTTTTTAGTTAGGGGCCTTGACTTGAATCACACAATAAGAAATTCTGGACAAGTTATGATGGTAAGAAAACTTGGCAGAGCTTTATTGAATAAGTAAGCAATCAACAAGCAGAGAAAAACAAACTGAAGGGCAAGGGCATACTCTAACAGAGTGTGGGTTCGTGGAAAGCAGACATATAGACAGACAGAGAAAGCTCCTTGGTTGTTGGGACATTATATGATAAATATAGGTGGTCTGGCTTCAAAGTTATGCAAAACTTTGAAAGGTTTTTCATCTTTGCTTTAATCATTCCTAGTGTTACTTTCTGAGTTTCTGGATGTTTGGGGGTTATTTCTTCTAGGTGAGAATGAATCCTGCCATAAAACAGATCCTATTCTTGAGATAAAGAAGGTCGCCTGTTATCTTCATTTTGGGTAGGAGGTTGCCTAAATTTGGGAGAAGCATTTTCTCTGGAATGCATACATCCTGTTAGATAACTGTTAATTCCTGGGTTTAGAATGCATTGTCCATAAAGGAACGTCCTCTGTTGTTTCTCTTTGAAGCAAAGATGGCACGTCTATGTTTCTAAATACTATATTTCTGAGTCACATTCACCAGGCCCATTTTCCTCAGCTTATCCTGTCTCATTTTCTCCTAAATGACTTTGTTCCCTTAATCTTAAAGGAAGTACATAAAGGACTATCTCCTGCATTTGCTGTAAGCTGACCGCCTTGCCTATCCTATTTTTTCCCCCTAAAGTCACTTTGTTCCTCTAATCTTTAGGGAAGTACATGAATAAGCTTTAAGCTTGAGTTCTTGAATCCTTGGAAGCCATTTACCATGTCTCACTCTTCCTAGTCTATCCCGCCTCAATATCACACTGTAATGTGAAATGCTCTTATTTGAAACATATAGTAATTCTATGAGCCCATGGCATCAAAGCTACAAAGACAAGAAGACTTAAAACAGAAAGGAGGCATTGACAGATTTCAGTGCTGGGACAAAATTACCTTCGATTATCTTTATGGTAGCATTTAGGGCCTTTAGTTTGATCAATTTTCTTTAAAAAATAATGCATGTTTATTTGTTTAAGTAGGGAAAGGAAGGGGAGAAACAAGATGATTGGGGAAGTTGAGGGAGGGAATTTGGGAGAAAAACATGGGACGGGCAATCAATGTTCAAGAAGTAATGTACCCACTACCTGATGAATGTTAACTGTAATGTTCCTGTACATCACCCCAATAATAAAATATAATAATAAGCAATGCTCCTTGGAAGTTCAGTGGCCAGTGGAAGGGTCTTTGAAGACTCAGAATGGAAAAGATTAAGGAAGGAGCTCTCTTATCTGGAGCAAAATTGTTATTTCTTCTTCCCTTGTCCTTCATTACCTGAAGCCTTTGATGTCTAGAGGAACAGCTGAATGAATAGCATCCATGACTAGCTTCCTTGATGCCAGTGGGATAACCTCTGCTTTTCTGAAGCATGACAGGTGCATGACACCTACGCATAATAGTCCAAAAAGAAAATTGGAAAACACCTTGACACTCCTGTGTCGGTTTCTCAAGTACCACTTCAGTCTTAGTTGCCTGTAGAATTTCTGGACATGTGTTCTACTCCAGCTGAGTCCAGGTGTAGATGAGTCATCTTCCTTTATAAAGGAATGCTGAACAGTACCTCTCCTCTTCTGTCCTTGGAACACCCTTGCTGGCCCTGTGCCTGAGATGCCATATGAACCATTCAGTGTCCATACATGCACAAATCAAAGTGCATGTGAGAAGTCAGAGTTCTTGTATGAAGGAGAATATCGAACTAACATAAAGGGATTTTTCTCCCATCCTCTGTAGGAATTCTTTGTTTAATGTATTGAAGATAAACTTGAGACATGAAATCACTGGTTATTTGATATCATATGGTGGTCAACTTACTGAAGCAATTTCACATTGATCCTCCTACCTCTACCACATCCGAGTATATTCTCATTCTCATTTCTTTGGAATTGTATTCCTTAATAAACTTGTAGTTTTTATGCCTTGCTTAAGACCTGCCTTCCTGGTGTGTCCTCATTAGGGAGTGAGTGAAGGTTAATGACCCTTAGCTAGTCTCATCAAGATTTCTAAGATTGAGCTCATGGTTAATTAGAATTTAATAAAGGTAAACCATGGAACATTAGCCTTCAATGATGACTGTGCTTGAAGTTTGGGGACAATGATAATTTTATGAATTGAGAAGTAGGTAAGTTTCTTTTATCAGCTCTGGGTGCTTTGTAAATCAGAAAATATAGTCTCAGAGCATTCAAACTTCAATTCAAGATGCACAAATCCAGGAGGATTCACTAGTAGAATTTTCCTTTTCTATGTGTCAGTTGCAGGATTTGAAATCTGGGCCTGGGCTCTGTCCCCGAGCTCTTCAGCTCAAGGCTACTGCCCTACCCCTTGAGCCACAGCACCACTTCCAGTTTTATGGAGATGAGTCTAATGGACTTTAGTGCCCAGGCTGGCATTGAACCATGATCTTCAGATCTCAGCTTCCTGAGTAGCTAGGATTATAGGCATGAGCCACAGTGCCTGGCAACATTTTTCTCTTCTTGGTGCTTTCAGGCCTGCTGTAGTGAAAATCAAGTGATTCGACAATTCAAAGCCACACTCTTGCAACTCAATTTGTCCCATCCCGTAATGCCAAGCAAGATAGTTGTGACAGGAAATTGGACATGGAACTCTAATAGATTTTTTATGTCAGGGTTTGGGCCCAGGAGTGGAATTACTGGGTGAACAAAGCAAAGGATCTTGAAAATAACTTTATAAGTCTCCTGAATCTTGTAGGTCAGCAGAAGCCAAATTTGACAACTTTGTTTTTCAAAAGAAGAGCCTCCCCACCTCCCACGCCCTACTCAAGGATTTCAAGGCAACTGCTAGAACTTGTCCCTATAAAGATAGCCTTGTTTTCCTTAAAGATCAGCCTCACTGTCACTCATTGCCTCTGGGCCAACAGATCCCTAAAGGAGCAGATAACTCAAGCACAGCCTGAATAATAAATACATCATCCCAGAGAAGATAATTTGCATTCTTAAGAAGTACAGAAGCTGAACAATATTTTATGCTAAGAACCAGGGGGGAAAATGCATGACTTGAACTATAAGGGTGTTTGGATTAGGAAGAGCAGACTAAGTCAGTACAAGGTGCAATTTATTGAAATGAGTCTCCTGTGTCAACAAGGATGGGCAAGAGGGAAGAAATAGTGTTGAGTTATACCTCTGTAGGAAGACACAGGGATTCTATCCTAAGGGAATGTTGATTTGAAGCTGTGCCCTCATGCTAGGCAATTCTGGAACTTTTGTGGTAGAGTACTGAGGAAAGGCTGGAGAGATTTAGGGAGCTGAAGTTTTTGGTGGATGTACTATGGGAGACCTAAAAATATTTCACTTATCTTTAAAGAGAAAGCCCAGGAAAAAAAAATCATCCTTTCAAAACAGAGTAATGAATCAATGAGAGAACAGTGATATCATTAAAAACCTTAGGGTAGCGGTGCTTGGTAGATCCTTACCTTAAAGGATGCCATAATTAGTTTGTGCTCCTAATGTATATAATTGTGATAAAATTTCAAAATGTCAAACACAGCAATTAATTGTCATAGGCAAGAATGGCATAAGGACTATGTTAGACAACCAGGATAGAGTGGCAATCAGGATACCCTGTCCTAATGGAGCTGTTGTATTGTTTCCTAACGTTATGGTCATAACCAGGTAAGTCAAAACAGAGCAGTACCACACACTGAGAATTTGTTAAGGCCAGTGAGGAGAGGATCTATGGCCAACAAAAAGCTCTCTTTCAGGGTATAAAATTAACCCTCAAAAATGAATGGCTTTCCTGTATGCCAGCAATGAGAAGAGCCAGGCTGAAATCAGGAAAGCGACTCTTTTTGTAACAGCCTCAAAATTAACCCCTTAGAAATTAACTTAATGAAGGAAGTAATGACCACTATGATGAAAAGGGTAAAAACCTGAAAAATGAAATTAAAGAAGAGCCAAGGAAGTGGAAAAAACCTTCCATGCTCATTAACGTTGTGAAAATGGCGATACTACCAAAGGCTATCTACAAGTTCAATACAACACCCACTAATATCCCAAAGTCATTCTTTAATGAAATAGAGGAAGCAATCTAAAATTTCATATGGAATAATATAAGACCCCAAATAGCAAAACCACTCCTTAGCAGAAAGAACAGCGCTGAGAATTATCAACACCAAATTTCAAAGTCTATTACAAAGCTATTGTAATAAAAAAAAAAACAGCTTGTTACCTGCACAAGAATAGACCTGCAGACCAATGGAATAGAACTGAAGACCCATTGTGTATAAATACCACATCTTGTTGATCCACTCATCATCTGAGGGGCATCTGGGTTGGTTCCATATCTTCGTTATGGTAAGTAGTGCTGCAATGAACATCATCGCCCCATTTGTAAGGAAATGGAAAGACTTAGAAAAAATATTGTGAAGTAAGCCAGACTCAAAGGAACATAGACTCAATGGTTTCCCTCATTTGTCATAATCAGTAGAAACCTTGGGCTCTCCTAGCAGAGATTTACAATAGAGCAAAACCTAGATACATAAGGCCATACAGTATGATGCTAAATGAAAGGACCTCTTGGATATAAAAACAAAAGTCATATAATGAGGGATTTTTGTCCTTAATGTGCTATGTTATCTCTCATCTCTTTTGCTGTCCCTTGGTTATCTCATATTGTTACAGTATTTCACTTTGTTATCTCATATATTGGATAAATGCATATTTGGTTACTTGAAATTGGATAGGGAAGGGGGGAAAACAAGATGAGGGGTGGGGGTAGGGGGTGGGAAATGGGGACCAAGACATGAGAAAGGGTATCAATGTATGTGAAGTAATGCACCTTCTATCTGGTGAATATAATGTAACCCTTCTATTAATTACAATAAAAATATATGAAAAAAAGAACTGAAGACCCATGAATTAACTCGCAGACCTATGGCCACCTAATCTTCGATAAGGGAACCAAAAAATTAGGATGGAAGAAAGACAGCCTCTTCAACGAATGGTGTTAGAAGAATTGGTTAAACACTCGTAGAAAACTAAAGTTGGATAGTTATATGTCAATCTGCACCGGAATCAATTCCAAATGGACCAAAGATCTTGAGGTAAAAGCAGATACCCTAAAAACTTTACAGGAAGGAATAGGAGATATACTAGGACTCCTTGGCACAGGTCAAAACTTTCTTAATAAAGGCCCAGAAACACAACAAATCAAAGATATGTTGGACAAATGGGACTGCATTGAACTGCAGAGCTTCTGTATGGCAAAGGACATAGCTAGCAAGATCAATAGAAAGTCCACAGAGTGGGAGAAGAGCTCCACTAGCCATACCACAGTCAAGGGCCTCATATCTAAAATATAGCTACAGCTCAAAAGATCTCTCAAAAACAAATCCTCCCATTAAAAGGTGGGCTAAAGACTTAAAGAGAAACTTCTCTGAAGAGGAAGTAAAATCACCTATAGACATATGAAGAAATGCTCAACATCTCTGGCTATAAAAGAAGTGCAAATCAAAACAACTATGAGATTCCACCTCACCCCAGTTAGAATAGCCATTATGAAGAAATCTAATAACAGTAGATGGTGGCAGGGATGTGGCCAGAAGGACAGAAGAGATCCCTACCATACTATTGGTGGGAGTATAAACTCGTTCAGCCACTCTGGAAAGCAGTATGGTGATTCTTAAAAGACTAAATAAAGAGCTCCCTTATGACCCAGCAATCCACTCCTGGGCATTTACCCAAAACACCCAGAAACAAGACCATAATAACCATATTCATTGCACCATTTTATTTTTTTACCATAGTAAGATATGGAACCAACTCAGATGCCCCTCACTAGATGAATGAAACAAGAAAATGTGGCATTTATACACATTTATTCTATCAGAATAAATGACATTGCCCCATTTTTAAGGAAATGGAAAGGCTTGGAAAAATCATATTAAGCGAAGTAAGCCAGACCCAAAGAAACATAGGCTCCCTGGTTTCATTCATTTGTAATAATTAGTATAGATCTAGGATTTTCTTAGCAAAGGATCATAATAGCTCAATAACTATGCACATATGGCCATATAGGATGAGACTGAGCGAAATGAACTCCAGGTATGGAAGCAAGAGATTTACCTTGGTGATTGTTGTTCTTAATGTACTATGTGAAACTATTTCTTTTTTATTTCTCCTTATGGTTTATCTCATGTTGTTACTGTATCTGACTTCGGTACCTGGTATATTGTATAAATGTTTCTTTGAAATAGGGAAGGGAAGGGACAAGCAAGATGAGTGGGACAAGGTGGTGGGAGGGAAATTGGAAGAAACTGGGTATAGATGTTCAAGAAGTAATGTACCCACTACCTGATGAATGTAACTGTAACCCCTCTACTCATCACCTCGACAATAAAAAAGAAAAGAAAAGAAATATAAGATAGACAGGGGAAACCTTTAAGAACAAACATAGAAATGCTCCAGTGTTTTAAAAATTTCAGTTCTGGGAAGACTCATCAGTGAAAGAACAGGGAAATAGAGGCCAGGGAGGAAGGAGGAAACCTATGTGTGGTCTTGAGAAGGCATGATGTCAAAATTCTGTTGTTGATGTCAAGTCAGATAAGGACTGGTAGTTGATTATACCTGATGATCTTTTATTAGTAGTATACATTGGTTGAATAAGGAGGGAATCAATGTGATATTTCCACACAGGTCAAAAATGGATCAGACCCCAGTCTGTCATTCTCCTTCCCATGCCTCCTTTTTAAAGCAATTTCAACAGCTTAATCGTTCTATTTGCATACATGCAAAGGGACCGTGTTGACCATATCCATTCCCATCTACGGTCTTTTCTACCTCCCCCACCTGTTAGTGCCCATCCTCCATCTGAGCCTGGGTCACTCTCCGGCCATGTCTGGTGATCTGATTTTGTCGGTTTCTCTGCAAACATTGCATTTACTCCTTCAAAACCCATTCGGATGCTTCACCCTGATCAGCATTTCCTCCTCATTGTCTCATCAAAGAAATTGTGCAAGTCTTGGGCAAACATGTTCCCTGGATCCAAGAGCAAAAAGCCCCAAATGCTAGAAGCTTACTGCAGAAGTCTCTTTATAAAGCGAGGAATTAGAAGATAAGTATATTTCTAAATCTTCTGATTAAAAATAAAACTATTCTGATGAACTATCAAAAATGCATATGAAAAAGGCTGTCCAAAAGGCTTTCCTTGAACACTTGAATTGGCACAGTTGCCCAGAGATGCAGTTTTCCCCAGGATGTACAAGGAGTAAATAATAAAGCCTAGAGTTCAAGCCACTGACCTGAGTGGAGGTGAATTACTCCAATCTCCATGATTCTGCCTAGGCCAGCAAAACAGCACCAAGTATTGTGAAAACATGGAATCTATCTCTTAAAAGCAGTAGAGTCTCCATCTTCCCGAGGCATGGCATGACTGCTCACAGCTCGATCATGTTATATCTGCAGGAATTGCATTTGCCTCATTTGGAGCTTTTGAATAGTTGGGGCCTGTTTGTTGCAGGTGGTCATCTAAGCTACACGTTCTCAAGGTAAATATAAAGTTGAAGATGAGGCTCATCTGCTTTCTCCACTGACATAATTCCCAGATCAAGAATTGTGCCTAGTCACTGGTGGTCACTCAATTGATATTTATTGCATAAATGGATGGGATTCAAATGTCTACAAATGTATTCTCTGCTGAGAAGTAGTGTTAGCAGAAGAAAAGACCCAACCCCCACCCATGTGGACAGGGAATACATTCTTTGAGCCAGGAAGAAGAGAAGAGAATTTTCCATGAAAAGTTAGCCATTTCTGCTCAACAAGATGAAAATTTTTTGTTGGTATTTTCTAAAGTTTTAGTTATTACTTGATCAAGCAAGATTAAGGGTTATCTCTTCTTCTGCAATAGTTTAAATTTAATATATTTATGCTATAAACTTAACATGCTGTATTTCTATTACAAATGTAATATAGTGATGTTAAAACTACAAATCAAATCTTCCCATCAAAAAATGCATATGAAAGACAAACTGGGCCATCACTTTTTTTTCTTTTTTTTCTTTTTTTTTTTTTCAAACCAAATCGGCATTTTAAAGGGAGGAGCCCAGGAGGGCAAGAGAGGTAGAACAATTCCCATACACTGGTGCAAGTGTTAATTGGCAAAAATTTTCTAAGGGAAAGTTTCTGTACGTTTTTTCTTCACACCTTTCAGTCCAATAATTCTGCTTTTAGCCATGTATCATTAGGGAATAATCATAATGCACACTAAGACTTCTATAGAAAGCTATTTACCGTAGCAAGACTGTCTACTCTTAAGGAATATTGAAACACCTGAGTGTTGCTCCTCATCAGAACTTCGAGAATCAAAATTGCAACTAAAATAATTTAATATTCAGCTTTGGAGCATGAGCCAACAAATTATAATATGACAGAAATAGAAATTCGGTGCCACAAAAGAATATTTTAAAGGTAGGAGGACATGTCAACAAGGTGTTGTTAGAGAAAAAGAGATTAAGATTTAAGATGGCACTTGTGGTATAGTTTTTAAAGAAAAAGAAGAAAAGTTGAAAAAATAAATCAACAAGTGTGTGTGTGTGTGTGTGTCTGTTTGTGTGTGTGTGTCTGTTTGTATGTGCCAATCCTGGGGCTTGAACTCAGGGCTGGACACTATCCCTGAGATTTTGTGCTCAAAATTAGTGTTCTACAATCTGAGCTATAGCAACACTTCCAGTCTTTTTTATTTAATTAGGGGCAAGAATCTCACAGAATTCTTACCTAAACTTGCTTTGAACCATAATCCTCAAATTTCAGCCCCTTAATTAGCTGGAATTACAGGTGTGAACCACTAGTAACCGGCAAGGACCAAAAAAATGTATTTTATTTTACTTTTTTATGCTGCCAGGGAATTAAACTCAGAGTCTCATACATTCTAGTGAAGTATTCTACCACTAAGCTAAATACCTTCCCTAAGTGGATATTTTTAACATAAAATAATTTTCAGTACATATACTATGCATAAAGTGTTCTTCAAAAAATGCTTTATAAATAAAGTCCCCCAAAAAAGAATCCAGCATAATTAAAAGATAAGGTAATTTAGAATAAAGAAGCCATTAACAAAACTTACAAGTGAATGAATGTAGCTATGAAACAAATAAATAACAGCCCAAATTGTGTGATTTTGATACTATTGTTTTACATCCAGACAATATGGAAACAATATATACCTGGCAGAACAAGAAGGGAAAAAGAAAGTTACACAAGTATTGATGATTTCACCCCTTTTATGATAGAGAATACATTTTTATCGCAAAGCAGAAAAATGTAATACAGGGAAAAATATAAAAAAGCAAAATACAAAAGAAGCAATGGCACCTTGAACTAGACATGAAGAAACTGAATAGAAATAAAAATCATTTTTGATACATAGCAAATTTCTTGGAATTACATGAGGAATTTCAGTCTTATGATGAAATTCCTTTATTGTGTGAATTGATTCTATAATAAAACATAACTTAGGGGTGTTATATTTAACATGCTTTCCTATGATAGGGAGAAATCTTCAAATACATCCTAGAACGCAGCACCAGTGGTTCATATCTGTGACCCTAGCTATTTGTAAGGCTGAAATCTGAGAATTATGATTCAAAGTCAACTTAGTAAGCAAAACCCATAGGCTTATCTCCAATTAACCGCCAAAAGATCAGAAGTGGAGCTGTGGCTCAAAGGGTAGAGTATTAGCCTTAAGCAACAAAGCTCAGGGACAGTGCCCAAACAAGTTCAAGGACACACACACACACACACACACACACACACACACATGCACACACACACAACTTAGCTAAGTTGACAAGTCCCAAATCAGGAATATGTTCATTGTAACAGAAAATTGTCAAGGCAACAGCTGAAGAATTAAAAAGACATAAGCTTGGAATCATCAATATTGCTGAATGTGGTCAGGTACCAGTAGAGTAAATGGAGGATGAGTGTTTTCATTGTTTTCTACTTTTCATTTGCTGTTTGCTGTTTATTTTCACAGCTATAGGTTTTTTTTAATTAAGGAAAGAAAAAGTCAGATTTTCTGCCTAATCAATCCTTTCATTCCATCTGTCCAAACTCCCTTCCTTAAGGGACAGCCTCTTTTATGCACTTTTAAAAAGCAACACTAACTTTAATCAGAATGATTAAGCTAACCTTCATTGGTAACTACCTGTTCTGATTCTGTCATTTCAAAAGCCAGAAATGTGATTTATGGAGAAGGCAGAGTCCAGCTCAAGGATATGCCACTAGAAAGTCAGAGACATGGAGGAAAGTGATCTTATTCATCTATGGCTAAACAAGTTTTGTTCACGATTACAGGATAAAGTTGTGGTGTGTGGTTTGGCTCCTTTCTGAGAAGCTCTGCAGATAAAATAGATGAAGTCATTGCCTGCCTCCATCCCTTCTTCCTTCAATGCAGGGGGCATCCTCGACACTGCAGAAGAGTCCTCACGCTTCTCTAATGTTTAGTAATCAGTGTGCAGAAAAGAAGGTTCGCTAAAAACTGCTGCTAAATTTAAATTAAATTAAACAAATGCATTCTGGAGGAGGTAGCCACAGACCTGAGTGGGACTAAAGAAATCTTTTCAAAGAAGAACTAGAAGGCAGAACAGTGAGAAACAACATGACAAAGACAAAGAGGCAAGTGGAACAAGGGGAAAGGAGACCAAAGTAGATGCTTTTTCATCCCTGTTTATCTTATCTTTGAACTGATTTAAGAGCAGAGGTTGCAGAATCCAGAGTGTTCTGTACTGAGCAAATATGAGCCTCTTCATCACTGCAGAAACTCCCAAGGTGACAGGAAGAAGTCATATGAAGCTTTGATAATAGAAAAGCCACAGTTTGGCTGCCAGCAAAAAAAAAAAAAAAAAAAAAAAAAAAAAAGCCCAAACAACAAACAACAACAACAACAAAAACTGAAAAACTGGCAACTTTCATGCTCAGGGTGCTTTTGCTCTGATGATATTCCAAACTGCTCAAAACTGAGGAGGGAGACCACAGAAGGGAAAGACAAGCTGTCTGTGCTTGTGCCGAGACCCACTCATAAAGCAAACCCTAAGAAATTTCATAATAGCCGTAGAAGCAGCTCACAGAGCTGTGTAGTCAACACTGGCTAGCTTATTTACCTTTTATTAGAAAGCAGCTTCCCCTGTTAAAGTATCTGGCATTGGGTGCTATGTCTACATTGCCTATTTAAAAGACTGTATCTGGCACCTTGAAGACATCCAGTAAGTATCTGCTAATTATCTCACAATGAACCATGACAGGCATTAGATTTCAATTTCACATCTTCATTTGGGAAGTTATTTCTAACTTGCTGCACAATTCAAAGAGAAAAGAATTGTTCTCTGCCCTTTACTATATCTGGGTTGGATCTCTATTAGCTTGTAGGGGAAAAGAATTTCAGGAATATTCCTTATGTCTTCTTAAATACTATTATATCTGGAGGCAGGAAAAGGATAAGTATGGAAGGAAATGTTTATTTGAAAGCCTAGAACAAAAGGTTTACTCTGGTTCCTGTTTAGCATATTTTTTGGTACCTCTAGTATTTTTTAGTAATTTTAGCCTGGAAAGAAGCCGATAATAATGTAAGTAATCATATCATCAGACATGGAAAGGGGTGATGTGAGCATATGCCCATTGCCTTATGATTGTGCCTATTTGGAAATTCAGCATTCCTCATTGTCTCTATGCATGTATTTTTCAAAAGTTTCTTTTGAATCGCACAATATTTTAGTGAACCAACTGTTAAATAGGATATTTAATTAAATGGAATATTATGAAATGATTCATTCTATACAGGATATTCATGGTCATTTTGTATAGTATAGGAAATATAATTTTTATCTTTTAAACTTATTTTTGCATTTAATCTATTAATTAATATATTATTTTAGTGTATTATTTTCAAAAGAGAATTTTTAGCATTGACTTCATAGGTTGCTCTGAGACAATATATCTAAAATAGTTGCCCATTTCTTAGAAAATACCAAGCCTACAATTGAAACAGCTATTATTCCTTCGTTTGGCAGATGAGTAAGAACTCTAGTGATCATTTTACAGCAGAAGAGGGGAGGTAAAGTTCCTAACTATAGTTGTTTGCACTCTTTCATGACAAAGGTCCAAATAAGTTATGGCTTTTTTGTTCTTGTTTTTGTTGGTAGTGGGGCTTGAACTCTGGGCTTGGGCACTGTCTCTAGTGCTCTACCACTGGAGCCACAGCATCACTTTCTTAACTTTTATCTTATGGATGATATGCCTTTACCCTTGACAGCAACAATGCACCAAATATACTAACTTCATTTCGAGCCTCCATTATAGCCAAGTGTAGACAAGTTCGGGCCTATGGGAGAGGCTTCTGGAAAAGATTTCTTAGCAGGAGAAGGAAGAACTAAAGAGGAGCATTTATGAGTTCTCCTCATTTTCAGCCCTATTCCTAGAACGAAGATTTGTTCATTTTGTAGGAGCCCAATTAGACTTTAGCCATGGATCAGACTAGCATAACAGGAACTTTATACATTTTGTGAAACACATTCTCTCTCTCTCTCTCTCTCTCTCTCTCTCTCTCTCTCTCTCTCTCTCTCTCTCTCTCTCTCTCACACACACACACACACACACACACACACACACACACACACACACACACACACACACACAGACTTCATCTACCTCCTTCAGACTCTTTTACAAAGAATATCCTTGAGAATTTAGATGCTGTCTTTTTTTTCCCCTGTTATGTTTCAGGTGAGCTGATAGATAAATGTTCCTATCTTTCCTAGCCCAATGGATCTCTCCAGAACAATAATCTTAACAGGTTTGAGATCTCAGTTAAATTTCTACCTTGTTATTCTTTTTTTTTTTTTTTTTTTTTTTTTTTTGCCAGTTCTGAGGCTTAAACTCTAGGCCTAAGCACTGTCCCTGAGCTTCTTTTGAACAGTGCCACTTCTGGCTTTTTTGAGTAGTTTCTTGGAGATAAGAGACTCACAAAGTTTCCTGCTTGGGCTGGCTTGGAAACATGATTCTCAGATCTTGGGTAACTAGGATTACAGCATGAGCCCTCAGCACCCGGCCTTGTTAGCATTCTGTACATGCTTAACTTGTGAATTACAAGAGAATGTGCAATGCTGAAGAGTCTTCTCTTCTATCCACACTTCTTATCTATACAAGTACACATAGCCATCGAAGAATAATTTTCAGGATGTAGAGGACTGTGAATCTTCAATATAATTATGATCTTTGGGGAAAAAACCCTATTCCTATTAATCTATGAATTTAAAAAATATTTCTTATTTGTCTCTTCAGAGCAGAGAAATCAGTAAGATGTATTTATATAGTTATGGAAATAGAGCTACAGTCAGATTATATGATTACATCATTATATGAGTCTATTTTAGAGATTTGATCTTAGAAAAATAATTTAGTAACATAAAATTTTTAACCTTACCTGAAGTATGCTCCTTTGTAATCTCTTGTCTAGCCTATAATAATTTTTTTATTTATGATTTTTTTATTGTAATTAATAAAAGGGTTACATGATATTTTCCAGCTAGAAGGTGCATTAATTCACATACATTGATACCCTTTCACATGTCTTGGTACCCATTACCCTCCCCTAGCCTATAATAATTACCTGTCCTGTGCCCATAGAAAAACTGCAAATCATGTTAACTAATTTTATCAAGTTTATTCATTTCTTTATAGTTGTAGGTTACTAATAAAGTTCTTGGCTCAATCTGAATTTATTTCAATAGCAAAGTGATTTTTATTTTCCTTTTTTTTTTTTTGGTCAAAAGAAAATTTTAAACTTTCTCCCCAGGGAAACTGAAGTTAGAGCTTTTAATACATTTATAAGTGATTACAAAATTATGTGTTTGGCTTTGCTGATTTAGAAGTTATTAACAAAATACAGATTATTGTCCCAAACAAAATGAAGTGTTTTGTGTATAAAATGTTAAAGTGTTGATGAAATAATATTTTCATAATTTAAATATGAAGGGAGGTTATTTGAATGTCATTTTTCATCAAGTGTTATATGAGTATCAAGTCTGTCAGAGATCTTACCGGACCTCAAATATTTCATGTTTTCAAATGGTTTCTCCTCTAATATGAAACTTAACTAATAAGGCAACCCATCGATAACCAGGAGATAATTCGAAGGCCAATCAGCAGGCAGCACCACAGAGATTACAGCATGACAAATGAAATGGCTTCTCTACTGTGAAGGCTTGAAAAATCCATACTCCACCAAACGCAGCCAAGGCCTTCTGAATTTTCTTTCCTTTGCGTCTTAGGAAAGAGGGAATGCCTAGTCTACGGAGGCTCTCCGTGCATAAGAAAAATTACATTTCTGAAAGGTCAGACAAACGATACTATCCATGCCTGGAGGTATTTATGACAACTGCCAACAGATCTGAAGAAAAGTGTTATCTCATGGGAAGCTCTGTTACAAAGTGAATGTAGCTAGGAATTAAAGGAATAATAATAAACACATGGGGACGGCAGGACTTGGAAATGAAACTAGGTCTGAATAAAAACACATTTGCTGAGTCTTAAAGATGACAAGACTCTAATAATCTGGGTTTGGGTACGTACTCCTCTCCTTCTCCATACCTCTTCCTTGTGTTACAAGGAGACATTTGTTAGCACTGAGGTTTGTTCCATATCCACATTCCCCCTCCTGCTTTGGGAAAAATGTCCAACCTTGATTTGGGCAGAATGACCTAGATCACTCCACCCTTAGAATACATTGCTCTTCCAAGATGATCCAAAACCAAACACTGGTTCAGTCAAGTTTGCCAAAGATAATTTCATTAACTGCCAGCTAATGTGCCTTATGTAATTTGTTACCATCTCAAAGCATTTCCACAACATCTGATTGAAAAGCAACAGGCAGATATATTTCTGGAAGGTGTTTCTATCAGTTAGTAATGACCTCAGTCCTCCAGTTAGGAAGCCCAAAGGTACAGATGAAGTCTAACGTTATATTTCCTTCTCTCCATTTCTATTTTATTCTAAAACATCACAAAGACACATATGCACAATGTTCTTTTATCATCAATATACTCTTTGACCTTCATTTGGTGATACTTCTTTTCTGAGCTACTAAGATACTTTGTCAGAATTAAGGAATAGAAGTTTCCAGGCAAATTCAAGGCCCTGAGTTCAAAGCCAAGTACTGGAGAAATTTTTTTTAAAAAAATCAAGAAATGGGGTTAATTTCATTTATCCTTTGTTTCAAACGATTCACAAGTAGAGCAAGAGATATGGATCTTATTCAGTTCTGGAGTAATTTACAACAACACAGCGAATATAGAGAAACTGGCATTGAATTCCAAGAAAAGAACTAAGTAGTGAGATGACAAGAAGTAGAATGGAAAGTAGCGTGAGGACAGAAAGAAGGATTGGTAGGTTTATGAGATGTGGCAGAAGTAAGGCATCCACAGGACCTCGAAGTTCAACAACTTCCTGGAACACAAGAGGAAACAGCCTCAGAAAAGTGATGCGATTTGTTGATTTCAAGCAATCAATGAGCATTTTGATAAAGGCCAGGAGCGGAGTCCACTATTCTTTGTAGAAGTAAGCGCTTTCTTTCACAGGCTACCACTTGGAACTCTTGTGTGATGGTAGAATAAGAGGCATATCTGAGTAGCTGTAGGCAGACTAATTTTCACTTACACTGAATCAACAGTTGGACATCGTTTTCTCGTCCATACTTCAGCGCAATCATTCAGCCTCATTCTCCCTGACTAAATACTATTTGGTTCAGCTGAGGAATTCTGGTGCTGATGTATTTTCCTCCACAGGGCTGTGTATGCCACACAATTTTTAAGCAAAGGAGAGAAAAGATTTCCATCAGCTGGGAAGTTGTGTGAAGCACAAAGATTAAAACAATTCTCCCTGAATAATACATTTTAAAAGTCACCCAAAGTATTCAGTCTGGCACCCAGATTTAAAGATTTCCATCCAGATGTCTTACCCTAGCCTTGGAAGAGGAAATGCCACATTGGTCCCCCCCCCCCTCTCTCTCTCTCTCTCTCTCTCTCTCTCTCTCTCTCTCTCTCTCTCTCTCCTCCTTCTCCTCCTTGCTCCTCCTCCTCATCTACCTCCTCCTCATACTGATAATATCCATGGAGCTGACAGTCAGAACCTCAGCATTTGATTATGCCAATAACTCAAGGTGAAATGCTCAGGCTGAATGCTTGTCTATAGCTGAAGACAAAAAAAAAAGAAAAAAGAAAGAAAGCCAGCTTTTGCATATGTAATACCAATTTCCTCCAGCTCTCCTACTAAAGCAGGAAAACCTCAGGGAAAGACCAAGTAAGAAGCAGGATATTCAATTCCTCCCAGGGCAAGCCTTTGGGATTTTTCCTATCTGAAATACTATGAAAAAGCCTAATCTACCAAATGCACTATCTTACAAGTGCAGGCTGACTTTCAATTTCTGCCACAGGATCACTCTACCTTATTATTTCCTTTAATCAAGCCAGTTCAAAGATGACGGATCAGCTACAAACTACTCTGTTATATGTTGTACTATACGTGATTAAAAATACCATTGTAAACACAACCAAACACACTTCCCCTTCATAACAGGTCAGCGAAGCAGGCAGACATACACAGAGACAGCCAAAACCACCAGATACAAGTAAGCCAGTTCTGGGCTCTCTGGTGCCTATATGCCTTACATATATGACTTCCTTTCATTGTACAACAACTTCTTCATGTAGCAGGCTATATTATTTTTCTGTTTTCACTAAGAGGTAAAGATTGAAACTTAGGTGAATTACCTAACATTGCCATTATAGTTTGCCTCTTGTCCCCTCAGAATCCACATGGTGAAGTCCTCACCCCCTTGGTTTGATCCCTAAGATCAGAAAGTGAACTTATTTGGAAATAAAATGGATGTAGAAATCGTTAGTTCTGTCCTTCTGCAACAAGATGGGGCCCTGAGCTGATACATAATGTCCATATAAAATAGAAAAATTTACAGACAGACAAGGCACATAAGGAGTCCAGCATGAGAACACAAAATTAAGGTAATGAGGTCACCCAGCATTGTGACCTCAGATCAAAAATCAGGTCATCCTACATAAGCTGTATCAAATTACTTATGGTGTGCTAGCTCACAGGCAGAGAGGAGAGGATGCACATCCAGAAGACGCATACGATAGGGACTTCAAACACACACTTTGACCTATGTCATTTAAGATAGTTTATAAATATGCATTTGTGGAGAACTTACCTTTTATGGAGACTGAAAAGTACAAAGACGCTACTTCCTAGCATGCCATGTAATTATCTAGTTGGACCTCTGAATCACTAAATAGAAAGGCACTGTATTCTGGAGGGTTTATAACACCAATGGCCTGTCAGTAAAATCTGGAGGTGTAAAAGAATGCAATGTGTGAGATCTGAGGATCAAGTTACAAAGCCAGCACAAAAGAACCTGATACTCTTATGTCCAATTAACCTCTAGAAAAGGGGAAGTTTGGCTTGGCTCCTGGGTAGGGTGGCATTCTTGAGCTGAAGAGCTCAGGGACAGCACCCAGGCCGAATTCAAGCCCCATTATCCACAAAGAAAAAAAAAAAGAAAAAGAAAAAGATAAATGTCACATCCGAAACCAAATAAATTTGAGACATCTTAAAACAGTATACTCCTTACTTTTTTATTTTTGCTGAAATTAACATCACAGTGTTGATAGTGGCTTCAAACAACAAATAGGATTTCCTACAATGAGGGCTTTTGCAAATCTAAATCATTGCAAGGATGCTCCTTCTGGAGGTTCTTGGCTGAAGTGAATTTCCTCTTAGACATGATTTTCTATATATTCTTTGACTTTACTATAGGTACATATTAAAAAATAATACCTCTGATACTTTCTGTATCAATTCTTTTTAATGATTAAAAAAATATATTAGTGCCCTGGGACTTGAACTCAGGGCCTGATTGCTTTCCTCCAAAAAAAAAAAAAAAAGAGAATGCAATGTGTGCGATGCCACAGAATCGTGAATGATAACCATCCAGGAGGCAACGAGCAAGGAGGAAAATCTCGATTTTGAATTAATCATGTAAGGCTGAATTAATATCTGTTCATCTTGGGCTCCCATGCCACACATCTTAGCAGCAAGCCATGTGGGATTGCTTTTTTTTTTTTTTTTTGGCCAGTCCTGGGCCTTGAACTCAGGGCCTGAGCACTGTCCTTGGGCTTTCTCAAGACTATAGCTCTATCACTTGAGCCACAGCACTATTTCTGGCTTTTTTCTATGTATGTGGTACCGAGGAATGGAACCTGGCCCTTTGTGCATGCTAGGCAAGCACTCTACCACTAGGCTAAACTCCCAGCCCCTGGGCTAGCTCTTTTTAACTGCTGATGCAGACTGCCCTCCTCCCCTCTTGTCAGTTTATTCCTTATTAGTCTTCTGAATCCTCATTGGAGCCTGTTAGTCTTCTGAGCCCTCATTGGCTGCCTGTACCTTAGATCTAAGCTTCTTAGGACTTCCTCCAGTCTGCCAGGTTTTCACCTTGAGCTTTGGTTTTATTGACAGAAGTGATGGGATCGAAGGGAAAAGGGAGAGGTGATGGTTGATAGGTTGGATTGTGTGCTTCTGAAAGTCATTGGGGAAAGTTTTTACCTCCTATACCTCAGAACAGGGAGATAGGCCCTCAAAGAGCATAATCAAGGTAAAAGGAAAAGATTACAAACTTCTGCCTGGGAAATCCGTACTAGTGTTCTCACAAGATTTGAGAAAGATAGAGAGAAAGCAATCATTTGAAATCCATAGAGAAAGGCCTCGGAAGAACTGACCCTGAGAAAGCTTTCATTTCTGACTTGCAGCTTGCACAAATGAGAGAAAAGAAAATTTATGTGCTGAAGCCACTCAGTCGTAATCTCTGTTAATGACACCTAACAAGTTAACGCAGTGGCCAGGGAAGGAGAGAGAGGCATCTGTCAATCAATCCTTACTCCACTGAGGCAGTTGTGGTTCCTGGAAGGAAGTCAAGCCCTCAAGAGACAGGGTCATTGGATAGGATACTGCCCCCATTCAGCCAGTTAAGACTCTAGGAAATAGGGAATTCATAAGGATATAGATCCTGTATTGTTTACCCCAACTTGTACTGAACAGTTTAGCTATCTCAGAGTTCAAAACCTAAACATGCAAAGAGGATTAAGAAGGTCATGTTCTCTAACAGGAGAGTAATCCAGGGGGTCAATCAACCAGGAAAGGTAACCATTATTTCTCAACATCTGTTTTGATTGGAAATGCAGGGGGTGTTGAGAGCTAGATGCTAGCACAGGGCTTACAAGAATGTCTAGGTGTGTACATACCTGAATACTTTTTTTTTTTTTTTGCCAGTCCCAGGGCTTAAACTCAGGGCCTGAGCACTGTCCTTGGGCTTTCTCAAGACTGGAGCTCTACCACTTGAACCACAGCATCACTTTTTTCTATGTATGTGGTACTGAGGAATCAAATCCTGGTTTTAGTGCATGCTAGGCAAGCACTCTACCACTAGGCCAAACTCCCAGCCCACACACCTGCATACTTATACATGTGTGAATGCATGGGTGGCTGCAGAGATGACTGCAAGAATTGTGCCTTTGGATACCGTGACAGATTAATAAAATCCTGCCTATTATTGGTCTTATTTACTTTGGCAGAACCCCTTTAGAGCAGGCTTTTGGTTCTGGGGACTTATGAAGATTTGTTTTGTGACTTCATTAGAAAGGCACTTCTTTCCCAAGGGGTCCATTCATCAAGGTATCATGGCAGCTTGGTTCTTGCCCTTGGCCTTGCTGCAAAAGCCCTTTCAAACAAACTGTGCACAGCTGTGAAGCAGAGCATGCTGCCTGGAGCACATGAATTAAATTAAACACCGTTCAGTAAGTATGAGAAATAGGCTGTCAGGACATCAGGAGAACAAGTGGAAAATGCAGTCAGTTTGTCCTTATCCTTCCTTCAGCAGCAGCTTCTTTGGAGCTACTGGAAATTGACTGGAGTGAAGAACTTCACTAAAACAAGGGCTGTGCCTTAATCCCCTACAATGTCCCCTTGCATCAAGCCAGGGACATAACATGGCTCAAAAATACATATTGCAGATTGCTTTTTCACAGTATGGAGGTACAGCTATTACCTTGCTGATATCATTTCCTTGCTAAGTCACAGGCACTACTTCTAGCTTCCACACTAAATAATTCCTATGCTGCCTCACACATTTTGCCTGTAACCCCTTGCCTATTTGCTGTCATTTCACATTCACCTAATCAAGAGTGAACAATGGTTGCCTGCCACCCACATTTGTTTACCCTAGTAAATAGTGTGGCTCTTTATTCAATCTGAAAGGAATAATAACAGCAATTAGCATTTGGACAGTATGAGACAGTTTACAAAAGACTTTCTCATGCTTTATCTTCTTTAGGATGGGGTGGGCATGTGTTCTATCTTTCTACTTCTGTGTGCAGGATTTGTTTTTCTTCTGGAAAATTCTGGTAAATTCTCCCTCCTTTATTCTGATCATAGGATGCTGGTGGTACTGCCAATTATAGCTACCTTCTTTTAGCCATAGATATGGGCCTGGGGTCCTTGTCCAGGCAACTATGCTATTCCCATTTCCATGGTAATGATGATTGGAAAGCAGGTACGTAGGCTAATCAAAATTCTTCCCTGGATTTTTTTCCCCTTTAATTTAGGCCTGGAGATTATTTTCAGAGTCATGAATGTGAAAGGATGTTATTGAATGGTTGTCTGTGCCCTTCCTTTTCAGATGTAGATCAGCTATCCATAGGAAAAGGATGAATCTAACATAGACAAAGGGAAAGAGAGCTAAGGTAGGGTGCCAAAGATGGAGAGGGAGAAGGAAAAGGGGACAGAAAGGCATAATGAGCTACAGAGAACAAGATGGAGAAGGAGATGAAGAAGGAAAGGGAGAGAGGGAATGAGAAGGGAAATAGAGGGAGAGAAGGAGAAAGAGAGAGAATGAGGGAAACTTGAAGAGGGAGGGAGGAGGGAGAAGGAGAAGGAAAGGAAGGGAGAAAGAGTCATGTACTGTGCTCATCTTAAATAGATTTTCTTGGTAACTTTGGTTTTGCATTATGTCTAAATGGGGATGTGTTTGGTGTCTTAGGGCCTGAAAGAGGATTGATAGGTGCTATTAGGAAAAAATGAACAGCCAGGGATCCTAAACTTGTTTTGTCCTCCTTCCAGGATGCCAGGCCCGTGATTGGCAATTTAATTTAATCAACCCTCAGTAGGTACAGATTGTACATCCAAATCGATAACATGAGATCCTTGGGATTTGGGGTTTTGTTCGTATGATTTGATGTTTCATAGGTGTTCTGGAAAACTTGGAGTTTAAGTTTGCTATAGGCTGCTTGGTAAACTGTAAATAAGAATAATAAAATCATACAATATGGAACCTTCTTCTTTCCCTCCCTTTCTTTCTCTCTTTCCCTACCTTCCTTCCTTCTTCCTTTCTTTCTTCCTTGCTTCCTCTCTTCCTCCTTCCCTCTCTTCCTCCTTTCTTCCTTCCTTCCTACTCTTCCTTCTTTCTTTCCTCCCACTCTCTTTCTTCATTCATTTGTTTGGGATACATATTTACACTAAATATTGTCAACCATAAACTTCACCTCAAACGTATATACTATGCTATTAAAAACTATCAGTACTTGCAATAAAATTAAACAACTTATTGCTTGAAATATGGGATAAACATTTATAAGTTTTAGGAAATGGCTAATTTATATATTAGTCAATATAGTTCTTTTTTTTTTTTTGCCAGTCCTGGCTCTGAGCTCAGGGCCTGAGCACTGTCCTTGGACTTTCTCAAGGCTAGAGCTCTACCACTTGAGCCTCAGCACCACTTCTGGATTCTTTTCTATGTATGTAGTACAGAGGAATCGAACCCAGGTCTTCACTCATGCTAGGCAAGCACTCTACCACTAGGCCAAACTCCTGGCCCCTCAATATAGTTCTTTACAAAATTTTCCCAAACCTTTTTAAGCTCTTTTTTGAAGATACATCTCTATTACTAAATAAAAGACAGAAATCAAAGAGAAATAACTTCTCTGCTGTGTGTGTACGTGTGTGTGTGTGTGTGTGTGTGTGTGTGCGTGTGTGATTTTGTTTTGTTTTGTGGGTTTTCCTTTTAGGAAACAAAAGGCTGAAACAATACTTGGAAACAAGTTGTCAAAATGAAATTCACTTACCAGCAAATTCTATTAATGATGAAGACAATGCATTATTGACAATTCTAAGAAATCATTTAGAAAACAATATTCAATGTTATAGTTTTGCTGCATACATCATACTGTGTTCTAAGATTCCTAATGTATTATATTAGATAGTTTTAATCATGTACACCAGAAGAAATGCTTTCTTGTGAAATAACTACAGTAAATAACTACAGGGAAAATCACTACAGGGAAAAAGTATTATTGTTAATAAAATCAATGTTTCAAGGGGAAATTTTGTAATTATCAAAACTAGCAAAGCAATGACTGAGGGAAATTTTCAGAAGTTCACATGAAAGCCTTACAAACAGACAGTAGACTGTTTACAGAACATTATAATAACCTGGAGATGGCCTTGGAAATCTTTGCAGTTCTTACCTTGTGCTAGAATCTGCAGAAGATATTCTCTACTTATAAATTAATCACAGAAGAATTTCTTGTTAAAGACAAGAATCACAGTTTGTTAAAAAAAAAAAAAAACTCCTGTGATAACAAGTAGCTGTCAGAATTATTTTACTCAGGAGGTTTTTTTTTTTTTTCAAAAAAAATACCAGGCTAAATTTTCCTTTCCAAGATAATGATTACTTTTAGTAATGAATGAGAGAGAAACTGTTTTTCAAAAGAAAGTCACACTATGGAGAGAACGTTCTGAAAGTACTTCTTTCAGATATTTCATTATGTGAGTCTGTTGCTGAAAATGATATAAAAGGCTCTGATCTGCAAAACTTTTAAAACTTGATAGCAGAATTTCATAACTTGTGCAAAGAAATTCTTCTTTTAGAATACTTTTAAAAACTTTGAACTTTCTCTTAAAAATTCAACACCTTCCGATTAGTTTAAAACCCCCTCTGGTTAACATCAGGGGAAAGCGAAATATATTCACTGAATTTCAAATGCTTTGCATAATAATGGGTGGATTGGGAATCCAGTATTATCATTTATTTAACTCAACATATTTTGGTTTTCTTCCACTTGAATTTACATATCATGATGTTTATTTCTAGCTGTCACAGCTCTTTTAGCCAAGTTCCTAAGAAAACTTAACATGCAACCAGATCTTTAAATCACATAACATCTTTAAATGGAGCATTTAAACTCACATAGCAGTATAGTTTGTCGTGCTGTTAGTAAAAATACAACTTCAAAAACATGGTTTACTTTATTCATTTCCTTTTTGTAATTTTTCTTTTTCTTCTTTCCACATTATTGACCAAATCCTTTTGGCATAATGTTGACTATGAGGTTTTTTTATTTCCTTTTTGTATGTATGAATTCAGGGTCTACAGCTCCGGCTTGGCTTTCTTGTTTACAGCTAGCATTCTACCACCTGAGCCCAACCTTCAGCTCAGCCTTTTGGAGATGGAGTCCACGCCCTTTTCAGCCTGAGTTGGCTTCAGAGGTCTCCAAGTTGTCAGCTTCTTGAGTAGCTAGGATTATAGGCATGAGATTCGAGCACCCCATTAAGAGTTTACTCTTGTTTTTTAAATATATTTACTGAGATATGATTTGTATACAGTGAACCACATTAACTTCAGATATCTATCTATCTATCTATCTATCTATCTATCTATCTATCTATCTATCTATCTAGAAATCTGTGTAGAGAGATGTCCATGTAACTAGTACCACAGTCAAGATGTAGAAAGTGGCAATCATCCTCACATTTTCCTGCATGCCTCTTCCAGCTTCTCCTGAGCCTTTCCATCCCCACCCCCATTCACCTCAAGCAACCATGAAGGTTCTGCTTTTGCTCACCAAAGATTAGTTTTGTGTGTTTTGGAATTTTATATGAAAGGATTCATACAATCCATGCTCTTCTGTAACTGGTTTCTCTCTAGGAGAGTAATGGTCTTCAGATTTGTGGGCATTGTTATGCAGCTAAGTAGCTCATTCCTTTTCATGGCTTAACAATGTTTCATTACTTAGGGCTAGCATAAATGGCTTGCCTTTGCTTGTGTGGATGGACAGCTGTGCTATTTCTGTGATTTTCTGGTACATCTCTGTGTGGATATATGTTTTCTTTTATCTGAAGGCAGCACCTAGAGGTGATGTAGAACTGCTGGGTGTTGGTAAAGTGTATCTGCATTCAATTGGTGAAAAGCTTTAGAGTTGTTTGGGACAGTTGTGTCATGTTTCATTTCTACCAGCAATGCATGAGTGTTCCTTTCATGCTGTGATCCCACCGACTTGTATATTGTCAGTTTTTTTTAAATTGTTTGGGTAATGTATAGAAGGGTTACAGTTGCATTTGTCAGGTAGTAGGTGCATTACTTCTCTCACATTGAAACCCCTTCTCATGTTTTTGTCCCCATTCCCTCCTCCCATCCCCTCCTAGTCATCTGTTTTCTCCATTTCCCTTTTCTATTTCAAATAAACAAATAAACATATATGCAATATAGCAGGTAACAAAGTCAGATTATAATGTCAGCTTTATAAATTTTAAGTATTTAAGTATTGTTCACTTGCCAAGTTGCATTAACTTCAGAGGTGTGTCTAATTGAATGTGGATGCAATAGCATACATCTAGTTTCCAAAATAAATCAGTAAGATTCATGGGTAGGATCTCCAAAACAATTACTGATCATGTAACTCACCCAAAATCTTGTAAAGAGACCAAGGCATGACCTTCAGCTAGAATATATAAGGAATTGCTTTTTTATATATTATGTTATAGAAGTCATAGAAGATTTGAGGCTTCTCCCCCACACTGCCCCCCAATTCTAGGGCTTGAAATCTGGGCACAGTCCCTAAGCTTTGCTCAAGGCTAATGTTCTACCACTTGAGCCACTTGAGCTTCACTTCTGGTCTTTTCTGAGTAGTTTATTGAAGATAAAATGTCTCACAGACCTTTCTGCCCAGACTGGCTTCAGATCTCAGTTTCCTGAGTAGGTAGGATTACAGGTACAAGCCACCAGCCCTTGACAAGGCTACTATTTTTTGAGAATTAAGGAGATGAAAGAACAATCTCTCTGTTTTCCCTTCTGTCTTGGGTTCTTGTCAACAGGAGCTGCCTGTCTGGGAAGATAGAGGGGAGATGGTGCCACAGGAGTCTGCTCCAATGTGGTGTGTTATGGAGTGCAGCTTTGGTTGTTTCCAATTGAAGTTCAAGTGCACAGAAGGAAAACTTGTTTCCCCTTTCCAATATGGCCCCAGCAATCACCTGGGCCCTAGCAGTTTCCTGGTCACTTGATTTGCTATTCACATGAAAGTTTAGGGACACTCATCTGTCATTTCATGCTTGCTGGCAGAAAAGCAACAGCGCAGACGCTGAGAAGCCTCAGCAGTAAGCCACTTGAGTTGTGTCAGAGGCCCAGTAATAGGCACAGTGGGAGAGTTTAATCAGAGACTCATGTTGTATTTTTGCTTCTGCTGGAAGAGGAGCAGAATTTTTTTTTCTTTTCAAGAAAGCTTTCTTCAGATAGCTATTAGGTTGTTGAATGTGGAACTGCACAAAAGAAATGCTAGCTCCGTGTGGTCTCGCAGATCATTAAAAAGTAACCCAGGTGGCAAAACTAGTTATCATTTCTGGGGCTACCATAGATGAAAGAATAAGCCTGGATGCCATCCTGAGGCTTCAGGATGACAAAAATCGTCAGCCAAGAGCAAAAGAGGATTCATCAGTTCTAGGAGTGGGTTGGGAAGGGGAGTGGAGTCACTATGATTACTTACCATTGTACAGAGAAGCCAATCTGTTGATGTGGCCGAGTTTTGCTCTCAGATATTGATTTGGTCTTAACGGGTCTCATTCAGTCAAACTCACTCATTTCGTTTTCCCCCTCTTAGGCTTCCTTCCTGCACAGTGTAACTCTTGAGCTGGGGAAGGTAAAGCCAGGGCTTTATGGCAAGTTCACTGTGAGAATGAAGGATACTAAGACCTTGTAAGCAATGGCGAGTGAGTGATTGATCAGCCATCTGCATGCTAGTTGAGGTTGTTTCCCAGCAAGAACTCCTCATGCTTTCTTCCTGGTCTGGTGTGATTACATGATGCTCTATCCTTCCTTCCCAGCATTCTTGCCTAAATCCTTAGAGGCCTAATCATCAATGCTCAAATAAATGTGTAGGAGAAAATGGTTCTGTTTAGTAAATATTTTTGTTTCCAGATAAGTTTCTAGTATTTTTGTTTCCTTTTAGTGGCCCTGATGGAAGTAAAGCCGAGATTCACATGTCAGAAGCCTTGAATTCAAGCCCCAGTACTGGCGCGGGTGCAGGCACACACACACACACACACACACACACACACACACAGTGGCCCTGATAGAAAGCATTGTAGCAACCACGCACAAAAAGGGGAGTAAAGTACACTGTTCTCACGTCAGTAGAGCAGCCAGGCCAATGGGAAGGGCCTAACCTAATACTGTTCTCCTGGCTCCTGAATGATATCTCTGCAGGACTGCCATTTTAGCTTGTAGTTAAACACATTCATCTTTACAACCCCTAGTTCCTGCCAAGCCTCACTTCCCATTTTCTAGAGGTTAATTGGAGATAAGAATCTCAGGTCCTTTTGTGCCTGGGCTGGCTTTGAACCTTGATCCTCAGATCTCAGCCTCCTGAGTCACTAGGATTACAGATGTGAGCCACCGTGCCAGACGGCTCCTCTACCCCATGCAAGAGAGGTGAGAATTGGCCACACTAGCTGCTCCACTGGGGCTGCCCAATAGAAAATGTTCTGATCTAGGTGCCAATAAGGCACTATTAGCTCCTTACAACCAATGGACATTATGAATGCTTGTACGACCAGGAAATTACATTTTTATTGTTAAGTTTAGGTAGCCAAGAAGATTATCAACAGGTAGAAAGACAAATCATGGATTGGAGTACAATTTTAATTAAGAAATATCTCCTTTCTTGACTAGATACAAATGTAAACTTGATTAGAGTTACTTCATTCCTAATTGTTCTATTTTATCTGGCTTTACATATTATACAGAGCCACTGGGTACCAGTGGCTCACATCTGTAATCCTAGCTACATAGGAGGCTGAAATCTGAGGATTGTGGTTTAGAGACAGCCTGAACAGGTAAATCTGTGAGCTTCTCCAATTAATCACCAAAAAGTCAGAACCAAGTGATGGAACACTAGCCACCATGAGCAAAAAAGTTAAGGGACTACAACCAGGCCCTAAGTTCAAGCCCTAGTATTGACATATGCATGTGTATAAGCACACACACACACACACACACACACACACACACACACACACACACACACACACGCCAAAACAAAACCAAAAACCAAGAGATTGCTGCCTAATTGAGATAGGCAAGCTCAAAGTTTACATATCCAAGGGAGACCTTTAGTTCTGCTCTGTTCCTCGGACAGGGATGTTCTTTGAAAATGGACCCAGAAATATCTGATGTACCCACGATGAAGCATGTAGCTATACTGTAATAAATTCAGGACCACGCTAAACAATGGATTGGAGCCCCTGCCCTCTAGACAAGAAGTTGTCTGCACTGACTTTCTTCCTGAACATCAGCACTTACAAAATCAGGCTAAGCCACCAAGTGCAACTGAAATTGAATTCAATGCAATTTGAAAATACCCTGTTTACTTAAAGCCTGGAAGCCTGGTGTGTGAAGAAGAATCCAGGCATAGGCTATGCTAGTTAAATTTGTACATTTTTTTTCTTTCTTGGTGCAATTTTATCTTTTCTGAGCAATTTAATGAAGACTCCAGAGGAAAAGAATTAAATGTCTGCTGGTTCAATTACCAAATAATGAAAAGGTCGAATGGAGCTTCATGCACTGTGTGCTGAGCTGCTACCCCAGCTTATTCTTTGAGGGAAAAAAACTATTTTTTTTGTGTGTGCAGCTCACAATCACATTTTGCCACCCACAAACTGTACAGGCAAGAATTGAAGGAAGAAGCAGAAACCACGAACTGGTCCATTTCTTCCTCCACAAGGCAAAAGGGCTCGGCCCCCAGGGAGTCACTCCTCTTGCCCACCATCACCAAGGAGGCCATGGTTTAAAATCCCTCCTGTGATCAGATTCGAATCATCCTTGGCCTGAGATACTTTTGGAATGATCCTCTCTTGAGGACCACATGCAGGGAGGCCTTGGGACAAAACAAGCTGATCATCAAAGATTCAAAGTTCCTCCTGCTGTCCCTGCCAACACTGGCAAAGTCAGCTCCACCCCCCAGCTCACCCTAACTCTACACAGAAACATTGCTGCAACCCGCACCTCCTCTGCAAGCTATGGTGCTTTATTAGAATGTAAGTTTGAGCCTTGAGGTTTGAGGCATGGGGTGGGTTTTTTGGTAATTATTTTAATTAAAAAATTTACTTGATGCATGATTATATATATATATATCTTTATAGAGATCTATACTATATATGTATAGTGACTTGATCAGGATAACGGGAGGGATTAGTCATTCCTTCAAATATTTATGTTTTCTTTGTGTTAAGAACATTCAAATTCCTGTCTGTTGGCCACTGGGGAAAATGCAATGAATTGTCAATCGGCAGTGTTGTAGAAGTTATTGTTCTGATTCAACTGCACTTCTTATTTCTTTTTTAAAATTTGTATTGTTATTATAAATAATAAGTATTATTATAGATGGTTTATTACTATTATAAATGATAACAATGATATCCAGAAAGGTTACACATTTCTTTTGGGACAATGCCTTTCTTTGATTCCTGTACTTCTCATTCCCTTTTGTCATTCCTGTCCCACACATATTATGAGTGTGAACGTGTGTGTGTGTGTGTGTGTGTGTGTGTGTGTTTGTGTGTGTGTGTGTGTGTGTGTGTGTGTGTGTGTATGTATGTGTGTTATCCAGGCTCCTTCCACAAAGTTGAGGAAGTTTATGGCAGACAGGAGGTATGAGGGTGGTGAGTTGAAGATAGTTTTTTCCTCTACTCTCTAACTTTGCAAATTAAATCAAAGGAGTCATTCATTACTCCCTGTACCCACCAGCCTAACCCTTAACCCTATGTGCTGAATGGGCTGGATGGCTAGTATGGTGTGCTAGTTTCTTGCAACACTGTGGAAACGGAAGCCTGAAACTCAGTTTGATCATTGAAATTTCAAGTTACTCTACTTCTGTTTGGTTGGTGACTTAAAAAAAAAATCCTAGTGTGTTTTGGCATTGGTTTTCGACCAGACATTTTACTTGGCTTTAAATTCTCATAATAACTACACGTGAGTAGATACCATTTTAAGTTTGCTTGTCCGGTGAACAATTTTTGAAAAGGTGAGTTATCAAACAACTATCTCAAGTTCACCCCCAAATGCATAGGGGTAGCCCTGAGTTCCACTGGAACATTTCTGGCTTCTGAAACTTGCATCCCATAATGGTTTTCTCACATTCATCTTCTACAAAGCTGGCATTTCAACACAGCAGACAATTCCAACAGGCAATACTTGACAAGAAACAAACTAGTTTCGTTGTTGTTGTTGAAAAATTTAGGAAAGTTTAAACATTTTATTTTTTGCTAGCAAGAAACCCTTTCTCCCCCAGTAGAAGCCCTGGGGAGGTTTTGTGTCTGTGTGTATGTGTCTTCCTCCGTGTTGTGCTGTGCTGACACAGACACTACACCATAACCCTAGGAGCACACACTGTTAGTAATGGATTCACCGGGCTCCCTAACGTTCATTCTAGAACCATGGCTGCATTCCATATGGTTTCCTAGGGTTTGAGTAATTAGAAGCATTACCAATTTAAAATGTCACCCAGACTCCAAACTTGGCTGTCAGGCTGTCTCTACATCCTGAAATACCAATGTTCTCTTTTCCTTCTCATCTCAGGGAAAAGCGGCATCCTTCACTTGGCTCAGGCATGTGGCTGAGAAGCATGGCTGCCTCTTAGGTAGTAAAAGAGAACTCTATTCCCGTCCCCCACCAAGGATGCAGAATATACGTAAGACCTTCTCCAGGACTTTCTAATCACCTTAGATTCCAAGCTCAGCCCAATATACAAAGGTGCAATAAAGAGAGAATGGAAATGCACCTGCATGTTCTAGTGACAGGCGCCTTTTCTAATTTAAAAGGTGTCAGGAAGAACAAGTTGTAGCAGATTTTCATTCTTTTAATCTTGGGGACCAAAAGCAAATCTATGTGTAGCCTTTAGGAGACATGATGGAGGGGAGTAGATAGAGAGAGGAGAGAATCTGACATGGTAAAACTTTTGTCAGATGGATCTATGTTATGGGAAAATACTTTAAGAAACAACATTTAGAGAAGTACAAAATTATAAACCGAGATCATTTTCTAAATATGTTGAATGACAATACTTTTTTCATTATATGGCTATTAAAAGAAAACTGGTCATTTGAGAACAAATCTGGTATTTTTGTCAATAGCCAGGCAACTCTATGAGCTTCTTCATTTTATATGTGTATTTAAAACAACAACAATAAGTAACTGGGTATATGGTAAACATCAGAAATCTCAATTGACAGTAAGCTGAGGTAGGATGATTGCGTGTTCAAGACCAACCTGGGGTGTAGAGTAAAAACTTGTTGCAAAAAGCAAGCAAACAACAAACAAAATAAACAAGTAAACTTTCAGTTATATGCTTGAGAAGGGAGGATGACATGGTAGAGAATATTTTATCTTACTTATGTCAAGCATACAACTTTGAAAATAAGGCCTTAGAAGACTGAGGATACTTTTATGGTTAAAAAGGAAACCTAGCCTGTGAAGTACATGCTTAGGCTGTAATGAAAACATACTGCCTGGCCCCTTTCCAGAGAAATTTCCAAGGCTGCAGGAGATTATCTGTGTGTTCACATAATCCCACCGTCTCTTACATGACACCACAGGAAGCCTTGAAGCTGCCTCTAATTACATTTCTTTGTTCCCATGGCAGATTATATTGAGTTCATTTTTATAGTAGATCATCACAGAATGGCATGCATTTGAGAATCTTGGCAGACGGGAAGTTGTATTTTGATGTCCTGGGGGGAAGTATCTCCTTTCAGGCAGAAGCAAACGAGAGTACTAATATCTTCCTGTATCTATAGAGAAGTTTCTGATTTCCAAAAGTTGTTTATCTGGCATACTATATTTGACCTGTATGCCTCTTTTGTGTCTGGGAAATAGTAGAAACACTCACTAACTTTTTGTTAAACAAACTGATGAAGTGAAATGTCTGTCACAATTGTTTTTTCTTTTGGTAGTACTAGGGTTTTGCACCCAAGATCTTGTGTATGCAAGGCAAGTTCTGTACCACTTGAGCCACATCCCTAATCCTTACTTGCTTTAGTTACTTTTTGGATAATCCCATTTATTCCCACGCTTATCTGGACCATGATTCACCAATTTATGCCTCCCATATTGTTAGGGTGATAAGGACATGCTACCAAACTCAGTTTATTGTCTTGCTAATTTTTGGCCTGGCCCAAGCCACAATCTCTCCAATCTCTACTTCCAAAGTAGTTGGGATGATAGAAATGAGCTACTCCACCCAACTTCCAGCAATCATGTTTAGGTCTTGGATAGTGACAAGACCATATTCCTGTTATTGCCAGCGTGTTTCATCATCTCTTGATTGTTTCCCTTAATTCTCTGTGTCTCTTCTGCAGGTCTCTTGATAATCCACCAACTCATCCTTCAGACACAGTCATCTCATCTGAGAATAATACTGTGCTCCCTAGCTAAGTCCTTATTGTATGCTTCCTTATCTACAGACTCCTCCTCCTCCTCCTCCTCCTCCTCCTCCTCCTCCTCCTCCTCCTCCTCCTCCTCCTCCTCCTCCTCCTCCTCCCCCACTCCTCCTCTTCTTCCTTTTCCTTCTCCTCCTTCTTTTTGAGAGAGATAGGTAGAATCTTAGAGTCTTTATGAAAGGGCCATTGATGGCATGGTAGACTCCTGTCTCAAAGACTAGCCCTTTTGCAACACTCTTAGTTATAATTTTTCACCCAATGAGTGTTTCATTAATGAACAACCTTCTTGCTGCTTGACAGCACTATCCATGAAAGGAGGGACCCCATCTCTTTTTCTCTGGATACTACATTGCTGCCCTGTAGCACGAAGTCTGGCACAGGGCTGATATATCCACTAAATCTTTGCTAAACTAAGTGAATAAATGAAAATGGCTGTCACTTCTGGAACAATTAGGGAATATGCTCATAAACAGCAAAAGCATACCTTCCTGAGAAGGCACTTTGACCAGCCTCATGGGTCTCTAATCTAGTGTTTTTATGAATCTTTCAGAGGACTATTTTCTTTTGATATTGACATACTATCATCATACTGCAATCCGATTTAAGAGCTCTTGTTCACCCTGATCTTTTCCAGAAGAAACTCACTGCCCCCTGCATACACAACAGTAACTGAAGACCATACGCTAAAATGGTCCAAAGTTCTTGGCAGGACCAAGAGAGAAAAGATAGAGCAAATCTATAGCATAGTACCCAAATGTTCTGAAAATTTATTGGTTAAAATTAAAAGGTGAAAAACATTAGAAAGTAAGGGTCATTATTCTGCCATACAGATGAGTTTAATTATATCTTCTTCTGATTTCCTGGGGAAAAATATCTTGGAAAATGTTTGGACAGAGACAATAGTGTTTCAAGTGGGTTCAAATACACTTCTGATTAACTGAGTTAAAATAAGAAATATTCTTGTTATTCCCCTTCCCTATCCTATTTCAAATAACCAAATAAACATATATACAATATATCAGATGATCAAGGACGGACGTTAGGGGAGGGAAATGGGGACCAAAACATGAGAAAGGGTGTTAATGTTGGTGAAGTAATGCACCTTCTATCTGGTGAATATAATGTAACCCACCTATTAATTACAATAAAAATATATGAAAAATAAGAAATATTCAAGTTTTTAGGAAAGTGTGAAACTAAATCACTCCAAATTAAAAAGAAGTGAAATAAATACTTACCACTTGTGGTATATTATCTGTATCTAATACTCGGTAGACATTACTTTTTCATTGGTGTTGACAAGTCTATAATGCCAGTGTTACTTTCTCCATATTATAAATAAAGAGGCTGACAATTAGAAATTAAAGAAAGTCATGCACTTAGTAGATGACGAAGATAATGTTTTAAAAATTATTTATTTCCAATTCTATGATTTTAGCTACTCTCTTCACCTAAAATTCTGTTATTTCTTACAGTGTTCAAACTACCATATCCTTTGCTTTATATTTTTTACTCCAGCTATTCATAATTATCTTCAAATATTTGAATTTCACAGAATAATTCCCTCAGTTACGCTAGTTAACCATGAATTCTCTCTTTCCTTGCTTATTCATAGCCATGACTGCTCTGAATTGCAATATACCAACTTCTATATTCCCTCAATTCTATGTTTTATTTCCTGTTAACTTTTACAGCCACCATTCCTTCCAGCTCCCATTTCTTCACTCTGTGGTGCCCTCAATTAGACAGCTCAAAGTCAGACCTGGCCATGTTCCTGTGTGAACTTTATTATCATTAGCTGCCATGGGTGGCCTCACTCCATAGCCACCCCCAGCTCTGCTGCAATCGCACCATATTTCCTTGGGAGCAATTATGGCAGATGAGTTGAGAGCAATTATGGCAGCATGCACTTGTTATTCACACAGGTGCACCCTCTGACTGCAGTCCAGGTAGTTCCTGGGGAGGGCACACTTGCGCCAATGGGAGATGATAGCAAACAGATAGCTTGCCTTTCTTTTCTCTTCCTGGATGAACTGTTTGAGATGGAGTGGCTCCCGTGGCCTCTTTGGAGATGCCCTCTGACACCAAGTAATCAGGCTTTCATGAGCTTTAGCCAGCTCAGTAAGAGTTTCTTCTCTTTGGTTTCCCTCCTTTCCCACCTCACTCTTTTTTCCCCCCTACTTCTGTCCCATGGGACTGTAACCCTTGACCAAGGGCCAGCCTTGACACCTTTGACACACTCTCTGCAAGCTATGCCCTGGAGACCAAGTACTGCATACTGATTATGAAGACGTGAAGGAAGAGGATATCCTGTAGGCTTGGGGACCAAAGAAATCAGTTGAAATTTAGACTCTTTTAACTTGATTCTTCATTTCAGAGAATTAACCACCTCCAAATGAGTTATCCTAATCGATAGCTTAACTTAGTTCTATTTTCTACACTGCTTGTGGAGTGTCCATTCCCCCCAAATTCATATCTATACAGAACCTAGGCACATGATCTTATTTGTAAATGGAGTCCTTAGACATGCAATCAAGAACAGATATTGTTCTACTGGAATACAGGGAGTCCCAAGTGATGTCATTATTAAAAGGCTTGGTGGTTCACACCTGTAATCCTAACTACTCAGGAGGCTGAGATCTGAGGATTGCAGTTCAAAGCCAGCCCAGGAACTAAGGTCCATGAGACTCTTATCTCCAATTAACTACCAGAAAACAGAAAGTGGAATTATGACTCAAGGGATAGGGTGGTAGCCTTGAGCTGAAGAGCTCAGGGACAATGCCCAGGCCCAGAGTTCAAGACCCATGACCAAAAAAAAAAAAAAAAAAAAAAAGAACTTTAACACAAAAACAGAAATGCATGGATCACAGAGATCTTGCAAACATCTTGATTATATTATTGTAGTCTATGAGATGATACAATTCTGGCTTCTTAAATTAGCTATTTGGTAGCAATCACTTATGGAAGTCTTAGGGAAAATTCAATAACCAAACTATATAAAAAAGAAATGTGTGCATGTGCATACACACACACACACACACACACACACACACACACACACACACACAGGCAAAGGTTTTTTTTTTCTAGTCTTGGGGCTTGAACTCAGGGCCTGGTATTGTCCCTGAGCTTTTTTGCTGAAGACTATAGCACTCTGCAACTTCAGCCACAGCCCCACGTCCAGCCTTTTCTCTATATGTGGTACCAAGGAATTGAACCCAGGGCTTCATGCATGCTAGGCAATCACTCTACCACTAGGTCACACTCCTGACCTCACAAAGATTTTTTTTTTATCATTACACCCTTACCCTTCACATTCCAAAAATCACATAAAATAGAATAAATAAAAATATCAATTCACCAAGCCAGAACATATAAAAGCATGATTTTCTGTCCTTCCCCAAATCATGCCATTGTACTGGTTGAGCTTTGTGAGTTTGCACTTAGCTCAAGCCCCCAGTAACGTGCACCGTAAAGAAAGCTAGTTAAATGTTGTAGCTCAGGTTCCCTTCTCAAAACTGCTTGCCTAACAACATCTAGTGCCTCTGTTTGTTGTACTGAGTATTTGTGTGTGTGTGTGTGTGTGTGTGTGTGTGTGTGTGTGTGTGTGTGTGTGTGTGAACACCCAGAACTCCCTCCTTATGTTTGGGGAAGGCCCTGCCTCCCCCCATTAGGAGTTAACACCAGCTTCCTGCCAAGGAATGAAGGTGTCAGTGATGCTCTTTTCCAGCTTGCTCGCAGCTAAAGCGCAAGTATGACTCAGGCTCTGCCAAAAAGATGCACCTTACCTACATCTTCAAAGTGTAAGAGATAGGGAACCTCAGTGGAGTCCACTTTGGCAAAGCCATGGCTACTTCCAGATTCCAGAGTAGTAGACAGACAAGGGGTTTTGGGAATGAAAATCCAGAATTAGTATGGCTTGAAATGTGTGCACATTGCAGAGTCTGTGTCTGGCTGTTCTGCTGTCTTCCCAAGATCAACTCTACAGCCTGAGTTTGGAAAGGATATTCTCATTATGCAGCCTTCAAGCCCACTTATCAGATGTTCCTTTTTATACCCTGTTAGGAATTTTCCCCACTTTTTGTTAGATTAGAGGAGTTGATGTCTGGTGCTGGCAGCCAACAACTGCGACTACCACACAAGGATTAAATGAGATAGCAGGAATCATGAGTCATTTCCTCACTTCCCAGCACAGCTGAGAGCAAGGACTCTGCTACTTTTATATTCATAGTGAGGCTCATAGCTAGATTATAAGCAAGATCATGAAGTCTGTAGCAGACCTATGCTTCAGTCTTTCTCTGGTCAATGATGGAGATCAGGTCTCTTTTTTTTCGTATTTTTTATTGTAATTAATAGAAGGGTTACATGATATTTGCCAGATAGGAGGTGCATTAATTCACATACATTGATACCCTTTCACATGTCTTTTTGCCCAGTTAACCCATGGTATTTAGTGTTTAAAATATGAGGAGAATTTCAGAAGTAGGATTAGAAATGGACCTAATTGCTTTTGACCATATTCATGACAAGCTCACACCAAATAAAGCTACCTTCCAAGGAACCAGAGCTCAACCTCTGCAAATCTTCCCATCAGCCAAACAGGTTGCTTTGCATGTTTATTGTTATGTATGTTTTCTTTTAAGCTTTCAACTCCCTAATTCCCTTCTGCCTAAGTCAAGCTCACATTTGGATGCACTGAGCAGCTGTTACAAGCAGGGATTTCTCCCTCCTCTGTGGGAAATGCTGATTTGAAAAAAATAATAAGCTCTCAGCTCCTGCTTCCTCTCACAAGTTTCCAGCAACCAGTGCCCTGACAAATGAAGTGTCAAAACATTTCCAAATTAAAACCCTGCAGCTCATACCACCTCACTTTCTCAGTCAGATGGACTTTCCCTCCTTGTACTCAGCACTCACTGGAAGAAACTAAAAATAGCCAGATGGCAATTAAAAGAAACTCCAAGGAGGGAAGAGGAGTAAGTTCCAACAGGGTCAGTTTCCTGGATGAATTCCAATTGGGGTTCTCAGCCAGAAGTTCTCTGGCCAAGAAAGGATTTTTATTAAAACTTCATGAAGGAGGCAGAAGGAAAACTCCAATTTAGAAGATGTGAAATAATAGCAGAGGTAGAAACGATATTTATCAGTAATGATAAATTTGTGAAGGTGTTTTGATCTTATTCCGTGAACCACGTTCTAAGCACCTCATGCAAGTGATACCATCTTGAACTGACAAGGATGCTAGAAGTACTACTATTATCGTTCCTCTACTTCTCTAGGTAAGGAAATAAAGGATCAGAGCCAGTAGATAGTTTGCTCAAGATCTCAAAACAAGTGGTCACATTGGAGGGCCAGGCGCATAGCCTAGTAGAAGAGTGCACACTTTGCATGTACAAAGCCCTGGGTTCGAGTCCTTGGTACCACATACTCAGAAAAAGCCAGAAGTAACTCTGTGGCTCAAGTGGCAGAGTACTAGCTGGAGCATTATCCAAGGACAGTGTCCAGGCCCTGAGTTCAAGCTATCTATGTATGTCTAGCTAAAGATACATAGCCATAGATAGATAGATAGATAGATAGATAGATAGATAGATAGATAGATAGATATAGCAAGAGGTCAAATTGGAATTTCAACAGCTCCCTGGCTCAGGACTCAAACCTGAGCATGCCTCATGTATTTGTGGGGATCTTTAAGAAAGCCAGATTTTCATCTCATTCTTCAGCCTAGAGAAGCAAAACTCTCCTTTAGCAATTTCAGCTCAAGTTTCTTATAGCAGTGTCTTTTGGAAATTATGTGTGTGGCATCTGAGGGCAGACTAAAAGGTCTTGAACTGACCTTTTCATTATTATTCAGATAAAATTAGGTCAATGACCAACCTTTCTAGGCCTTAATTCTCTCATTTTTCCAAAAGGCAATGAGACTAGTTTCTACCTTATAAGATTTCTATAACACTCAGAGAAAATTGTGGGGGAAAGACCTCAACTTGGTGCTTGCCTGTGCTATGCAAATAAATAATAGCCATTAGTCTAGATTATTCTTAACCTGTGCCCTGGTAGGGTGTCAATAACCATATCCTTTCAGGAAGTCAGCTCCCATGAGAAAGAATCCAGGGATTCAGTGAGAAGATGGATCCTCCGCAGATGTACAGGGGTTCTACAGTACCATACACATAAGCAAAGAAGAACTGAGGACAATTTTGGATTGGTGATGTCAGAGTGCTCAATCACCTTGGTTGACCTGGAGCCAACAAGTGTCCTAGGGTATTAACATGGGGACATTTTGCACCTTCAAGTTTCAAAGGGAAGACGGCTCCTAATTCCAGGACAGGATAGTAAGGAGTGGAGAGCTACCTTTTCTCTTCTTTTCCCCACTGACTGGGAAGTAGGACTGACTACGCATAATCCAGGCCTGGACAGCAGCAGCCCACTCACTCCAGCTCCGGGGGCTCACTAGGCTCTCACTGGGATGCTTCTTGTCACGTAGGTTCTGGATTTGTCTTGTTCAAAGTACAAGTGGATTTAAAAAAAAAAAGTCAATTTGGAGAAGGAGAAATAGGAAGCGTTATTTGGCTATAGATCTAAGCACCATTCTCCAAATAGCTGTACAGTACCAACAATAAAACTGATATTGTGATTGCTATCTGACATCTGTGTCTATTTCCAAATTGGTTTAGAACTCAGAGGAAAGGGATATAATTAATTATCAGCCATGTGATTAATTATCACCTTCATAAATCCCAACAGATGGGTGCCTATTTTATTTCATTGGCAGATGAAACCCCTTGCAGGCAAGCAGGCAGGCAAGAAAAGGGTATTTTGTAGAATCAAATGAGGTAGAGTTGGAAGTGACCTTAAAGCTAATCTGGTCCGATATCTTCATTGTTATAAATTAAAAAAGATGCACAAATGAAATGGCTAAGTGACAGATTCCAGGAGAAAGACTTTTATAATTCAAGTTATTAGTACAAGTAATCTCTTGGGCAGGAGTCCTTGGGAGTTTTAACCAAAGACAAAATTAGATAATGGATAATGTAGAAAATAGATTAGAGATAATAGAAAAATTTAAAAAAATGTAGATTATAGATTTCTACACAGGGAAAGAAAGTTACCTAATAAAACCATCACTTTCAGAAATAAAGAAATCAATAGTTCAGGGCTGAATTCTTCCTCCTTTCATTGCTTCTTCCCTCCTTCCTGCCTTCCCTCTTTCCTACCCTTCCCTCTTTCCTTCCAGCCCTCCTTGCATCCTTCCTTCCTTTGGAAAATCTACCATAGTTCAACACAATTGTTTACTCATAACTTTGAATATTAGATAAGGTGACAAAGCAAGTGTTTCCCCTACAACCCCCTGCCCATGTCTTATATAATAAATTCTCTTCCATAATTATTTCCTAACTGTTGGCCAGGCAGATCCTTCTGGCAAAGTGATTTCTAGACACCTTTGACACCTCAGCCAAACACAGACATTTCCGGTCTCATATTTATCTCTTTCCTTTAATCCTTGACCACCGGACTACCTAGATCGAGCTTTTAGAAAGTATCTGTCTTGGATAGGTTAATGGAAACCCCTATTCTTCTTGATCTCACTGAATGCAGCTGCAGTGTTTGAAGCAACTACTCTAGGATTCATAATAAGAAGTCACAGCAGGCAGACTAGGGAAGAAGGCTAGAATTTCAAAAATTTCCTAACCAGAATGGTGAATTTACACTTCGTTGCCCCTGCCATAATCCCTGATCAAGAACCAATACTTCAGAAAGGAGCACAGACCAAGGAGAGCTGTTAGCAATGCCTCCAGTACCACTCAAAGGGAGAGGGAAATCCTCAATTTATCTCTACCTCAGTTTTTTGGTGTGGGAAACATTCTGGCTATCTGATAGGTAGCAGAATAATGGACAACAGTTGCATAATGTGTTAGCAATCATTTATCATTCAGATCTATTTAGTGAAGGAGAGAAATACATGCACATGTGGAGTCTATGAGAAACATTAGAGCAGAGTAGCTCTTGAAGAGCTATTCATTACCAAGCAGTAAAATCCCTAGCCTGTTCTATGCACCAAAACATAGGACATTCAGTCTCTTGAGTTCCTGGCACTCAAGGCTTAATTTATTTTTTATTGAGGTAAAAATTCTAGCATCAAATGAACCATTTTCAAGAGTACAATTTAATGTTGTTTAGTGCCTTCATTATGTTATACAACCATTAGCTCTATCAAGCTCAAAGACATTTTTACCATCCCCTCTTTCCCACAAAAAAAAAAATTGTGTCCGTACTAAGCAGTTACCCCTCTCCCTTCTGTTCCTTCTCCCCTGGCTATATCCTTGGCAACTACTAGTGAACTTTTTGTCTCTACAAATTTCCCTATTTTAGATATCTCATACAAAAAAATCACATGGACTTCTGTGACTGTGTTTTTGAGGTTCACCTCAGGATGAAGCATGTATGGGCATTTTGTTCCCTTTCTGCATAATGCAAATAGGAATGATTTTGTAAGAGTCCACTCTGTGGAGATGCCACATTTTGTTTATGCACTCATCAGTTGATAGGTGGTTTTGATTGCTCCCACTTTTGGACTATTTTGAACAGTGTTGCTATGAACATTTGTGTACAAGTGGCAATTCTATCCAAGTTTCATTTTGATTCTGGTCTTTAAAAGGCTCCTTTAAACAGTATGAGATAAATACCCTGCCGCCAGCATTACCTTATCTCTAAAGCCCATGTGCTTCTGGAGGGTACCTCTGAGGAAAGTAGCTATCCTCACAACAATCTTTCATTGTGTTCTGCTGTGGGAAAATGCATCCATAACATTGTAAGGGAAAAAGTAGGAAAGGGGTTAACAACTCAGAAGGCAGCATCTTTTTTTCCTGATGTCTGGCTCATTGTAGCTATGTTGGTTTGTGAAGATACAGGGAAGCTGAGACAGAAAGAGACATGGTGGTCTGCCCACAGAAACCTTGTGAAAAATACTCTGAAGAGAACCCACACTACAGTCTCCTGCCCTACACAATAGATTCACATTGACATATGGATTGGGATAGTTACCCTGAGTTCCTTTCTTGAGGTAGATCACAGATCAGTAGAAGTAGTAGTTGTAATTGCATTAAGAGAGAAAGGGATCAAAGCCTACAGGAATGGCCTGCTTTGATGAGCTTTCATCTATCTGCCTTGAGAAGGAAACAGAAGTTAGATAAAAATATCTTGGGTAGGGATCGAGCAAAGTTTAGTAATGGTGGTAACTCTAATGAAAACAGGCAAATTAGTGACATGGTACATATAAATCCATAGACACCGACATAATTGCTACCTTCTAGTAGAGTTTTCTATATTTCAGGTACTATGTTAAGTACTCCATTGACATCATTGAATCACATTACATCATGACATGTTGATGAATTATGGCTCCTCATAAAAGATGCTGGAGCTTAGAAAGATACAGAAAATCAGCCCATGTCTGGACAGCTTAGTAAGTGGGGATTGAAATGCAAAGGGTGATGCTGCTTCTGCTGGTTTGGAGATGTTGCTCAGGGGCTGAGCACACACCCTAGCGGTAGACTGCTTGCCTAGCATTCACGAAGCCCTAGATTCGATTCCTTCATATCACATACACAGAAAAAAACTGGAAGTGGTGCTGTGTCTCAAGTGGTAGAGCACTAGCCTTGAGAAAGTCCCAAGGACTGTGCCTATGCCCTGAGTTCAATCCCCAGGACTGGCAAAAAATAAAAAAAATTACTGCATTAGAACATCAACGGTGCCCTCACTACCCACCCTGCCCAGATGTGGTCACAGATGTATTTCACCTTGAAACACATCAGTCAATTCTATCAGGGGCCAGTTTCCTGACCTTGAAGTACTATAGAGTGGATGCCCTTCCTATCCGATGGTTGAATAGTTGGGTATTCTTTTTCTCCTTCGGGCATCATTTCAAGGTTTTGGCAAACACTGCAATCTGCAAAGAAAAGAAAGAATTCGGATTTACTTCCTCACCTTGGAAACCACAGAGCTCATGGTTGCACTGTGCATGAAGTCCCAACTGTGAAAAAAGATGAGACGTAGAAAATGGCACGCTTTGTCCCTGAACATTGAGGATGAGGACTGGCAGGATGGAAATGGGTACTACTCTGAGTGTGCCATTCTTATTTTCACTTGTCAGACACATTTGCATCTGGAAAAGTCAGGTGACAGAGCAGAATGGACCCTACGCAGAGACTAGATGTCTTTAGTTGTAGTATTGTGCTCACACAGTGCCCAGAAATTCTTAGTACACTCTCTGGAGAAGTTGATCGTTGGTGATAAGGAAAAGATATAACTGCAAATAGAAAGGCTACTCTATAGGTACCTCGCACCTATGGCAGTTCATTTTCCCTGGCTGTACAGAAAAATAGGCAAAATGACTGGAGATATGTGAACACAAGGGAATGCCTGTGTTCCTTGAGGAGGGATTACAGAAGAAAGGCTGAAAAAAATATCTAGGAGTTATATTACTGAAAACCTAACACAACACTGCTCCAGAAACATTTTTTTTCTGGTCTTGTCTAGTGTGTTCACCTCCTGTTATCTCACCCGCCACCCCTACCATTAACACAGGCTTTCAAACAGGTTTCCTCTTAAAGCCCTGATCACAGTCCCAAGGTCCACACAAACTTGGTTCATGATAAACTCAAGCCATTCAAGTGTGATTTTCTTTGGACTGGTGTCTTCATAAAATTTAGAAAAGCAGGAAAGAAAATCAAGGAGAAAAAGGAATCCCCAATATACAACAGTGAATAACCATTTTGGAATTCCCTAGTAACTTTATGTATCATGTTTCGATCTCTGTATTCCTTACATTAATATTGTACTCCACTCATTTGCTTGTTTGTTTGTTTATTTATGCCAGTCCTGGGGCTTGAACTCAGCCTGGGCCACCATCCTTAGGCTTTCTCAAGACTAGCACTATCCCACTTGACCAACAGCACCACCTCTGGGCTTTTCTGTGTATGCGGTACTGAGGAATCCATCCTAGGGCTTCGTGCATGCTAGGCAAGCACTCTACCATTAGGCCACACCACACTCCCAAGTCTCTTGTACTCCACTCTTTTAAAACTTACTTTTTCACTGAACTGTATACATTATCTGTATTTTTTGTGTTAACACTATTCATGTGGAAGCATGACTTACACGGAACTCTACAGAGCTTCTTAATTGCACTGCCATTTTGTTCCTGTCTCTCTAATATATTCTGAGGCACCAACATTACAGGCTAAGTAGAACTTAATACTTTTTAGCTATATTAGCTCAGATTTGAGACCATTATTTGCTTATCCTCACATACCAAATCTGTTAAATTACAATTTCCCATATCTGCAATTTTTCTCCTTCAAAAAAGATACTGGACAATATTTACCCAGCTCTTGTCTTCTGGCATCTTTCCAATACTCTCTGAGTTCTCAGAGATTGCCAGCAACAGCTCTTGTCCCCCATCTGTGAGTTCTTTCAGCCCTGGGCATCTCTGTTGTTTGGGCTTTCCAAGCTCATGGTAAATTAATTTGTTCAACAAATACTCTTTTAAATATTCTCTACAGTTGTATATCTGAGTCTTACGGTGGGGGGGGGGGAATTTTTTGAACACAGCTTAAGACAAAGATTGTCTAATTTAATGAATAGAAGGCAAGGGAAATGAAAAAGCATTCTTTCTTTTTTATTAAAATGTCACAAGATTCTGGCTATTAAAGTTACATATATGATTTGTACAACTAACCAATTGTCTTCTAAGGAAAACAGAGGGAAGACACCAATGAAGTTTTGTGATGCAGCAACATCTCTGTATAACACAAAATAAATAAAATACTAATCTGGATGTCTCATCTGTGCTATGTTTGACATAGATGTATATATGTGTATGTGTGTGCATTTCTTAAACATCTAATCTTTCATTTGGCAGGGGCGGGGGGTTATGAGCTCTTCAGCTCAAGGTACTGCCCTACCCTTGAGCCAAGCCCTACTTCCCATTTTCTAGAGGTTAGTTAGAGATAAGAGTCTCAGGTCTTTTTGTGCCGGGCTGGCTTTGAATCTTGATTCTCAGCTCTCAGCCTGCTGAGTAGCTAGATGCACCCGGCATCTAATCTTTTACATAATTAACAGGGTCTTAGTCTGTTCGGGATCTGTATCACTGATTTGGTGGGTTAAGCAGCAGAAATTCATATTCTCATAGTTTTGGAGGCTGGGAACTCCAAGATCCAGGGGTCAGACAATTACTGGCAGGGGCTCGCTTCCTAGCTTTCTGTCTGCTGCCTTCCTCACATGTGTGTCCTCACATAGCAGAAAGAGAGCTATTGAGCTCTGAGCTATTTTTCCCTAGAGAAACACATATACTATAGGATCAGGGCCTCACCATATGACCTGACTTCATTTACCATTGATTACTTTTTTTGGGGGGGGGCAGGCATCATGGGGACTTAAACTCTGGGCCTGGACACTGTCCTTGAGCTCTTCAGTTCAAGGCTACCATCCTACCCCTTGAGCCATAGCCCCACTTCCCATTTTCTAGAGATTAATTGGAGATAAGAGTTTCATGGCTTTGTGGTGCCTGGGCTGGCTTTGAACCTCTGTCTTCAGATCTCAGCCTCCTGAGTAGCTAGGATTACGGGCCTGAACCACTGTGCCTGATTACTTTCTTATCCAAAGTATACCCACCAGGGAGTGGGATAATGTTTCCATATGTGAATTTGAGGGCTCACAAATTAGTCCATTACACTAAAGAGTTACAACTTCTTATAATTATGGCACATGGACCAAAGATATTGGGTCTGTAGGAATGGGATGGATAAAAAAAGGGAGGTGGTCTAGGGTCTGAGTACATGGCTCAAATGCTAGTGAGCTTCTAACAAACCTGAGGCCCTAAGTTCAAACCCTAGTATTACAAATAAAAACAATCAAATAAGTAGAAAAATAATGCAATTGTTAATTTTTGTCCTCCCCCCCAGAATGTGTAAGAGAGGATTCTGTATTATCCCCTAAAAAGGGTCAGTGATAATCCATCCACCTATTTCTTGGATCCCCAAAATTTTAAAAAAGAACAATACCCCCCAAAATATAGGACTGTAGAATAAAAAGAGAGGATCCTGAACCCTAATGTTTCATTTTGCTTTGGAAAAAGAGTGGAAAAGATTCCCATTGTGACTGGAAGTGGATCTGTAGACAACTCCTGTTTCCAAGGTGTAGTTAATTACTCAGAGCCAACTAGATTCCAGACGGCAGGAAAGAAGGGCCAGCTGTTCAGAGCATTATCAAAATTAACAGCGTATTCATATTTGCACACTGGTTTGGTTCAGGGTAGAAGAAACGGGAGACTATGGGTCCGAAAGTCTGTTGTGAATATAAAGGTGTCTTTGTGGGAATGTTTCCCAGAAGTCTGAGGGCAGTGAGAAGAGTATTTCCCAAGGAAATACCCACCGGCACTGTGTCCAAAGGGGATGACCCCATGAAACTACTATTAAAACCTTCCAGACAGTAAATCAGCATGGTTTGCTAGATTTTTTTTTTTATTACAAATACATGCATGTGTTTTTCTCTGCCATGTTGATATTAGCCAGGGACATGGCAGCTCCAGTGCAGAGTCATGATTCCTATTCCTTTCTTTTGATTCTCAGGCTGAAGGTCCTATTCGAAAAAACCTTGGATTTTTCTCCTTCAGCACATAGTTTTATTGTGGAGCAGTACAGACCCTTCAGATGCCTCCTTCCTTCTGTGGTTACTACTACAAGACCAGACCGAAGAGATCTGTTTTCACTCTCTTGCCCATTAAATAACTACTACTTTTTTTTTTTTTTGCCAGTCCTGGGCTTGAGCTCAGGGCCTGAGCACTGTCCTTGGACTTTCTCAAGGCTAGAGCTCTACCACTTGAGCCTCAGCACCACTTCCGGCTTTTTTCTATGTATGTGGTACCAAGGAATCGAACCCGGGTCTTCATGCATGCTAGGCAAGCACTTTAACCACTAGGCCAAACTCCCAGCCCATAATTATTACTTATAAAAGATGCTCTCTACAAAGGTTTCTATACAGACAGTTCATTTGTGGTTCAGAGACAGCCCTGGCTGGAAAGTCTGTGAGACTCTTATCTGCAGTTCACCACCAAAAATACAGAAGTGGAACTGTGGCTCAAGTGGTACAGCACTACCCTTGAGCAAGAAAGCTCAGGGACAGCACCCAAACCCTGAGTTCAAGCAATGGGACCAGTACACACACACTCTCACACACTATATCATAGATGAATAACATGTAGTTAGATATCATACATTATACAATGATATACACAATATAGTATCATAAATTATATGTTATAAATTAACCTTATATGAATATGATATAATAAAATTATATTACATGTGATTATTGCATTATGTAATATATGATAAATTATATATCATTATATTACTATATACTCATGTAATATATATGTTACATATAAAATATTATATATATAATTGTATGGTTCTATTGCATGCAGAAGAAAACTAGGAAAATGGACAGTTTTGCCAACTTTCAAGCTAAGATTTTCCTCTTAGTGCTCTTGTCTCCTTTTGGAATGAACTTGTCAGCACGTTTGAGAGAACCTGTCAGCATTCTCTGAAAGCAATTCTCAAATCAACCTCCCTTAAAGGAAGACACTTAAAAGCTCTAAGAAACTGCGTATGTTATTTGGGACCGTTCTCTTCTCAAAGCATTACATTTAACAATTAAACTTAGAGTTCATATTGATATAACATTTAACCTACCATTGTTTTTGTCCAACCAACTATTCTATAGAAGACCATTGAGGAATATTTATATGTTTATTATTTCACCAACTATCTAGTTGATAGTTGCAAAAACCAACTGGGCTCAAGCCCTGTCAATCAAAAACAGTCTTAATATACACCTTCAAACTCAATTAAGCATTTATTGAGATGACCAGCAGTAACCTACACATTAGTCAAACATTTCCCTTGCCATTTATGAAGCAAGAAAATTTCTTCCATCTATTTAAATATTGAGCCAGGTTTCTAATCCCTGTAGATTCTTAATGTATTAGCTCCCATGCTCTATCCATCAATTAGGAAAGCCTGAGATTTAGGAGTTAAGTAAGCATCTCAAAGCAAACGGAGCAAAGATCAGCTTTGGACAGCAAGATATTTGACAAAAGCAGAATAGAAATAGGCTCCTGAGGAAGTTATATTAGCAATAACAATAAAAAAGTTCTTTTAATCTGAGTGCTGGTGGCTTGTGGCTGTAACCCTAGCTACTCAGAGTACTGAGGATCATGGTTCAAAGCCAGTCCAGGCAGGAAAAGTCCATGAGACTCTCCTCCCCAATTAATCACAAATGCCAGAAGTGAAGCTATGGATCAAGGGATAGAGCATTAGCTTTGAGCAAAAATGCTCAGGGACATTGCTCAGGCCCTGAGTTCAAGCCCCAAGATCTGTACAAAAAAAGTTATTTTGTTGATTAATAGTAGAGAACTGAAATCTAATTAAAGCTGAAACTTCATGGCTCACAAAACTGTAAAACAGGACTAAATTTTCATTTTTGGAATGGCTATATTTACTATGATGCAATTAGGTCTCCGGCTCTCCCTATCCCTTTCCCTCTCTTTTTCTCTCTTTGTCCTCACCCCCTGCCCCCAAGATCAGCCATCTCAGGATCCTTTCAAGATGTTTCAGCCAAAGTTTCAAATGGAGCCCAGGCTAAACCTAAAATCCAGGCTAAATTACTCCATCAATTTTTATGAGTAGGTTACTAACAGCAATTGAATATACTTGAATCACTCCAACACCCAAGAGAGTTGGAAGAGAAAATTCTTCTTCTTCACCATATTCCAGTGATATGCTCTTCCTTAGTATGAAATATCTTAAACTTCAGGAGATATTTCATTACAGGAATGGTCCTTTCCTGGGGTGGAAGTTTTTGTGTAGACAACATTGACTAACACAGAAATTCGCTACAAGAAGTATTGTTTCATTGAGCCATTGCTAGCTATTCTACCTTACTGTGCTTAATTGTTAAAATCTGTTCTGTTTTATATTAGTTTACTTTTCATCCATTTTAAAGACTTTTGAAACACCTTTAGTTGTACAAAGGGGTTTTAGTTCAACAAACCAACACAATGCATCTTGACCAGTATCACCTTTCTAGTTCAAATACTTTTTTTTTTTTTTGCCAGTGCAGGGGCTTGAACTCAGGTCCTGAGTGTTCTCCTTGGGCTTTTTCAAGGTGAGAGCTCTACCGCTTGAGCCATAGCACCACTTCCTGCTTTTTCTGTGTATGTGGCACTGAGGAATCAAACCCAGGGTTTACTGAATGCTAGGCAAGCACTCTACCAGTAGGCCACGCTCACTGCCCTCATTTCAAATACTCTTAAAATCTACAGATACAATCAAGTGTATTGCCACTATTGCACTTTACAGTGAAGAATATCCCTTATTCACTTCCTTAGGACAACGACTTCATTTTACAAAACCACCTTGTCACTTGAAGATCATCAGACTAGTGGAAATAAAATGGCTCCTCGATTCACTTTCATAAGGCCAGAATGTGCCTGCTGGCATATTTAACAAGTACTCACAGAGGGACTCATTTATTTATGCGGCAGCCTGAACTGTTATTCAATTAGCAGTCATATCTTCCCAAGGCTTCTGTGTGCCTCCCAGCAAAAGAAACAGTACAGGTGAACACTAAACCATTGGTAGAAAGGCATAGTTTCATTTTCCTTAGATTTATTGAGTTGTTTGTTTTTTTAATCAACATCTGACAAAAGTGAAAGCAACAATCTTAGGACTATTAATGTCATGTTCCCAAGATTCCCCAAACATAGAACTTGAGGGGAGTTTTAGTGAAATCCAGTATAATTTCTTTTAGTTGCAGCAGAAGCCTGGATCTTCATTGCATAATGTGTGGAGTACTATATTTTTTGCCAAAGACCATTTTGCATACTAGGTAGATCTAACAACCTCGCTAGGCTTTCTCTTAATAATCCATAAGTGAATGAAATTTTAAAAAAAGAAACCCTTACCTAGTTCAGGAATTCTGCACCCATTACAAGGCAAAAGAAAAACCAAGTGTTTTGTAATTGGAATACTTGAGATTTCATGTCACATAAAAAGGCCAATTTGGGTAAATTGCTGTTGCTGTTTTGTTAGTTTTGCAGTATGATTATTTTAGGGTCCAGATTTCTTCCCAGATGTGGATTTCACAATAATGCTATATAAAAGTGCTACCTAATTCTATTCAAGAAATTAATCCTGTCTTCTTTCTTAAGAAATGGAACAAAATGTCCCTTCATAGTTCTTAACAAAGTGGGTATATGAAAATTGGCTTAAAAAAGCTTGGCTATTTCATGTATATTCTTACTTCAAATTACTTTCCTATTTCTCTCTTATATTTATATGGGTGATTCAACGGGTGAAAAAATGAGCAGAAGCTAAATCCAGTTTTAATTTGGTCAGCCTGTGTTTTAAAAATCAGAAAACTCTCTCAGAAATACAAATTCTTTTCTAAAATTACATGGCATGGTACAATTGAATCTGAATTGCTGGGTGGCAGGGATCAGCCTGAAGGAAGCAGCTAGTACCACCTTTTGAAAGGTTATGCAATTTCCCTTTATTTTAGTTGTCCTCATTCTCTTTCATCTGCAATCAGTCCACTTATTTTTCCATGACCCACTGGTTGGGCCATGTAAGTATTTAAACTGGTTCCTCTCCTCTGCCCCTGGCCCCAGTATAGAACCAGTGATAGCAAGTCGGCAACTTCATATGACAATGATTTCCTTTCTACTTCTAGGCCAAGGAATCATAAAAATGAAGGAAAATGATAACTAAAGCCATCTCATTGTGCTCTCCTTGCACTCCGTTGGTAGCTTTCCTTCAAGCCTGCAGAAGGAATTGTTGAGCTTCTTTATAATGACCTACTTTGGTCATTTTGTACAGTTACTCATGAAAAGGGATTCAAATTCAACAGCTTTTGGAGGGTTCTGGTTCATTGGTCACCATCATTCCTAGACAAGTATTTTCATATGGGTATCCATTGTACTATTAACATTCTAACCATCTGCTCCAAAAACAAGCAATCAATAGACTAAGGAATAGTTAAATTAGTGCTTCCTGCTTGACATTCACCTATACTCTCTTCATACAAAGAGAAGGATAACATGACCACCAAGATTGGAGAAGTTAAACCCAAGGGTATTGTTTATCATCAATACTTTTGTAAACTACAGTGAGAACATACATACATACATCTGTGTGTGCATGTGTGTATGTATTTTTCTTACCTGAGGCTTGAATTGCAACTCAACTCTAGGGTCACACCTTGATTTTTTTTTTAATAAGAGGTAATAACCTTTTATTGTGAATGAAGGTCTTGACATAGTGCTGAGTCTAGAAGCACTGATACTGTGGTAAGAAGCTATGCCCCAATGCCTGTTTGGAATCTACATGGGAACCTTTCTTCAGAAAGAAATGCCAGGAGAAGTTTTTCTCGATATATACTGCTCATCTGCAATGATGCCATGCTCTGTAAATACTGGAAATTTTATAAAGTCACAGGGCTACTTTGTTAGCTGGAATGCCAAGATGCTCACAGACAAAAGCATGGGTTGGTAATAATATTTATGGGTACAATAATAGTCAGACTTATGTTTTAATTTCCTCTTGGCCTTAGCCTTCTGTGATTTTTTTATTCTGAGAATTTTACTTATGTTTACTTAATTTTCCTACATAAGAACATAAAAGAAACTCAAAATTATTTTGCTAGAAGTTGAGAGATGGATGGATGAGTGACTAGATGGATGGATAGACTGATCAACTCATTCCATCCGTGCTACATGAAGATCTAATAAAGACTGGGCATATCTCACTGTAATTTTCTGCCTCACGTCTACATGATAGCTCACCCTACTCTGAACAGCACACATGAGGACTTTAGCAGCAACAGCCTTGGTCCCATCTGCTTCCAGCATATGGGAGCTGCACTGTCTTTGTAGTCACAGCTACCCAGGAGTCAGAGTGAAGAGGAGGAGGCTGGGGAAGGGGGCACAAGGGGGGAGGAATACAAAAGAACAACCAGGAGTGGAAAAGAGAGAGGGTTCCTGCTGCCACTCTCAGCCAGGGTCAAAAGCAAATACACACATATGAAATGCTCTGTTTAGTAATATCTTCATTCAATCCCCACTATAAAGAGCAATCACATCTCTATGTGTGGTGCCAGAGAGATACACAGTTTGCTCAGATATAACCCAATATATTCATTCTAGTCCAGTATCTATATTCTAGAAAGTAGGAGTTATAATTAGTTAATTAATTAATTAATTAATACATATTTTGTTTACTATTCCTGAGGTTTGAACTCAAGGGCCTATGTATTGTCCCGGAGCTTCCTTTGCTCAAGCCTAGAGCTCTACCACTTGAACCACAGCTCCACTTCTGGCTTTTTTGTGGTAATTTCTTGTAAATAAGAATATCCTGGGCTTTCCTGCCCAGGCTGGCTTTGAGCCATGATCCTTAAATCTCAGTCTCCAGAGTAGCTAGGATTATAGGCATGAGCCACCAGCACAATAGAAGTACTTTTGATGGTAAGTATAATGATAAATAAATTAACAACAGCGAGAGGCTCTCTATACATAACTGCAAGCATTCCTTCCCCGGAGATAACTTTTTGAACAATAGATTTTATTATTTTATGCCTGCAAAGCTTTTTATTAAAAATGGTCTCATTGATCATTCACTGTCCTTAAAAACTAGGCGTCAATCAGTGATGCAGTCTATGATGAATCACATAACACATGAGCACCAAGGTTATATAAAATATTGCACTACAGCCATTGAACACTGTTGTACAGAGGTGTAGATGCACAAGTATACAGGCATGCACACAGGCATGCCACACAGAATACACATTAATGCCAAGAGTATAGGTTCATAGTCAACTTGGCCCGCCTGCCTGTCGTCCTGGCTCTACCATTTGCTAAATGTATGATTTTGTAAGATTACCATGCTTCGTTTTGTCTTTTGTAAAATGAGTATCATAATACCTGTGTCTTCAGATTGTGGTGAAAAGAAATATTTATACTTACACACATATGTGTGCACACCCATAGCTACATTCCCAAGACAAGTATTATATATGTGTTCTATATAGTAAGGAGTACCAGCTTAGAATTTAATCATTTTTGTATTTTTCTAAAGGAAAGTTGCATGGACAAAGCGTGAATTTTATTCAAGTGACCCCTCTGGTGGTTTTCCTCTGGGGCCCTTCCTTTCATAAATACCTAGGGTAAAATCATCTTTCTGCCATTTTTTTTCATGAAGGCCTACAATTGAAATTCCTATCCGCATCATGGAAGGAAGCCAACGCAGCCAGCTTTCCTTGGGAGGCTATATGCCTCAGAACAACTGAGCCAAGGAGGCCAGAGTGCTGGCAGTGAGTCAGCTCCTTATTAAAAAGCATTTATTGATCACCTGCTGTGTGCCAGCACAGTGGTGGGGCTATGGAGTGGCCAACACATAAAATTAGAAATGAAACTTCCAGAGAGAGACAAGGACGGGAGGGGGGATGTGGGGTAAGGAGAGAATGACATACACATTGCTACACACAAGAGACGGTATTTAAAAGAAGATGGAAGCCAGCCACTCCATCCAGAAAGGCTATTTAAAGCTATAAGCCACGGGTGGAAGGGGGTCTTGAACAGTCAGCAAAAACAAGTCAGGTAATGGCTTAAAACACAGCTTAAACCAGGAGGCATTTGAGTCACCATGTGGATAGAGGAGGGGCTAAGACTTGGAGTTACTGAGAAACACTAAGCTTAGCAGAAAAACCTCTTGGGGCTGCAATACTGAAATGCAAGGTTGTGTGTTTGTCCCGGAACAGCGGTGAGCATAATTAGAGGACAAAAATTACTCCTGCAATGATGAAGTAAAACCATATCAAAAGAATTAACCCAGAAAAAATGCTTGAGAGAGTGCCTACCACAAAGGAAGCTTGATAAAAGTATTACTGTCATTTATTCCTCCTCCTTCTTTGCCTCTTTTGTTCCTCATCCCTTCCTCTTCATATGTAAAGCCATGCTTATATATTTGCCATAACTATAGCAAAATAGTTGAGACTATGTAATATAGTTAAAAAAGAGATTTACTGTCCAGGCATTAGGGTGTCCAGTTATTCAGAGAGCCAGAGGTAGGAAGATTGAAGTCTGAACCCATTCTGGACAAAAGATCAAGATTTCATCGGAAAAATTCACTAAATGTGAAAGGAATTGGGGCATAGGTCAAGTAGTAGGGTTCCTATTAACAAGGACGAGGGATGAGGTCTTGATTTCAACTTTAATCACTGTCAACACACACACACACACACACACACACAAAGCGGTAGTTTTCATTTTAATTGTATATTTGGGAGATGAAAATCCAATATTGAATGGCCTGGATTCTTTAACCCTCATGATGGGAACATTGAAAAGGATCATACAGGAGACAGAAAGCTGGAGAGAGGAGCCAATCTTCTTTCATAAAACCCCAATGTCCTGGATACTAAAAGGGGCTCTCTAAGAACTACTTTAAGCCCTTACACAGACAGGAGAAACTACAATAATCTAATTACTTTGCACTAAGCTCTGAAAAAGGTTCTAGGATCCGCAAACATCATCACAATGGAATCAAGCTTGTAGGCATGAACCATTGAACACACTGAAACTACACCAGGCGGGATCATTCCAAATGGTGCAAGATTGTTGCATGGTAACCTGTGTACAGGTTCACAACACTCACACACACACTGTGAAAACATAGTGTTCCGCAGGATTGTATGATACTGCACTCCAGCATGGGCAAGATTTTCATGCCACATCCAACGTGGAAGTCCCATTCATACTTTAAATTTCTAGAATAACCTCAAAAACCCTTCCTGCTATTGAAATAGAAAGCAAAAATCAAAGGGTAATCAGAGCAGAAAGAAGCTCTAAAAGTACGGAAACAAGAAAAGTAATTCTAGGATAACTGGCAGATGTAACGGGCACTTTAAAGGTGTAATAGGATAAAAGCCTTTCACAAAGGCATTGGTGGGGCAGAAAAGAACAGAAATATCACTACTTTTAAAGCCTGAACTTGAGTAACTACTGTTGAAGACAGAGACAGCTCTGCAATTAACAGAAAATACCCAACTCCAGAGTAGAAGAGATCAACTTAACACGGAGCACACAGCACAGGGCATGTGCAAGAGAGAGCATCAAGGTACTTCCAAATGATACAAACTCAGGAGGAACAGGAAACAAAATGAAAAGGATCAAGAATGTCCCTACACACGTATCAATTCTTTGTAGAGATAAGATTAACTCTGAACTTCTCTTTCTTACCATTATGATATCAGAAATAGGACCTAGGTTTGAAACCCTATGCAACATTTGGAAAACTGTAGCCCATTAGAACCATATAGGAAGGGAGGTGCTGGTGGCTCATGCCTGTAATCCTAGCTACTCAGGAGGCTGAAATCTGAGGATCTTGGTTTGAAGCCAGCCAGGTTAGGAAAGTCTATGAGACTCTTATCTCCAATAAATGATTCAGAAAGAGCTAGAAGTGGCTTTGTGGCTCAAGTGGTTCAAGAGCGATATCATCGAACACAAAGAGATTCAGAGATATTGCCTAGGCTCTGAAAGTTTAAGCCCCAGAACCAGCAAAAATAAATAAATAAATAAAACCACACAGGGATGATTGTTGGCAGGTCATATTACCACTGTTTTTTTGTCTCTAAAGCCTGAATTAAGAATTCTGTTTTGTTAACCTATGGCCACCTATCTTTGATGAGGGAGCCAAAAAAATAGAATGGAAGAAAGACAGCCTCTTCAACAAGTGGTGCTGGCAGAACTGGTTAAGGACATGCAGAAAAGTAAACTTGGATCCTTCTATGTCACCTTGCACCAGGATTAATTCCAAATGGATCAAAGACCTTGAGGTAAAAGCAGATACCCTGAAAACTTTACAAGAAGGAATAGGAGTTACAGTAGGGCTTCTTGGCACAGGTCAAAACTTTCTTAGTAAAGATCCAGAAATACAGCAAATTAAAGAAAGTTTGGACAAAGGGACAGCATTAAACTGCAGAGCTTCTGGGGCTTTTTTTCATTTTTTAAATGCTTTATTTTTTTCATATACTTTTATTGTAATTAATAGAAGGGTTACATTATATTTGCCAGATAGAAGGTACATTAATTCACATACATTGATACCCTTTCTCATGTCTTGGTCCCCATTTCCCTCCCCCCAGCCCCTCATCTTGTTTCCCCCCCTTCCCTATCCTATTTCAAATAACCAAATACAAATATTTCCAATATATCAGATAACAATGTAAGATACTGTAACAATATGAGATAATCAAGGGATAGCAAAAGAGATGAGAGATAACATAGTACATTAAGGATAATAATCACTCATTATATGGCTTTTGTTTCTATATCCTAGAGGACCTTTCACTTAGCGTCATACCATATTGCCTTATGTATCTAGGTTTTGCTCTATTGCAAATCTCTGCTAGGAGAGACCAAGGTTTCTACTGATTATGACAAATGAGGGAAACCATTGAGCCTATCTTCCTTTGAGTTAGGCTTACTGCACTTAATGTGATTTTTTCTAAGTCTTTCCATTTCCTAACAAATGGGGAGATGTCATTCTTTCTGACAGCAGCATAGAATTCCATTGTGTATAAATACCACCTGTTGTTGATCCACTCATCAACTGAGGGACATCTGGGTTGGTTCCATATCTTTGCTATGGTAAATAGGGCTGCAATGAACATCATTGTGCTAGTGGATTTAGTCTGTCCTTGTTTCTGGACAATTGGGTAAATGCCTCGTAGTGGAATTGCTGGGTCATAGGGGAGCTCTATGTTTAGTCTTTTGAGGAACTGCCATACTGCTTTCCATAGTGGTTGAACAAGTTTGCACTCCCACCAGCGGTGTAGTAGTGATCCCTCCTGGCAACATCCCCTCCAACATCTGTTGTTACTAGTTTTCTTGATCTGGCCACTCTAACTGGAGTGGAATCTTAGAGTTGTTTTGAATTGCATTTCTTTCATGGCCAGAGATGTTGAACATTTCTTCATATGTCTATAGGCCATTCTTGTTTCATCTTCAGAGAAGACTCTCTTTAAGTCTTTGGCCCATCTTTTAATGGGATGGTTGTTTCTTTGGAGATTAGTTTTGGGGTGATTCAATTTTTTGAGCTGTTGATGTATTTTAGATATGAGGCCTTTATCCGTTGTGTGGTTGGTGAAGATCTTCTCCCGTTCTGTAGGCTTCCTAATTAATTTACTAGCTATGTTCTATGTCATACAAAAGCTCTGCAGTTTAATGCAGTCCCACTTATCCAGCCTTTCTCTGATTTGTTGTGATTCTTGGTCCTTATTAAGAAAGTTTCAACCTGTGCCAAGTAGGCCTAGTGTGTCTCCTATTCCTTCTTGTAAAGTTTTCAGTGTGTCGGCTTTTACCTCAAGGTCTTTGATCCATTTGGAGTTAATTCTAGTGCAGGGTGACAAAGAAGGATCCAACTTTAGTTTTCTGCAGGTGCTTATCCAGTTCTGCCAAAAGATCTTTACTAGCCATACAACAGATAAAGGCCTCATATCTAAAATATGTTGAATCTCTCAAAAACAAATCTTCAAAGAAACAACCATCCCATTAAAAGATGAGCCAAAGACTTAAAGAGAGACTTCTCTGAAGAGGAAGCCAGAATGGCCTATAGACACATGAAGAAATGCTCAACATCTCTGGCCATGAAAGAAATGCAAATCAAAACAACTCTAAGATTCCACCTCACTCCAGTTAGAATGGCCAGGATCAAGAAATCTAATAACAACAGGTGCTGGAGGGGATGTGGCCAGAAGGGATCACTACTACACTGTTGGTGGGAGTGTAAACTCGTTCAACCACTGTGGAAAGCGATATGGTGGTTCCTCAAAAGACTAAACATAAAGCTCCCCTATGACCCAGCAATTCCACTACTTGGCATTTACCCAATCCTCCAGAAAAAAAGGACATACTAAATCGACTAGCATAAAGATGTTCATTGCAGCAGTATTTACCATAGCAAAGTTATGAAACCAAGCCAAATGTCCCTCAGTTGATAAATGGATCAACAAGATGTGGTATTTATACACAATGGAATTCTATGCTGCTGTCAGAAAGAATGACATCTCCCCATTTGTTAGGAAATGGAAAGACTTAGAAAAAATCATATTAAGTGAAGTAAGCCAGACCCAAAGGAACATAGACTCAATGGTTTTCCTCATTTTTAATAATTAGTACAAACCTTGGACTCTCCTAGCAAAGGATTACAATAGCGCAAAACCTAGATAGATAAAGCCTTATAGGATGAGGCTAAATGAAAGGACCTCCAGGATATGGAAACAAGAGCCATATAATGTGTGATTGCTGTTCTTCATGTACTACGTTATTTCTCATCTCTTTTGCTGTCCATTGGTTATTCTCATATTGTTACAGTATCTTACCTTGTTATCTGGTACATTGTATATATGATTATTTGTTTATTTAAAATAGGAAAGGGAAGGGGGAAACAAGATGAGGGGGGGAGGAAAAGGGGGACGAAAACATGAGAAGGAGTGTTAAAGTAATGCACCTACTCTCTTGTGAATATAATTGTAACCCTTCTATTAATTACAATAAAGAAAAAAATTTTAAAAAGGACTAATGTACCTACTACATGATGAATTAACTGTAACCCCTCTATACATTATAAATTCAAAAAAGAATAAATAAAAAAGAAAGTAACAAAAGCCAGTATCCTCCTTTAGAGATTTTATATAGCAAAAAACAAAAAAAAAACACTCCACAAAGTTTGGCAAGTGCAAATGATATGAAATACACACATCAGTATCCATAAACAACATTTGATAGTCCTACTTTCTTTTTCCATATTCTTTACACTTGCTGTCATGTGATAAGACAGGACTGAGTAGGTGGATATTAAAACATGGGGACCCTGGAGCCCAAAGTATTTTCTCAGCAGCTTTTGCAGATAATATTTGCTCACCCCCGCCCCATAGACAGACACTCTAAGAAGCGGTCCCATTTCTGTGCCCTGCAGACTAACTGGCACACAAGGCCAGAGCAAAGCAGGAGTGGTGAGTTGCAGGTCAGTTCGAAGCACATCCATCCTGAACAGCTATGGCTGTTGGTTGGGCACAGCTGGAACCAGGGAGGCTAGAAGTGGTAGACACTTGGCTCAGGTCGCTGCTGGCAGCAAAGGTAGTGCTAATTGTGGTTCTGAAGGTCAGAGAGGACATTTGGTCAGCAATTGATTGACTTGGCCAACTTGCAAGCAATATAGATCTTGTAGTTGACTGGGCTGTGCAGATGATATGAAATCACACATAGCCTGAGTCAGCAATCTCCCTTCCCACCAAGTCCTGTGCAGAGCAGCGGACAAAGTAAGGGAATGGACCGAGTTCAGTATCAGCACACCCCACCCTAGCGATACTCAGTGAGCCATGCCCTGGCCAGGAGGCAAACAGCAAGAAAAGGAAAGAGAAATAGCGGGGCAAGCCCAGCGCTTGCCCAATCCAGTAATCTCAGAAGAGAAGGGTGTGTCTGAACCTTTTCTCCCAGACAAGAGGCACCCAGTGGAAGCTTCCAGAAGGACTGTGGAGGTGAGGGACCAGCCCTACACAAGGGCAAGGGAAGATTGCTATTTGCTTGTCCTTGGTTTACAGACTCCCTGCCAAATGACCACGAACAGCTAAGTAAGGCTGGGAGAAAGTAGTCACCACCCCACTTCATATGGAATGCCCCCTATGAAATGCTATTCGTTAAGACACAGTGCTTTATAGCCAGTCTTCAGTGTGACAGCAGACTCCACATTCTTAGAAAAAAAATAAAAATACTACACTAACTAAAATATGACTTTTTAGTCAATCCATGGCCCCCAAAGACCAAAATTTTCAGGCTTCGGTCTTGACTCAGCCATTCTCCCTGTATGATCATTGTCTGGTCACTTTTGTCCTCAGACTCTTGGTGAAATTAGTGTACAACGAGTGAATGGCATTAGACTGTAAGTTCTGTATGAGTCAGGATTCGTTCAGTCTGCAAATAATAGAAATAGCAAATTAAGGGGTTTGAGGCATGGCTCAGTTGATAGAGCTCTAGCCTATGAGCAAAAGAATCAAGGTACCAAGTTCCAGTCCTGGCCTTGAACGAAATATAATTAGCAAATTTAATAGCAGCTCATATAGGTGAGTTATTTTGTTTTCTCTCACATGAAAAAAAGTCCATAATTAGATGGTAGAGCAGTTGCAAAATCGTACAGATGCAGCTGCTGTGAACTGTCTTTCTGTCAGATGGGCTTAGATCTTATTTCCCATCTTCAGTAAGCCTTTGTTCACTGACTGTGGCAGCTGCAAGCATCTTATGTATCTATTCTGTACCTATGTACAAGATTGTAAAAAGGTGGGGGGAGTATCTGGGTATGAGTAGTTCATATTTGTGATCCGAGGTGCTTGAGAGGTTGAGAATAGGAGGATCACAAATTGAGGCCGACCCAAAAATAATATGTTGTGAAAACCCATGAGTGGAAGAAGTGGTATGTGCCATCCTTAAACCATGGAGAAGGCTGAGATAGGGAGTTCCTACTGAAGCCTAGGAAGAAAAGTCTACAAGACTCCATCTCAACAAAAAGAAATTGGACATAATGACATGAATCTGTCATCCCAGCCAGGAAGACCTAAGATGAGCAGTTTGGTCCAGGCACACACAGGCAGAAAGCAAGACTCTAAAGCCAAATTAACCAGTGCAAAAAGTGTAAGAGGAGGCCACATGTGTGACTCAGCAGTGGAGTATCTGCCTAACAAACACAAAACCCTAAATCCAATCCACCCCTACCCATAAAAAAAATGCATAAACAGAAGAGTAATGGTTAAATCCTCCCTTCTATTCAAGTCAGTCCCTATTAAGATTTCCCTGATCCTTACATAGCAACTTCATCTTTATTTGCTAGGCAGAACATCCCTCCTTAATATGGTATTTCTGCTAGGGAGAATGGAGGGAATGGAATGGGGAAACAGCAATCTTGGCCACAAATGCTGCTTCAAAGGCTGGTACTGATACTGTCCCCAAATCACCACATGTATACGGAAGAACACTGTAAAGTTGAAGGGGTCCATACAGATGCAGTCTAGCATGCATGAAGCCATGGGGTCAAGTCCTCAGTACCACATAAACAGAAGAGCTGGAAGCAGCGCTATGCTCAAGTGGTAGAGTACTAGCCTTGAATGAGAGAAGCTCAGGGACAGTGCGCAAACCCTGAGTTCAAGCCTCTGGATACACGCACACACACACACACACACACACACACACACACACACACATCCCAAAACATAGTACAAAAGTAGAAAACTGTAAAATATCTCCTTAATAACTTTCTTTACTTGTTTCATGTTTAAAAGTACTCTTTTGGCTAGGTGCTGTGTGCTCATGCCCGTGATCTGAGCTACTCAGAAGACTGCACTCTGAGGATCATTGTTCAAATCCAGCCAGAACAGAAAAATCTGTGAGACTCTTATTTCCAGTTAACTATCAAAACATTGGCAGTGGAGCTGTTGCTCAAATGGTAGAGCATTAGCCTTGAGCAAAAGCTCAGGGACAGTGCCCTGTTCCTGAGTTCAAACCCTAGGGTAGCAAAATAAGAAACACAGACACACACACAATTTTTGGATTTACTCAGTTATAGAAAGATTAATTTCTCCTTATGCTTTGCCTTTTGTGTGGCTGTACATAGTAAAGCAAAGTTCATATCCACACTATGTATTTCTAAGCTGGTGTTCTGGTGTTGCTCCCGGAAGGCAGGCATTAGGTTAGAATAATTTTTCTATCTCTAACACCTGCACTGTCTTTTTGACGGGAAAGTGGATGAATTCATACATGGGAAGAAAATCTTGAGGATGATAGAGGCAGAGTCAGGGAAGCGCGGGGGGGGGGGGGGGGATGACAGGGGGAATGGATAATGATGAAGAATACAAAATGGGCAATCTAGGGGCCTTTGGGAAAACCTGGGAGGAACCAGTGTATCCCTGTCATATGATGGCAGATGCAACCACATGGTCTTTCAAGGGCTGTGGTTCATATCCCAGTGCTTCTATTAACCAGCAAATGACCTTGACAAGAGATATGCATTTTGAGTCTCAGTTTATCTGCAAACCAGAGCTGGTTTAAGCACTGATGTCAGCATCTTTATAGAGGATAGATTAAGGAAACGCTATCGGTAAAAAGTTAGATGTGATCCCTGAAACCTAATGCATGGACAAGAAAGCTGAACTCTTTATTGGCTTTTAGAGAAGTTCTTTATAAGGATTTCCCAAAGCCAAGCGGCACTAAAGTCCTTTCCCTGCTGAATATTAAAACAGACTTTTTTCATCCCTGATGACAAAAATAATTCGAGCTGGCAGATGGCAGAGTGTTGTTATCCACTTTGTTGCTTAGAATCGAGTGGCTTATATACATAAACACCACCGAACCCTTTTCTTGTTCACAAAAGCTCCAGACACTGAGATGGGGCATTGAAATGGAACTTATGCTGGATAGGGTTCTGCCCTGCAGGCCCATGAATCACTGCCCCAAGCCAATCACGAGTACAGACAGGATATGTCATGTTACAAGCTATCCCCAAGTCGTAGCAGTTTCAAATAATATTGACTTCTCATCTAATCTCTATGCCTATCAAAGGTCTCATTGTGACTTCTCTCCGTGTTGTTGTCCAAGGCCAGAAAGGGCCCCAGATTGGGAATGCAAATGAAAAGAATGCAATGTTCCCACAGTGGCAGGTAAAATCTTTAGCAAGAAGTGAGAATTTCCCCTCACTCATATTTATTGGCCGAAAGCAAGCCATAAGCCCATGTTAAGTTCAAAGGAACTTAGTTCAACATATTTTCTCATCCATATATTCTTTAGAGTTCTTACCTCTGAGAAGCTTTAATGCAATGCACTGCTTTTTCCAATATGACCCTCTCTGGCTGTGAGAGTAAAATGATCTCAATGCTGTAAAAAGACTGGAATGACTTTCTGTGGATGGCTCCATGTTGCCAGAGAAGTGCTCTCTTATCGACAGCGCCCAAGATCAAATTCTAAACTGCTAGAAAAATCCTCCTTGATTCCATACCAATAGACAACAAACAGAAGGCAAATTTAAATGATGTGCTATTTTTCTTTCTGAAGAGCTGACTTCGTAGTTTCAGAACACATAACACCAGATTTTGGTAAAGTTGTATTGAAATGTTCCATCCAAACACTGCTGGAGTCATCATAAATCACCAAACAGAATGTGTGTTTTAGAAAGTAATCTGGCTTTACATATAATGAATGATTGTTGTCCTTAAGGTACTATGTTATCTCTCAACTCTTTTGCTGTCCCTTGGTTATCTCATACTGCTACAGTATTCACTTTGTTATCAGATATATCGGATATATTTGTATTTGGTTATTTGAAATTGGATAGGGAAGGGGGGAAAACAAGATGAGGGGTGGGGGTGGGGAGAGGGCAATGGGTACCAAGACATATGAAAGGGTATCAATGTATGTGAATTAATGCACCTTCTATCTGGCAAGTATCATGTAACCCTTCTATTAATTACAATTAAAAATTTAAATAAAAAGAAAATAGTACAAAAAAAAAGAAAGTAACCTGGCTTTAGATAGTGGAGGAAGAAACAAAAGTTCCTCTCCTCAGACGAGCCTAGTTAGTGGTTCACATTCACAGTTCTTGCCACTCAGGAAGCTGAGATCTGGAGGAACATAGTTAGAGGCTGCCATGGGCAGAGAAATTTGAGAGATTCTATCTCAAATTAATCAGCAAAATGCCAGGTTGGAGGCCTGACTTACGCAGTTAGAACATCAGTATAGCAAGAAATATGAATGAGTATATGATCCTATATGAACATTATTCATATCACTTGGCACATCTGTTCAACATTTTAGAGTCTGAATGAAACCCCCATCCAAAACACAGAGGAATTTATGTACAATAAAAATGTGGTATCCGGGAGTTTGGCCTAGTGGTAGAGTGCTTGCCTAGCATGTACGAAGGCCTAGGTTCGATTCCTTGGTACCACATACTTAGAAAAAACTAGAAGTGGTGCTGAGGCTCAAGTGGTAGAGTTCTAGCCTTGAGAAAAATCCAAGGACAGTGCTCAGGCCCTGAGCCTAAGCCCAAGACTGGCAAAAAAAAATGTTGTTGTTACTAATTATCATCAAAAATGTGTGCAAACTGGATTGGATATATTTCTTTCCTCTGCAAGTTACTTCAGTGGAGAAATAATTGCTTTGTGTGACAGCACTAGAAGTAGATTTTTAACTGCATTCTTATAAAAGATTAACATTCACTATGACCCACAAAAAAGTAAAGGATAGCCTAAAACTAGTGGCTCATGCCTATTGTCTGAGCTACCCAGGAAGCTGAGATATGCGACTTGCAGTTCAAAGTCAACTCAGGCAGGAAAGTCCATGACACTCTTATCTTCAATAAATTTCCCCAAATACCAGAAGTGGTGGTATAGATCAAGTGGTAGAGTGCTAGCCTTCAGGAAAAGAAGTTTAGGGATAGCTTCTAAGCAAGAAGTTCAAGCCCCAGGACACACTCTCTCTCTCTCCCCGCCCTTTTTCATACACACACACACACACACACACACACACACACACACACACACACACACACACCATACTTAAATGATGCACAGTCTAAAGTTGTAAATTGTAATTTAACTAAAATTTTTTAGAAGCCCACAAAACATTAATATTTTTAAAGTGAAAAGGCTGAAGAATTGTTTAAAATTAAAGGAAACTAAAGAAACATGGAAGCTAAATGAATGCTTCTGGACTTGATCCAATACTAATGAGAAGGTGAAATGCTAGAAAGGATATTATGGGGGCAATTTATGATACTGGGCTATAAAAAGTACATAAAAATCAACACTATATAGATGCTGAATTCCTGAATTGAATAACTCTACTGTGGTTATGTAAGAATATTTTTGTTCAGAGGTGATACTCAATTACGAATGAAGAAGTAGTAGCTGGGTGGGGTGGCTCACACCTGTAATCCTAGCTACTCAGGAGGCTGAGAATTGAGGATTGCAGTTCAAAGCCAATTCCGGCATTAAAGACCCAAAGACTTTTATCTTCAATTAACCACTAGAAAATCACCACTAGAAGTGGTGCTGTGACACAAGGGGTAGAGAAGTAGCCTTGAGCTGAAGAGCTCAAGAACAACGCCTAGGCCCAGAGTTTAAGCTCCACGACTAAAAAAAAAAAAAAAAGTAAAAGTGTATGATGATGTATGCAAACTACACTTGAAACATTCAGAAACAAAATAGCACAGGTTCATTACATGTGCACATTCGTGAGAAGGATACACGAAATTAAATGTGACCAAATATTACAGATGACTCAATTTATTTAAAAGGCGCTCAGGGATTGTGATTTATTTATGCAAATATTTTGTAAGTTTGAAATTCTTTTTAAAATAGATTTTTTTTTGCCAGTCCTGGGCTTGAGCTCAGGGCCTGAGCACTGTCCTTGGACTTTCTCAAGGCTAGAGCTCTACCACTTGAGCCTCAGCACCACTTCTGGCTTTTTTCTATGTATGTGGTACCGAGGAATCGAACCTGGTTCTTCGTGCATGCTAGGCAAGCACTCCACCACTAGGCCAAACTCCCGCCCCCCCTCCTTTTTTTTTGCCAGTCCTGGGCTTGAGCTCAGGGCCTGAGCACTGTCCTTGGACTTTCTCAAGGCCAGAGCTCTACCACTTGAGCCTTAGCACCACTTCTGGCTTTTTTCTATGTATGTGGTACCGAGGAATTGAACCCAGGTCTTCGTGCATGCTAGGCAAGCACTCTATCACTAGGCCAAACTCTCAGCCCTCAAAATAGATTTTTTAAGAAAGAAAAACTTCATATGATTCATAAGCATTCAGGATAAAGTCTGCAAATGTCTTTGGTTTGTTCAATTAGTACAATAATAACAAAGTTGATTTTCTTATATTTGTGATGTCATCATAGCTAATAGCATGAGATTTCTATATTAAATGTCAATAGTCAGTCTAATGATTCAAAATCAGACAGGGCAGGAAAGTCCATGAGACTCTGTGCTCCAATTAAACAGAAAAAAACTGCCAGAAGTAGAGCTGAGGCTCAGGTGATAGAGTGCTAGCCTCAAGTAAAAATACTGAGAAACAGCATCTAGGTCCTGAGGTCAAGTCCCAGTTTGGGCATCAAAAAAACACCAAACACAACCAAAATAACAAAAAAAAATCATTTTTTTTGCCAGTCCTGGGCTTGAGCTCAGGGTCTGAGCCCTGTCCTTGGACTTTCTCAAGGCTAGAGATCTACCACTTGAGCCTCAGCACCATTTCCAGCTTTTTTCTATGTATGTGGTACCGAGGAATCAAACCCGGGTCTTCGTGCATGCTAGGCAAGCACTCTACCACTAGGCCAGACTCCCAGCCCCCAAAAATCATCTTATTAATGAAGCCTTTCCTAAAGAAAACAAAAAGCCTACAAACAGTACACATAGTTCATTCTGATCCAGTCTTGGCTTTGTGTTCTGATTTATTTTATTTTTCTTTCCAGCACTTATGCATGCAGTTCATTATTGGTTCATTTATTTATTCTCAGTGTCCTGCCTTCTAAATGTAATGATGGAATGGTAAGAAATTCTATCTGCTCAATACTGTTTCTTAAAAACTAAGCCTATCTTGAAAGCTGACTTGTGGTCTGATAGGCTAACACAGCAGAGTAGGTATCAAGTGCTAGGCACATAACCGATTCCTAATACATATTTGTTAAGTGAATGAACAAGCAAGTTAACTTTGTACAGTATCTATGACATGTACAAAGATACTTACAGTTATTTCTATCAACTTATGAATTAAACATTAAAATATACTTGACATCACTATTAAATATCCCCCAATGCTCCTAAAAATACACTGAATTAAAATGTATTTTACTTTTAGGCACTCACAGCTGTCTTTGAAATTACTGCAGATTATCTGACATGTGACTAAATAAGGCTTGAAATCACAGAGTCCAAAATGTGAACAGGGAAAGCAGAGAAAAAAGAAGAAATAATCTTCAAAAAAACATATTTAGGGCCAGGACTGTGGTCTAGTGGTAAGAGTGCTTACCTAGCATGCACAAAGCCCTGGGTTTGACTCCTTAGCACCATATACACACAATGCCCAAGGATAATGGTTAGGCCCTGAGTTCAAGCTCAAGGACTGGAAAAAAAGACATATCTGAACATTTGATGGTGGTGCCACCTAATTCTCAATACAGGCTAACTTCTCGGTAAAGTTTGACTTTTTTCTTGTTCATGTTAGAGATACTTGACAACTGTTCCTTCATTTCTGAATACAAAATAAAGGCTCCACGTTTCAAATGCCACAGCCTCTTATAGCAGGAAAGCAGAGTGTATCTTGAGAGCTAACCTATGGTCTGATAGGCAGTGCCACAGGCAGACAAACTCTGCCATCACCGAGCTGATAAATAGCTATCAAGACCCCTGTGCTGCCTGGGACTTGAGCCCCTTATCACATCCCAAGATATGATTCATCCTAGTGTTTGTTCATTAGCAAAGACAGGGATTTCATGTTTTTAATCAACACTGTCCCAAATGTAGTCTAGTCAGAATTATACAAAGCCATATTTGATCAACAAATACAACCTTTCCTCTTTAACAAAGAGCTAGCTGTTGGGAAATCAAGACCCATCATTTGTGTCTTATTATTTCAGACAAAAATCTCACTCAGTACTCAAAAAACATGTATTATTTTCCTTTGGTGCTGTCTTTTTCTTTTTGAGGGGGGTACTTGTGTGTGAACTCTTGATTTTGTACTTACTAGCTCATAGTGTTCTGTCTCTAGAGCAGGGTCTCTAGACTTTCTTCTTCTGCTTCTTTTTCATCTAGAGTCTTGCTTATTGCCTAGGCCCACGTGTACTGTGACCTTATTTGTGTTTCTTGCCATAGTTATGATGACAGATAGGAGCTACCACATCAAGATTTTTCTGTTGAATGGGGTCTCCCATGTCCACCTCTTGAAAAGTTAGTATTGTAGGTATGAACCATTGGTATTTGGTTTTTAAAACATGGAGACCTCACCTAAGTGTACATAAAAAGTTACCAATCACCACAGCCAAACAGCCTTATCTAAGAAGTTCATCATGCATGTCTCTATGTCCAAGAAGTAAGTTGGCAGTTTTTCCCTTGTAACTTTTAATATTCTTTCTTTGTCATAGAGTATTAACGTGTCCAATCAAGCACTTAATGAAGAAATAATATCAGTTACATACTATTTTATTAAAAAAATCCTTTAAAAAATCCTTAGCAAATTCATAGAAGACAATAACCTCAATAGATACAGAGAAATACTTGGCAAAAACTTAATGTTCAGTAATGATAAGCATTTCAAGTAAATGGATGCCCAAAGAGCTTTTCTCTAATCTAATACAAAGCATCCATGAGAAGTACACTTTGTGTTGATTTTCTCCTATAATCATAGAAATATCAAGGCAAATACTCTTTCAGGCCAATGTAACATTACATTGAAGGCCAGAAGAATTGCAACAAGTCAAACATAAAGTGTACAGAGATAAAAAAGAAGATCAAGCAGAATTTCCATCTATTCCTGATAGTACTATAAAATGCTACAACTTCTTTGAGAAAAAACAGTTCCTTTTTTAAAAAATAAAATAAATCATGTACTATATGACCCAGATTTTACATTATTAACCAATAGAAATGAAAAATACATAAATAAGTATATACATAAATATTGGTGTTAGAATATTTCTAGTAACGTTCTTCATAATAGCCAAAATCTGGAAATAGCCTTATGTCCATAAAAATGGGATGAACAAATCATTACTATTACTTAGCAGTGGAAATGAAAAGGCTAATACGAATCATAAATCATTATATCAAGTGATTTTAGTAAAGAAAGTATATGTTAAATAACTCAGTGTATAGGAAGTCTAAAAATAATCATCTATGCCAGAAAAAAATATCAAAATCATGATTATCTCTGGAATGATGAAAGTGAAGAATGATTACTCAGTCAAGAGCTTAAGGTACACTTCAGGAATGATAGGACAGTCCTGAATTTTATATTTCAAAGTATATAAATTTAACTTTAACAGCAAAGCAAAAGTCAATAATACATTTTGAATTCCAGTTAGTTATACACAGGGTACTTTATATAATGGGTAATGGTTATTAATACTTTACTCTTGAACAGTAAGAATAATAGTGAATGCACCATTTTAACTGACTTCAAATATACCACAGACCTGAAGTAGTGCTGCAGCATGGTATTGACTAAAACCAGACATACCGAACACTATCTTTGGCAAAGATGTCAAGAACACACAATGGAAAAAGGAAAGTCTCTTAAAAAATGGTGCTAGATACTATTTACCATAGCAAAAATATAAAACCAACCCAGATTCCCCTCAGTTGATGAGTGGATCAACAAGATGTGGTATTTACACACAATGGAATTCTATGCTGCTGTCAGAAAGAATGACATCGCCCCATTTGTAAGGAAAAGGAAAGACTTAGAAAAAATCATATTAAGTGAAGTAAGCCAGACTCAAAAGAACATAGGCTCAATGGTTTCCCTCATTTGTCATAATCAGTAGAAACCTTGGGCTCTCCTAGCAGAGATTTACAATAGAACAAAACCTAGATACATAAGGCCATGTAAGATGACGCTAAATGAAAGGACCTCCAGGATATAGAAACAAAAGCCATTACAGTATTTCACCTTGTTATCTGTTATATTGTATATATGCTTATTTGGTTATTTGAAATAGGATAGGGAAGGGGGGGGACAAGATGAGGGGGCGGGAGTGAAGGGAGAGAAATGGAGACCAAGACATGAGAAAGGGTATCCATGTTTGCTTAGTAATGCACCTTCTATCTGGTGAATATAATATAGTCATTCTATTAATTACAATAAAAATATATGAGGAAAAAGCTGGTGTTGGAAAAACCAGCTATCCATGTATAGATGAATAAATTTAGATTGCTATCCCATAGCATATAAAAAAGACCCCCAAATGGATTAGACAAATACAAGAACTGGAACTATGTCTATCAGATGAAAGCATAGAAAGGAAGCACCATGACACTGGCATGGGCGATGTTTGTCTGAATATAAAGATAACAAAAGTAAAACATATGGGCAACATGCATAAATCAATAACATGTCACATTAACAGAATGAAAGATAAAACCATATGGCCATCTTAATAGACATGGTGGGGAGCGGGGGGAAGAAGCATTTGACAAAGTTCAGCATCCAGTAACAAATAACGAGATAAACAAGTAGTAAGATGTCTCAGATCAACGAAAAGCCAAGGACCAGATGGCTTACTACTGAATTTTAGCAAACTTTAAAAGATAAACGAATACCAATTCTTCTTCAATTATTCCAAGATAGTGAAGGGAAAGGAATTTTTTCTAAACACATTCTTAGAATTTGACATTACTCTGATTTCAAACAAGAATATAAGACATAAACAACAACAATAATAACAACAAAATATATAAGAAACTAAAAAAATCACTAGTTAAAAATATTTGAAATGAGAAATCGACCCCAATAGTCATCTCTCAAAAAAGATATAGATAGGCAACAGGCATATGACAAAAACTCAACTTTAAAAATCATCAGGTAGATGCAAATCAAAGATATAATGAGATTAATGTGCTAAATTTAGAATAGTGTATATATATATACAGATATTTATATATAATATTTTCTCAAGGATATAGAGAAAGGGGAATGCTCATTATTTCTCAGAAGACATCCAGTGTCTTTTGACTAAGCACTTGAAGACATAGACACTATCACCTATAAAGGGCAAAACAAAATTAAAAAAATTCAAGTTAGTGTTTTTCTCTCTTGACATGAGTTGAGGTAATAAATCTGAAGCTATTATATGCCAAAAACATCACAGAAATATCTATCACAGCCAATGTTTGTAGAGGAAGACAGAAAGTCCAGGCCAAATACACACAAGTACAGAAGTAGTAGTTACAAAACAGATTATTTGGGTCCAAAGCTCACAGCACATGTCTCTTTCACAGTATGCTGAAATTAGAAATAAAGGAGATTAAATAGTTGAAAACTAACTCAGGCCTATTGTTCCTCTTCAAGGCCTTTCACAATGGGAAAGTTGTAAGTGAGGGAGGCTGGGCAAAGGATTCAGTTTTATTTTCATCTTGAAAAGCAAACTGATGGATTGAAATGATTTCAACATACCGAATCACAGTCTTTCACTACATACCATGAAAATGCTGATGCTTACTTAATGGTATTCTGGTTCAAACTGAAGAGTAAGAGTAAAATAATTTCTAAAATACTATTAAAACGAGAGCAGATTACAATTGATTTGCAGGGTTATATGGCAGATTAAAAGTTTCCTTTAGATGATCCCTGCCAGTGAGATTTGACTGGGCAGTGAAAGGAAAATTCTGTATGAAGGACAAACAGAGTACCAGGAACACAGAAGGAGGTGAAAGCTACAAGCATAGAGAACTGCAAAGGCAATACAGAGTAATGTAATAAACAGTCTACAATGCTAATTCCAGCTCTCCGTGGGAAAGGAGGAGTATTGGGCAATGCTATCTTCCTAAAGTATCCTGGTACCCTCCAGCCTTATCTTGTTCTGGTGACTGGGGAAAACTCATTGCTCTCTTCAGCTTTAAATCCCATGCAGGAATTTGGTTTGAAATTGGCTTCCCAGCTTGCCCTGCAGTAGAGAAATCCATTGCATTGATCTTGTGATCTTCATCTGAGTAAGAACCTAATGCTTGTGATTGAGCTCCTCAAGAATCAGAAAACTGAACAGTTTCAATTCAACGTTCCTGAGGACAGCCTGGCACATATCTATATCTATATCTACATCTATATCTATCGATACAGATATATCTATATATGCATGTATATATACATATATATACACCTACACACACGCGTATATATAGATAGATATGCTACCGCTACTCAATAAAACCAGACATACTGAACAATGGAACATAATAAAATAGCCATAAGTCAATTCACATTTTATTGGCATACGTGTCAAGAATACACAGTTGAGAAAGGACAGTCTCTTAAAAACTGGTGCCAGAACTTGGCTTGAATATGAAAGATAGACAGCTGATACGTTGTCGTTGCATAAGTAGTCAGCCAGAAAACACTTGGTGTCAGGTAATGTGTATTTTTTCAGCTTTGTTTTATTTTTATTTTTCATTTATTTTTTATTGGGAATGGCTTTCAAAATAATTCTCAGTTCTGCTTAGGTGCTTTTTGTGGAATCCTCTTTTCTGTAGTGTAATTACATATAAGAGGTTGTCTGAAGGTTAGTCTTTAATCCACAGGAAGATTTTAATACATGAGAATAGTCAAATTAAGAATACAAACTTCCTATTATGATAAATAAAACCACAGAAAGGACATTCTTTGAAATCATGCAACATTGGTCATTTCAATTTTCTTGTACTTGGGACAGCACCCTGGCCCTGTACTTATTTTAAATTCTATTAGTGTTTACTTCATTGTAAATATTTTTGAAGGTACCCTTGTACTTTGCTTTTGACCTTGGTTCTGCGATTCAGATGTCAACAACTTCCCTAAAAAGCACCAGTATTTAAGTTCTAACTTTAAGATACCAATATTTGTTATTCATCTTTAATCATGTTTTCATTATTTATGTGTACCACAGTATTCTTAATAAAGAATTACAGAGATTAAAAAAACTGGGGCTGGAAAAACTTGATATCCATGTATAAATGAATAAACTTAGAATCCCATCCCATACCATATAAAAATGATCTCCAAATGGATTAGACAAATGTAAGAACAGGAACTAAGTCTATCAGAAGAAAGCCTCCAAAAATTGGATATGTAATCAGTGGTCCAAACTTTTGTCACTGTGGAGAGGGTGCTGAAGATACTGTGGCAAAAGACTGGTAAGTTGCTCAATTCATGTCACTTTCCCTTGACAATTCAGGATTCAGTGGTCTTTTTGCTTCCCCCATTTGTCCGTGGATATTTGCTACTGTTTGCTATACAAACTGGTGGGCCTCTGGAGCAAGTGGAAACCTATCTGGTGAACAAGCCATGTAGTGTCAATAAATGAGAATTTTTTTTGAGGAAGGGAGATTCTAGGCTCCCCCTAAGCCCCCATACACACATGGTCATTATAACCAGGAATCTCCTTTCCAGCAGGGGTTGTTATACTTCACTTTTGAATTCAGGGTTTGGGTCTTTGGGCTTTCTCAAGGGTAGTGTTCTACCACTTGAACCACAGCACCACTTCCATCCTTTTCTGTGTATGTGGTACAGAGGAATTTAACCCAGGGTTTCATGCATGCTAGGCAAGCACTCTACTATTAGTCCCGCTCCCAGCCCAATGTGACTATTTTTATAATCAGAAAAAAATCCTAGTAAATCCAGAATATTCCATAAAGTATATTTTCACTTGATAAAAATTAAACAAGATACTCTACGATCACTAATTCAGCACACTCTCATTCTTAGTAGTTACTATAACTTTTCTAATAATTTTCCAGCTATCTGTAAGTATGTAGTTATTGAAGAATTTAAATATATTTATGGAAAAAGTACTATATGATGTATTATTTTAACTAACATCTTAATGAGAAAATCTTACATTTTTTTTGTTCACAAATGGGAGAGTTTCTTCTGTTGATTTCCTTTCCTATATTTTGACCATATTCATGCATGAAACAGACATTTTAAGTGAATGCTGGCAAATAAAGAATGGGATCAAGACAGAAAGGCAGCTCGGTTTAGGGAGGAAATGTGTTATCAACTAAGAAACGTACTGCTTTAAGAATTTATATTAGAAAGTCATTGCAGACCACATGTAAACTGAAGAAGGCCGAAGCACTATGCCATGAGTAAGGGGATGGAGGGATGAAGAACACTTCTGTTCTCACAGCATCTCCTTTTCATCGAGTTATTATTGCTGTGACTCTTGCTAATCATAACCACAATTGCAGGGCACTCACCCTCTTCCGAACATCTCATTTCATCCATTCACTGACCCAATTAGCCTGGCTGCTTCTCAGAATTTACTCTCATTCTGATTGTGAACTCTACTGTCATCGAGAGCATGCTTTCTTTGCTTTGTCTTCAAAGGGTCTCTGCAGCAGTAAAGGAACAAGCAGAGTCAGTTTAGGGGCACAGGATTTAGTCTTTCTTTGGAAAGCGCAGAGTCTTGTCATTTCTCCCTTCGTTGAAATGCCACACTTTTTCTTCTCGATGTCTCTCAAACAAAACCATGAGACCCAGGATCCAAATCCACCTTGTCTTATCTGTCAGAGCCTCCAAGACATAGTAAGGAATTCAGGATTTAATCTGTTTGCAGGTGTACACAAGCAAATATGGGAAAATGTCATGGACTAAGGTTGAGAATGGTCCTTGGCTTTCTCTACATCCTTAGTAGCATTTCCTGATATGACCTTTTAGAGTTTTAGGCATTCTGATTGTTGTGTGGTAATATTTCATTGTGGAATTAATATTCGTTTCCCTGATGACCTTAAGGCTACTGAAAATCAATCTCTCTCTCTCTCTCTCTCTCTCTCTCTCTCTCTCTCTCTCTCTCTCTCTCTCTCTCTCTATTTTTGCCCTTTATTTTTTATTGTAAATAATAGAAGGGTTACATTATATTCACCAGATAGAAGGTGCATTACTTCACAAACATTGATACCCTTTCTCATGACATGATCCCCATTTCCCTCCCCCCCACCCCCCGCTCATCTTGATTTCCCCCCTTCCCTATCCAATTTCAAATAACCAATTAAGCACATATAAAATATATCAGATAACAAGGTGAAATGTTGTAACAATATGGGATAACCAAGGGATAGCGAAAGAGATGAGATGTCCCTCCCTGCCTCCCTTCCTCCCTCCCTCTCCCTCCCTCCCTCCGTCCCTCCTCTCTCTCTCTCTCTCTCTCTCTCTCTCTCTCTCTCTCTCTCTCTCTCTCTCTCTCTCTCTCTCTCTCTCTCTCTCTCTCTCTCTCTCTCTGTTTATCCATCAGTATAATCTCCTTCAGTGAATGTCAATTCATAACTTTTTGAACTGGATTCTTTTTACTGTTGAGTTTTTAGTGCTTTGCATGTTTTAGATTGTTCCATGATCAGACAGGTGGTTTGCAAGAATTTTTATCCAGCTTTGATCCAGCTTTGTCAGGTTTTGTTGGTGTCATTTTAATCTCTCCATAGGTACTTGTACAAAGCAAAAGGTTTTCCTTTCGATGCCACTTCCTCATTGTGGCATCATGCTTTGGGTGTTCAGTCTAAGAACACTGAATGAGTGCCTGTGATTGTGCTCATTCTGCAGCTACATTGCTCCTTATTGAGACAATTCTTAGTGCCCTCTCCACACTTGCTGTACTGCTGTGAACCTCCAGATACAATCGACTGCTCTGAGAAAGCCTTCCAAGATTCCCCACTGAATACTAAAGAAGAATCTGTCCTTCCTCAAATTGCAATCACCCTGGGGAAAATTACTTCTTCTCCCCAACCATATCTGACTCCTGAAACATGCCTTACTCCAACCAATCTAACTGCCAGTTCATTTTTCTAGCCTCATAATCAGCTATAGGAACATTTCTAATCATTCCCTCTTTTCTTCTTTAGTCACACATGGCCATAATGAAGAAAAATACACAGTAAACCCAACCCTACTGAAATTTCCAACAAACTGATTTTTTATCTTTTTTCAATCAAAAATTAAAATCTCCAGGGACAAATATTTACAAGGCAGAAGGAAGTAGTTTCATTCTGCCTTTGATGAGCGAGCACATGCCACTTTCTCTAGAAGCTTCTCTAGGAACCTACTGCTTCCTCAATTTAATTTCCAAAGTTAGTCATAGCAAAATTTTTTTTTCTGATCCCATGGTTTGCATTCAAGGCCTCAGACCTGGCCTGTTTGCTCAGGCTGACCTGACTGGACCCACACCTTCAATCTATCTTTTTTTCCCCATTTTTAATAATGGGGTCCCTTGGGCTTTTCTAGCAGAGCTGCCTTTGAATTGAGATGCTCAGATCTCAACATCCTGAGTAGCTAGGATTAGTCATGAGCCACCTGCACTTGACTTTCTTTACAATTTCTTTTTTTTTAAATTGTATTCTATTGTTGGGGTAATGTATAGAGGAGTTAGAGTTACATTCATTAGGTAGTGGATACATCACTCCTGAACACTGATACCCTTTCTCATGTCTTTGTCCATCTTTCCCTTCCCAAACCCCTCGAAATCCTCAATTTCTGAGATAGAAAAATGAGTAGGTACAGGAGGCCTAGTTACTAGGATTCCCAGGAAATATATCCGCAACTTCCTAAAATCTGAATTCAGTCCTACCAGATACATGTCTACTGTTTTCAATATGCAAAGCATAATTTTCAAAGCACATTAAATTAATACTGAGTCAATACTGTCAGGGAAGCCTTCTTAACTTGCTAAACCACATTCTAAACAATGAGAATGAAATCTCAGTGTTTTACAGAGTGCAACATATTAATCAAAATCCTGGTGTATTTTAGTTTATGGTCTGTTTTTTCAACTTTGGCCAATAGTTATTTTTTTATCTTTTGGTTTATAGAATACATTTCCTCGGTTATAACATTCTATTGGGAGAAATTCACTTCCTCAAGTCTCCATGGGAATATAAAACTCTATTTTCCCTAAAGAGCCTACTTTTCTCAAATTTCATTGTGATGTTTCCTTAAGTGAATCAAGTGTTACAGAATCTTTATCCTGTTTCAGTGTAGTTTTTGTAACTTGCTACACTCTCCTGGAGGTTTCTAGAGACTATAAATGATTCTTTGTAGTCAGTCAGAGGAGGAGAATGGCTTTGATATGAACTTACCTGTGATAACAAAATGTAGAAAGCTTCCAGTGAGAACATAAAACAGCAACTTTGCTGTAAAGAGCTGTTTCAGAGATTTGTATATGTTTTCACTGGTGGCAGTTAAAGTAGAGTCGGGTGTGTACAAACCTTGGTTCAGGGATTCAGCCACACAGGCACATGCATTTCACATTTAGGAAAATTAGCTATATACTAGTTACCATTGACTGGCACTAAGGAAAAATGAAACAAATAGAGCTTGAAATGCAAGTAGAGATCTGGTCAAAGTGCTAATTTTTCTGGCATCCCAGAAAAACATGCATGGTAATTTTTCCTGGGAGATTTCTTGTAGAAAACATTGCACTGGACTTTGAGATGTGGAAGGAAAATAAAATGTTGTCAAGTGCAAAGGAACAATGAGGGAAAAGTGGGAGAGACAGACATTGTAAAAAGCTAATGAATGGAAGAAAGACATAAATGAACATGATCTTATTGACAGTCACATTTAAAAAGATACTCTGTTGTCCCTTTACCTTGAATATTTTAAATTTAATGATAAGTCTTGACATTTAACCCATATAATTACAGGTAGACTTGTTTTATCCTTCTCAATATCTGTGGTTTATTCCTCCATATGACTGTACCAGATTTTTTCATATAACTTACTATTAGATACAAAACTGCAATAATGTTCTATATTTTCTCCTTCCCTGGTTCATTTTACTTTATCTTTTCTTTCTTCAGTTTTACTGTACTATATCTTTGAATTTACATCTTTTACATTGGTTCCACTTTAGCATATGGGCTTATTGAATCTGGAAGATCAACTTCAGAAGTTCCTGAAAATTATTATTTATCCCTTTACAAGTCATTTCTGCCTCATTTTATTTTCTCTCCTTGTACAACTCCAATTAGCTATGTACTATAGCTTCTCAAGTAATCACATATATCTCTAATCATTTCTTTTTTGTTGAATGTGAGGCCCATGATTTAAAATTTTTCTTGGTATGTTAGAAGTTTCAGACAAAATTTTGAGCTACTGGGCCGGGAGTTTGGCCTAGTGGTTGAGTGCTTGCCTTGCATGCACAAGGACCCGGGTTCGATTCCTCGGTACCACATACATAGAAAAAAGCCAGAAATGGTGCTGAGGCTCAAGTGGTAGAGCTCTAGCCTTGAGAAAGTCCAAGGACAGTGTTCAGGCCCTGAGCTTAAGCCCAGAACTGGCAAAAAAAAATTTGAGCTACTTTACTCCCTCCTCCAAAACTATGCTTAAGTATGGATTCAAAAGCATTGAAGAAATAATTAATGAACTGGAAATACAATTAAGGCTATCTTAATTCATCCAAGAAAGACAAAGGGGCCAAAATCTTGACAGCAACTAAAAGATTTTGAATAATGCAAAAATATTTACTATAGAGCTAGTAAGTGTTCTATGAGAGACTGAAGCCAATAGGAAAAGAATAATACCTGGATGAATATTGAGTGAGGATTTTCTAAACTTAATGGAATAATTGTTTATATAAAGTCAGTTATCATGATAAAGGATAGTAGGTTTTATCTTTAGATACATTGCAGTGAAACTTCAATATACTAAGTCATAGAAAAATCATAAAAGCAAACAAAAGGGAAAACAGCCAACTGAAAAGAAATAGGGCATACTGGGTATTGTCAAAAGAAAGGGCGCTCTATCTATTACAGTTTTCAGAACTGGATGTTTTCTTAAAGTATGGTAGCTCCTAGAAGATAACTATGTGGTCACAATATGTGAAACCTATTAACATCTCACAAACACAAAAGGATCAATGTCAAAACTTAAGTTTTACACCAAGCTATTTTTATGAAATGATTGACAGTAAAGCTTTAAAATGCACTGAAAGAGATCTCGCTTAACTTCCTAATTTAATAAACAAAGACTCAAAGCTTAGGGGATAAGTGATTTGTCCAGAACCTGTGACTATTCATTAGCACATCCAGGAGCAGAATTTTAGCACCTTTCATTCCTTGCAAGCAGACATCAACAAAGAACCTTAAATAACCCAGTTTTCTCTCTCTCTCTCTCTCTCTCTCTCTCTCTCTCTCTCTCTCTCTCTCTCTCTCTCTCTCTCTCTCTCTCACACACACACACACACACACACACACGCACACACAGATTCACCTTCCCATCCTTTTTTCTTTTTTGCCAGTCCTGGGCTTGAGCTCAGGGACTGAGCACTGTCCTTGGACTTTCTCAAGGCTAGAACTCTACCACTTGAGCCTCAGCACCACTTCCGGCTTTTTCTATATATGTAGTATCAAGGAATCGAACCCAGGTCTTCATGCATGCTAGGCAAGCACTTTAACCACTAGGCCAACTCCCAGCCCTCCTTCCCATCCTTTCTTATACAAAGCAATAATGATGACCATGGGATACAGAGCCAGCAAGTAGAGTCAGGACAAGCAAAGACTTGGATGAGGAAAAGCAGATCTTGTGTTGCTTAGGTGTGAATGGTCTTTTCTACACAGGCTGAGAGCTTGCAAAAACTTCTATTACCTATGCAGAAACAGCATTTTCATTGCTACTTAAAGTTGGTCTTGAGCCTTTTGCCTTGGGAACCACTGAAGTTCTGTTGGCTGTGCTGTACCATTTTGGTTGAGAAAAGTCTTCCTTGTGATTTTTCAGGGGATAATTTCACCTGGAAGTTAAGATGATGGAAAGTTAAGTTGTTAGCAGAGATGAATAACACATGGAAACAGAAATATACTTGGAAAAATTAAACCCAAGGTATTGTTTTAGCATGTAAATGCAGAGTCTGTTATTACTGCTAAGTCTAAATTGTAGAGCTGAAAAGAGCTCAGGTTCCTTGTTCAAATTCATTTTACTGCTGTTCAAAGCATTCTACATGGACCATTAGTCTTAGAAGCACTTGGGAGCTGGCTAGAAATGTGTACTCTGAGGACTGGCCTAGATACGGAACTTACCAAGATCCCAGGGCGAAGTTTGAGAATCCCAAGGAAGTTTGAGAATTCCTCTCATCATGTAAGAGCTAGAATTATTTTTACATCATATGACCTCCTTTCCTTTCTTATCCATGTAGTAATTCGTTCTTGTATAACACATATCTATAGTCTCAGCAGCTTTGCTGCTTGAAAAATAAGATTCATAGAAGTCAATATTGGACATCATTAGAACCACTAGAAACTGAACTACCTATCTGTCCTATTAAAAATTACTTTCTCGGGCCGGGAGTTTGGCCTAGTGGTAGAGTGCTTGTCTAGCATGCACGAAGACCCGGGTTTGATTCCTTGGTACCACATACTTAGAAAAAGCTAGAAATGGTGCTGAGGCAAGTGGTAGAGTTCTAGCCTTGAGAAAAATCCAAGGACAGAGCACATGCCCTGAGCTCAAGCCCAGGACTGGCAAAAAAAAATTACTTTCTCATTCGGATAGTTAAAATTGTCCTGCAGAATTTATAATCCTAGTTACTCAGAAGGAAGGGAGTGAGAAGATTATATTTCAAGGCCAAAAGCAAGACCTCATCTTAACCGACAATGAGCTAGACATAGTGATATGTACTGTCAGCCAGCCACGTGGGAAACATAATTGTAGGATCATGGCCCAAGTGAATGGCCCAGGTAAATAGCAAGGGCACGGGCAAGGACTCAAAAAGCAATATGTCTGCCTAGCAAAGAGGAGGCTCTGATTTCAAGTCTCAGTACTGTCAAAATATACACATATGTTTATATGCACATAAACAAATAAAAAAGTGTTTGCCCTTTTTGTGAATAAATTGAAAAAAGAATCCACTCAGTTGTTAATTAAAATCTGTTTTATATTCTACCATGTATCATAATAACCAATGGCTTAGGAGGTATCCACAAGTTCTCTCGGTGATATTTCATTCATGGAAGTCGTTCAAAAGCAGCCAATGTTCTAGACTTCAGAGTATTTACTGAAGTACCAGAAATCACCAAGGATTTTAAAATACTATGTTGTCAATATTCTTTCAATTCAGGAAGAAAGTAGAAAGTGTTTTTCTGATGTCTTTCTAATGAAGCAGATCTTGCCTTAGATATTTCTGAGAAATTCTATGCTTGAAGACAGGGTCATCTGAGAGCCAAATGATAAAGGAACCAAGAGGCCTTCTAGCAGAAGTATTAAGGGACTTGATTTGACATGGTATTTGCTTCTTCATTGCGGCTTCTGAAGGAGGCTTAATTGTTTAGACCAGTACATTTCCGTAGAGCAAGTTTTCAAGCAATGTGAATTATTTTTTAACTTTAGGAACCACAAATAAATAAGATGATGAATCCAATTATTTCAACAGGACAACCGGATACGCAGTTAAGGAATAGAAATAATGAGTCATCTACCTTCTTCCTCTGCGTAAGTATTAAAGACTGACTTATAGAAAAAAACATAAAAATACCTTCTGAAGAATATAGATAAATAAAAGAACAGGGACTGGGCTTTAGACAGTTGTTGGCTCATGCCTGTACTCCTAGCTATTCAGGAGGTAGAGATTGTGGTTTGAAGATAGTGCAGGCAGAAAAGAAGTCTATGAGACTCTCGTCTCCAATCAATCTGCACAATGCTGAAAATGGTTCAATTGGTAGAGTAATAGGCTTAAGTAAAAAGCTAAGTGAGATGGAGAGGTCCTGATTTCAAGCCCCCATTACCAACACACACAGAGAGAGAGAGAGAGAGAGAGAGAGAGAGAGAGAGAGAGAGAGAGAGAGAGAGAGAGAGAGAGAGAGAGAGAGAGAGATCGCCTAATGTATTACTTATGTACAATTTAAGGCATGATGCCAAGGGCAATTAGTTCTGCATTACAAACTAAATTCACAACAATATAAAGCCATGCACTGGTGGCTCACACCTATAATCCTAACTACTCAAGAGGCTGAGATTTGAGGATCACAGTTGGAAGCCAGCCTGGGAAGGGAAGTCCAGTACACTCTTATCTTTAGCTAACCATGGGCCACAAAACCAGAAGTAGAGCCATGGCGCAACATTGTAGAGTGCTATGCTTGAGTAGGAAAAGCTCGGGGACAATTCCCAGGCTCTGAGTTCAAGCCCCACAATAGACCCTCTTCCCCCTAAAAATAAAGTAACTTTAAATGGGAATGTATACTGTAACCCATACAAAATGGTGGCACAATCTTTACAGACATAGTGCTTGATAATGATTTTGGGTGACTACGTTTATGAAGGTATTTCCATTGTTTTAGAGAGAGCGAGGTGTGATGCAAAGAAGTAGGATATAGCTAAAGGAATAGTGAGTTGCAGAATGTTTGAAAGGGCAATTGAATGATGTATATTAAAAGCTTTAAAATAATCACACTTTGTTGTTCTTAATGTACTATGTTATTTCTCATTTCTTTTGTTGTCCCTTGGTTATCTCATATTGTTACAGTATCTTACCTTGTTATCTGATATATTTTATGTACGTTTATTTGTTTATTTGAAACAGAATAGAGAAGGGGGAAACAAGATGAGGGGCGGGGGTGGGGAGAGGGAAATGGGGACAAAAACATGAGAAAGGGTAGCAATGTTTGTGAAGTAATGCACTTTCTATCTGGCGAATATAATGTAACCCTTCTATTAATTATAATTAAAAAGATATTAAAAAGTAAAAATAAAAATAATCACACTGTTCAACTCAGTGAAAATATTCTTAGAATATTAAAAGTTGTAGAAAAATATTTAATTGCAATTTTACTCATTACAGTGCAGCTTGCACTTTTGAAAAATTGGAAAATTTTAAATGTCAAGCAATAGGGGATTAATTAAATAGATTATAGTTCATCCATGAAATCACAAAAAAGTTAACATCATTGTTCCTTATGTATTTTAAGAGTATCAAATGTTTACTACAACTCTAATCTTATTAGGGAAATATATGCACTTATAAAATTCAATAGAAAAGAAAAAAGAAAAAAAATAACCCTTAACTGTGATACATTGCCTCCCAGTAGATCCAATCACAGGACATCTCCCTTTTTTATTTTTCCAGTAATTAGTATGCATCATTTTTAGTAGAAAAATAAAGACAATGAAAATTACAGGGAGAAAAAGGAAGAGATATACAAAAGGAGACACATGGAGAGATATAGGCAGACAGATGGAGAAGAAATGCTGGAAGTCCTATGTGCTTTGATATTAAAAATGGAGAAGCCAAAGTAGACCCTTTACCCAAAGAAGCTATGACCTTCACAGGAGGTAACCAAGAAGATTGGTGGCCAGTGGAGAGGGTCAGCATATATCAGGGGGACTGCCTAAAAGGTCTGGCTAGGGCAAGGTTTGGGGATCATACTTCTTTCGAAGAAACCATAGTTTTTATATTTTGGGTTTTTTTTTCTTGATGTGAGGACTTTCAAAAAAATCATTATCAATTTTGAAAAATGTCACTTCCTGATGAGAAATGTAAGATACACTTGTTACCAAAACAAACTCCTCAGCTTTTCCTTCAGTTGACCTTTCATACAGTTAGGAGATATGAACCAATTAAACATAGAACATCTGTTAAAAATAGCTACCTTGGTTAAGGAGTAATTGATTGTGAGTACTGACAATAATTAGATATCTAGGGGGCCCAGCTGTCAATTAAGTCCAGTCTTTAACTGTGGTAATAAAACCATATCCCTTATATTTTTCTTTTCTGCAGAAAAGGATAGGATTCAAAAATTGCTTGGCATCTTTAAGAACAAGTTAATGGACAGGGGATGAAGTTCAATGGAAGACGATTTGTCTTTTATCCACAAGGCCCTAGATACTGGAAAGGAGGAGAAGGGGCGAGGATTATGAGATCGTTTAAACAATCCTCCGATTCACAGAATATTTAGGTCAAAAAGAGAGCCTACAACCCTTCTTGAATACTTGTTTGTTAAACATGACATTTGAAATATGATGTTAAATAGAAGAGAGCTTATAGTATAGGAGAAAGTCTTCACCAGCTATGCATTTGACAAAAGTCAAGTAGCTAGAATATACAGGGGACTTAAAAAAAGAACTCTTGCTAGGCATGGTGGCTCATGCCTGTAATCCTAGCTACTCGGGAGGCTGAGATCTGAGGATCTCGGTTCAAAGCCAGCCCAGGCACTACACAGCCATGAGACTCTTATCTCCAATTAATCACTAGAAAATGGGAAGTGGGGCTATGGCTCAAGGGTAGGGCAGTAGCCTTGAGCTGAAGAGCTCAACATCCAGTCCAAGGATTTAATCCCTATGACCCACAAAAAAAAAAGAACTCTTAAAGAACCAATAGCTTAATTAATAATTGGGCAAATAAATTGACAGTCTCAAAGAAATATGAAAGGCTAATCAATTTTTGAAGAATTTTTCAACATTACTGGCCATAAAGAAAAAGTAAAAAATCAACATTGAGATTCCCTCTCACCCCAGTCAGAATGGTCACGAATGTACTATAGTGTATAAAATTTGAACTATGTAACTTAACGGTGGGAGAGGGGAAATAGAACAGAGAGTGAATGGGGTGACAGTATATTTGCAATCTTATTTTCCATTGATTTTGTTGACTTGTATGTGTTGATATTCTTTGATTCCTCTTTATTTTTCTTGTATATATCTTCTATCGGTACTTGCAAATGTGATCAATAGGATAAAATATCACAGATCCATACAGCCTCAATCACATGGCATTCAGCCATCCCCTTTAGGTAACTAGCTAGGTTGATTAGAATCTTTGTGTTGGAAGAAAAATCGGTGTCGAACATAAGTTACAACATTTGATGGAGAATAAAAATAGAGGGAAAGGCACTGTTGAAGGAAGTTGGAAGTAGCCTTCTCTCACAATCGCAGTCTCTCCAACCCAACAGGGCCAGCTCAACTGTCCCACTGTTCAGACTGAGTTCCTGTTCTCTTTAACTTGCTCTGATTTGTTTTTCATAGAAAACTCTGTGAATCAGAAATTTCTAAGGTTATATTTGGAGTTTTATTATTGGTGGCTCTATATAAGGGAGACATCATCAGCTATAACTGGCACAGAGAAGACATTTTACACAGTTTATGTCGCTCGTCCTATATGCTACTTTTTTGAGATCTACCTTGTAGACCAAGACTGCTCAGAACAACAAAATATATCCCTGTTTCTTGATTCATCTTTTAAATAAGCTGGACTTCTAATAATATAGACATTCTACTCCTAGCCAAGCTACGTTGAGGAATAACTATTACAAACAAGCCTATTCTCTGCAGGCAATTTCTCTTTGTAAAACAGAGATACAATTTAGACTTTCTCCCCTGATGGCATGTGCACAAACATATACAAAAGAAAATCACAGCTATTCCAGCAATGCTGCTACCTAAAGATCAAAGACTCCCCAAAACTTGACATGGCACCAATTTTCCAAATATAAACTCACGGGGTCAGTTTGTATTTTATGGCCACAACAAGCCTCGTCACATTGGAGAGCCATACTGAAAATTCCATCTCATTTCAAGGGAATATATACCTGTTAGGGAAAAGGATGGATTCGAAAGGAGAGAAGAATAAAAGCTGAACAAGGTACCAACCTCAACAGAGCAGATCAACTTTAAGGAAAGTCAAAGAAGGATGCCCAAGTGGCCTGAGGAGAGTCAGGAGAAAGAAAGTACCATAGGTGAGGAGTGGACGGAGGGACTTGAGTAGGATACTAGGTGCAAGGAGTTCAGGGCTGGAGAATCAGGAAGGTTCCTGCCTTGAAGGGGAGGAGGGCCAAACAACATGAGTTATGAGAACAATGCAGATTCCCAGCAACACTGACGTCATTTTAACTGTGATTTGTAAGTAAAATCATCAAAGACAGACAACTTAATGTCTACAGTGATTAATTCTTCTTTACTAGATATCACATGACAAATCTTTTCTTGGATTACATTCCCTCTCCAAATATATGACTGGGTTGCACAGGTTTTGCAATCAAGATACATATTTGTTAATAAATTAATTAAAATTGCTATCATGAAGAACTGTAACTTGTGAACCAGTAATGCAAAGTTTTGACGGTATTTGATTCCTTTAAAAAAAAACTTCACTCAAATTGTTCAAATAAATGTTTAGAGTGCTGTAAGTCAAATATAACTACCAAATTATCTCAGTGAATAGCTAATTAGAAAAATATTAAAGGATATGGTCTGAATTCTATTATCTACAGTACAATTCAGACTATAAAGTGATTTTATAACATGTTAGAAATTTACACAAAAACACACTATTACTATTTTTGTGTGTGTGTGTCAGTTATGGGGCTTGAACTCTGCGTCTGGGTGTGGTCCCTGAGCTCTTCAGTTCAAGGTTACCACCCTACCCCCTTGAGCCAACCCTCACTGACACTATTACTATTTATAAACATTATTATAACAAAGTATTTGAAGAGGGGGAAAAACTCATCACTCTAAAGCACATTGTCACAATGAAATGCAAGAATGCATAAGTAGCAACTGCACTCTCTCATCAATAGTAAAAAAAAGGAAAATAAGTAACCATTTTATTGCAATAATTTCAGGGGGATTTGTTTTTACAAACAAAGACAAAGGGACAAAGCTAGGTGAAAATGGTTCATAACTGTAGTCTTATCTACTCAGGAGGCTGAGATCTGAGGATCATAGTTCAAAGCCAGCCTGGGCGTGGAAGTTCCTATGATTCTTATATCCAATAAACCACCAAAAATCCACATGTGGAGCTGTGGCTAAAGGGGTAGTATTATTTTCTGGAATTAAATCACAAGATACAGAGAAGCAACACTTTAAGAGGTTAAATCAGGAGTCTTTATTATGAAGTGGGCACTTGTAGGTAAACAATTGTCTTCCCCCCCCAAAAAAAAGCCATAAGCCTGCAATACACCTAATACCATTAGAAAATAGTCATGAGGGTAGTAAAGAAAGAGCAGAAAACAATCTCAACTAACCAGATCAACTCTACAGGAGAGTTGAAGAGGGATGTCATGACGAGAGTCAGGAGAAAACGGTGACTGAGGTGGATAAGGCCTACATAGGGTAATGGTTAGAGGTAGAGTCACAGGGAGCTTGAGAGTTCAGGGTACATGTCTGGCAGGTCCAAGAACTTATTGTTCAAATCCCACCCACCTGGGGGCAGGGATAGGAAGTAGATTTCACCTCTAAGAGTTTTCAGAACATCCCCATCATCCATCGAGATGGCTTAAGTTATTCCTCGTATCCATATTTCAGTAGAGCCCTAACCTAGAGCACACAGAGGCTCGGGGACAGCATCCAGGCCTTGAGTTCAAGCCCCAGAACAACAAAAAAAGCAAACGAACTATGCATCAGTTATATACATACTAATTTCATACAATAGAACAAGCTTGAGATTTCAGGGTATTATTACATATAGACTTAAGAAGTTTAAAATTATAAATATACTAGAAAAAATCAAAATGCCAAATAAGTGCCCGAGTACTTAAGAAGCAATGTTAGTTAAGCCTTATTTGGCTATATTCATTATTACATACAATGTACCATTTGGTCCTCAGATCTACTCTATGAGATAAAAACGTTTAGCCCTATATTACAACTTGGTAACTTTAATCCATGTGTTATCTGGTTCCTCAGTGAATTACCTCAACTATCACATAAGCTCCCTTGCACAAAACTACCCTATAATCTCTCACAATAATGTCTAAAATATGCAAAATTGAATACTCTGCATAGGTCTGTATCGAGGATAACAATTCTGTCCCACTGATCAATATGTTCACTGTAGTTTGGAGTAAAATTTTTAAGTCTGCATCAGCAATGTAGGGCCTGGCCTGGCTGAGAAAACAAAACTAAAGCAAGAGATTGTCCTCAGTGCTTGATTCTCAGATACAAGGTGACCTGGGGCAAATGTCAACACCACCTACTGATGATACATCACTCACTACTGTCTCACCCCAGTAACTCTATATAATCGAAACTGTCTTTGATCAGCTCAGCAATTTGTACCCTAATAAATTGCTTTCGCTTTCTTTCTGTGGCAAGCCTTACAAATAACAAAGAATCTTTCCAAAGCAGAAAACAGTATATTGCATCATTTTTTTTTCTAAGTTCTTTAGAGCTCTTAGTAAACTTTTGACATTTCTTTATATAGATCTCCAGACATTGTTAAGCTACACTGGAGATTTTGTATTTATGGCAATAATTTAAGCAGAATTCATTCTATCACAGACTTATTGTTGTTCATTATTGGCACTATTTATTTTTGTATATTACTTTTGAACCTGGGCATTAGAGCTTAAGTTTCAATAACGCTAATTTGAATTTTTCCATTGGTTCCGGTTTTCTAGCTAGAAAAGCTGCATATCTAGAGGTTTCCATTCTCTCCTTTTTTCTTATTTCTCATGCTTGTCCTTGATTTAGTTACTAATGAACTTGTCCTTATCCTAGTCCTGACTCTAGGTGAAAACTATGGCTAATTTTAAGTGAGTCTGCTGATGTGGCTTTCCTACCTCGTAAAGAGTTTCTAACATTGTACTGGGTATCTCTCAGTGACAGGGCTCAGTGGCAGCGAGAAAGACACAGAAAAATAAACCCTGCTATCCTGACACATTAGGAAATTTCTAGTCTCCATCTCAAAATGACTGTCCTCTACTTTAAAGGCCTCTGGCTATCTAGTTTGGTAACACCAACACTGGGCTTCTGAGAGGTTAAAATGTCTCATATTTCATAAACTAAGCTCTGCTACCCACCTTAAATATATTAAGATGCAATATATCTCTTCCTTAATTTAATAGTAGAAAAAAATGATGTTGGATAGGTTTTAAAAAATTATCTTTAGGCAGTTGTCCAAAGAGTTACCATTTAACAATGCAGTTTATGGATACAATATATCTTCATCAATGTCATTTCTTTCAACATTTTCACCCATCCTTTCTCTACTTATCTTACTCTATTTTCAGGTCCTGTAGCTTGAACTTGGGGCTTAGGTGCTGTCCCTGAGCCTCTTTGTGCTCAAAGCTAGCACTCTGCTACTTGAGCCACAGCACCACTTCAGCTTGTTCTGAGTAGTTTATTGGAGATAAAAGTCTCAAAAACTTTTCTGTTTAGGCTGGCTTCGAACCATGATCCTCAGATCTAAGCCTCCTGAGTAGCTAGTCTTAACAAGAGGGAGCCAGTAGCACCTGATTCCTTACTCTTCTTGATTTTACAGTATGGAGTTTGGATTTTGTTTGCATCCCCCACCTCACTTCACCTCTTCATTCATTTACCTCTTTCCCCTTGACTCCACCCACCCCTTTCGATTATGTACTTCCTGGTATTTTATTTTGCTGATTTTGATTTTGGCTTTCTAAGGGATCATACAACTTGACATCTCTGTTGAATCTACCCTATTTCAGTTAATACTTCGTATATAGTTATACTTGCACATTATTCAGTGTATTTACTTATGAGTTTGTAAGCCAAACCTAACTTCCATATATAAGGGAATACATGGATTCTTTGTGTTTGGGTGCCTGACCTACTTCATTCAACATAAATTTTTTTCCAAGTCTTTTCATTTCTTTACAAATGGGACAATATAATTCTTTCTAATTGATGAGCAAAATTCCATTATGAATACATATCACCTATTCTTGGTCCATTCATTCACTGAGAGGCATCTGAGCTCATTTCATACCTTGGTTATTGTGAATAGTGTTGTAATAAGTATGGTTGTGCTGGTGGGCTTACTGTATTCTGGCTTGTAATCTTTTTGGTGGAATTGCTGGAATATAGGGTAGTTCTATGTTTAATTTTTTTTGAGGAACCTTCACACTGACCAAGTTTTACATGCCCACCAACAGTGTAGTAGCATTCTCTTTTTGGCTGCCTCCTAGCATCTGTTATTGTTACTTTTCTTGATAATGGCCATTATACCTGGGGTGAGGTAGAATCTAAATGTGGTTGGATTTGTTTTGTGTTTATAGCCAGAGATGTTGAGCATTTCTTCATTGGTGTTGATTGGTCATTTTTGCTTCTTTAGAAAAGACTTTCTTTAGCTCATTAGCCCATGTATTAATTGGGTTATTGGTTTATCTAGAGGGTTTAATTTAAAGACCTTGCAGCTATTTAGAATGGCAATCTTTCTTTTATAAATCTCGAATAATGTTATGCCACAATAAATGAAAAAAATTAGCATCATTTTGATGAACATTTAAAAACAAATGTGTAAAAAATGCTTAAAACACAGATTTGGAAACCTCAATTATGATAATGACTTTCATCTGACATGGTTTTATTTTTTGGTGTCTTGCATCTTTATGGGTGTTTTTATTTCTTTTTCTATTGTGCATTCACAGTATCTTTATTCTAAGGGAAAAAATGGAACAAAATTAGGTTGAAAATGAATATAATCCAGTGCTGTCAAAAACTTCAAGAGACTATTTGCACAAAGATAAATTATATAGAAATCATCACCAAGCAAAATATTTAACCATAGTGCAAGAAATCCCTATCCACCGAAGTATCCATTGAAGTCTATGCAGTAGGAGGAAAATATTGGACAGGCCTCAGGGTTCATAGAAATTTCAAGCATTTTTTAATATGACGAGATAATAGGACCTTCTGTGGATACCAAAAGCTACAGATGCAGCTGGCACTGGTGGCTCATATCAGTAATCTGAGCTACTCGGGAGACTGAGATCTGAGGATCATGGCTGCAAACCAACCTAGACAGGAGAATCTGTGAGACTCTCATCTCCAATTAACCCCCAGAAAACCGGAAGTGGCCCTGTGGCCCAACATGTTAAAACAGTAGCTTGGAGTGAAAGAGCTCAAGAACAACACTCTGGGCTTGAGTTCAAGCCCCAAGACTGACAAAAAAAAATCTGCAGGTGCCTGTGTAATGGTGTAGTATTTATACAAAGCCAATGCACATCCTTTGGTATACTTTTAAGTTATCTCTACATGATTTAATACAACATGTGTTACTTAAATATTTTATATTATTTAGGAAATAATGATAAAAAAAAGTCACTATGAGTTCAACTCAGGTTAAAATTTTTTCTACTCATTTCTAATCTATAGAAGATTGTATCTGAGGCTGCAGAACCTGCAAAAATGGTAGACCAATTTCATTCCTTTATAACATCCATTTCCTTCCCTTTGTTGAAGATTTAGTGACCTGAATATGATTCCATGAGGTCCAAGAGGGAAAACTGACACAGCTCCTTGGATATTACTGTTGAACATGGGATACAGTGCCTTAATGATATGCTATTGAGCTGGGAATATCACGACAAATATCTGCCACTCTTACAACGGCACCATTCTGAGCCAAGGCAATGTGAAACACTGGCAGTATGCTAAAAGTAGTCATTGTTCTGGGCCATAAAAATAAACCAGCTTTGGTACTTGACATCACTTGCACTCACCTATTCGCTTTACATCCTTGTTAGAAAGGATGAGAGACACCATCTAATGAAGGCTTTTCTCTCACAGTTGGACTGCAAGTACTCATGAAAGGAAATAGACTTCAACTTCCCAGCTGCTTTCAGGTAGAACAAAGGAAAGCACTGGAGTATCCTTTAGGGTAGAATCACAACATGTAATTAATTAATAGCCAGTGGAGGCCATCCATTTCATAGTTGAGGCCTTGGGTCGGGCCACTGTGCTATTGTACATGCAAATATAACAACTCCATGGTGGTATACACCTATAATCCCAGCATTTGCGAGGCAGAAGCAGGAGAATCACCAGCTTCAGACTAGTCTGGGCTACCTACTGAGATTCTCAAAAAGGTTTTCTTTTAAATTAAAAATCAAAATCACAGGTTAGGGCCAGGAGTGTGGCCTAGTGATAGAGTGCTTGCTTAGCTTGCACAAAACCCTGGGTTCAACTCCTCGGTACCACATACTCAGAAAAAGCCGGAAGTGGTGCTGTGGCTCAAGTGGTAGAGTGCTAGCCTTGAGTAAAAAGTGTCCAAGGACACTGCCCAGGTCCTGAATTAAGCCCCAGGGCTGGCTAAATAAATATTCACAGAAAGTACAGAAAAAGCCCTTAGATATTTTAGTCTAAGTGGTTATTGTTCAAGTGGTAAAAAGTGATCGTTAATACTGACACAGGGGTAAGGGCAGAGGACACTGCTTAGATTCACTTCTACAGAATGACTGAAGTCATTCTATAGTATGCACTTTGATGATTTTCATCAATACTAGTGATTTTCAAATTGTTTTAGGAACATGTTTTACCTTAAGGCACTGTTCAGATAACATCAGAAATAAAGGGGGTAGAACCATGCATGCTATCTTACAGAACTTAAATATTCCCCAAGGCCCATAGCTTAAGGCTACCTCAACAGCCTGTGACACTATAAGAAGGTGGGCAGAAGGAATTTAAGTCACAGGAGGCATGGCATTGGCAGAAATTGGGATACAGGTCCTTTCTTCTTACTCTACTTGCTTCTCAGATGCCACAAGGGAGCCTTCTTCTTACTAGGATGTTCTGCCTTACGCAGACACCCCCACCACACACACACACACACACACACACACACACACACACACACACACACACACACACACCAAAATAATAGAATCAGCCAACCATGAGTTGAATGAACCTGTGATTAAGCCATGACTCAATAGAGATCTGTTTCATACAAATAGTGAGGCCAGCAGCCTCTTCAGGGGATATAAGTTATCTGAGATACATGTCAAGGAATTACATAGCTACATGGGAACTTTGTCATGTGTATGAAGTGTCTGAATGCTTCAATTTATGTCAACTGTACCATTTCATCCCTTGGGAAGTTTATTATTTTTTTTTATTATCCCCACTGTATAGGTACAGAAAGAAGACTTGAAGATATTAAGCCATCTTTCCAGTCACAAAACTCTGAGGAGGAAGAGCAAGGATTCAGGTTGAAGTTGGTATAATACATACATACCTAAACTCTAAATCATTATACAGAACCATTACTCATGTATATAAGATTAGCTGTTCTTCTCATATTTCATCCATTATATATTGTATCACTGCATCAATAACACTTTATATGACTGTTCCCATGTCATGGCTGCTTTCTCAAAAAGGAACATGTTTGAGAAGAGGCCTATCCAATGTACAGGTACAGCATGTTCAGTGACACTTAATCTTCATATTACACACACATTTATTTTCAGATCAGAAAAACTGGGCTAAGTCATCTGTTATATTTCATCTTTAATGTCACACAAATAGGAGAATTTGAATTCTATACAATTTCCCCTATTCCATTTGTAACACCTCACGTTTAGCTTGTCTTGCTGTTAATTTTCAGATGACATTCAAAAAACCAGAACTACAATTTTCAGAACAGATAGGAGACAAAATGTCCTAAGGAAATATTGAGCACAATGTCTCTGACGCTGAGAAAATTTGTTCCACTTAATAGAAATTAATTCCTCTTTTGCAAATAAATAAAATTTTAAAATAAAAAATGATGCAAAGCGAGTCTTTCAAACCTATAGTGATGTTAGCATAGATGGTAAGATAAAACACCAAGACACCAAGTAAAATCACCAGTCTTCCTAGGTTGAATTCTTGGGCTGCATATGAAAACCAAATGATAAACTTTTCTACACAAAGAGAGAGAGAGATAGATAGATAGAGAGAGAGAGAGAGAGAGAGAGAGAGAGAGAGAGAGAGAGAGGAAGTCCACTCAATTTGTTTCTGTATGACTTCCTTACAAAATTAAGGGAAAATTTTGGAAGCCAGGCTTTTGATGATATTCTTTATTTTCAAACAAATTTTTGTCCATCAGCCAATACTTACGGAAAATTTCATGATTGATAATTATATTGAATTATGCAAATAGAGCTGTAGCTCTCATCTGACTGCATTCTGTGCTTTATAAAAGTCTTTTCTAATCAGGAAAGATTAGTTACAATATGTTTTGTATCAGTAATTATAAAACTGCCATGGTATTTAGTACATTTCATTATATTTTCAAGCACCAGCCTCTCAGGTTATTAAATTAGACATGCTGCCGCTGGGAAATCTGGCAATTTTTCTTAATTAACAATGACAAAGGGAGATAAAAGGAAATATTGCTTCATGGTACAAATGCATTTGAAAGGTAATGTCTCCTAAGAGCCACGATGACTGGTAATACTTGGGAACAAGCACATAGACACGCAGGTGTGAACACACACACACACACACACACACACACACACACACACATACGCGCGCACGCGCGCGCACGCCAGGGCTGCACTTCCACTAAATAGCATAACACAGGCACTCAATCAAAATACATTTCACATGAAATCTCACCCACCCTTTTCCCCTTTGTGCTTTGGATGTCTTTTAACACAATTGCAATCAAAATGATTATTGAAAGAAACGTTACCAGTTTTGTGTGGTCCCTGACAAAATCAATAACCTCTCTTCAATAACGATTCCAATGAAACAAATTATGCACAATTTTTACCTTCACAATTCAATGGTGCTTGACATACAATCTTTTGTATATACCCTTTATGCAAGTATGCCTTTAGTGGTGTAGTGATTCTTGCTACTTCACATTCATTTAACCCCAGGGGTCAAGAAGTGCTGGATCAATGAATTTTCATGCTAGAGGGACACTGTTTCATAGTTTACAGACATGCAGCTGATTGTGTCCTAATGCTTATAAGAAAGGGTAAGAAATATAATCCTTCCTGTGTAGAGATTCTTTTTTTATCATTGTATTGTAAAGGTGATATACAGAGGGGCTACAGTTCCATAAGTAAGGTAATGAACAAGTACATTCATTTTTGAACAGTGTCACCTCTTCCCCCATTTTCTGCCCAGTTTCCCCTCCCAAGCCTCCTCACAAATTGTGTGGCTTATTCTCAACAGTTCCTGGCGAGGGTCAGTGCTGCATTTGTTCACTCTTCCTTCCACCACTGCTGTACATCTCTGTAACCTCCCCAAATCAGAGAAGCTTAAATATAGGACAATAGGTACAGGAATTTTAAAAATAGTAAGAAAGGAGAAAAAAGTACCAAAAAAAACCCAGAAAAAGTCAAAATAACCATCCCTCTTGTTTCCATTTCTTGGGGTTCATTTTGATAAATATTTTATATGTTCATCTGCAAATAGCTATCAAGCCTTTGTAATCTCCTTTGGTCTTACTCTGGGAGATTCTTAATTTATAGCGAGACTTTACAGGGTGAAAATTACAGAACAAAATATAAAAATAGAAAAATAACTCCTTGTTTCATTTCCTCTGTGTCCTTTTCAATATAGAGTGTCATTTCTAGGAATTGTATTCAAATGAATATGGATAGGAAGGATTTACAGCCATGGGAATCACACACACACACACACACACACACACACACACACACACACACACACATATATACATATATATATTCTTCCTAGAAATAATAGCAGTATCAAACAATCGCCATAGTTCTGTACACTAGAAATGGTTCTAAATGCTGTCATGCTAGGTCATTGAATCTTCAGCAAGTAGGAATCCATGTGAACCTCATTTTACACAGGAGAGAAAATGAGACACACAGACCTTCCCAGGGAAGTAGGAGTCAGGACACCATGCCAGGAGATGAGGTCCAGGGTACATACAATAAAGGCAATCAAGGCCTGCTTCGCCTGGCCCAGAGCATGTGGCATGGAATCATGCTTTCTGTTGTGCTCTGGAGCATCTTCAACACACTCACCTCTGTTCCTCACTCTTACTCACATCCTCCTTCAGTGAATGAGACTACACTTGTCTGTAGATTCTCCTGAATAAAGTCAGTTTCCACAGAAAACCATCAGCCAGTGTCCCATGCACCGTACATCCTGCTTGAACCTCGGGATGAATTAAGAGAGCTGATACCTCCACGTCTGAGCTGATGAGCCCATGGAGATGCATGTTTCTGCTCTTGAAGAATGAAAGGTTTAAAATAAAACAGCATGAAAAGAGAGGGAGGATGTCAGAGAAGAGAGGTTAGAGAAGACAGGACTGTGGATGTGATGCATCCATTGAGCTGACAGCTACTGAGACCTTGTTGTTAATTATTAAGAGTGCAAATCTCAGGATAAGGACAGTTCTAGAAGGAAATAGCTCTGTTGGGAGTTATTAAACAAATGCAATGCAATGAAAGGACCAAGGAAGAAAGGTGAAGAAATGAATCAGCTCTACCTTGGTTACAGTTAGGAAAGCTGACCCCGACCAAGACGAGGCCGAAAAAGGAAAGGGCCAGCTGGCCGCCCGCACCCAGCCCTCCCTGGCCGGAGGGAGGACAATCAGACACGCCAGGAAGACTTGTCAAGGCAAGAACTCGTTTATTGCGTTAGTACATTTAGCTAACATAGGATGCAGGAGCCTATCAGCATAAAGAGGGGCAGGGCCAGGGGAGGTACTCTCATTGAGGACCATTCAGCTAACATCAGCATAAAGGTGGGCAGGGCCAGGGGAGGATGCAACCACAGCCACGCCTTCCAACCAGGCCGCAGGCACCATCTGAGCCAGGTGCGGTCCCAAGCCATTTCCCTGATGTGCCCCACATTAAGTATTTTTTTTTAAAAAAATCTTAAGAGACCACATTTTGACTAATAAGTGGGTAGGATGACAAAGACCTGTCATTCGAGCTATTGGAGAAAGACAATGGTTGGGTGCAGTGGCACATGCCTATCCCAGCAACAACAGGGAAAGCCACATAGACTAGCTTGGCAATGAAATGAGAGATCCTATCTCAAATAACCAAAACAAAAAAAAATGGGCTGATCGTCTGGATATTTGAAATAGGCTAGAGAAGGGGGGAAAGCAAGATGAGGGGTGGGGATAGGGGGAGGGAAATGGGGACCAAAACATGAGAAAGGGTAGCAATGTTTGTGAAGTAATGCACCTTCTATCTGATGAATATAATGTAACCTTTCTATTAATTACAATAAAATTATATGGAAAAATGGGCTGATCATTATACTTAATGTCAAAAAGCTAAAGCCAGTTCCCCTAAAGTCAGGAACAAGACAAGGATGCCCACTCTCTACACTCCTTTTCATATAGTATTAGAATTCCTAGCCAGAGCAATAAGGCAAGAAGCAAGCATAAAGGGGATCCAAATAGGGAAAGAGAAGTGAAACTCTCCCTCTTTGCAGATGACATGATTCTGTATTTAAAGAACTCTATAGACTCCACTCCCAAGATCGTTGAGCTGATTCAAAACTTTGGCAAGGTAGCAGGGTATAAAATTAACCCTCAAAAATCAACTGCTTTTCTACATGCCAACAACAAGAGAAGTGAGGCAGAAATCAGCAAAGCAATTCCTTTTGCAATAGCCTCAAAGAAAATAAAGTACTTAGGAATTAACTAAGAATGTAAAAGACCCTTATGATGAAAACTTTAAAAGCTTGGAAATGGAAATTAGAGCAGAACTGAGGAAGTGGAAAAACCACCCATGATCCTGAATTGGGACAATTAACATCACGAAAATGGGAATCTTGCCAAGGGCTATGTACAAATTCAATGCACTACCCATCAATTTTCTAATGTCTTCTTTAAGGAAAAAGAAAAAGCAATCCAAATTTCATATGGAATAATAAAAGATCCATATAGCAATAGCAATTCTTAGCAAAAAGAACAGTGCTGGAGGAATTTCAATACCAAACTTTAGACTCTATTACAGAGCTATAGTAACCAAAACAGCTTGGTACCAGCACAAGAACAGGCCTGAGGACCAATGGAAAGAACTGTAGACCCACAAATCAACCCATAGACCTATCCCCACCTAATCTTTGATAAGGGGGCCCAAAAATAGAATGGAAGAAAGACAGCTTCTTCAACAAGGGGTGCTGGCAGAATTGGTTAAGCTCCTACAGAAAACTAAACTTAGATCCTTCTATATGTCACCCTGCACCAAGATTAATTTCAAGTGGATCAAAGACCTTGAAGTAAAAGCAGATACCCTGAAAACTGTACAAGAAGGAATAGGAGATACACTAGGTCTCCTTGGCACAGATCAAAACTTTCTTAATAAAGAGCCAGAAACACAACAAATTAAAAAATGTTTGGACAAATGGGACTGCATTAAACTTCAGTGTAAACTCGTTCAATCACTATGGGAAGCAGTATGGCGGTTCCTCAAAAGACTAAACATAGAGCTCCTCTATGACCCAGCAATACACTCTTTGGCATTTACCCAAATGTCCACAAACAAGGACAAAGTAAAGCCATTAGCACAACGATGTTCGCTGCAGCACTATCTACCATAGCAAAGATGCCCCAACCCAGATGCCCCTCAGTAGATGATAGGATCAAGAAGATGTGGTACTTATATACAATGGAATTCTATGCTGTCATCAGAAAGAATGACATTTCCCTATTTGTAAGGAAATGGGAAGACTTGAAAAAAAATCATATTAAGTGAAGTAAGCCAGACCCAAAGGAACATAGGCTCAAGGGTTTCCCTCATTTGTAACAATTAGTATATATAGGACTCTCCTAGCAGAGGATTACAATAGCTCAAAACCTAGGTAGATAAGGTCATATAGGTCATGAGACTAAGTGAAAGAATCTCTAGGATATGGAAACAAGAGCTTTATCTTGTGTGATTGTTGTTCTTAATGGACTATGTTATTTCTCTTCTGGTTTTTTTGCACTATGGTTAATTTCATATTGTTACAGTATCTGACTTTGTTACCTGGTATATTGTATGTACATTTATTTGTTTATTTGAAATAAGAAAGGGAAGAGGGGCAACAAGATGATTGGGAGGGGTTGCAGGGAAGGAAAAGGGGCAAAAACATGAGAAGAGATATCAATGTGTGAGGAGCAATGCACCTATTACTTGGCAAATGTAATTGTAACCCCTCTATACCTTACCCTGACAATAAAAAATATAATAAAATAAAATTTTTTTTTGCCAGTCCTGGGCTTGAGCTCAGGGCCTGAGCACTGTCCTTGGACTTTCTCAAGGCTAGCGCTCTACCACTTGAGCCTCAGCACCACTTCTGGCTTTTTTCTATGTATGTGGTACCAAGGAATCGAACCCGGGTCTTCATGCATGCTAGGCAAGCACTTTAACCACTAGGCCAAACTCCCGGCCCAATAAAATTTTTTTAAATGGACTGACCAAGTGATATGAATGATAGAACACTTGTCTGGCAAGCACAAGACTCAAAATTCAAACCTCAGTACTACAAAAAACATTTTTTAATCTATAAACAAGCCAAAACAAAAATCAATGAAGTAAAAAAAACTAAGAAAAATTAGCAGATGACTCAAACCAAAGACATAGCAAAAATGTAACACATTAAAAAAGATTATTTTGGAGGTTTTGGTATCCATGGAGAATTTTTTTTAAAATCATACCAAATGTTAGCCAATAGTTGAATCTACTTGGTGGGTATTTGACATTATATTTCCCTTTCAACATTTCCTTGTGTTCAAAACTTTCAAGAATAGACATAAGGTTCCGGCAATCAATACAGTAAGATATTCGCTGAAAAATAAACCAACAGATCTTCCACAGCATAGGAAACTTAGAAATATAATCACATATATATGGTCAACTGATCTTGGAAAAGGAGCAATTCCATGATGAAATAGACCTATAAAGATAAGCATTCATATGCAAAATTTATAGACAGATTTTACACCCTTGGCAAAAAATACAAAACTGTAAAACTCCTATAAAGTAATAGGAGAAAATCTAAACAACTAGTTCAAGAATGACTTCAGACACAACATGGAATCACAATACATGAAAGAAAGAATTAATAAAACGAAATATCTCTGTTCCATACAAGACACTGTCAAGAGAATAAAAATAATCCACAGACTAGGATAAGGTATAATTTTTAAAAGCTCTGTGATAAAGGTTCATTATCCAAAATAGATAAAGAGTTCTGAAAAATGAACAATAAGGAGCTAAGTTTAAAAATTGATAAATACCTTAACAGATATCTCACCAAAGCCATAGGAATTACAAATCTGTGAAAAGTAGTATAACTTATTGCTATCAAAAAATGTAATATAAACAACAGTGAGATATACCACTGTTCACTTATTAACAAAGTCAAGAACATTAACATCAAACAATGGTGAAGATGGAGGACAATGGAAATTAGCGTTCATGGCTTCAAGAAATGCAAAATGGTCTATTTTGGAAGGCATTGTGGCAGTTTCTTTAAAAATTAAACCTAGCTTTTCCATGAGATCTATTAATGTCGTCTCTTCATATTTACCCAAAGCAGTTGAAAACACAACCACACAAAAACCTGCACTCAGTTGTTGAAAGTGGCTTAAATCATAACTGACCAAATTTGAAAGCAAGCAAGATATTTTTTGGAAGACAGATGAACTGAATTGTGGTGTATCAGAGAGCCGGATAGTAACTGACACCCCAAACTGAAAAGAAATAATCTCATCTTGCTACAAAAAGACATTCAAGAAATGTAATGCAAATCACTAAATGAAAGAAGCCATTCTGAACGGGCTAAGCATTATATGACTAAATATATATGATATTTTAGAAAGACACTATAAAAGTCTGTAATGGATTTACTAGGTACTGGTGACTCATGCCTTTTAACCTAACTACTCAGGAAGCTGAGATCTGAGGATCATGGTTCGAAGCCAGTCAGATTAGGAAATTCCATGAAACTCTTATCACCAATTAACCACACACACAAAAAAAGCCATATGTAGAGCTATGGCTCAATAGGTAGAGCCCTAGTCTTGAGCAAAAAAAACTCAGAGATAATACTCAGGCCTTGAATTCAAGCTCCAGGATAGGCACCAAAACACAAACACACACACACACACACACACACACACACACACACACACACACACACACACACACAGAAGAGGAAATAAATCAGCAGAGCACAGAAAAAAAATTAGCTCAATCAAATTATGCTGTATGATTCAATATTGGCAGGTATGCATCATTATAAATTTTCCAAACCCACAGAATATACAATTCCTACAGCAAACCTTAATATAAACTATGGGTTCTGTGTGCTGATACGTCAGTGTAGGTCCACCAGTTGCAAAGTATGTCCCTGTCTTTTGAAGATTGTTGACAAGGGAGAAGGCCAAGTGGGAGCAGGGAGTTCAAAGGAAACCCCTGTTCTTCCACTCAATTGTGCAGTGAACCTAAAGCTGCAATGTAAGTAGACTATTAAAAAGTTAGCAGGTAAAATCATATTGTATCTACAAAATAAGGAGGACAAATTACTAAGACTAAAGTCTAGAAAACAAGAAAGAGTTCAAAGTGGGAACATAATGGATATGCACACAAATTAAAAAGGTGAGAGGTCACCAACTGCCAAGAGAGATAAATTCTGACATCATAATAACAGAATCAGGATCGTTATTGTATAGTTTCACAATAGCAAGGAGAAATGAAACTAAAACCACTACAGAAAAAAATCAGATTACTAATGAAGAAAAAAAGGTATACCAGATTGGGAATCAACTCTCAGTAGGCAATTGAATACAGAAGACAAAGGAGAAATTCATACTAACACCTGAGAGAAATTTTAATGAAAGTAGAATTCTACAGTCAATGCAAATAGAAATTAATTTGCAGGCAAAATAAAGACAGTTTGGTCAAGCAGGACTCAGAATGCATGGCTCCTGTATCCCATACCAGGGACCCAGGGGAGAAAACAAGAAGTTTTGAAGATGGTAGAACTTGGATCACAGTCCATTTTTAAATCCCCAAATAAACTGGATATATTGTAAAAATGAACTTACATAAGGTGGCAATAAATGTCCCTTTAAAAATATTTTCTCTTTTCATATTTCCCATTCTAGGAACCCTCAGTCCAGTAGTAGGTGTATTTTACATAAATGACCAAAATGTAACAATGTAAGTATGTGTCACATCTTGATCTCCATCTGTCTCCCTATTAGAAAATTAAACAGTCTTGCAGCAGATTGTCCTTCCACAAATTATTCTTTGGAGTGGCCTCTGTGTATGGCAGATTCCTAAGAGCTTTACATGTTTTAAAGTTAGAATGACCGCCTTAGGTTTCACACTTAGGACATCAGTGTTTTTCCAACACAGACTGCCTTAATATTCTGCCAGCTGACGATGGAATTCACTTGACTAGAGAAATCTGGCCTCCAAGAGGAGTTCAGGAGTTAACCATTGCAAAAAAAAAAAAAAAGTCTGTGGGAGGAACAGTCTGTCATGGTTAATGATATGATTTATTGCAATTACAGAAAACTACCCTGATTGTTCAAATTGCGGTCTGTAGGCCTCAGCCAGATTAAATGCCAGGCTGCGACGACACAGAGGAGGTAATCAAATAATTGTCTGTGTTAAATAACACTGTTCTTCATGCACGCGGAAAACTTTTCTAAAGTACAAATGGATATGACATGATTGAGAGAAACTCAACCCCAGAGTTCTCAAAAAAATTATGCAACACAAAGAAACACTGATAGCTATGACATTTTTTTTCTTCTAATACATCTGATTTTTTCCCATAACCCAAAATCTAGTTGACATGAACTATCAAATCTGACATTTGTTAACATGAGGGTTGAGCTGAGTATCTTAGAAAATCACAAAGGTCAAGGTTAAGGAGAAAAGGAGGAAGAAGAGACACTGTGTAGATTCCAGCTTGATGTTATCCACTCTGAGGACTTCTTCCTAAACTAACCAATTAAAGGAAGAGGGGGAAGCAAGATATTAGGAAATCTATGAACTATCAATAATCATTTGTTTTAGTCAAATCTTTTAATTAAGAGGTGGGCATGTAGAGTATTAGTGACAGATCCGATGGCCAAAACATCCTCTATGGTAAAAATAATTTTGGAAAAATGTTTTAAGTCCCCAACTAAATGTCATAAAGAATAATAAGAATAGTTAATGCAATGATTTTGCTTGTGGTCATTACTTCACACAAGCACTGTACTGTAAGGTCAGTTCATTTCTGTTTTTGTTTTGTTTTCTCTTGACCTGATGCTTGAACTCTGAGCCTGGGTACTGTCCCTGAGCATTTTTAGTCCACGTGAGTCACAGCTCCGCTGTCAGCTTTTTGGTAGTTAATTGAAGATACAAATCTCTGGCTTCAAACTACTATCCTCAGATCTCAGCCTCCTGAGTTTTGAGGATTACAGGAGTAAGCCACTGGCACTTCGTTTTGTAAATTTAGTTTTTAAATAACCCATTATCAACCCTACCATATCCACACTTGAGTGTTTCAAAAAAAGTCTGTAAAGCACACATTAATTACAGCTCACAATGTAGAAATCAGAACTGTGAAAGGTTTCTTTGTATCCAACCAATAGGTATGAAATTGAGCTGTGTACTAAAGTTTAGAGATGGGATAAATTCCTATCTTGTCTATATTGAATTTACACTCCCCTGATGAAAAATAACGAACAGGGAGAAATACCAAAAACCCACTACAGACTCACCAGAGAGAACACACACAGACTCATTGATACAGAAAACAATGGAAACCTATACTAGCACAATTTAGGCACATAACCATAGAAATAAGTTTGAGCAAATGCATGCTAAGATGTAAGTTGATAGAATTAAGGTAAACTAAGCCCAGGAGCTATTATTAGGCAAAAAAAAGGATGGGAAAAGTCAGAAGACAAGATAGAAATACAGATGACCTAAGAACATTAGAATGAGGGGCAGCCACAGAAGAGTTATTTATCTGAAAAAACATGGCTCAAGGACTAAGAACTGAGACCAACAGTGAAACTGAAGAACAATACTGGGTATATGAATAATTGCTGCCAGGAACCAAAAATAAATCAAAGTTTTCTAAAAGTAGTAACATAAATAAATAAATAAATGCAAAAAAATCAGAAACCATACAGGAAGCATTACAGAATGGGAGCCTGGAAAGATGAAAAGGGTTTTTTTGTGTGCTATGACAAAATACCTGAGGCTATGTGCTTCATACAATTCGAATTCCAGATGCCAGCTTGGTCAGCTTCAGTGTGGACAGGTTACATCACATAGCAGGAACTCATGTGAACCATCTCAAGACAAGAGGAGAGGCAAGAAATTCATGTTCATTTCTTATGACCTAATTTTGCTTCTGGAAAAAAATATTAATCCTTTCAGGAAGGCAGACTCCTCATGATGGCACATTCTTTTAAAGGCTCTATGACACCAGTGCCGTTGCACTGGTCTCACCTTGAGACTCAAGGTGAATTTGGATGAAATTTAAAACACACACACACACACACACACACACACACACACACACACACTCAAATCATAGCAGGAGTAGAAGAAATGCTATGGGAACAATCTGGTTGGCTGTAAGCAATTTTAACTAATAGGCTTTTCATTCTCACAAGTAGGTTTTTAGCTTGGTTGGGATCTGTTTTCTTTTTGTGTTCTTCTTGCTAAACTCAATGTGAGTGGAAACCATGACAACACAAAGGGAAGCCTTAGTTGCCTTTAGGAAAAAAGAAAAAAGAAGAAAAAAACTCTGTAGTAAAAAAAAATCAGAGATTGGTAACTTCCTTCAGCAATGTAGCCTAATGAGAAGAAACTTGCTGGTTTGGGTTTCATCTTTCTTTAATGTAACAACATTTATTTGTCTCCAAAAGATTTGTTTCTGTGCTTCTATGTACTGGCTTATCCGTTACTGCTTCTCTGTTGCAGCTCTTCTTTTATCCCTCAGAATGCCATCAGATAATTTCTTAATAAATACTATCAAGTGCTTTAAAAATGCTATCACTGGGGAGTAACCAAGAGTAAACATTAAAATTCTCTGTACTATAAGCTTGCTTATTTTGAGATGTATCACACAGGATTTTTGACTAAGTGTAGGCAATAATAATAATAATAATAATAATAATAATAATAATAATAATAATAAATAATACAAATTATAAATTCCTGTGGATAGGACACACATCTCTGTTGAGACAGAGAAGCCCTCAAACTCCTGTCCTCATTGCTTGCATGTGATTTGCTATTTCCCTCTTCTTAATTTTGTGAAAATACATCTTTCAAAATGCAAACGGTACCCCCCAAAAGCAAGGTGAGTTAATGTGTTGGTGGCTCAGACCTTTAATCATAGCTACTTGAAAATTTCATCAAGAAAGGATATTAGTTTGTGAGATCCCCTTCTCAATCCATACTTGTATGCACAGGCAGTACCTGTGACCCAAGTCTACAGTTGGGGCTGAGATAGACAGGATCAGAAAGTCAACCTGGGCAGAAAAGTCTAGGACAGACACCCCATCTCCACAGAGGGGAAGATGAACATGTTGACACACCTATGATGCGAGCTAAGATAGGAGATCCAAATTAGGAAGACATGCGCCTAGGTGAGAAACAAGACTATGCTCAAAATAACCAATGAAACACAACACTGGAGGTGCGGCTCAGTGGTTACAGATCAAGAAAAAAGCCTTTGTGAGGAAGCCTGTAACAACCCAATATACACCCATCACTTCTCTAGGATAATGGAGGACAATCTCAACCTTGTAATTCCCTGTTATAAGGATCTCATTATGGATTTCAATGTAAGTGTGTAGGTTAATCTTTTTAATCACATTAGTTTGCTAAGCATGACTTTTGCCTTCTATTCCTCCCCACAATTTTAAGCCATTACATCTTAGAAATAAGCCGAATCAAATTTCAGGCAATTATGATTGATAATGTCATATTCTCCATTGTAGATACTGGTATCTGTGGCCTCATATCTCCCAGTCTGTGGCCAGTTCTAACTATGTCCCTCTCCCAAGTAAATGCATAGAAAATGAGGATGAAGTCTACTTCATCATACACAACTATCAGCTAAAATATGTGTAATTCACACAGCAAGAATAATATTTACTAAATATCCATACGTGCCATGCTTTGTGATAAGTAATTTACATGATCTCAGAATTCTTCACTGACCATTTTTTGGCTGGTCTGCTGGTACCATAAGTATAATTCTGTGATATTTAGTTGGAAATATTTAGGCTCAAATCAACCCCATACAGTTCTACGAAATGCATAACACAAAGTTTTTCAAGTTGTTTTTTTTCCCCAAAATGTGAATGTTAAGATTGGATGGATAATAGTTTTGTTTTTACTTGCATTTATCATACTTTGATCAAACTTGAGTCTAACTTCCAATGAACAGGAACTATTTGTCTCTGCTTTTTGGTGAGTAGTCTATACATATGGCTAGCCCACATTTTTTCCTGAGGAGTCTTTCTCTGCCTCAGCATCTTTTTTCTCTCTTAAAAGGTGACAGATTTCATCCTCAAATCATCACCTATCTTTTTCACTAACTTATGGTGTTTGTTTTGTTATGTAAAAAATAGAAGATTGTACTCAGTGATTTGGGTTGACTAAATATGCACTGTAGTACTGGTGCATATCTTGTACTACTTGTCCCAAAACATTTTTAAGTAATTGCGTTTATCTATCACATCCAAAATTATCTGTTAAATACATTTTTAACATGGGTGCAGATATAAACTAGAACATTCAGAATTCACTACTTTTTCTGTAAAGAAATTAACGCTATCAGTGGCACAAGCCTATAATCCCAGCTAATTGGTAGGTAGAAGATGGGAGAATCTGGGTTCTAGTGAAGCCAGAGAAAGACAAACTGGAAAAAGGAAAAAGACCTGGGAGGGACAAGACTCAAAAGGTAGAACACTTGCTTCACCATTACAATGCTCTGAGTTTAATCCTTAGATCCTCAACAACACACACACACACACACACACACACACACACACACACACACACACACCACTAACTCTATTGATCAGTTGGAAATAGGGTGTTGAAGACATTAATTTACATCAGAGAAATGTAATGATCCATATAAAGAAATGACTGAGATGACACCAGGCCCAGAGAGTTTTACAGAGGGATTCTACCAAACCCTCAAATACCAGGTAAACTCAGAACTCTATAATTTATTCCACAGCAGTGAATTTTTCCTGAACATTAAGTACACTAATGACAATATAATTAGAATGCCATCACTGATATAATTTGTGAATACAAATACAATTTTGCTGAATAAATCATTATCAAGTAGAACCTGACATTATAATGAAAATGTGATAAACCATGATCAAGTGAAATGTATTACAGTATATATATGCAAACTTTGTTCACTATTAGGAAATATAGCAAAATACCAAATTAAGAAATCAACGAAGTGTAATAATTGCATGAACATTTCCACAGACAAACAAAGTTCTTGGACAAAATACAACCTAATAATACAAATATATAGCTATTTTCTAATGCCATTATCTTTCTCAATGGGCTTTTTGAAGTAGATCCAATGAGGGTAGGAACAAAGAAAGAATACCTTCTTTTTCCACTAGTGTTCAGCCAGCACAGTCAGATGGTAGATGTGCAAGCAATGTGTAGAATGTATCTGGAAAACCTTCAAGAAATAATGATAAAACTCTCAAATTATACAAAGAAGTAAAGTGGCAGAATATAAAAACAATTTAGCTGGGCACCAGTAGCTCACACTTGCAATCCTAGTTACTCCGGAGGCTGAGATATGAGAATCGCAGTTCAATGTCCATGGAATGTTTACCTCCAATAAACTACTCAGAAAAAGCTTGTTCAACTGGTAGAATATTAGACTGGAGCCAAAGATACTCGGACAGTGCCCAGGCCCTGAGTTCAAGCCCTAGGACCAGCACATGTGCGCATGCCCACCCTCCCGCCAATACACATTAAAAAAATAATCTAAATGAAAACAATAGTTATTTTTTTCTTTTTGATGCTTTTGTTTTCTTTTCTTTTTGTTCTGTGTGTTCTTTCATATGTCTTTGGGAGCGTAAGGGGAGGCATAGAAATGGGAAGACAAAGAATGAACAAATTCAGCAAAGGTACTTACGTGATATTCTTTTGAAAATGAACTCTACGACCTGTGGGTGTGAGACATTGGGAGAGAGTGAGGGAAGAGGGAAGGGGTGGCATTGTCTAAAAAGAAATGTACTCATTATCTGACTTATGTAACTGTAATCCACTCTGCATCACTTTTTATAATAATAATAAAATAATAACAAAAATAATTTTAAATAGCTTGAGGAAATGACTGATCTTCCGCACAGAAACAATAACCAGCTTGAGAACCCAATTGTTTAAATGGCTACAAATAAAACTAACTCCTTAACATTAATTCAATAGAAAATTTGCCACAGGCAAAATAAAGCAACCTTCAAAATATTCCTAAAATGTGATAAGAGAAAGATTCTCTCCCCTGTCCCTGGAAAGAATGACTCCCATTTAAAGAGGATATCAGTCCTCTTTAAATTTCAGGTTGGCTGGAACCCAGATTCTCCTATCTCCACCTGCTGAGTAGCTGAGATTAAGGCTTTTGCCACCAACAAAGTCAATTTCTTCAAGAAATTGTGAATTCTAAGTTTTTAAGTTTATCTCCTCACATGTGAACTTGATATCCACTGTTTTGATTAGTTTTTCCCTTTAGTTAATTCTTATTTAGAAAGTTTGTGCATTTTCCACTTTCTTTTTCATTAGGTTAACTAGTGATTTCTACACCTTGTTAATTTTTGTCAAGACTTGGATTCATTTATTATGACTACTTATATATTATTATTCCCAACTTTATATGAATATAGAATATATATATATTTATCCTGTAAATTATCCTCTGTGGTCACTGTATTTGATTTTGGTACCCTGTATATTGTATATATATTTATCTGAATTAAGCAACAGAGGGGAACAACAAAATGGTAAGACAAAGGACAAAGGATGAACCAATGTAACAGTGATGCAAAACAATATGTTAGAAATTAACTTGGGGGGGTTGGGACAGAAGGAGAAAATAAAATAGAAGAAAACTGAGGGAAAAGGTAACAATGTTCAACAAGAAATGTACTACCTTTTGTATGTACATATGTACATACACATTCATGCACATATGTAACTGTAACCCCTGTGTACATCACCTTGAAAATAAAATTAAATTTAAAAAAGGAAATTACAGTGTGTTCATTTTCATGCCTTTGAGTGATAAAACAATTGAAGGCCATAAATTTTCCTCTTATCACTCCTTTAACATAGAGTATATGCATTGTTCTTTTAGTCTCATCTTCACTAGCCTTAGTCTTAGGTGCACAATTAAAAATGAAATAAGCTATTATCAGTTCTCTAACTGAAGACATCTTGGTGGTTTCTAGCAGATTCTCAAATATGTTTCCTGGATACAAATTGCCAAGATCCTGATTATTTGAAAGACAACGATATTGCTCTTGTGTTGCTCAACTTTGCATGTTGCTTTTGAACAAGTATTGTGTTGTTCTTGAATGTCTGAAGCTTGACTAGCATTCTCATCCTTGTGAGATATTCATAGACTTACTAAGCCACCACTACACATTCAAGAACAATGTGAAACATGAAGTCCCCATTGCGCAGACTCTAAGCCCTACAGAGAAAAGTTCCCTCTCTAGCTTTATCAGAATGTCAACTTGTGAAAAATTAATTATAGGCCCTTTCTGAGAAATAGATTTTATGTACAAATTATGAAACTATTTTGTCCATAACAATACTATATTTTTAAAAGAAAGAATCCAGGGAATTTTTTAAAATCCTGGGGATGGTTTTCAAAATATTAAGTAGTACTATGTTGAAATACATATTGCAAATTAGCTCAGTGGCTTCTCTTTCATTTGTCATATTATTATTTTAAAGTTCAGGCACGCATTCTAATTAGGGAAAATTTGCTCTAGGAGGAACAAAATTAGCCAAGTAAAGAAAATAGGAACCAGATTACTCTATAAGAAAAGTTAGTGATAAATTAGCTTCCTATAATTGTGGCTGAATACATCTTATAAAAATCTGGGGTCCATATTTTCCAAGCATAAAGACTATTCTCCATCTTAGAAACTATATACAGACATTCAGTAGTTTCTACCATGACATGCATCTTCCTAGAGATGCAAAAATGATTAAGATACACTCTCATCAGACCTCATGAAGCTGGATGGGGAGAGCCACATTGAAATTGGGAAGATGCTAAAAAAAACAGGCAGAAGTATTAGTGTCCTTACACTCAACAGTGTTATCACCATTCAAACAGAAACATCAAAGAATCAAATGCCCTCTAGGAAGTGAAAAGGGAAAATCACAATTATTCCTGAGAATCAAGAGGTAAAATCATATAAGGTGAATAAAAGACTGCTTTCTAATAGTCTCAGAAGAAATCAATGTGCTGAGATTGGAGACTGAGAACCAGCTCTGTATGTGTTTATGTGTTCTAGCTAGATGAGTCTATATATTGCTTTGAACTCCTGTGTTGGGTGTCTCAACACCATTATTATTCTAGGTATTTTAAAATGAATATTAATTGCTTGTAGTGACCATATTCTACACTAGTCTGGTCTACGAGTCCTAAAAACCAGAGGGAATAATTAATATCAAAAAGGGCTGCCCATCTGTGAACAAATAATAATAATAATAATAAAAACTTCCTTCTCTGAGGAAGAAACAAATGAAATCAGAAATGAATACCCTTGTAAGGAAAAAAAAAAATCAGCTTTTCAACAGAAAGTTCATGAAGCAATTACATGGGTCTATTGCTTTCCAAGCACAGAGACATACTCCAGAGAACGCCAGCTCCAGCGCCTGACAGCTGGAATGCAGGGGAGCCCCGCACTTCACTCTAATGTCTTTGGTCATTTGTTGAATTGTCCCTTAGTCTTTTTCTAAATAGGCCCCTGCTTCACATGAATCTACAGTATTGACAAATACTTTGACATCTGTGTGTGGTGTTATTTGCTGAACTGGTTTAGACCATAATTCACATTCATATTAGGGAGTGTGTGTGTGTGTGTGTGTGTGTGTGTGTGTGTGTGCATTTGATTTGTGCTGGTCCTGGGGTTTGGGAGTTTGAACTCATGAAATCAGGGCCTGGGCAGCGCTTCTGTCCTGTTTTTGCTCAAGGCTAGCACTCTACCATTTAACCCATAGCTCACTTCTGGTTTTAGTGATGATTAATTAAAGATAAGCATCTCATAGACTTTCCTGCCCAGGCTGACTTCAAACTGCAATTCTCACATCTCACCCTAGTGAGTTAGACTGTAGATATGACCTCTGTCACCCAGCTTCTTCTTCATGGACTTGGAAGTTGCATATTTTCTAAAACCTTTACAATATCTATCTCCATGACACATAAAATAAAAATTCATAACTTCATAAATGCCAATATTTATGAAATATATTTTGAAGATATATTTTTAGAGCATAGCTATAAGGCATAAAATGTGACAGCAACTACACATGAGTTATCTCCTACAATGCATGAGATCCATGCCTTACTTCCATCTTTTCTTCTTTCTTTCTTTTCTCTGTATTCTACCTTTCCCATCTAGCACTAATTCCTATGTGTCACTCCATAAAAGTTCTCTGTAATGTTTAACTCTTGAAACATATCCATCTATCACCACAGTGAGTAATAAAACTATTTCAGTATCTGAAACTTAGCACGATATAAAAATCTATCTTCCATACCTCTCTTGCCCACAAAGTGCTAGCTCAGCTTCACTTGGAGGAAGGAGACCATAGTGAAATAATGCTGACAGCAACTGAAGCAGAAGTCCCCACCATGCAGTCTGCCATTTTCCTAGGTAGAGGTCTCATCCAATTTTCTACCCTACATGGACCAGTTTTCTGTTGCGCCTCCTCTAGGAGATAGTTATACACTTTTAAATGTACTTTTTAATTCTAAAAATCAACTGTAAACTTTCTGAGGGCTCAGAGCCTGTATTTGACAACCCCTTTTCCTAGCCAGGCTCTAGTGGCTCACACTTGTTATCTAAAGTACTGAGGACACTGCGATTTAAGGATCACAGTTCAAAGCCAACCTAGACAGAAAGTTCTGAGATTCCATTCCAATTAAGCATCAAAAATGAAGGAAGTAGACCTATGCTTTAAGTGGAAGAGCTCTAGCCTTGAGTAACAAATCTCAGGAACAGCATCAAGGCCCTTAGTTCAAGCGCTAAAACCAGCAAACCACACACACACACACACACACACACACACACACACACACACACACACACACAATTATTACATGTTCAGCAGTGAATCCATTACAAGCACAGGCTGAACTATTTATCTAGGCCTGTGACAAATAATCAAGCTGCCTTCTGAATGGTACTAGGAAGCAAGCACCATGAAAGTAGCAGCTTTATCCTGCTCACTGCTCATGAAGATGGAGTATAAAGTGATCCTCAGTGCCATCCCTGCCATGCACATACACTTCCTAAGTAATCCCATCTCAAGTATGGCCTGACTTGGGTAAGCTATAAGAAAAGGTTATGGAATGTCCCTTTCATGATTAGGCTTCTTAAGACCGAGTCTTTGGCCCTGCTGACAGATGCTCTGGCTGGATCTAATGAAGAAAAGGGCCATGTGGAGAAAGCCCATGTGCCAAGAAACTGTTGGTACAGGAAGAGCCAGGAAAGAATTAAGATCCTTAGGGAATAATCCTTGATTAACTAAAGCAAGAACTAACTACAGTAGTGGTTAGTGGTTAGTGGTTAGAAGAGGGTCTTTCCTCAGGAAAGGATCATTTCAGTTTCCTTGTGACAATGTCCTGACTATACTTCATCCTAACTTAAATAGTCCTTTCACCTTATTTGCTTCGTGCCCTTTATTCCCTCTTTGTGGATTTTAATATGCTTCAACCTTCTCACTCGAGTTCTCAGAAGCCTTTGGGTTCAATCTTTTCCCTGCCTCTCACTGTTTCTTGTTAAATGTGCTTTGAAATTTTTTTAATCTCATAATTCTATCTTCAAATTTAGCCCCAGGTAAATTTTTTAAACTATTTTTTTTTCATTACAAGTAGTGAAGATTGCTGCAGGATGAGAAATGGAACTGTGGACACAATGAGAACCATGGACATCCAAGGAGAAGTCCATTGTGAAATCATATGACTTCCATTCTATAACCTACAAGAAAGAAGGACCCAAACAAACCGAGGACCAGGATGGGAGAACGAACACTGAACAGCAAGAGAAGCCCAAAGAACCACCTAGCAAAAATCTTCACAGCGGCTGGTATCAGTCACATTGTAAATGTGAAAAACAGCATCCACACTGGGTTTATTAGGGCTACAAAATATATCTTTATTAACAGGGTTATCAGGATCCCAGCAGAGACTAAGTTCATTCTGATGCTTTAGGGATGATACTAGAACTAAAGTCCCTGAAAATAACAAATTCACTTAAACCTGCAGCTAAAAAATGTCTTTGTGTTGATTTGATAATTTTGACTCCATTTATCATCCAAATAAAAATCATCTTTTTTTCTTTCTTTCTTTTTGGTTTTTACTTTTTATTGTTGTGTTGTGTTCTTATGCAATATCCTAAGGTAAAACTTACTCCAGCTTCCAAGAGAGAAAAGTAAGTTTCAAGTAGGTTTGGTGTATCTTCCATGGTCCCAAAGCTAGTAAGTAAATGGGGGAATCTTATTTGGTTGATTCAACTACCTCACAGGCACAGCCTCACAAAATACAACTGAACATTCCAGAAGCAAATAGCAAAAGGAGCATGGTACACAAAATGTTTATTTCAATGGATGGCTGAGGGGTTAGAAAACCTCAATTCCTCCTCAAATATGCAAATAACACTGGTAGTCATTTCACCCTTGTCACTGATTCCAAGTTTTCAGCTCCTTCTAAACATTACCAACCTATGTTTCCTTTAGCCTGTGAGCAAATCCAGTTTGGGGTTTATGGCTACAAGTCCAATGATACCCCCTGCTAACATTTGGATAACAACACACAGGAGGGTATTATGGAAAGAAGAAAGTGGTTAGGCATTGAGGAAACAAGCCCTGGGGTGAATGAACCAATAAAGTGCTATTATCTACCTTTTAGGATATCTGTGGAATTAGAGATCAGGTGCAAAAGGGACAATTAGCTAAGTGATTTGGTAAATCCAAAGAGCTCTCAGACTTGAGCAAAGGACCTTATTCATGGATGGAAGGTATAGGGGAAATGAAGTAAGTCTACATATTTCTCATATAACTTTTGTGGGGATTTGAACCTGCATTTCTCAAGGACGTGGATTAATATATTTATGTTAGCTTTGAGACCTGTGTGTATGTGCTACCTTCAGGTCATCCTACGTACAGCCTTGAAACGGGGCATTTGCTTATGCTTCAGTGGCCCTACTTGACTGGTTGCCATTGAGAGACATACACAGCCTCCACAAAGGACAGAGAATAGGCATTGGGGGTATTACCATTACTGAGCAGTACCCTGGAGGACACAGTGCAATGAGGGTGCTGGCGGGGGGATAGAGTTAGGAGTGCTCTAAGAGCAGGGTGGCAGAAGTTCACTACTATAATCCTAGCTACTCAGAAAGCTGAAATCGAAGGATCGCGGTTCTAAGCCTGCCCAGGCAGGAAAGTCTGTGAAACCCTTATCCTCAATTAACCACCAGAAAACTGAATGTGGAGCTGTGGCTCCAAGTGGCAGAGTGCTAGCCTTGAGCAGAGGAGCTTAGAGACAGAGCCCAGACCCTGAGTTCAAGCCCCACCAACCAAAGAAACAAAACAAAACAACAACCAAAGGGTGTTACAAGAAGATAGGGTGTGATGATGTGCTGTCATTGAAGGACAGGGAATAAAGAAAAGTAATGGGGTGATGCCATTAGCCTGTGCTGGGATGGGCCAAGAGACAGTGTGCCATTATACTCAAAGCTACTGCTATTCTTACTACCAATAATGAGACCACGGATAGTGAGTTGTAAAAAAGCATGGACACTCCGCTCTACAGCGTTGTGTATCTTCTTCTCTCTATACTTGTTTCAATTCATCTGGAGCTGAGAAGAACCTGAGAACCCAACCAATTATACATTAAGGCCACTCCTTTGAGTGAAGGGCCTGTGGGGGGAAGGGAACAATCTATTTCAGCTCAGATCAGTTCATCTTCAGAATAAAACCCTTACTGCAACAGTGGGAGGTGGGAATTTACAAAAGAGGACAATCATAGAAGTAAAAGTCTGACATGTTACTTCATACTTCGGCACCCCTGTGAGAGAAAGATAGAGAAGATGATATTTGCAGCATCAGAATGGTTCTCACCAGACACATTTCTATAACCTTCATAGTATGATTTTTTATTTACTTCAAATACCCTAGGTCCTGCGATCTGATATATACAGCGTGAGGACAATGGTTGATAACATTCCAAGCTGCAAATTCATCTAGAGACACGATGTTAGGTGATCTTCCTCACACACACTAACGATAGGTACCCATGAGGGGGGCATTCATTTGCTTGATTATGATAAACATTTCACTGTGTACATATGTATCAAAATGAGATGTTGTACACTTTATGTAAACAATCAAAATTAGTTGAAAAAAAAACTACTGTGTGGCAAATTATAGCACAAAGCACAAACACACCTATCAGTGGTATTTTATTTGCTTGCTTCAATGACCTCTTTGTTCCAAACTAACATAAAATTAAAGAGCAACCAGCCATGCGAGCTACAATTGACTCACAAGATGGCCAGGCCCCTTTCTCTTCCAAGTGATACTTACTACACATATTAATTAATCAGTGCATTTCCTACCTCTGAACTGAGTTATTCAGTACTGACTACAGAATCACATTTCAGTACATGTATTGAAAATAGAGACAGGAAAAAGGTACACGGGGTCTATCTTTGATTAGAAAATCATCTCTTGCGTGTTAGACTCAGCCATACCTGAACAAGGTTTTCCTTTGTCAGCCATTCAGAGTACTATTCCTGCCTCAAGAGAGAGGAAATACTTTCTCTCCCCTGACACTCTTCCCATGACATCAGAACACAAACCAAGCTTCCTTTGAAGATCCCCATTGAGTTGCAATAAACATCTTTTGACGGGAAAGCTGTAAGCAAATCAGGAGCTCACTACTGTTGGTCAAATGTCAATGACATAGGAAAGTACTTGGCAGGATTCTGACTGCACTTCTCATTTTTAAGCAGTGGCACAACACTAAATAGTGGCTGGGATTTAGCAGTAGCAAGATGAGACAGAACTTGCCTCTTCCTGCATGTCCACTGTCTCCCTGGGAGCTGATAGCTTGATACACTGGGAAAGGAGAGATACCCCTCCCCCAGAACCTTCCTCTCTAGTTTCCTGGCCCCTCTCTGCCAGTAGAGAAGTATTTTCTCAGGTAAGCCTGAATGTTTGTTTTGGGGGGGGGGGGCAACAAGCTCAATCAATAGTGAAGAATAAGATATGAAATAATGGCATATTAAATAGAATCATTGCTCTTCCATCAAGTATTTCTGTCAATATTATGAGGATTGTTATGATAGTCCTTCCAAAACCCTATGTATATGTGTATTTGCTATGTTGTGTTGTGTTGTATCTCCCGTGTCTTGGCTAGTCTATTGGAGGTCAATATAAAATGCTCCACAAAATTTTTGGCTTGATTATTGAGCCTGAGCTGGCTTGTGTCTGCTTCGACCAATGGAATATGATAAAGAGGAGGGGCAGGGATGTATTTCCACAACTGAGTCACAGAAATATCTTCAATGTCTATCTTGGCTAGTGGGAACCTTGAGTGTGTGTAGGAAGAAGCAATGGAGGGAAGAATCCACGGCAGATGGAAATGGAGCCCTGTGGAAAGTCGCCTGTAAGTTTCTTATAAACATCTTGGATTCTAGTCATCTCAGTATATTGGTTGGGATTCTTCAGGGGGAAAAATGGTCTAACACGATATATATACAAATACAAAATTACTTAAGGGAATGGGATCACCTAATTATGGAGAATGGCAAATCCATGAGCTGCAACCAGGAAGATTAACAAGGTGGAAACCCAAGGAAGAGAATTGTTGCAATTCAAAGGTGCATGCCATCTGCCAGAAGAATTCCTGCTTCCTATAGGAAGAGTAGTCTTCGTTCCTTTCAGGACTTTGCCTTATTGGATTGAGTTCCACACATACAACTACAGAAGGGACTCTGCTTTATTCAAAGTATTCTAAGCAAAGGATTATTCTCATCAAAAACATACTGTCCTCCCTGAACTGTCACCCCCCTCCTGTTCATGAACAGCAAAGCATTTACTCACTCTAAAATTATCTTGCTGTATCATTAGATATTGCATTACCCAGAATAAAACATTAGCTCTGTCTAGCCACCATCCACAGGAGTGATATAGTAATATGAGCTACTGTTAAAACAAAAAAACTTGCAGAATAGTTTCTTCCTAAAAAGGTCTACAAGAGGATAATTAACTTTAATAATGGTATTCACGTATACAATGTGTCTTAGGATTGGACAATGTGTTCTTTTTTTTTTTAGGATTTACTTTAATTTTGTCAGTAGGATAGAGACTTGATTATTGGGTACCATTTTTGTGACTTTTCTCTTATTTTGCACTGCCTGCACAAATAAAAACCAGAACGTAACACAAATTGAAGATAGATCACTTTCATTTTCCTGTGCTTTTAAATATCCAACATGAGTATGCTTATATATTTCTTATTGCAGTCCTTTAGACTATTTTGAATGTGATTGTTTTTATTCATATATTTTTATTGTAATTAATAGAAGGGTTACATTATATTCACCAGATAGAAGGTGCATCATTTCACAAACATTGATAGCTTTGTCTATGTCCTTATTAGTAAATCTTTCTCAAGCATTTGGTCAAAATCTGCAATGACAGCCAGCCTTTAACTTATATAATCTTTTCTGTTTCCATTATTCTGCTCTGAACTTACATTTCTCAAACTGAGGGTGATTCCTCTGTAGAATAACCCTGTCCTCGTGGACCAGACATGGGGTAACACCTAAATGTCACACCTGCTTTTTAAAGTGTGTGTGTGTGTGTGTGTGTGTGTGTGTGTGTGTGTGTGTAAAAGTGACCATTTGTCTACAGAAAGCTTCAGGAACAGGTTCTGGGTGGCTCACTGCTTTGGGAAGCAAAGTTACTCTTGGTTGCTGTTGTGCTTTTTGATGGTTTATGTCCCAGGAAGTAAATGCTTCTTGCCGGCGTCTTCAGTTCAGGCATGTCTAAGTTAAGGACAAAGCTCAGTTCCCAGAGCTGTCAGGCTACGGCTACAAAGTTCTCTGAGAGCAGTAAATACACAATTGGATGTGCATTTCCTCTCAGGCAAGGTGACCAAACATTAACTTCCCCTTCTACACATTTCTGTCTCTACCTTATGTCCCGGGGAACACACCTGTGCACACCTGTGCCCCTCCCCGGGTGTGTGCCTAGCACATTCCACTGCATCCTTGTGCTTACACGGAGTAAACACTTAATCTAAAATAGCACGGAGTGCACAAGTCCACAACCTTACACACAGGCACTGAACCCATGGGTATCGTAAACTCACACTCAACTGACGCCAGGTACTTTATTATCTTCCATCACCATGGCAGATCCCATTTGCTTCTTGTGCAAAGCTCACCTGCAGCTGCAGAGATCCAGGGCTGCAGGACGAGCCCCGCTTAGTCGGGACCAGCTGCTCCAGGGGTCAGAAAGTGCAGCTGCATGCAGGCGGTAGCACACCCTGTGCAGGAATGGGGGCTGGTGGTCAAGGGACTCTGGGCCTGTTTCCTGGAACCACACCCATGCCTCATCAGCACTAATCTGCGCCTGGAGAAGGCAGGGGGAGAGACTTGAAAGCTCATTGCCAACTGGTCAATGTCCAGATTTCAAATTCTATCTTCCACGACTAAGACACCTACTGGCTTCTGCTGGCACCTGCAGCATCTCCAACTTCTGTCCAGCACGCAAGCTGGAAAGCTGATACTAAAGGCACATCACGTTAGGTAGGTGAAACAGATCTTTTGGATCAAACAATAAAACATAAAAATAAAAATGAACCAACAACAAAGCTTTCCTGGGATGAGGATCGAGAGCCACGCTGTGAGCTACCGCATCTGTCCAAGCAACTAAGAGCAGACCTTTACATCTTCAGCTGGAATGTCTACAGCTCTGTTCATAAGGAGCTTTCTGAGTCCTGGTTGACCTCTTCTCCTTTCCAGTAATGTATTTACTGTGTTATTCTCCAGGAACATGGAGGGATGGAAGAACCTAAAAAGAGAGGACAGATGGACATTCACTTAAAGAAACTTACACCAGCTGAGCACTCATAGCTAATAACTACAATTCCAGATATTCAGATGAGTGAGCTCGAGAACACCAAGCTTAGAGTCCAGCTGGGATAGAAGAGCTCGCTAGAATTTGTCTCTAAAGGTACAGTATGAGAGTTACAGTCATAGGACTAAGTGGTAGAATACCAGCCTACAAAGCAAGAAGGGACAGGTTTGACCGAATGCAAGGCAGGGCAATCTTTTTATGATTCTACAAAGTGAAAATAATTTTTTTCTTCAGGCTTTTGTGGCACATTTTCCACATCAAATAAGCTTCAGCATCTGATCTTCCATGTTTAACAAAAAAAAGGTTGTTTCTGTGTGTGTGTGTATGTGTGTGTGTGTGTGTGTGTGTGTGTGTGTGTATGAGAGACAGAGAGAGAGATGAGAGAGAGAGAGAGAGAGAGAGAGAGAGAGAGAGAGAGAGAGAGAGCTTGATGGTTTATAGCCTGTATCATAAATGAGGTTTTGAAAATCATTCTGAAGGATCATTATTTTTTTTCTATTGTAGTAACAAAGAGAAACTCCAAAAGTTGCAGAAATCTGTATTTTTACTATAATTGGTTTAGCAATACATATGCTATTTGGCCAGCTTATTTCAGATGTTCAGAGATGGGGTGGGGCAAGGGTGGTGGTGGAGAAAAACAGTTTTATTTTGGGGGGGAAGAATCTTCACTAGTGCTACAGCTCAGGTGGCTCTTTGCCCCCATGAAAGTGGAGTCTGGCAAAGCTAAAGTGGTTTTCTATTTTTAAAGAGCAGAGATTGCAGCTGTTCTAGAGCACAGCCCCTCTTAGCAGGTACCTGGGGAAGATAATTGGCAGGTAGCTCTGAAGGTCAATGGAAAGCATGGAGCACTGCATACTCTAAAACACCTAAGGAGGAGACTGGGCAGGAAGTTCACTCACAAGTGACTATTGTCGAGCTGTTTCTATCAATGGCCTGCAGCTACTTCATTCCTTAATGAAGAAGGTCTTTGAATAGTATTAATAATATTCATCCTGTTATTCTGGGTTACTGGATACTTGGTTAATTATTACCACTGCTTTACTTATGGCTATCTAATTATGCCTGTTCAGGGGAATTCAACAGTAGTCTGAATAAATAAAAATGTAGACTATGATCCCAGCCATTTTTATAAGAGGTTAGCTTTACTATCATTCTCCTTTTAAACAATGAAGATGCTTGAGGTCTGGGGAGGATTAAAAGGTACAACAGCTTGTGAACCAGAGGGAAATGGGGACTGACTGATTTGCAACCCTGCTTCTTTGTCCTGGAATAACTTAGCATGTTATATAAAAGTAAACAAAATGATCATTTTCGGCATGCACTAGAAATCTTTTTAAGCTGGGTGCTGGTGGTTCAGACCTGTGATCTTAGCTATACAGGAGGCTGAGATCTCAAGATTTCCGTTCAAAGCCAGCCCTGGCAGGAGAGTCCATGAGCTTCCTATCTCTAATTAAACACCAAAAAGCCAGATATGGAACTGTGACTCATATGGTTTTCAAAGCACTAGCTTTGAAAATAAAAGCCAAGCCACAGTGCTCAGGCCCTGAGTTCAAGCCCCAGGACCAGTACAAAAAAAAAAGGAAAGAAAAGAGAAAAAAAATCATTTGTCTAGAAATCTCTGTTGCAGGCTACTTCCTCCTGTGCCACATATCCTGCTGTGTACATACCCTGCTGTATACACATCCTGCTCCCACAGGGGTCGGGGGTGGGGTCTCAGCCTTTGAATGCCCCTGGTGTTTACATATCCCACAAACCAGAAAGTCTGTTTTCCCCTGTATTCAGGTTTTAGTCAGTGCAGAGATGACATATACACATCATCTGTCACCTGCCTCTTAAATCAATACCTCCGGGGCCCCTGAAGAACTTCCAGCCTTTTCTCTCAACTCTTTCCAGCCCCTTGTATGCAATTTGAGAGGCTCAGAACTAAACAGCCAGTAGGAAGGGTCTCTGGAGAATTCTGGAACAATTATTATCACTGTGAGTTGAGAACTCATTAATTCAAAATAAAATAGAGCAGGAATAAAGTCTTGTCAGAATGACTGAAATGCCTGAAACTTCTGGATTCAGGAGTTGGTTTACGATAGATGGAGGAGTGAAAAGAAGATACAAACATCATTGAAACATAATATTGACAAGATGTGAAACCCCTGGTCAGATTGCCGCAGGTGCCAAGAAAATTATTTTCATGGGAGTTGCAGGCATCCTCCATGGAGAGTGGGTGGAGTGGATTTATTTAAGGTTGTTCAACCATTTCACAAGTACTCCACAGGCACTGTGAAAAAGCAGAAGCTATATAAAGTAAAACAAGCCCACCATCGTCATATTCTATGCATCCAACTACTACGATTGTGGGAGGTTTCTGAGGGTGGGGTTATAGCCTCCAAATACTTTTTCTTACACTTCGATATCTATTTCAGCTCGCTTCAAAATCTGCATTAGAATCTGATGAGATATCATCACAATGACTTTTCATATACATTCAACTTTGTACTTTATCAGTGCAAAATGTGTCCTGTCACTGTAAAAGATTTCCCTAGTCTGAGCAGTAAGTTCACCTGTTTCACTGTTCACTGCTTTGTTGTATGCTACCGCAAACAGCAAACCTCATTACACGAACAAGTGTAAGTGTGCCCGTTTCTTTCTTTTCCTTCTTTCTTTCTTTTCTTTCTTTCTTTTCTTTCTTTCTTTCTTTCTTTCTTTCTTTCTTTCTTTCTTTCTTTCTTTCCTTCCTTCCTTCCTTCCTTCCTTCCTTCCTTCCTTCCTTTCTTTCTTTCTTTCTTTCTTTCTTTCTTTCCTTTCTTCCTTCCTTCCTTCCTTCCTTTCTTTCTTTCTTTCTTTCTTTCTTTCTTTCTTTCTTTCTTTCTTTCCTTCTTTCTTTCTTTCTTTTTTTGTCAGTCGTGACACTTGAACTCTAGGCCTGGGCGCTGTCCCTGAGCTTTCCAGTTCAAGGCTACCATCCTATCCCTGGAGCCACAGGCCCACTTCCCCATCTTGGAGATAAGATTCTTTCGTGCCTTAGTGCCTGGGCTGACTTTGAACCACAATCCTCAGGTCTCAGCCACCGAGTAGCTAGGATTATAGGTCGGAGATGCCACATCCAGCTAAGCCTTCCCATTTCTATAGGAACTCTAGCATGATGGGTTTGTATCACTCTTATTTTTTTTTAGCTTTTCCATTTTTGCTGTTTGGGAAGTTACTGGCCCTTCTGGGCTTCTGAAAGTAGACTTGTGATTTCTTCTGGAGAGAGTCCTTTTGTCAATGACTGAAACTTCAAAAGCTTAATCACCACTGTTTGTACTGAGTGCTGAAGTTGTTTTCCGTTCTGAAGGCAGATGATGCTTCAGTGCTGGGAGGCAGCATTTGGGGAAGCATTATTAGTGGTGTAGCCATAGAGGGACTCTCCTTGTCAGGCAGTTGTTTATCCCCACCTCATCCTACCAAATATGCCTTTCACCCGAACAGTGCATCCATTATAACAAGAGATAATAGAGTGGCTGAAATGGCAGTCATTTCTTTTCCTACAATTATTAGGGGAAAAGGAGGAGGAAGGAAAAAGGAATTGACTGGACTTGATTCTCAACAGGCTAGGACTGTTTACTAAAGGAGGGAGAGGTACAGATCTTTCTGTAAGGATGGAGGTGGTGCAGGGAGATGGGGTTGGAGTTGGGCTTTTTATGGGATCTTGAGCAAGGAGGCAGAGGTTAATAAGAAAGCCATTAGGTCTAGGGAGGCAGGGGCTTTTGGTTAGGCCCACAAGGGAATGTTTACAGCTGGGCTTAGGTAGGTTGTCCTGCCTGGAAAGAACCGTCTAAGCATATCTGGTGGCTTGCCTGATGTCTGTCTGTCTGTATGCACCTGGGAGAATAGGATTGGGGGTCCTTCATTATGTCATCTTTGGATACATGAAAGGATTGGGCCAAAAGAGAGGCAAATCCTTCCAAAACTGAGGAGACAAAAGTCCAAGCGCTCTCTCTCTTCCAGGGTTCCTATCCACAGGAAAAGAGAATGGGCTCTCTATTATCCTTTCCTGTTTTTCCTTAAATTTTTGTTCTTGTTGATGTTGTTGCTGGGTATTTTTTTGAGCAGAGCCATGTTCTATTACCCAGGTTGTTTTCCAACTTATAGGCTCAAGAATTCCTTCGGCCTCATCCTCCTGTGCTGCTATGGCCTAGCTTAGGGTTTTTCTTACTAATCTTTTGAGCAGGACTTTGCCCTTAGGACCTCATTTGATCCTAATCACTTCCCTAGAGGTCCCATGTGCAGATATACACATACTGTGGGTTAGGGTGTCAACATATCAGTGGTGCAGGGCACACACAAACTTGGAGCTTGTAACAGTGCCAGTCCACTACACATGCTGCAAAACCTAAAGATTGTACTGTGAACTTTTGGATGCCATGCTCTGGGTCAGGAAGATTATAACCTGAGAGTGGGCACAGAGTATCTCAAAAGGAAGCAGACATTCCTCTTACCTGTCCACTGCTCGGGTAAGAGAGCAGGCTATGGTTATAAAATCAAAGAGCTGAGTGGATCCTCTCCAAACCCATGGCGCTTGTGAATCTGCTTGATGCCAGGCATCAGGATTTAGGGGATGAAAGCACCACAGTAAAGCGCTGCCTGGCTTTGAGCAGATAACACAAGTCACAGCTGACCTGTGAGAATACTGACCTGAGAATGCTCCCTCACCTCTGAGCCTGAAACTCCCAACAGGTGGGTGATCTGCCAACAGGCATATCACTGTTGCTTGCCAATGGATGAACTAGCCAGAGTTCCTTTTGCCAGTGAACATGAGACACACCCCGTAATTGTCTGATGCTGCACAATAAGTATCCATAAATACCAAGATATCAAAAAATATGGATTGAGAAGCACTAAGTAAGCATCGGTTTATGTTTCTGTAAATGGGGCTCATTTGGGCCTTAGTGTGTTCATTGGTTTTCTCTGTCTTTCAAGTCCAAAACCTGCTGGGGACATTATGATTATGCCTGGCCAAGAGGATGGAAACCAGAGCCAAGATTCTTTTGCCACACACAGCCAGGAGGATTTATTGTGAGTTCATGACATTGTAAAGGATTGGAAAGAGTTACAAGTGCATATTGTTATAAACTGGTAATAGATATGTTTTATGATTCATTCAACCATACCTCCTGACACTATGAATGATTCACAGTATTTTAACATAGAATAGTTTCCATATAAATATGTAGTTGTTATGTATGCATGTATGCATGTATGTACATATGTACGTATGTGTGCATGTATGTATGTGTGTATGTATGTATGAATGTATGTATGTATGTATGTATGTATGTATCTATCTATCTATCTATCTATCTATCTATCTATCTATCTAATACCAGTCCTGAGGCTTGAGCTCAGGCCCTGGGCACCATCTTTGGGCTTTTGTCTTCAAGGCTACATTGAGCCACAGCACACTAATGGCTTTTTCTTTGATGTTTCATTGGAAATAATAGTCTCAAGGACTCTTCTTCCCTGACTGGCTTTGAACCATAATCTTAAAATCTCACCTCCTGAGTAGCTAGGATTATAGGTATAAACCACTGGCACCCAGTATTTTACTTTTAAATCTAATTCTGTGGCCAGGTGCTGATGGGTCACTCATGTTATCCTAGCTACTCAAGAGGTTGAGATCTGAGGATGCAGGTTTGAAGACTGCCCAGGCAGAAAAATTTAAGAGACTCTTATCTTCAATTAACCACCAAAAATCTGGAAGTGGAACTGTCGTTCAAGTGGTAAAATGCTAACTTTGAACATAAAAGCTCAGGGACAGCACCCAGGCCCTGAGTTCAAGCCCTAGTATCAGAAAATACACATACCACATCCAATTTCCTTACACCATTGGAGCTTACAGCAGAAATGAGGGAGAGGATAATGAAAAAAATGAATGAGATAATACCTGCCATATCAAAATGTTTGAAGCAAAGTCTGGTGTCTGTGGCCTTCTGTGATGACATTTGAGCAGAAGGTTAACATGTATGGACCTAAACAAAAATGTTTGTGGATGGTAAGTGTTTCAGGACAAGTCTGGAAATCTGTTATCTCTTATTACTTAAAAGATACTAAAAATATACCATACAGTTTTTTCACTACTCTTGAGGAAAGTATAAATAACACTAATAGAATAAACTCAGTAATTATGAGATTCCCTCACACCAAGGGTTAATTTTTAAAAAGTGATTTTGTGGGAGGAAGATGGCGCCGAGACAATAGGGACGCTACCTAGCTCTCTCTCACAAAAAGAGAGAACCAGGGAGTCCCACGAATCAATTACCTTAAGAAATCCACAACAACAAACTCAAGAAGCAACGGAAAAGGACCCAAACCGGAAAAGAAATCCAGATAAAGCTCACATCCAACTTTCTCAAAGAATTCGAAATGTGAGGACCCCTCCCCCACCGCGCCGGCTCAGAGCCAAGAAAAGCAGCAGCAGAGGGGGCGGCGGAGGGAGCCGGGCTGGGCAACCCCGACCCGCAAAAACCAGCCTAGAACCGGGTCAGTGAGCCACAGAAGCAGCGGAACCCAGACGCGGACCACAAGTGGCCGCGGAGATCCGAGGGGAGTGAAGGATTCTCCAACACCGTGCAGCATCCACAGACGAACGCAGAGGCGTGAGTATCACAGCGGGCCCCCAAACACAGAGTGGGTGCCAAGCCATAGAACTTAACTCAGACCCCTCCCCCCCGCCTGAGAGGAGCAGGAGCAGGGGGACAAGGAATTTAGAATCCTGTCCCTTCCCTCAACAGCCCCCTTCCCCAGGCCAATGACTGGAGATTGACAGGCGGGCAGCGCTAAGACCCAGCACCCCACCAAGGGAGGCGGAGCTGTCCCAGTCCCCACCTGCCCACCAGGTTCCTCTCCCAGGCCCCAGCACCCCACCAGGGGAGGTGAGGGTGTCCCAGCTCCCACCCGCCCACCTGGTTCCTCTCCCAGGCCACTGGGTCTGGAGAGTGGGGAGCTCTGCATCCCTGCCTTACAACAGCGGGTGGGGTGTACCAGACAATAGAAGCCAGCATTTGTCCCCCTCAAATCTTGAGCCGGGCATTCTCCAGCTGGGAATCCTGAGCAAGACAGCACCAAGAAGCCCCCCACAGTCACAGACTCTCTGACAAAGCAGCAGGGAACTGAAGAGCCGACCAGCAGCCAAGCTCACCTTCTGAGAATCAGAAAGGCACGGCTCCACCCTTGGAGCGCATGTCCTCAGCTGGGCCCCGCCCCTGGGAACAGAGGGGACAGCTTCAGGTCCTGCTGAGAGCCCCTGGAAACTCCCAAACCCCAGACCCTTGGCCGGGACCCGCCCCTAGAAGCAGCACAGGAAAACCAACCATCTGCCCAGCACGCTGAGACTGAAGCTCGCAGATCCATCCCACGGCCCACTGTGAGGCCACTGGCTGGGCCTCACAGCAGCACCCAGCCTCTGGGAAGCGACCGAACACCTGCAAAAACTGCAAACTCTGACATAGTCAGCAGAGGAATCAATTTGGCTGAGAACCACAGGTATTCACATATTCCCAGAACCACAGTCCCAATCCAAGCAAAGACCGCTACCTACTGACCACAGAGAGAACTACAACAACAGTTCTCTATGCCGAGGAGAGCTCAAAGAAGAATCACGACATACATAAATAATCAAAGTCCCACGCAAAGCCCAAAAGGAAACAAGAGCGAAGGGATGAGAGAGATGTCACCATCCCAAGAAATGACACCTGAAGAGACACGAAACATGACCCTATTCAAGGAGATGATTGTGAACCTGACTAAAGAGATTAAAACAGAATTCCCAAAAAAATTCCAGGAACATAAGCAGGAAATCTCCAAAGAGCTCCTCGAATTCAAAAGAGAAATGGAAGAAAAGATTAATACCCTCAGAGCAGACATGATCAGCTCAGCGTCCACACTTCAAGCAAAAATGGAGGCATTAAGCAGCAGATTGACGGAGATGGAGAATAGAACATCAGAAATGGAAGACAAAACCCAAGAGCTGGAACAGAGAATCGCCACCTAGGAAAAATCAGTCAGAATCTACCAGAGAGAGCTCCAAGAACTGGCAGATGCAGCAAAGAAGTGTAATCTTTGTATAATAGGGATTGAGGAGGGGGCCGAATTCCAGGACAAAGGTATGCAACCTTTATTCACCAAAATCATAGCAGAGAACTTCCCCAACTTCAAAAGGGAAAATACTCACATTATTGAAGGTTTCAGGATCCCAAGCAGGCAAGATTCTAGAAGGAACTCACCTAGACATATCATACTAAAGACCCTAGACCCTAATACCAAGGAATTGATCTTAAATGCTGCAAAAACAAAGAAGGAGCTATATTATAATGGGAAGAACATTCGAATTACAGAAGATCTCTACATGCAAACCCTAAATGCAAGAAAAGCTTGGAAAAACATCACTGATGTCCTAAGACCAACAATTGCCAACCCAGACTGATATATCCAGCAAAAGTAGCATTTACATTTGAGGGAGAAACAAGAATATTTCACTCCAAAGAGAAGCTTTATGAATACGTGCACACTAAACCAGCGTTACAAAGAATACTAATTAACCGATAACAAATTGTAGAACATCAAGAACCCCCATCAAGAAGCAAACATCCATAATTCACTAAACACAAAAGGGGAAAAAAGAGAAAGAAACTTAGAAGTAAAAATAAATAACGACAATGGACACTGACCACTTCTCCATAATCTCCCTAAATGTGAACGGGCTGAACAATCCAATCAAAAGACACAGAGCAGCAGACTGGATTAAGAAACACCACCCATCCATGTGTTGCCTCCAAGAGACAAACCTCACTGCCAAAGACAGAAACAAATTCCAAGTGAAAGGATGGAAACGAATTTTCCACTCCAATGCACCATGCAAAAAAGCAGGAGTAGCAATCTTAATCTCCAATAAAATTAACTTCTCAGTAAAATCAGTACACAAAGATAGAGTCGGCCATTATATATTAGTAAAGGGTACAATCCATGCCCATAATATTACAATTATAAACATCTACTCCCCCAACACGGGAGCACCCAAATTCATCAAACAAACTCTTTTAGAACTACAGAACAAAATAGACTCAAACACAATCATTGTCGGTGACCTCAATACTCCACTCTCAACAAATGACAGGTCAACTCAACAAAAGTTAAGCAAAGACACCATTGACTTAAACGACACCATAGCCCAGCTGGGCTTAACAGATATACACAGAGTCTTCCACCCAACGGCGAAACTTTTTACATTTTTTTCAGCAGCACATGGAACACACTCCAAAATAGACTCCAAAATAGATCACATAATAGTTCATACAGAAAACTTAAGCAGATACAAGAGGTCTGATATAATCCCATGCATCCTATCAGACCACAGTGGAGTCAGACTAATTCTGAACAATGCAGTCAAAGTCAAAAAACATTCAATCACATGGAAACTGAACAACACACTTCTGAATAACCCCTGGGTAACAGATCAGATCAGAAATGAAATTAAAAACTTCCTTGAATGCAATGACAATCAAGAAACATCACAAAGAAACTTATGGGACACAGCAAAGGCAGTTCTAAGAGGCAAATTTATCGCACTATGAGCGCATATTAAAAAGACAGAAGAAGAGCACGTAAATAACCTTAAAAAAACTGAAACACCTAGAGAAGCAAGAAAAAGTTAATTCTAAAACAGCTAGAAGGACAGAAATAACAAAAATAAAATCAGAAATTTCAGAGATTGAAATAAGATCTATTATACAAAAAATTGATAAATCAAAAAGTTGGTTCTTTGAAAGAGTCAACAAAATTGACAGACCCTTGGCAAGATTAATCAAAAAAAGGAAAGGGGAGACTCAAATAAACAAGATTAGAGACCCCACGGGAACAATCACAACGGATTCCCAAGAAATCCAGTCCATAATGAATAGGTACTACCAGGGCCTATATTCAAAGAAACAAGAAAATCTAGTAGAAATGGATGATTTCTTAAATAAATATAGGCTACCCACACTGAACAACGATGAAGTAAATAAATTGAACAGACCAATTTCTTACAACGAAATTGTGGAAGCAATCAGGAAATGCCAACCAAAAAAAGCCCAGGTCCAGATGGTTTCACTGCGGAATTCTACAAGACATTTAAAGATGAAATAACACCTATACTCTTGAAACTCTACCGAGAAATAGAAACAGAAGGAGCAATACCAAATTCATTTTATGAAGCTAATATTACTCTCATCTCCAAACCATGGAAAGACCCAACAAAAAAAGAAAACTACAGACCTATCTCTCTAATGAACACTGATGCAAAACTCCTCAATAAAATATTAGCCAACAGAATCCAGAAACAAATTTAAAAAATCATACACTATGATCAAGTGGGCTTCATCCCACAAATGCAAGGCTGGTTTAACATTCGCAAATCAATCAATGTAATACATCGTATCAATAGAGCTAAAGATAAGAATCATATGATAATTTCTCTGGACGTGGAGAAAGCATTTGACAAAATACAACATTCATTCATGTTGAAAGCGCTAGAAAAAATAGGAATAAGAGGTACGTTCCTCAAAATAGTGAAAGCCATATATGAAAAACCTACAGCCAGTATTATACTAAATGGTGAAAGACTGGAACCATTCACCTTAAAATCAGGAACTTGACAGGGATGCCCACTCTCTCCACTTCTCTTCAATATAGTGCTGGAACCCTTAGCCAGAGCAATAAGACAAGAAAAGGACATCAAAGGGATCCACATAGGGAAAGAAGAAATTAAACTATCCTTATTCGCAGACGGCATGATCCTCTACTTGAGTGACCCAACAAACTCCACTCCCAAACTACTAGAATTAATAAACCACTTTAGCAAAGTGGCAGGATACAAAATCAACCTCCAGAAGTCAGTAGCCTTCTTGTACACCAACAATACACAAACAGAAGGCCAAATCAAAAAAACGATCCCATTCGCAATAGCCCTCAAAAGAATAAAATACTTAGGAATATACTTAACCAAAGAAGTAAAGGAATTATTCAATGAAAATTATAAAAGCCTAATGAAAGAAATTAAAGAGGACACTAGGAAATGGAAAGACATCCCATGCTCATGGCTAGGGAGAATCAACATAGTGAAAATGGCTATACTGCCAAAACTGATATACAAATTCAATGCAATCCCCATGAAAATCCCAAAGACATTCTTTATGGAAATTGAAGATATAATCCAAAGATTCATATGGAACAAGAAAAGACTTAGAATAGCCAAAACAATTCTAGGCAAAAAGAGCAATGCTGGTGGTATTACAATACCAGACTTCAAACTCTACTATAGAGCCATAGTAACAAAAACTGCTTGGTACTGGCACAAAAACAGACCAGAAGATCAGTGGAACAGAATAGAATAGAAGACCCAGAAATAGAACCATATACCTATAGGCAACTTGTATTTGACAAAGGAGCCAAAGATATACAATGGAACAAACACAGTCTATTCAATTATTGGTGCTGGCAAAACTGGGCAGCCACATGCGGAAAACTAAAAATTGACCCTAGCCTTTCGCCATGCACAAGCATTAACTCAGAGTGGATCAAAGACCTCAACGTCAGACCGGAAACCGTGAAATTGCTACATGATAATGTAGGAGAGACACTGGAACTCATAGGCACAGGCAACAGATTCCTGAACAGAATCGCAGGGTCACAACAGATTGGAGAGAGACTCGATAAATGGAACTACCTAAAAATAAAACGTTTCTGTACAGATAAAAACATAGTTGCAAAAGTAGAGAGACAGCCAACCAACTGGGAAAAGATATTCACCAACAATATATCTGACAAATGCTTGATATCCAGTATCTACAGGGAACTCAAGAAACTAATCCTCCGAAAACCCAATAAACCATTCACTAAATGGGCAAGGAAACTAAAGAGAGACCTATCAGAAGAATAGATTAAGATGGCAGAAAAACATATGAGAAAATATTCATCATCTATGGTCATAAAGGAAATGCAAATAAAAACAACCCTAAGATACCACCTTACCCCTACAAGAACGGCCAAGATTTTGAACTCAGACAATGACAGTTGCTGGCGGGGTTGTGGAGAAAAAGGAACCCTACTACACTGCTGGTGGGATTGTAAACTAGTTCAGCCACTCTGGAAAGCAGTGTACAGGTTCCTTAAAGAACTGAAAATAGACCTTCCCTATGATCCACCATACCACTTCTGGGCATCTATCCTGAACAGCATGACCCAGGATATTATAAAGACACCTGCTCAGCTATGTTCATCTCTGCACTATTCACAATAGCCAGACGATGGAAACAATCCAGATGTCCTACTGCAGATGAATAGATACAGAAAATGTGGTATATATATACACAATGGAATTCTACATAGCCAACAGACAAGATAAAATAATGGCATTCGCAGGGAAGTAGATGAATCTAGAGCGAATCATGCTGAGTGAGACAAGTCAAGACCTAAGGAACAAAAGGCACATGGTATCCTTAATATGCGGTTATTAAATCCAAAGTGTACAAGAGCGAGGACTCAATAACTGCATACGCAAAGTTATGGACATAGTAATGGAAATACAAACATAACTATATAGACAAAAAACCTATGACTCTATAATCATAATGTTTTATTTCATAAATTGATATGTTTCTATGACATACAAACCGTTAGCCTAATTTTGATTAAGTTCTAAATACTAAGTCCCAGAGAATGTAATTAGAGATTCCCTCCTTGAACATTTGTTTGTTAAACTTGTCATTTAAAATATGATGTAAACATAAGCCATATAATTAATGATTGTTGTTCTTAAGGTACTATGTTATCTCTCATCGCTTCTACTGTCCCTTGGTTATCTCATATTGTTACAGTATCTCACTTTGTTACCTGATATATATTTGTATTTGGTTATCTGAAATTGGATAGGGAATGGGGGAAAACAAGATGAGGGGTGCGAGGAGGGAGGAAGAGAAATGGGGACCAAGACATGTGAAAGGGTATTGATGTATGGGAATTAATGCACCATTTATCTGGCAAATATCATGTAACCCTTCTATTAATTACAATAAAAATATATTAAAAAAGTGATTTTGTGCCAAGTACTAGTGGCTCATATCTGTACTTGTGTTCAAGCCTGGACAGAAAAGTCTATGAGACTCTTATCTCCCATTAAGCAACAACTGCTTGTTAGTAGAAGTGAGATTCAAGTGTGAGAGCACCAGCCTGAAGCAAAAAACCCAAAGCAAGAATCTGAGTTCCAGGCTCAGACCCAGCATGAAAAATAAAAGAAAGGGTTTTTGTGACAGGAGAAAGATAGATCAGGTGTGAAATAGACAGACATGTAAACAGCCTTTATGGTACACTCCTATTAATATAAAGATAACAGAAAATATGACTATTTTAAAATAAGCAATAGTATGAACTAATTGTGTATGTAGCTTTGTGTATGTGTATATGACAGAGAATGACAGAGAAAAAGCCATTGAGTTGTATATTCAACGTAGGATTACACTTAATTTTTATTAATATATTTCTGTCTGTGGTAGCATTCTGGTGATGTTTTGCTCTTTTTCTTTTTTTGCTTGTCCTATACTTTACAAGTTTCTATAGTGAACATTCATCATTTTGTATAACCTATAAGTTAAAGGTAATTTCCAATACTGTACTTTTTTCTTTACTAAAGGGAATTCAAAATGATTTGAAAGACAATGAACCCAACAGAAGATCTGAGGTGCAAGACACCTGGAGAATGTACAGATAAATCCAAACTGACATTGCTGAACCAAACAACAACCAAGTCACATGTGTGTGTGTGTGTGTGTGTGTGTGTGTGTGTAAACACACACACTAAATCTAAAGTTCTGGGTGAGTCATAGGCTGCATTTAACTAGAAAGGGGTAATCACTAATCAGGATAGCCATACTGCATAAAGAAATTCCCATGCTGTGATATCTCAGGATATTATTTATTAAATAATTAATATTCCAGTCCACCATGGGGTGAAGAATGAGTTTAACTAACAGACACAATCAAGCTGAAGTTCTTTTTCCACCCTCTGCTCGTATAAGCCCAGGGCAAACCTGTACCCACAGGTACATAGACCAAAAGGGGTAGATAATGAAAAGTCAGGAAGCACTTCAACAGTTTTGATAAGGGATCCAGGAATGTTCTAGCTAAGTAAGTACATACAGGGACTCCTGCCTTTTGAGAGGAGTGAATGGAAATGCTCAAACACTCATAATCTTGTGGGGTTTTATTTTTTAGCCATTGGTTTTCCATTGGTCTCAGCCATACTTGAACCACACAGTCAAATCTGTCACAGTCCCATCTGCACTCAAAAAAATATAGATTTATTTTTACTGTGTATTGAGGAAGAATGGATCTGCAAATGATGATCTTTGGCTCTTACTCAATCACACACCTGTGCAACTGGAATGTAGTCTCACATCTGAAGCTTGCAAGTGACAGTTCTTGTACTTTCCCCTTCAGGCAGAGACTGAAGGTCATTAGAGTAAAGATTGTGAGAAGGTAAGGTGCTGGATGGGGAGAAAATGAGAATACCATATTTTAGTGAAGAGATTAAAAAATGTTTGGATACAACTAAGCAGTTGCCTTCATTTGCCAAATGTTCCACACCCATATAAGATCAAAGTCAAAAGCACCAGTGGTTAAATATTCAGCATGGGGTAGGGGTAGGGATGAAGGTAGGCATGAGAGAGGTGCTTGTGATAAAATTCTGCTGAAAATATAGACCACTTTTGCCAATCAAAGTGACAAAACGTTTTAAAGCTTGCTAAAGCATATGAAATGTATATATATTTACATCAAAACTAAAGAATGAATAATAAATAAATAATAAAGTGTGTCAAAATAAAATTGTAATACCGCCTAGTCATCATATGATAATCTAGTTTTCTTCCTATAAGGTAGATATATAATATTTTTATGCTTTAGTCATTGTTTGGATTCTAGTGATTTGATCTGGAGCTACTGAAAAAATCATGAAGTTTTCACAGTAGACTTCAGCAATATGTTTCAGACTTAACAATTTCAATATCTAGTACTGGAACCAGAGAGAGAGAGTGAGAGAGAGAGAGAGAGAGAGAGAGAGAGAGAGAGAGAGAGAGAGAGAGAGAGAGAGAGAGAGAGAGGGAGAGGGAGAGGGAGAGGGAGAGGGAGAGGGAGAGGGAGAGGGAGAGGGAGAGGGAGAGGGAGAGGGAGAGGGAGGGAGAGGGAGGGAGAGGGAGAGAGGGAGAGGGAGAGAGAGGGAGAGAGGGAGAGAGGGAGAGAGGGAGAGAGGGAGAGAGGGAGAGAGGGAGAGAGGGAGAGAGGGAGAGACACAGAGAGAGGGAGAATAGAAGGAAGGAAGGAAAAAGAAATAACAGAAAAAGGAAGAAAGGAAAGAAAGAAGAAAGAGAGGAAAGAAAGAAGAATGAAAGAAAGAGGAAGGAAGGAAGGAAGAAAGAAAGAAAGAAAACTAAGGTGCTGAGATAGATATGAGGATCAAGGTTCCAACTCAGCCTGGGCAGGAAAGTTTGTGAGACTCTGATCTCCAATTAATCACCAAAAGCCAGAAGTTTTGCTCAAGTGATGAAACACTAGCCTTGAGCAAAATGTCTCAAGCCCTGAGTTCAAGCCCCAGGATGAACACACACACACACACACACACACACACACACACACACACACACACACCTTAAAATTTTGACAGACAAATTCAGTTTCTGTAAATGTGTGTGGATAATAGGTATGTATGGGTTAAAACAGGATGAATACATAGAGAAAATGCTCAGCAAGAATCACTGAGAATTATTTATAAGAACAAAAACTATCAAACTTAAATTATATTGCCATTACATATAATCATAAGAGAAATGATTCCTTAATCCTTACAAGAGATGTTGATAAATTATATATCAAACACCACGTTACATACTGATACTGGGAATTTTGTAGTGTTTAAGAGTGGTGGTAAGTCTCTATAATTGTGCTTGGAATTAGAAAGGCATTTAGTAAACATTCACCCAAATGTTTATTTAATGTGAAAAGATGTTAAGTGTTATGCACATACAGTTTGAATTCTTTGAGATGTGACAGCTCATTTAATCTCTGGAATATAAGTCCTTTATCAGATATAGTGCAGTTATGTGGCGCATAACAATGGGACATATTCTGAAAAAAACCACACACTCTTCGGTAATCTAATCCTTGTGAGAACACTATCTAGTGTATTACTCAAAGAGAGTAGCTACAATGTCACTAAGCAATATAATCATATGAGATCACCATATTTATGTAGTGTCTTACTTAGTCATTTCATGAGCTGCAACTTACATACAATCTTCCAGCCAAAGAAATACATCAAAATGTAGGGGCTATTCTTATATTAACATCTCTACCCCCTAAAAGACTATGCACTATGGGACTTTTCTTTCTCTTCAGGCATTGGTTTCCACCCTGCAACACGAGCCTCAGAATTAATAGATGATAGGACAACCTTCTGCCTTTAGCTTCCCAGATTTCCTGTTCTTTTGAATACCTCTCTTCAATTATCCCTCCCTAGAAGTCTTCTGTTCATTATCTTCTGAGTCCAGTCTTTTCCCCCTTCAACTTTCATTGTCAGCCGTTACATTTCTCTGTTCAGTATGTAGCATTCCATTCCACTAGGCTAAGCATGCAAAAAATTTTTTTAATGGCAATACTCTTTTTAAAAAAAGAAATTAAGCATGTTAATTTGACGCCTTCTTTACATCTTTTCCACAAAGCAGAAGGACGCTGTCTCTGTAGGTTTGGTCTGAAATATTTCCTACCAGATGTCTTTAGGCATTGTGTGAAAAGATTCAATTAAAAAAAATCATCTAATCATCCTGAGACAGCGACCTTCATTTTGAGATCTTTGTTTTCATGTGCAAACTCTTGCTATTTTTTTTCTTTTAAGGAAAATCTCTTTCTCTACATTGTTCAATACTAAACTGACACTTTTTCTTAAAGACAGTGCCCGCTTTCTTGTTTTAAAGAAGCAACCATAAGGACTGGGAAAATGGCTAGGGTGCTAGGGTGCTTGTCATTGACAAGTGCCAACAGTATGAAGATATATGTATACATTTGCGCTGGCACATGACTTCTTGTTCTCTCAGCTTTTTACTCATAGTTGAGGATTTACCACTTGAGCAACATCTCGACTTCTGACTTTTTGCTAGTTAATTGGAGATAAAAGCTTGACAGATTTTCTTGCTTAGGCAGTCCGAACCATGATGTTCACATCTTAGCTGCTTGAGTAGCTATGATTATAGGCACAAGCCACTGAAGTCTTGCCAGGTATTACTAATGAGACACAGCTTTCGCTTCTTTTTGTCTTTTCATACCAGTAACTTAAAAACCAATGCTTATAGGTTGTTTGCCTGATTTGTGAATAACTATAACCAAGTTAAACAACTTGAGTGTATCTGTTAACTCAATCATTATGCTTAAGTTAGCAGGGAATATGAAGAACATGAAAGACAGTGAGGTATACCTAGTCTCAGACAATTTCTCATGGGCTTCCCTCCCTCTGCTGCCACAGAGAAGGAGAAATTAGGCACGCACACATTTTCCACATTCTTGCAATCCTAGTTAGTGCAGAAGGGAAGAACTAAAGACAAAAGGCATTCATTGTGCCTTTCACAACAGAAGGCTTAGAATTTAAATGCAGGGAAAGAATAGTATTCTCTCGACAGCGAGTACTGAGTGAGTATAGCAAGGTTCATGCTATAGGCAGATACCAGCATAAAACTACTCCAGGGGAAGGGCTGGTGTTTCCATTCATTTTTTCAGCCCATAGGCGGCAGCTCTTTTCCAGAATCTGACTTCAACCACAGCTGATGCTTGCATGTTATCTACCTGGGACTGATAGGGAGGGTGAGACCTGGTGGCTGAGAATTGCTTATTGGAATACTTGTCTGATAGATAACAAATGGCATCTAGCAAAAAATGTCCAAGGACCCTCAAATCAGAAGAGGTGAATCAAAACCTCAAATATCTATAAGGTTAGGTAAATACTAGGGTAAGTCTGACAGCATTTGGGTTCAACAAACAATGAGCAACTGGAACCTTCTAGATTTCTTTTCTGGTTCTAGTCAATAGCCATGAGGACTGGCAGGTCTGTGTTGCCCTGTCTACTTGTTTCAAAAGTCAGAAATCCAGATTTTACTTGGATAAATTTCCTGGGATATTTTCCAAAGATGTACTTAAAAAATTCTAACAAATGTAAAAATCCCTCAAACACACACACACACACACACACACACACACACACACACACACACACCCTCAAAAGTTCTTCATGGAATAGAACTACATAAGCTTAGCTCACTATGCTGCAATCCATAACGTAATGTACAACACTTAATATAAATGATCTGTGCTGTGAGATTCAGACAGCCTGAATATAGCAAGAGAATTGTAGAGGACAGATGAGTGTACTATAAAAATAGTCTACAGAGAGAAACAGAGATGCTCCCTCCCCAAACTGTTGTTGGGGTGTCTGGAATACTTAAACTCTGAGAGATTTATGGGTTATTTTTTGAATGCATAAAGGAAAGAAAAGCTCAGAAGCATCTGTGCATTGAGGGGAAATAATCTTACCTCCTGGAAATGTGAAATGGCTGAGTGAGAGAAAAATCATCTTTGTGTCTAAATTTTTTCTGAAGATATATACCTTTGTTTGTTTTTTGTTTTGGGGGGGATTGTTTTGGGGTTTTTATTGTTTTTGATCAAAAGTATACTTGCTGGAACAGCTTAACACAAGTATATAGCACACCACTGTAGTCAAGCAAGCTGCACTCTAGAGTGATTTTTCTATCTAGACATGACAGGATAAGCCTGGTTTACAGGAATATGGATCCACACTGAAGCTCTTACTCTTAGTTTGTGAAGTAAAAGCAGACCAACCCAAATAGCTTCATGTGAAGCATGTGCTAAATACTGCACACACTTTTCAAGTTTGACCAGGAGGTTGCAGAGGCAATGAGTGGTGGAGGTCAGACTAAGATCTCACTTGTAAAACTGTATCCTAGGTACTAGGTCTACTGTCTCTTTCAACCATTTTTCAAGAGAATAGATTTCATTCCCCTCTACAAATACTAAGGTTTGTAGAAGGGAAGTGAATTTCTCAAGGAACAAAATTTAATAAGCCACAAATGAGTGGCAAAATAGACTAAACATTCTGACTCACACGCAACACTTCCTACGAATCATCACTATATTTGTTTCCAAATTAGGAAGGAGCATGTTAATTACTCTAAAACTCTGATAGAAATTACCTCAAGAACCTGAAAAGTCGAATAGAAATGAATGTCTTTTGGGTCAATAATTGAGCCTGGGTTAAACTGGAGTCGTTTATGTGGTAAATGTTGCCAGCCCTCCTGGGAGGCCTGGGAACTAGCCAATGAGCGATCAGAACTTCATGACTTATCTCTACATGGAAGGAGTGGTGATGGCCTGATGCTCAGGTCACAAGTCCTTCAATAAGAGGCCAGTAAGCTGGCTGGTCAGGAAATTAAAGGAAACAAGATCCCAAGAGTGGTGACAAGGGGGTGTGGGCCTGATCATGAAGTTGGGCCATTCAGATGGTCTCTGAATGTGAAGATATTTGTATTCCAGGTAAATATCCACCAGAAAGTACTTAGTGCACAATAGACTCAAAAGTAGACATGGGACTCTGAGGACAAGGGTCGATTTTCCTCAACCAAGTTGAACCTTGCTCAGTATAGCCATGAACAAAGTGTCATAGTGGCATGTGGGGACTCCAGTAGGGACTCCACAACAGAGATTTTTTTTTTTGGTGGGTCATAGGGCCCGAACTCTGGGTCTGGGTATTGTCCCTGAGCTCTTCAGCTTAACCTAAGCTTACCGACCTACCCCTTGAGCCATATCACCACTTCTGGTTTACTAGTGGTTAATTGGAGATAAGAGTCTCATGAACTTTAGTGCCCGGGCTGGCTTTGAACCGCAATCCTCAGATCTCAGCCTCCTGAGTAGCTAGGATTACAGGCATGAGCTCCGCTAGGGGATGTGTTTTTTTTTTTTAATCACAGAAATTATGGATTGTTTAGATCTCATCACACAAAAGCAGATTTCTCTACAGAACTACACAGTAGCTTGCTGAAGGATCTGCGATGATGCCAGGTAGAAGGTAGATATTAGTCAATAGTCAAATTTTCCTCACAGCCAGAATATGTGGTTCCTGAGTTAAGGAGACAGGAGATAGTAGTCCCTTTATTGTACTAAATATGAAATTTAAAGGGTTCTTGCTTTTCAGGCTTCTAAAGATGGAGCTTAATGATTTTAGAGGGCCAAGAATTCAAGGCAGGAATATTTCCACTTGCAAACCATGTTCAATTTCATGAAGTAGAATATACAATAGTCTATGATGACCTTTGGGGAAGGGTCCTCAAATCTGTGATTGAGATGGTTAACCTAAACTACAAGAGAAACCAGGCTAATAGGACTACGTCTAAATCCTATCAACAAGTTTACACTGTGGAACAATGATAATCCAATAATGCAAGATTCTATGCAATGGAGGGTTGAGTCACCTTTTCAGATAAAGCAAGCATTCAGCAGGTCCTGGTAAAGAACAGGCATACAATAGGTAGATGTATTTTTTGGTTACTGAGTTGAATGCCTAGATGATCTGGAATGCATTTTGTTCCTCAGAGCTAAGATGTCCATTTTGATTATTTCAAGTTTAGAAGTAATTCTATAGGGTGGTAATGAAGTACCATGCAAGAAAGCCCAGAAGAAGATTGCTTGCATAGAAATACCAAGAGTTGGCAATTTCATATTCTACAGTGAAGCTCCAAATTCTGAATAACCGAATGTCTACAGGGTAAAATTATTTAAACTTGATTCTGGTAGTGGTTACAAGACTGCTTTCATTTGTTAATATTCAGCAGAATGTACACCAAAAAGTACATTTTTTCAGTATGTATTCAAAGAAGAAACAAAAGAAGCTGGGAGGGGTGTTTTCTTAAATGTATTAAAATGAATGTTAATACGTGATTTCAATTTAAGCAGGAAAACTGGGTTGCCAAATATCAATGTGAAGTGACACGAAACAAACACATTATGAACATCCAAAAGTCTGGATCCACAATGGAAATGTTGACAGCTTCTGAAATTAAATAGCACTCAATCACTAATTTTCTTTGAGGGTAAGATTCGTATCCTGCTGGGTTTATAATTTTGTTTTCTCTTTTTATGCTGTTCATGTGTAAATATTGAAAATTTCTTTTGACACTGAAAAGGAAAAACAATTTTGTTTCTAAGCTAAGGACTGATACAGATATTACCCCCTAGATGAGATGGTGTAAGACAAGCTTCTTGGTGATTGATTTGAGAGGAAAAAATAAACATTTCAAATGTATTTGTAACAAGGAAACAAATTTATTGATTTTAAAAGACAAGACACCATTTTGTTTTGAAAAACACAAGAAAGCTAGCCTGAGTTCAAGTCTGAAATATTCAGAAAAATCCTACTAATATCTTTAGTATGTTCCAGTCATTTGTTTAAACAACACACTAAAAGTTAATATATATTTTTATAATTATAAAAGTTCCCCAGTTATTGTACAGTACACAATACAAATCGCCCACAAACTATTATTTAGCTCCTGCCAATTTTGAGAGGACATGATATACTAAAAGATTTAGCATTTCTCACAAAAATCACATCAGGAAATACGTATTTACAAAATCAAATACATTATACAAAAAACCATCACATGTTATTCGGTAAAGATGTTTTTAAATAATTAAAAAGTTTATTCAACTGTAGTCCAAAAACTGGAAAAGAACATTACATTATCTCACACATACAATCTCTACAAAAGTTGCTTACCTCATTTACATAATATATTCAGTCGATTGTAAAATAAAGGTTGAAGTATCTCCTAGTGTTACTATGTTTCTGTGCTTATGGGACTGAACAATGTAATCTGCCACTTACTAAGTGAAATTTAAATGATGGCACTTAAAAAAAATACAGTATCTGAAAAAAACACAATGAAGAAGTATTACCTAGAAGGTACGAAAGCCCTGAGTGATAGTAGAATTACTGATTGGTAAGCACTACAATTAACCTAATTAAAAGTTTACCACCTCAGGCACAAATTTCCAAGTTTTCTCAAGGCACTCACTTAAAAGTTTCCGTAACCAACGCACTGGTCACCACCATAAGTCCAAATTGATGATGGAGATGAGTAGAGAAAAAAAATTTGCTTTGGTACAAAAGATGCTTTTTAAATGAATAAAATTCAATACTTCCTTTGTTGGATTATTTAAAATTGTGTTCAGCAGGTTGAAAAGGAAATAATTAGTTCAGAAACACTAATTTATTGAAGGAATTTTTTACTTGCTTGTCATCAATATTCAATATGAGTTCAAAAAATTTTTCTTACCACTCTGGAGTCAAAATTCTTCTAACAGAGATTTGTCCTCATTATTGAGCTCTATAAACAATTCTTACCAAATATTTCATTACTCAGGGCTTCCAATCCCAACATCATACTTTATTTAAAACAAACAAAAAAAAAAGAGTGGGGGAAAATCAAATATCAGAACCAAATAAGAGGACCAAACATTTTGTTGTTGTTCTGAAAAGAAAAAAAAAAAAGACTATCACCAAGTTCTTTAAACAAAAGGGGGAAAAATCCTAGGCAGTCACTTTGTAAGTGGCTTTTACTATTTAAGTAAAATTGGTAAACTAAATTCAGGTCTACTGGCACATAAAATCACTAGCAGCAATGATCAAGGCATGCAAACTGAGAAGCATTTACAGTAAATCATCATGAAGAATTCAAAAGAAGAGTTAAATTAAAACCCTTTGAGTATTGCATGTTATCACATGAGTAATTTGCATGGTTTGACTTCCTAAACTGCCTAAAAAACAATGATTACGGCATACTTGCACTATGCTATAGATGTCCTTTCACCAGACATCGAGAATAGGTCATACTCTTTGTGCCCATGGAGGGCAGCACAAGCAACATCTGCAGACCACACTGCTCTCGTGTCTGATCACAAGGAGGACATAGAGGGTCCGGTGCAAAGAGATTCCCTTGAGCAAAATCAGCAATGATGGAAGCAGACTGACCTCTAGAGACATCAGAGCATCTCCTGACAGATGAGCTTAAAATCAAGTGCCTTGCTCTCCATTCTATCTAGATAGAATTTTTTTTCTGACAAAGTATTAAAGTTTTGGAGCATAGATAAAATTATGCCCTGTATGAATTCCCAAACAATATTTTATGAGTGATGCAGTCCAAAAATAGCCTAACTTCCCCCGAAAGAGTTCAGAGTCTGTGCTCATTGGAACTCTTGGCTTCCTAAGGCTTCATTTACTCTTGTACTTCCTAAAGCTAAATAAATGGAATCTTTTATTTGTTTCTTTGTTTTGGGAGGGAAAAGAAATATAACCTTTTCTTTATACCTTTAATTAAAGGCAATCTAGGTACCTCCAATGTGCAGAAACCAGTTCTGACATAGATTTATACACAGGCCCATGTATTTGTCTTCCTTTTCTAGAGATTCATGATGCAATGCTAGAAAAGTTGAGTTTTGTTTTCTGTAAACAGTACACTTACTTGGATGGCAGTGAATATTTGGGAATAAATATATCAAGCCCTCTTGAAGGAAAATTAACAGTTGTATATAAAATGTAAGTGTTCAGCACGGAAACACTTTCTCTTCATAACCACCCCCCCTTTAAAAAACAGCATAATTAGATATTTGGATATAGAGTATATTTTACCGGTCTAATATAATAAGTCTAAATAAATGATCTGAAAGGCTTTTATCCCCCATTGTATATCTTACAATGCTCAAAGGGTTACTACAAGGCATTACATAAGGGGTTCTCTAATAATAGACGTTAAGTACTACTGAATGTTTTGAATCCAGATTTCTTCAATCACCAAACTTGCAGAAATACTAAAATTTGGTTAATTGATTTATTCTAACCATACACATGGAGGTTTTTCTGGTCTAGCAAAAAGCCTGGTTTTCAGTAGCACTGCACTAGCCCTCTTCCACAACTTTCTGGTATGATTCCTAGAGATCACAAAAGCTCTGATTTCAATTTTTGGATGTTTACTATTTTTCCAAAAGAATTTGGGAAGGGGGAAGAAGTTACATTAAAAAAAAATCAATCCATCCTATATCACCACTGCCTAATTTTGCCTACACAGGTGACTTGCCAAGTTTTTTTTTTTTTTAACCTCTACTCTGTCCACTCAGAGGACTAACATCACAGTGACATACTTTTTTTCCCTTGACACTAATGTTTAAAGTACAGCATTGTTTTAGACATTTCAAATATATCCTCTGAATAATTCTCTTAAATTGGAAAATGAATTTAGCACTTTCACACAGTGCATTCACACAAAAATGTTTACAATGACGGCACAAAGCCATATTTATTCCTGAATGACTTTCACGACATTCTGTAAGAATGTGTGTTCACTTAGGCAGTCAATGGTGCACACAGTAACTTCAGGTATGCAGTGATGAAACCATTTTGAAACTTTACTTGTTTTTTTTTTTTTTAAAGTACACCATCTAAAGAGAGGTGCATGAACCGTGCTATACAGTACAAGAAAAAGCACAAAAAGAAAAGCAGATTTCTGAAAAGGCAGTAAGACTTATACAGTCAGTCCAAACACAGTTTGGATGAGAATCCTGAAAAGTGACCAGCAACTTGGTATGCAACCAAAAATGGGAAATGGGGCCCTGTGTTCCAGATAGTTCATCCATTCCATTCAATTGTTCATCGTTTACCTAATGGGAATTTTTCGGGTACGATTTACAAAATCCATATCAATATCAAATCATACCCAGGATACTGAATCCTATCATACAGGAAAAATCTTTTTTTCTCACTGCACTAGAGCACTTGGTTTATGGAGATACATTTCATGACCAGTATTTGATTACTATCCAGTAGTAATACCAATTGAATACCAACAAATCCTCAACATGTGTACATGTGCCATTTAATAATAAATATAATTTATGGTTATTAGGGAGCTAATATAATTTAGAAAGTCAAAGTTTCAGTAAAAAAAATAAAACATCAAATAAACAAATGTGAATGCTCCACTTGTGCTCCAGTATGTGAATGAATGTTTTTAACTTTTCGATGTATTTCACAATTTAAATTCAAAGTTGAGGGAAATGTGTATGTTTGAGGGTTTAATGCATGTGTCTGCTTCATGCCGTGTCTGACCATGGACTCTACCTAAGTGCAAGCGGCATAACCCACAGGCATTCTTTTGGGTGTTGGTCATAAACAATATTGCTAAGTATTCCTAAAGGAGATCAGAATACTTTTGAGTCCATGTCAAATATGAGAATATTTATTAATTTCTACTCTGTCCTCATTTAAACAAACTATGAACAACTGGAAGAAACGGTGAATCCTGGAGGGTCCCCAATTCCTAACTCTCATCAATCTACATTTGTTCATTCTTATCTGATTTTCCCCTAATAATACATGTATGTCTAATTAAACAGAACAATGCTAACAAGTACATTTAAAGTCAGACAATACACAAAATGAAACAAGAAAATACATTTGGTCCAAAACAGATATAATAGTGTTATAAAAACAGCCAAATAGAGACAGGAAACTGAAAAACTCAGAAAGGAGAGTCAAAGTGAAGTTTTTTTTATTTTTGTAGATTTTAATTTTCTTTGTAAACATTTCCTAATGTACAGTGAAGTAGACAGTGGTCTTGTTTTGTGTGCATTGCTTTTTAAAATTTTGCTGTGTGTGTGCATACACGTACACGTATGCATGTGCAGGTGTATTTGAGATGCAAATTTCTTGATCTTTTTGGAGGAAAAGCAGGATGATCAGCTAACTGGTATTTAGATAAAGGTGATGCTAGTGAAGACTATCAGATAGGTACAAGTTTTGTATAATACAAAACTTGAACTGACTTAAAAATTACATGTAAAACATTTAAATTTTATTGAAGAAATGCTGTTGATCTTGAGAAGTCTGAGGCAATTAGGTAGCAATACTGTCAGTGTACTGTGTACATGGTTGCTACCTGAGAAGCCATTTGTTTTACACATTGGCTCACCCTCTTCTTCCCAATCTCCCACCCCTCACCCCAGTACAACTGGAAAGATAAACATCTCCAGTTCAATATAAGCCTCATTAGTAATCTGTAAATAATTTTGTGCTTCCCTTAATTATTTATCTTTTTTTGGCCTTACGTAGTTATTTATTGACTTTTGCTAATTGGTGTTTTACAACTATTTAATGAAAAGATGTGCCTTTTGTTGTTGTTGCTACTAATTTGAGTGCTTTAAAGAACCTTGGCTTTTCATGCAAATTATAATGGGGATGGGGACTTCCCCTTTCTGACTTTTGTCACAGACTCCTGCCTTGTGGGCACCCACGTGTGTGCACGTGAACACAAAGACACCTAGACAGAAAGACGAACATTTAGATTGAAAAGATGCACTTCAATAAGTACCTGCTTATTTTGTTAACTTTCTAGAATGGTAACTAGATAAGACTGGTCTAAAACATGATTTTTATGTAATCAGCTGGCATTAATATTAGTCTGCTATTCCACACCTTTAAGCAATTTGATTTGAAGTCAAGTAATATTTAGCTCTAAGAATAAAAAATAGGTTCTCGGTCACTCAAAGAGGGGGAGTGATTTCTGTCTTTTTGTTTTGCTTCACTTTCCCTACATTTCCTTTGAAGAACATGTAACCTGTCCTTACTTCAGGAATCTGAAAACGACAGGCACACTTTGTCAAATGGATTGAAGAGTTATTCATGTGAATAAAATAAACCTTACTCAACCTTAGCTTCAGTTCTGTTTTAAGGCACCATGTAATAGCCGAGGTACAATGATCCCTGACGTACATTCTTCAATGGCAATGGTCCATCCAGCCACCTGTCCAAATCCTATAGAATTGGGGTACGTAACAGTGAGGTGTGCCAGTTACACTGCCTTCAGGTTCAGTTTAAAATTTAAATCCACATACTTTAGAAACCAGGAAATAGTTTTGAAGGAAATAACGATATGCAGGTTGCTACATTCCTTGCATTCTATAATTTTTTCCTTTATAATAGCAGCATATTGAACTACTATTAGAAAAACGACCTGGAATAAAAGAAAGTCATTCAAATGGAATGGTTTCCTGTATGTCCAGCTCAGAATAAGTAGCATGTACACTTAAAAAAAAAGTCAAGTCATTTTTTTCAGCTTCAGTATCTAACTCTAACAGCCCCACTTAACAGCAGAATGCATCTCTGTGCAGTGGTCCCAAATACAGAATCAGTAGTCTTCAAACAGAGGAATTGGTATGCAAATAATGGTTAAAATTCAACGTCTAACGGAAGCTTGCATTGTTAACATGGTTTAATAATTATGTACACAAATTATGTACATATTAGCATATTCTCTTGCAATTCTGTCATTTAGTCTGAACTGATAAATGCACAGCTCAATTTTTCTAGAGAAAAATAGTGACCTTCCCAACCCTCTAGCACTATATTAAAAATGCTCTGTATTCTCTCTTCCTAATCCAATATGTTATCAAAATAGTGTCTCATGGTTCTGTCCAATAGAAAGCACCTTTCAAAAGCAAAATTGATGCATCTGCTGCCAATGGGCATGCCTCCAGTGTCAATCAAAGAAAGTAATTTCTTTTGATATTTCACAGAAGTGCATCTAATTAAAAAAACTTACACATGAAATCATACACCAAGACTAACAATCAACAATAAAATATTTTAAGCTACAAAAAAGTAATTTACTTTTTAATTATAAGAAAACAAAAACATTACATTAAATGTTGTAAAAATCCTTCTTGACACCTGAAACTAAGGGAAAAATTCATTATTAAGAGGCAAATAATTGGTTTATGTTAAAAAAGAAAAAACGACCTGGCAAAATACATACACCCATTCCATTTCACAACTCCAGAAAGGTAATGTTCAGCACAGATAGAATTTGACAACAGTCGACCTTCAGGCTTATGAAATTTTCAACTTAAGCCCAATATCAACAGGATTACTGTAAGCTGTAAAAATATGCTTTAATATTCTTTAGACTGCAGTGTAGGTGTTTCCGGTAGTGCTGCACTGTCTGATCGTCTGTGTACTTGTGACAATGTGCTCGCTGTGGATTGGGTTCAGAAGGCCTGGTTGCACGCTGCTCTCCAGGACAGGCTGCATACAGCCCGCCGGGAAGGCCTGGCTCAGCTCCGTCTTCTCCCTTTTGGCTTGTGGCTCTGAGGAGTCATCCAATTCTTCATCCATCTCACTTTCTACTTCACTGCCTTCATCTGTACAAACAAATAATACCAACACTACTACCAGGAGACAGACTGGGAAACAGTCATCCACAGGAGTTTTAGAAACACTGTAGTATTATGTGCTAAGAATGCAGTTTCGCCATTTCTGAGGGGATTCCCTTTCATGGGGACCTAGAGTTTGCAGATCAGCTAGAGAGGGAATCTTGGGACTTTCATGCTTGAGCTGGCTTTGAAGTTCTACCACTGAAGTCTCAGGAGTCCTGAGTAGCTACTAGGTATGAGCCACCACTGCTCAGCCAAAAAGTATCCCATGTTATGCCTTTATGATTCTCCTCCAGAATTTTAGCCATAGTCAGAAATACCTTCTTGAAAGTTATAAGAGAACTTGTCCAAGGCTCTTTTTTTTTTAAGTTTGGAACTGCATTCAAATTCAATTTTCTACATTTAATGGACAGTCCATAAAGACAACATGGGGATGGAGTGTTATGATAAAATGATGAAGGGTTACAAAAGACAGTTAGTCACATGTATTCAGATCTCAATGTTATTTCCATAGTATAAAAGTGCTACTTAAGATACTTAATCTTAGAAATGTATATTACTTTCAGTTCTTACCTTTATCCAGATTTCCAGGAGACACAGCACTTAAATCACCAAACTGCAAAACAATAACATTTGTACAACAGTTACTATTAGACAAGATAAAATCATATTCTACCAATCTGTGGCTAAAAAAAATGAAAAGAAAAAGCACTCTATGACTTTTTAAAAGTATAAACGAGTGACCATTTAGATCTGAGACTACATGGGTCACATAATTTTTCAATCAAACTTGTCAATTTGAAGTTCAAATTATGTTGCAATTTAGTTGTCTTCAACTCTTTGCAAAAGGATAACAATTTTCTCTGCCTTCCATGCTCCATTCTTTTTGTTATTATTATTATTATTATTTCAACTCAGCAATGAAGAAATAGGGGCCTGGATGACCTGGGTAAAGACGGATGTGGTGTATGAATTTGGAAAAGCCCTAATTAAGTGAGACACCTCAGCTCTACCTCAGCTCAACTCCAACAGTGACCATGAATCAGGCTGGAATCTGCATTACAGAAACATGGTCGTTAGCTGAACTGTTTCTAAATTTCAAATTTAGAAAACATACTAGTAAAGTCTAATGTTGACATATTTTATATAAATTTTCAAAGTTGAGAATTGTCTCTTAACTGATGTTCTAGTGTGCCAAGATAATTGGATTCCACTTAAAAAAAGAAAAGGTATCTCATCACTGCTAATCAAACAAAGAGCTCGTGACAGTATAGAGCAATTAATAGCTGGCAACCCTAATGTTCTTTTCTACTGTGGCTCAATAGTTTGATGACAATGTAATGGCAAGAAAGTACATTTTGAGTCTCTCAGGGTGAACAAACATGAGTACATTAAACTGAAAATCTGAAGAGCAGAGGTACAAAGCTACTCCAACAAAGGTGAAGTGAAACTGCAGAGTCTTCACTTTTTAAAAACGGTAAACAATATTTTTAAGTAGTAAATCATTATTAGAAATTCAGATTTCTCAACAGGCTTAGAAAGGATGAGACAGAAATTCTACTTACATTCGGAAGTTTGCTTATAAAGAGTTCCATGATAGGAGTATTTTTTTCATCTACAAGGTATGTCTATAAAGTAATAAAACTGATCTTATTTTGCAAACATATACACATTGTTTTTTTTCCCCACCTAAACAAGTATTGTTCTTCATAGCAGCCACCTGGGGAGCTTATTCATTCATTCCAAGGTCTAGAGTCCTGGAATTACTCTTCAACAATCAAATCCAAAAATGAGTTTAAAAAGTTCATTAAAGACAGTTTATATTGCTATCAACATATAATTATGATGGCAACTTTTATTCAATGCTTATGGTTCTGGAATGACTTCTTACCAGAAATCAAAGTAATCTTTGTCACAATTAAAGATAGTTAAAGGTATGTTGCTTTTCTTTTTATGATTGCTTAGCATTTCAGAGACAGTTTAAAAACAAGTATTCTTACATCACTGCTAGGCCATGGCAGCGTCACTAGAACCAATGCGCAGCCTTCCTAGGTGACTGCTTTGACAGAAACAGGGGCCTTCTGAACATGTAACTTGCAATATGTTTGAAAATCTGTGCCATTAATTTTCAGTTACATGTCACCAGGCAACAAATATAAAACAGTGAGTACTACACTGCTGTCCTGAAGTTGTACCTGATCACATAGGTTAGAACCCTCTATTGGTTACTGAATATAACAGGAACAATGAACTCCCAAAGTATTATTTTATCTACTTAAAATATTCTATAATGAGAAAGAATCATTTATATGTTATTTCTAATTGACACAAGAAACATTACATAAACACATATTTAACAAACTTAAGATCCAGTTCTTTTGAAACAAGTTGTCAATGAGGATTCTAAGCACACATTTATTTTTTCTAAGAAGTGAATACAAGTTGGTTTTTCATATGGCTGAATACTTGCCTTTATATAAGGAGATATCCTGTCAATAGAACCCATCCCTAAAATATAAAATTCATTTGTATTTCATAAATACCTTACACATATACTTAAAAGGTACTTGATATAATATTATTAGTGTGTTTGAGATCAGTGGTAATGTTTTCAGTGGTGGTGCAAAGGTGATTTTGGAGCATTTTGCATTTGGGGATTAAGGTTGTTCAACCTGTTTTTCATTTGTTGATGAGGAAACTCTACAAATCATTTGTGACTAGATTATCACTGTCTTTGGCGACTAAGTGAGATCACACAAAGTAGGTAGATATAAGCAAAAATGCTGTTCATATGAAACATTGCTTTCAGTTTCTCCTTTACTCTGTTTTCATGGCACTTTCTTTAATCCAAAGATCTTCCTTAGAAGTTCCTATTTCCTAATGTGAATGATTATCTTTGATTACTTAGAATGCTAAAGATAAAAGCCAAAACAACTGAAATCTCAGTGATTATTACTAGCATCACCAAAATAAATGAACAAAATTTAAGACTGGATGTTTTATGTTGGTAGTTTAGGAAGAATCCCAGAGGCAATGTCAATGCCTATAGGTGTCTCTGAGATTAATGACAAAGTTCAGCACTTAAGGAAGTCGATAGTGTAGATTTAAAGTAAAAAAATCATGAAGAGGTAAGATGTGAATATCATATACATGTAAAGACTTTTTTAATACATATTTAACACAAGGGATAAATCTATCTGTATTACTTTAATCCTATAGCTACATAAGATTCAGAGATTCTGTTTATTTGCTGGGACTGTAGAGGTGCCTATTAAAATTGCTTCTGTTATGAAGCATGAGTATTGTAGCAGACAGATGACAATTTAGGAGGACAGAGTCTAAGTCCTGGAAATGGAAATCAATTGCTATGAGCAAGAGGTCAAAGAGGCAGCAAGGGAGCACCTGGCAAGAGGAGTGGCAGCTGTGTGTGTGGCACAAAGAAGACAGTTCCACATAGAGCACACAATGACAAATACCTACACTTGTTGGGTGCAAGTCAGAAACAGACAAGGAGAATGCAGTAAGTGATGCTAATGGAAAAATAAAAAGGAAGTTCACAGAAAAGCACAGATTGTTGCACAGTGATTGCATCAGAAATTATAGAATTACTGTTCGTTGATGTGGCAGGTTACAATGTACAAAGCACATTTCTAGCAGTATGTGATGGGCTTTCTTTCCCTCCAATATTATGCCACTGCCTTGGAGAAGCTTTTCCAGATAGTTCTACTTAAAGTACCTCCTTTCTGGTTGTTTTCAATCCATGCATGCACTGTGCTTACTTCTTTCAGGATATGCATCACAACCTGCACTAACCTACAGAACTGAAGTATCTAACATCTTTCTTTCTAGCCGTAAGGTCACTGAGGCATTGGGATGGAAGGACTTCCTTTGTTTTCTTTACCCATGTATTTCAGATCCTAATAAAGCATCTAAAATACCTGTTCTTCATTTCAGCCTAACCAAAGAAACCTCAGAATTTGGCAAGGTAGAGAGTTTAGAGTTCACCTTAGAGCTATTGAAAATGAGTTGACTTAACATCATATAGCAACCATGGTGGGGTTACATTTGAGGCCAACTATTCTTAGCCTCAGTTTAGAATGAAAGACAGAGACAGGTAGGTAAGGAGAGTGAGAGAGAGAGAAAAAGAGAGAAACAAAGAGAAGTGAAAGATTCATACAACGAAAGAATACAAATACAAATCTATGTAAATGGCTATCTATGTATTTATTTATCTATGTATCTGTCTACGTATGTATGTATGTATGTATGTATGTATCTACCTATGTATGTATGTATGTATGTATGTATCTATCTATCTATCTATCTATCTATCTATCTGATATTCAACATACATAGAAATTACAGTTCAGTGGCTGTACAGATAAGAGAGGCTATAAGGTATCTAGGACGTACTATTATCTATAATGTACTATAGACAAAGCATGCCCACTGATTTCGAGAAGAAAGGTCTTCTCTTCATAGTGGGAAGTATCCTCGAATGAAGCTGGGATTCTGAGGAGTGTCTTGAGGCCTGACGCTTGTCTCTGAGGGCAGGCACCATGGAGGGAAGCTTTCTCAGCAGGAGGTAGCACAGCCTGCAAGAGCAGTGAAGAATGCACTGTGCATTAGACCTCAGCGCCAGCTGACCTTTCACAGAAAGGATAATCTTGTGCTGTCATCCTTGGGTCCTAAAACAATGAGGAGGAAGTTGGGGAACTGAAGGCTCTGTAGAGGACAAGCAGGCTGGAAACAAAAATGAAGAAGGAAAGAGTACAGAGAATGATCTCACCCTTGGGACGCTTTCCCTATTTGGAAGCACTTACATCACTCTACAATGAAGGAATTTGTGTGACTGTAATCACTTTCATGTTACGCATCATTTTTTTTTCTAAGTGCAGCCATTGCTTTCTAATGACTTAAACAAATCTGAAAAAAGTACTCAAATAGTTTTAACATGGCTTTTTCTAAAGAAACAAGTTAGCACATCATAGTAGTATACAGAAAGCACTGAACAAGTGATTGCTGTTGCTATGACTATTGTTATTACTGTCTGTATCATCATCATCATTTCCCAAGAACTATAAACCAGACATGCAAGAATCAGCCTGACTAATATACGATGGTAGTGTCCAGAAAGGAACAGAGGAGCTGCACTGGACACAGCAATCCTCCTCATAAAGGCAAGCCATCTGGAACATCCAGGTAGACAGCCTGCCCACAGAGACACTGCATTTGAACCTCTATCTGTGAGTATACCCAATTATAGATCTGCAGGTAGACAACAACTGCCTTCCCCCCTTAGTCAAGCTAACACAAATGGATATGTTTACAGATTTCGTAGGTTTAGGACCTGATGGTAAATATTTTAGGCTTTATGAGCCATAAAAGACATCATAGCTATCTAATTCTATCATCGTGGTGCAAAAACCACCCAAGAAAACAAGTAAATGAATGTTAATGTTCTAATTAAATTTAACAAAAGCAGATCATGAAATGGATTTTGATTGTTGCTTGCAGTTTGCTGATTTCTGATCTGAAGAATAGTTGGTCATACTCTAAAAGATCTATCCTAATTGGTGAGCAGTGAAAAGAAAAGAGGGTGGTATTTTTGAGGAAAGCATCAGGAATAGCCAAAGTGAAGCTGTTCAACCAGAGACTTAGAGAGCATGGCTAATAAGGCTATGAGGAAAGAAAATGGAAGTCACTCTGAAAAATAATCTTTCTTGATTTTCTTGATGTTTATGTGCACAGACTAAGAGAAATAGACCACCTTTGACATTTACTAGTACAAATTAAAAGGAGATGAAGTTTTGGATATGTGATCTCATGAAAGTTGTGTAATAAGCGATTGGGGGTGAGGAACAATAATTCATGTGTTAACAATTCAGCTTTGGCAAGCTTGGTGAACAAATTGCAGACACTAGGTTGAAAATAGAGTATCCAACTTATGGAGGAGGAAAGTCAGGAGGCAAAAAACTGGGAAAAAACAAGGGAAGAGGTGACACTACTCAAAAAGAAATATACTCATTACCTGACCTGTGTAAGTATAACCCCTCTGTACATCACTTTTACAATAACAATGCAATTAATAATAAAAAAAAGTTCTTCACAGGTAAAAGCACATAGATCCCTAGATGAAGATGGTTTTCATGGGGGGGGGGGTCATCAATAGGGAAATGAAACAGATGTGAGGCAAGGAGAGGAAGAAGCAAGAAAACACACTGGAGGAAGGGCTATATCCAGAAGCAATGGCTATAATCAATGCCATGAAAAATAGCCACTCAGGACAATATAGCTTTCATATTTTAACAGGCTCAATTGCTATCAAAACAAATCACCACAAACTTAGTGAATAAAAGGACACAAACTTAACATCTAATGATTCTTCCAGTCAGAGCTCCTAAATGAATCTCCTTAGACCAAAAGCAATGTGTTGGCAGGGGTGTGCTTCCTTCTGAAAGCTCTAAAGGACAGTCTTTTCCCCTTTCCAGTACCTAAGACTACCCACATTCTTGGGTGTACCCATCCCCATTTTCCAAGTCAATATTTCACACATGTTGTTGCTCTCACACCCATTTTCTTGCTTCTCATTCACATTTATTGACTGATTGATCGACTATTTGGATACTGGGGCTTGAATTCAGGGCCTGGAGTCCTTGCTCTGCTTTGTCTCTCACTCTGCACTCTACCACTTGAGCTATGATTTTAGTTTCAGCTTTGTGCTGGCTAATTGGACATAGGCATCACGAAAACTTGTCTGACAAGACTGGCTTTGAACCTCAATCCTCAGATCTCAGCTTTATTATAGGTATGAGCCATCATTCGCTTTTAAGCACTCTTGAGAATCCTTTTTAGGTAATCCAAGACAACTTATTTGAGGCCAAGCAATGATCTACCTGACTTTCATATGCAACCTAACAAATCCTGGTATTGATGATCATAACCACCATTATTTTATGATGGATTTGTGACAGTCCATTTGTACTTTATTTAGTAGCTTTGATATATCCTGGTTCTCTTGACAGTTTCTCAAGGATCAGCCTGTCTCACCAGCTGTCTCACAGCATGTACAAAGCCCTTAGACAGTTCTCTCGTGTTAGTCCCACCTGATTCTCTGAGGATACAGGCTGCACAGAGCTAAATGAGCAGGTGGTAAGTGTCTATAAAGTGAAAAACCATAGGCCACGTATCCAACAGGATTAAAAATAAACTTTATCATACGATCCTAAACATCCTTGCAAAGTGATCATGATCATCAGTAACTGATGGGCCAAAGAGTTGAAAGATTCTACTAGAAAAGATTACTTCCCTGGGGACATTAGATACAACAGGGAGCGTCAACACAGATTCAGAAGAAAATGACAATATGGGCTGATACTATGTCCAGCAGTGACAATAGGATTTTATATATACCTATTAAAAGAGAAAATATGTACATATTTGAATATGTGTCTGATTGGCCAGTTTCCCACGAATCATTTGCTGCAGGAATAAAGATCTTTACAATTCTTCTTAGATACAAAAAGAAATGAATGATTGGAATTTTCTACTTTTTTCTATCTTGTTTTGTGTGTTCTTTGAGCCAGACTTTCTTTTTAAGTTAACTTGCATAAAGTCTATATAAAATCTGTTGCTTTATTTTGTATTTATAAAACCTTTCATCCACTCCTATTAGTTAAGCTTTAATTCAAGCCTAGCTATGACTGCCTAGTTAGACCTAATTATGTTTATGTTTCTTTCCTAATGCTGTCATTTTCTTTTTCTAATTGACTTATTTCCCTATTCTATTTGCTTGGTTGTATTTTTCAAAACATTGAATTAGTTTGCTTCTGATTACCACTTTGGCTACATACCAAAGAATGCTGTTGGGTTCTTTGTAATTCCATGAATCATTTGATTCAACATTCAAAAATCGTCTGCGGGCTATTTTATCTGGTCACAACACAATATATTAAAGCCTGCTTATGCTTTGTTATCTGTTCTATTTATTTTAACTTCAAGCTTTATCTTTAATATGGACCACAGTGTGATAGTCTAATTGTATACTTTATTACTCGGGTTGTCAGTGCAGAATTGATTAAAAAAACCAATGAAGTAGGAAGGAATGAAATACACTCCTTAATAATGTCTGCAACGTCACGTACTTATGAAAAGGGGAAGTACCTGGAACTAAGATTATTTATTTACTCACAATGTATCTGGCTGCCTATCCATCATACCTATCTATTTACCTGATTTAATCCTCACAATAACCCTGGGAAATCTAAAAATACTTAATAGGGAATTTGAAATTACATGCACATGTACAGTGTAGCAGGCAAGAAGTGCACAGGATATGGAGCAGCCTGGTCTGGCCTGGGCTGCATCACAACTCAGGCATGTGATGGAAGGCAATCTACCAATTGACAGAGTTAATGTGAGGATTTAATAGGCTTGTATTTGCTTACTCAAATCATATTATCTTCAAAATTCAATTTTTAAATACAATTGAGAAACCCTGGTGCCGTAAGATGATATTTTCACAGTGAAACGCCTGTAGCTCAGTGGGCTATGGAAAGGAGTCTGTGGGTGGAACTGTACCTCACACTTCCACATGAGGTTCTGATTTGAAAGTGGGATTTTTGGGGTACTAATCAAGGAGTTTACGAGATGTAAATAAAAGAGATGGCCTAGCATGGATGGGATGTTGCATGTATTATGTTTCCTAATACAAGGGGAATTATACAATTTGGAAATAGAGGCTGAACTCAGCCGAGCATCACTTAATCACTGTATCACCTGCTTCTATCTCTGCTCTTTTTTTTTTTCTTTTTGTCGACTATGGGGCTTGAACTCTAGGCCTGGGTGTTGTCCCTGAACTCTTCAGTTCAAAGCTTGTGATCTACCACTTGAGCGACAGAGCTAGCTCTTTCTGCTCTTCTAAGTTGTGAATAAGGGATTGGGGCCACTTAAATCTTTTCCCGTAGAAGCAGAAAACTTGTCCACATACAGATTTGGAACTGGCTGAGTCAGTTCTAATATTTACATCACTCCCCTTCTTCACCAATAGTTTTTCTATATTCCACTTTAACTTCAGAATGTTCTGAAATTTACAAATTACAAATAGTTCAGCCATGGTTTATAACTAAAATTAAGTGAAAAATTTTTGATGATGGACAGAAATTCTTGAGCATTTTAAAAAATATCTCCCAATTGAGAGCCAAATTCATCAAAGTAATTTCCATTTAACATTACAGTTGTTTCACAACTGAGCAGAACTAATTGCTGACTTTTAAATAATTTCCAATTTTTTCATACTTGCAAAGGAATATTAATGCCTTATTTGGTGAAATGTTGAGTCCCTTCTGTTACTTTTTTCTAGATGTGTACTTTTCATGCATTGTCAAATAGATTTTATTGAAATCTACTAAGAAGACTAAGATTTCTGACAATACATGGTTGACTGGCCTGACAATGTATGGCCGACAATATATAGTCCACTGCTGTTGGTCCAGTTTTTTTTGAGGCTGGCCGGGTGTTCTGGCCATAGGAGGTGCCAGGGAAGCATATCTACTTCACAGCTTTAACCATTTAGACTCTGTACCTGCCTGGAGATACAGAACACATCACAGCTTTATAAAGTTTCAAAAATCTTAAGAAGCAATCATAGAACTCGTAGCAATTGATGTGTTCAAGGAAGAATACAGGACTCTGCTGCTTTGAAAGGGAAAAACAGTTTTCAACACAGCTTCGAAAGTATTTTCAACATCACCTTTAGGCAAAGGCAAGAGGATTGCCGTGCTTTGTCTTTGCCTTGGCTTTTTTCCTGCAGAGTCAAGGGGCTAAGCCTCCTCCCTTCCAACTATACTCCTCTTTTCTTTTCCTTCTTACACTGGGACAGTCTCTTTTCCAAGTCACTTCAGAAGAAAGAAGGATCAGCCAATATGGGACAGCTTTTCTTAAAGGGTAGAGAATCCTTGAACACAAAGCCAATGTGTCCATAAATGAGTACAGAGGACTAATACATAAAAGAAGCACCCAGGGGTCAGAGGCTGACTATGCCTATGACACTACTTTTTGGTATGAAAATTGGAGAAGATGGAAAATTTTAAATTTGGGCCAAGCATTTCCAGTTATCAAGATTTATCTGTCAAGGCAGGTGGATAGAACAGATTTTATTTACTGTTTGATTTACAACTTTAAAAATATTTATACATGTGGTACTCTGGGCCCTATAAATGTTAGGGTTGGGACTGGCAGTGTGTCTTTATGCAAATAAAACTATGGGTACATAAGAAATAGTTTTGCTTCTAACTTGAATGACTCTCCTTGAGGCCATTGGATCATCTAGTAGGATGATGTGTGGGATAAGGATTTAAGTGCTCATACTAAGATTACACAAGGTCCATATTCTTGTAGAGAATTTCTCATTTTTATGACACTATATAACAAGGTATTGGTATTATAGAACAATGATGGCATGAAGAAAAGGAGGCAACAATTCCTATGAACTTAAGAATTTGCCTATTTCAAACAAGAGCTCTCTGTTCAAGAGAAAGGTAAGCAATCACCATGCCTACTTGAAGCAAAGAGGAAAAACTACCATAAAAGCAATCTGGAGAACAGCTAGAGCCATTTGGCCTAGGTACAAAACAATGGAGAAGTCAGTAGGTGGAGCTGTCATGTTTAATCTCCACCAGGGAGTTGTTGTTTTAATTCTTTTAAAGAATCTTTTCCTAGAATCATTTTCTTAAATATATATTTTTTTTGGTCAGGGTGATGTATAGAGGAGTTACAGTTGCATAGTAAAGGTAATGAATGTATTTCTTGTCAAACTTGTTACCCCCTCTCTCGTTTTCCTCCCACTCTTTCTCCCTCCATCCCCACCACCCAAGTTGTAAAGTTCACTTCTAACTTGTCTTGTGAGTATGGCTGTTGCATTGGTTCTCCCTTTGTCCTTCGGCTCACCATTCTGTTCTTCCCTTCCCCAAATTAGATAAATGCATAGACAAGACACAGGTTACCAAAATCAAGTATAATGACAACAGGAGATAAAGCAAAGGGGGAAAAAAGAACGAAAAAAGAAAAATAACTTCATACGGCTCATTAAAAACAACAACAATAAAGAAAAACCTCATTTAGATTAGCATAATTTTATATGGTCATATGTACATAGCTTTGGAGCAATGGGAGTGATCCTTGGTTAGGACTATCCTAGACATATACAAGCTGTGACAGATGAGGGAAACTATGGAGTCTGTATTCCTTTGGGTCTGGCTTACTTCACTCAATTTCAAGTCTTTCCATTTCTTACAAATGGGGCAATGTCATTCCTTCTGATGGAAGCACAGAACTCCAGTGTGTGTGTGTGTGTGTGTGTGTGTGTGTGTGTGTGTGTGTGTGTGTGTGTGTGGCTTGAGTTCAGGGCCTGAGCACTGTCCTTGGACTTTCTCAAGGCTAGAGCTCTACCACTTGAGCTTCAGCACCACTTCCGGCTTTTTTCTATGTATGTAGTACCAAGGAATTGAACCCGGGTCTTCGTGCATGCTAGGCAAGCACTTTAACCACCAGGCCAAACTCCTGGCCCGTGTATCATATTTTCTTGATGCATTCGTCTATTGAGTGGCATCTAGACTGGTTAGCTATGGTAAATAATTCTGCAGTGAATCATGTGCACCAGGGAATTTTGACACTGAACTTGCTTTTTCCACTTTGGGGCTGTCAGAGCAGTTATCAGAGTAAACTCATTTCTAAACCTATATCATTTTAGTTGTTGAAAAGTTTTAAGATATTCTGGACTTCATTTGTTCCTTTTCTCATTTCTAGCTATCTGGATGCAAGCACTTAAAAAACCTTGTATTTTACATCCTATCTCAGAAGTATTTTAGGAGGAAGTGGAAGCTTCATTTTTTTCTGAATAAAGAAATCCACAGCTGGGCACTGGTGGCTCACACCTATAATCCTATCCTAGTTACTCAGGAGGCTCTGGGGATCACAGATGAAAGCCAGCCCAGGCATGAAAGTCTATGAGACTTTCCCCCCCCCCCCCCCGAATTAACCACCAGAAAACCAGAAGTGGCACTGTGACTCAAAGTGGTAGAACGCTTGCCTTGAGCTCAGAGATGGAGCCAGGCCCAGAGTTCAAGTCCCCAAACCAAAAATAGAAAAGAAATCCAGTGTATCAATCATAAAGTCCAGTGAGGTGTCTTACAAATTAGCAATGTCTGATTTGTCATCATTCTTTCATTCTTTGCTGATAGCTATGTTTTATTATTTATTGTAGGATTGTGTTTAGACCACAGTTACCAGAATTCTCTCCATTCCATGTAGAGTAGAGGAATAGTTACAGCTCAGAGTCAACAGGGAAGAAAATCAAGAATAAGAAGCTAAGAAATCCCTTGGTTGATGAATCAGTGGGCTCATTTCTCAAGCCCAAGGAGAAAAATGAACAGAATGACAAATGAGGAAAAAAATACAGCATGTCCATACAGCCAATTCTTAGGAACCTGGATGATGATGGTATGGTATACTAACATGGTCTCCATGGTGTTACTTCTGTAATCTATTTTCAAATTGTCAGAAACTGTGCTAATGTAAAGGAACAGTTTTATAGCTGAAATCAGGCTGCAAACTCTAATTTTTTTTTTAAAATTTAGGTTTGTGGATTGTTATGAAAGAGCTGAAGGGTGTAATTTACTGTTTTCTGGCAGATTTGGCTTTTCAATTATAATTTGCTCAAACTAATATTTTATTTACATATTCTAAATATCTACTAACAAAAGTAGAAGGGGGAGGAGTAAAGAGGACAACATTCCACAGAAACACTCTCAAGGGCAGAAGAAGGAAGCTTTGGACTAGAATAATGCAGACAATCAGATTTATCATTGTCTGAGAATAAGTGTGTGTGTGTGTGTGTGTGTGTGTGTGTGTGTGTGTGTGATATGTGTTTAGATGTTTTATATTTCAGATAAGCATAAGTCAATAAAAAAATCTTTGTCCTGAAACTGTATTCAAATAACTTACAAGATATTTAAATTTGGATTGTCTATTTAGCTATTTGGAATTAACAGACATACCTAGCAAATTCAGTTTTGTCATTTGCTAGTTTTGATTTGGGATTACTTTCAACTAGGTTTCCTCCCTGGCAAAAAGGGCACACTAATTTATATTTAGCAAGGCTGTGGCCAATCGTAACCAAGCATGTAAAACATAGCATGATGATTATAATAAGGTCTTAAGGAGAATATTAATAAGTAATTGGAAGTTTCACTGTACATAATAACTTTAAGCCTGGAGGATGACAAAAATATCCTAAATTTAATCCCCAGTAAAATAAATGACATTTGACAACTAGTCCATACATTTTCTAAGCTCCTATTGTTCTAAGGTAGTGTTTTTGTTACTTGTCTTTGACACAGGTCTTGCCATGTAACACAGTCTGCCCCTGTAATTTCTGATTCTTCTGCCTCTACTTCCTGGGTACTAGAATTACAGGTAGGGACCATTACTATTATCAAACTTCCTAGGTGCTTTTTTTTTCCCCTTGCAAATTATAAACTTGTAATATAATTTGTTCTTTAAAAAATATTCCCTAAAACATCGCTGTTGTTCCATGGGTGCATTTTGGGGATTTTTCTGTAATTGCACTATAATAAAACTCAGTTAATGTTTGTTTTGGATTGACTTTTCTTTAAGCACCCATGCTTATTTGTTTGCTCATTAATTTACAGGTCATGGGACTTGAACTCTGAGCCTGAGCATTATCCCTGAGCTGTTCAGCTCAAGGTTACCACCCTACGCCTTGAGCCACAATGTCACTTCCGGTTTTCTGGTGGTTAATTGGAGATAAGAGTCTTATGGACTGTAGTGCTCGGGCTGGCTCTGAACCAAGATCCTCAGATCTTAGCCTCCTGAGTAGGTAGGATTACAGGCATGAGCTACTGCAGCTGACCCCATGTTTATTTGTATGAATCAATACACGCTTCCAGTAAACTTGTAGCACAAAGCCTGCCTGTTGAATTAATATTGCTCCTTGAATTAATATTGCTCCTGGTTTAGTTTATAAAAATTGTTTTTTCCTTTACTTTGTGTATATCAACTATGATGAATTTAAGATTTGCCTTTAGATGGCAAGGTTGGTCATAGAAATGGTTTATATATAATATTAAATAAAGGAAATTATGATTAAAATTTATAGTTACAATGTTATATTTATACTTACATTTATAGGTATAAGATTTATACTTATAATGTATATTACCTGAAGTATACAAAATATTAAATATAGAAATGCTTGTCATGACTTATTCAATGAATTGAACAAATTTCTAGATTCAGTGGATATTAATGAAATAAAGTTACATATCTCAGACTTTCCAAACAGATCCTAAACATAAACCTCAAATAAAAAGACATCACTCTGCTCATTTTTTCTTGTACAGAATGATTATGATTTAAAATTTTTAACAGGTGGGCAAACAGATGCAACTTGTTTATTTTATTCTTACTCTTAAAATTTCACCATTGCCAGAATGCCTATAGGCACAGTTAAAATATTTAAATAAAATTTGAGAAATTAACATAAATTATAACAGTAAATAAATGCTGTTCTCTATTATTTAAGAAGAAAAATCCACCCCTCCTTCTGAAGTAAAAATGCCTTAAATAACTTTCCAGGAAGTATTAAGATAGTGGCAGTTTGACATTTCACAAGAAAACTTATGGTGATGTTATTTCTAGTGAAACTCAATTGCTTATACCTTTTCCTTTCTCAGGTATTATTTTTGTGAACATTTCCCTCTGCCTTGGTAGTCTCCACACCTTTCTTGTAGAAATCTGTCTTTTCAGAGTTAACTCCTTATATCTTTTACTTCTCATCTGAAATGTCTTTTCTTTAAGGAATCCTTCCTTGCCCCTTGCTTTATATAGCACTATGTCCATTAATTATTTTTCTTTTAGAATACTTTGTATTTGTAGTTATATCACTAAAATATAAGTTCCTTGAAAGCAGGGTCAAAATTTGTTTTGTTTGTTACCATATTGAATTACTATAGTGTTTGGCCTAGCTTATCTACGTAAGAAATATATGTTAAATAAGTAAGTAAATAAGTGGAGGAGAACGCTAGGGATCAAAACAGAGAAACACAATTTGTTCCTTTGTCATTATAAATGACAGAAGGAGCAGGAAATTCCATTCTTTCAAATCAAAAGTTCTCCATTATTTCCTAGTATTTATGAGTTATAGAAATCACACCCAGAACCATGCAATTAGTACTGTATTAATACTAAAATGAAAAGTAAAAATATGAATCAGGGAGACAAGGACTATTTCACATAGCTTGAGGTAGGTACCTGAGCCTTCCCGGGCAAGTGATATTTAAGATATGAAGATGGAATTATGAGAGGCAAATAGAGATGATGAGAGGGTTCTAGGTAGAAAGAACAATTTATGGAATAATACAATGATGAGATAATCTTGGTGAACAGGAAGGAATAAAAGGCTTCTGTGTTTGCAAGAAAAGGCGAGGTAAGGCGGGGGAGGGTCCAGACTGAACAGAGAGGTGGACCTTGAACCAAAGGAAGATTTTTCTTCCCTAATAGAAGGGGAAACCTCTGAGTAGTTTTAAGTAAAGTATAACACAATCAGATTTGTATTTACATGAGATGATACTGACTGCACTATTAAGGATGTAAAAGTGAGATAAAAGTAATTGGTTAAAAACATACAAAGATGATGTTCAGGCATCTAGCATGTCAGCAGGTGCCACAGTAGTGACATTGACTGAGAAGCTGTTAGTAGAAAGATCAAGAGTTTAACTTGACTAAGGGTATGATGAGCTGTCAAACCTGACAGCTTTGTTTTTCTTGTGGTTGTTATTACTGAGAGTAAAAAAACCACTTGCTGAGATTGAAGATAACAGTGAGTAGCTTGGATTTTAATCACCTTTGGCCCGATGTTCTTTCTACTCCCAGAGTGCACATAGGTACTTTCTGGACGCGGTGTTTAGAATGCCATGGGTATTTTAAAAGGAGTAAAATTAGGATTTAACATGTGAGAAGAACATGAGAAAATAGCTTCTTGATTCTTGAGTATCTTTTTCTGTTTTTTCCAAATTAAGAAATTTTAAATAAAATACAATCAAGGCCAACAGGTTTATGATAGCAAAGATCTATATCTCTGTCTTGATCTCTCTTCATATCTCTATTTCTAAGGGATTTCAGGACCCCTTGCAACAGTTTCAAAGCCTCTCTTGGTTCTGCTCACTTAGATAGGAATCATTGCACTAATCAACCACTTTTATTGACATATAATTCTGGTTGTTTTTTTAAAAAAACCCAGTGGGTCATAGCTTTTTTACTCTCTCTTACCTCGCCCATGACGGCTATTGGTGTCTCTCCTGTTGCTTGAGCAACACGATGTTCTACTAAGTAGAACATGTATTCATCATAGAGCAGACGGATCAGGTGGAAGGAGCCAAAGCTAGCAGCACTGCGCAAGGTTAAGTCTCGAATAACCATTGAGCTGTTTCAAGAGAAAAGATATACATAATCAATGTAAGTGAGAAGATTAGCATTCAATCTGTTTTTTCTCAAAAGTCTAAGGAAGTCTAAGTAGTAGTAACATAGGTTTTTTGATATTATGGAAAGCAGTTGGCTCAACACATGTAAACAGGGTAGTAAAGAAGTAATTGTGTGAGAGGGTGAAACTTGATCTTTATTAAACCAGATAGATCTTCCATAGGAAAGATTACTATGTTAACATAGGTATGTTTGCTGTTGTGTTAAACCCATGAATGGACCAGAATTGGCCTTTTTTGAAAGGGTGAAAACACATCACCAGTGTAATAAAAAGCAACTAAAAATGTAAATCTTATTCATGAGAGTTAACAACCTATAATTTCGAAATGACAAAGGCCATTAGCATATACTTTGGAAAATACGTGTTTATTCTAGACAAAGCACACAAAAATACTAAGCAAAATTCTGAGTGGTAGCCATTAAGAATCTAAAGGAGTATTGATAGGGATTCCAGACAGGTTTCCTGGAAGGCAAATTTATTGACTCCAGTTCCTTATCCATTTTAATTTAAATTAAATTTCCATCAGAAGCAGACATTAAAAAAGCAATTAAGAAATTATCCTTGAAAAACGTGAGTATTTAATTTGTATAATATCCAAATGTAAAAAAAATAAGTTACTAATAATTCTATATTTGAAGTAAAATTAAATAAAAAAGTCTTGGCCTTATTAAAGGTATGCTGATCATTAACCTTATTTATATATTTCAAACCTTTTTAACATCAGTAATCAGAATAAAGTGTACATGCAGGTATGGATGTATATGTATTTCTCACCAATTTCATAGAATAGCCTTTTTCAAAGATGATGATGATGACACTAATACTAAGTCATTATATAGTCAACAGGAAGAGAACAATTCTTACAGATACATAGCCTGGTATTCCTAAGCATTATTTTGTAATGAACCATTGTAAACTATCAGGCAAATGGAAAAATTGAAGACAATAGTTTTGTTTTGTTTTTAATCTTTTAGATTCTAGCTACACATATTCAAATTCTATAACTTCAACTCTGACGTGACAAATCATTCATCATATATCTAAAATGTAGAAGTCATGGACTCTGGTCTTGGCTCTTTGGTAATTAACTGTTAATCTCAAATAAGTGATTTCTCCAACCTAAATATTTTCTTAGAAATATGAAATCAAGCTGGTGCTGGTGGCTCAAGCCTTAATCCTAGCTACTCAGGTGGCTGAGATTTGCAGATTGCAGTTCAAAACCAGTCTGGACAGTAAAGTCTATGAGACTTTTATCTCCAATAAAGAACTAAGAAAAAGCCAGAAGTAGTGTTGTGGCTTAGTGGTACAGTGCTAAACTTGAACACAGAGAACAACCAGGCCCTGAGTTCAAGCCCAAGCACCAGCAAAAAAACAAAAAACAACCCCCCCCAAAACATTAATATTTATCTTACATAATGCATGTTTCTTTGAAGGATAACATGAGCTAAAGAATATGAAAATAACTTATGAATAGAATATGACTCAATATAAATGATTATAATAGATGGAATATAAATTGTTTCTATTTTGATTCTATTTTAAGAGAAGGGTATAGATTATGACCGGAGTGGTGACTCATGCTTGTAATCCTAGCTACTCAGGAGACTGAGATCTGAGGATCAAGGTTCAAAGCCAGCCCAGGCACAAAAGGACCTGAGACTCTTATCTCCAATTAACCTCTAGAAAACGGGAAGTGGTGCTTGGCTCAAGGGTAGGGTGGCAGCCTTGAGCTGAAGAGCTCAGGGACAATACCCAGGCTGAGTTCAAGCCCATGACCCACAGGAAAAAAAAAAAAAAAGAGTACAGATTATGACCTACTAGTCAGAGGACCTCTTATTTATTTATTCATTTATTCATTTATTTTTGCCAGTACTGAGGCTTTAACTCCTGGCCTTGGTACTGTCCTTGGACACTTTTTGCTCAAGGCTAGTGCTCTATCATTTGAGCCACAGCAACATTTTTTCGGCTTTTTCTGTGTATGTGGTACCAAGGAACCGAACTCAAGGCTTCCTGCATGCTAGGCAAACACTCCTATCGCTAGGCCACAATCCCAGCCCCAGGACCTCTCATTTTTGAGGATCCATTTACAAAAAGGATAAAAAAATAAAAATGGGAACCAACAAATTTGATCTTATAGCCAGGTTACCTGATATAATCCTGATTATAATTACATTTTTGATTTTTTTTTTTAGGCTTAAAGATTAGCTTGAGGGTCAAAAGAGACTATGTTCAGTTTCCTTTGATTTGTTTAGTTCGCTTTCTTTTTTTCAGTTATTTAAGGTTCATTGTAGTTTGAAAATGTTAAGTGAAAATTCCAAAAATAATGTTTTAAATTGAGTATCCTAAGTAGTGCAATGAAAACTCATTCTACCCTACCCTTTTGTCCATTGTATCCATTTTGTAAATGTCACCTGCCTGTTAGTAGCCAGTTTACATATTTCAGTTATGCCACTGGAAAAAATATTTGTTGGCTTTCAATTATATATAGTAGTCTTTTAAAAAAGGAATCAGTTGAATTGTATTATCAGAGGTTATATACTTCAATCTCTCTGTGTTGGGTCTCTGCCCTACATGGCAGTACTAAATAATAGTTGACAATTGAATTGGTAACATATTGTCCACATTAACTCCTGTTTAGGTATGCTGCAGACTTAATCCCCTGATTTTGATTTCATGTTGCTAAGTTACCATTAACTCAACACTTTCTAAAATCAATTAGAAGCATTAATTATTTTATAATGGGTGACAAATAACTTTTGAATATCCTTTATAATTCCTAGCATAGAACTTACGATATATGCCCCAATGCATGATTCTCAGCTCACGTCTCTGCATACTGAAGGATGTATATCAACAATACCCTTTGCAAGTGGAGAGGTGAGAACACACCTGTGACTCTCATGTAAACGCTTAGCAGTGAGTACAGCTAGGTAAAAGAGTATTCCTTTTGAATATTAGAAGGCGTATATACTGCCCCAGTGCAGATAAACTAGGTTCCCCATGTACTATTTAAAGTTAGAAGAGGAAAACAATGAATCTGTTCTTCAAGTTTTTAGTTTTTTTAAATAGTGTTGAGATCAAAATAAGGTCCTAAGCATATTAGTTCCTGAGCTATATCCCCATCCATGAATTCTGTCCTTTAAAAGGAAAAGGAATATTTGAGGATGGGGATGCAGCTCAGGGGCAGACTACTCATCTATCATGTACATGACTGTGGCTACACCCCAGTACTACACAAAGAAGTAATGTTGGATAGCTTTATGGTAGCCTGAGGAGATGTTCTCTCCTGCTCCCTAAAACATCAAGCAATTGGGAAATGGCCTGTATAATGTCCCCATTTTTTATCAAGAAAGGAAGTGATTGATTTTCTGCTTTCCTTTTCCTCCTGACCATTCCTTTTAACCTTTGAATGTTAGCATTCAAAGCAAAGTTCAAAAAGAAAACTCCATTTGGAACATTGTAAACGCACTGCGGTTTCAGCACTGTATCAATAGCTTCTTGCAAGATTCTCTGCCATTTTACTCTAAAAAGTTTTGTGCATATAAATATGTACACAGCTTTTCAGAAATTACAGGTTATCTTAATTTTGGAACATGAAAGGGCTGTATACGTGACTGCCATATTTACAGTGTCAGTTACAAATTTTCGCATTTAAAATGCCAGAAAAATTTTAAAAAGTACTTGAGTTCTATTTTTCTGATAATTTGTGAACACTGCTTCTATTACTCCATTCTTATGCCTCAGTAAATAACACTTCGGAGGGTAGAGGGACTTGCATTTCTAAGTTATTGACTTGGCCTACCAGCAGGAGGTATGCATCTGTTTCAAAGTGCTTTTCCTCTGTGGCCCTAAACAGTATGCCTTCACGTCTTTTTGAAATGAAAATAATAACTATAATAGTGTCTAATAATCACAAGGCAATTATCCCCAACTCAGGGAGGACGGAGGGCAGGCAACTGATGATCTACTGGCTTTGTACATCTGCAGAGAACAAGAAATACAACTAGGTAATTTTCTCTCTTTTCAGGATACCTGCAACAGATCTCTATGGAAGGCTTCAGGGGCTGTATTTTTGAAATGATCTCAACTAAATATAGGGGAACAAAGCCTCACAGGAAGAAGTAAGAGCAACATAGAAAACAATACAAAGGGAGAGAAAAAAAAAGAAAACTTGCTTGTTTTTTTTTTTATGATGCAGAGGATGGATTCTGCCTTTGGTTCAATGTTTTGGAAAAGCCACTGAAGCACTGTTTTTGTTTCATCTATTATCCGTGGAACACATGCACTATTTATATGATTTTTCTTCTGGGAAAAGTTCTGGGGACTAAAGTACTGGCTTCTGAACAAAGAAAGCATCTGAAATCCTCTTAGAAAATATTCCCAGATTAGAATTTTGAATCCTATTAGCACTACTGTTTCAGGAACTACTTTGAAAATACTGAGATAATGCTTTTCAACTTTTCCCCTTAAACCAAGGGAAAACTTAACATTTCTTGTCAACTTGTCTGTCAAGACTACCCAGATCCAAACCTGGCATGGACTTCACTGAGGCACTAGAGGGCTAACAGATGAGAACTAAAGAGAAACATAAGTGAAGCATGCTTTTAACCACTGGTTTGTTTTGCTTTGTTTTTGTTTTTTTAAAGCTTGGCTAGATTACAGAAAGCTTTTTTAGGATAGGATAATTTAATTGTTAACTCAAAACATGCACCAGATCTATACCAGTACTTAAGTTTAAAAAATGAGAATTTGGGCCAAATCAGCTGAGCAAGAGTGCTTTTTATTATACTTGTAGACTTTCCTTCCTCATAATGTCTTGGACTCACCAAGGATGTGGAGTATCCACATTGGTGTGGGTGTTATGCTATGCGAATTATGCTATGGGTATTATCCCACGGGTGTTATCCTATTCTAATTACTTCCAATCCTGTAGTGCAGGATTGCATCTACATGGGATCTAAATTAGGGACTGCTTATACTGCTTAAGTAGATACAGCTTTTAGACTCATGTCAGAAGAACTGTCTTTATCTGAAAAAGCAAATACATAAACTTTAATGATAACAAATCTCAGGGTTAAAAACAACACTTACCTAACTTATCTCATAAAATAAGACTGTACTATCTTCTAATTTCATTCTGTACATTTGGCACAAGTGTTCTCCAACCCAGGTCATAAATGCTCTCTTTAATCCTTGTGGCAGAACTTTACTCAAGAGTTCATCTCAGTATTTAGTATCATATGTCATAATCAGAAAACCCTTTCCCTTCTGGGTTGTTTCTATGCCTATGAAAGTATAACTTTCTACCTATATAGTTTTAGTCAAGCAGTGATTCATATTGTTAATAAGCTTTGCTACTGTCTACTGGGTTACTGGCTGTGCATCAAAAGAACTGAGAAGAATCTGTGTGGTTGTCTTTTTTTTTTTTTCCCATTTTTTCTTTGAGAAAGCAAACTTCAAATTCCTGGTCTGCATTATAGGCATTTCTCTAACCATTTTTATTTAGTAGATCTTAAGTACCTCCTAAATGCCTTCTAATATCAGAATATTAATTCTGATATCTGATTTGCAGCATGTTTGAAAACAATTGTAAGGTGAAAAAAAATGAAGAATTAACTAGTTGCCTCTGAGGGTACATCAGAATAGCCCAGAGAATTTCAAAGCAGGTTAAGTTCTCTTCCATGGAGTATGATTCATGTGGGGAGGAGCCTCACAAGGTGAGTTTATAACATATATGCACTTGACAGTAATGGTCCAGGGAGCAGTTTTGAGAATCAATGCAGAAGAGAACAAAAGAAGAACAATAGGAATGCCTCATAAAGCTCTTAATAAGGTCTAAATAAGAGGAAGGGCTTGTATCTCTTGGCTGACAGCTGCTGAACACATTGCCTACACCAGAATCTGAGATATGCTCATTTGAAGAATTCTGAGGATTCAAGCAAGAAAATTTTCTTTCCTAGCAGAAAGTTAATTTCCCTAATTTCTGATTTATTCCCACAATGCTGCAATCCTTAAGGTGGGTTGAAGACAGTTATCAAGGGGGTTCTACCAACTTACCTCTTGGTTATAAAAACCACGTGGGCGCACATGCACACATGTGCATGCCCCTTTCCTCTCCCCCCCTCCACACTTTTAAGATAGAAAGAAATCTGAGGGAGAAGGAGGGGAATACCTGTAGAAAGACCATTTTAGCAAGAACTGTCTGGCAGCTTTAGGGAAACTGGGCCTTCCTTCATAGGGTTTCAGTGCCTGCATCATCACATTGTCCAGCCACGCGGCCCACTGCTCCAGTGTGCTCTGCTGCTGAAGAGTCATTTTGAAATCTGTTTCTAGTCTCTGAACCATGTTGTCATCACACTGGCATACCCAGGAAGCTTGCTCCTAGGAGAGGTCACAGAAAACAAAGGAGTTCAACCATGTGTCTCTTCATGGAGTGTCAACACATAGACAAGGCGTAATTTAAAATAAATGTTTCTGAGAGTTTAAAGAATCCAGACAGTAACTACTTGTCAGTTGTTAAAACCAGATTCCTCAGGTTTAGATGTTTAATATTCCTCTTTGTCCATCTGGCATGTGAAAAACTGATGTGACAGGTAAGATGACCATTACTTGAGGAAAATGGATGACTGAACCTATAGTCTGCAGCTTTTTCATCCTCCTCTTTTCATATTGTCTTTCCCTTCTCTCATCAGGTAAAACTTTAGAATCACATCATTGGAGAGAATTTAGAGTAAGTTAGTTGGACAAATAGATTCAATTGGCCAAACGTGATCCCTCAAGATGAAGCCAAAAAAGAAAAATGAATGGGTCTAAGTAGAAGTACATGCCATGTAAGTTTATGGGCTGGAGACAGAAATCACAAAGCAAAGCTACAAATGTAAATGGATTCACACAATTGAAACCAACAATAAAAAGCTTTTTGGAATAAATGTAAGCATGCTATTGGCCGAGACTTTTGATTATGCAGTTTTCCTTTTGGTTCTGGTTAGCAACCAGAGTAATTTCTGTCTGTCTCTGTCTACGTATGTATGAATATATATCACATATATATAATTTCATATAAGTTGCTATAGAAAATGTATGTAATTTCATATAAATAAACCTGAGTTCAAAGTACCTCAAAGTTACAAAACATAGCAATGACCTTGGCAGAGTACCTGGACGTTGGCAAAGTCAACACGGTTGAGGTCATTGAGCATCTGGTTGATCTGGGAAGTGTTCTGAAGCACTGCTCGAGCTGCCTGAGCCAGGTGATTGAGCGATGTGTATCTTCGCAGAGTCTGGGCAAAGGCACTTACAGCGGCAACCTGTAGCAAAGCCCAAGTAAACTGGGGAGTATTTTTTCCTCCAGTAAATGAAACCACTGTGTAATCATCAAATCTTCTCTTCCTTGCCAAAGTTAGGTGCTTTCTTTTGACTCTTATTTCAAATAGGTTTGGTGAAAGAGTCTACTTGAAAATTATAGGATTTAAATCTCTTAAATGAGAGATTATTTTCCTTTTGAGCATACTGAAATCAAGATTAAAACTCAAGACATTTTTTGACATCAGAGTATAGCATTGATTAAGCCAGTACTGAAAGTATCTCCTCAACTACACATACACAAAAGACTTTGTCTAGGCAAGTAGAAAATGTGTTAACATTCATTTCTTGTTTTGATTCTTTTAGGATAGTTATGAACTTGGTCAATAAAACATTTGTTCTTACTTCAAAAGGCAAATTATATTATGTCATAGTTTTTAATTAGATTAAAAAAATACTAGCTCTCCATCATTCAGTATCATTTTAAACATTTAAAATGAATGATTTGGGGATAAAATTAGAGAACTAATAGTTTTTGATGGGTAATAAATTTATCAACGATCATCAAGCAGAAATTTAAATTCCTTCCTTGCTTCCTTTTTCTGGTGGGTCGTGGAGCATGAACTCAGTCTGGGCATTGTCCCTGAACTCTTCAGCTCAAGGCCACTGCCCTACCCTTGAGCCAAACCTCACTTCCCATTTTCTAGAATTTAATTGGAGATAAGAGTCTCAGGTCCTTTTGTGCCTGGGCTGGCTTTGAACCTTGATTGATCCTCAGATAACAGCCTCTGGAGTAGATAGGATTACAGGCATGAGTCACCTTGCCCGGCTTTTTAAATGGGCTAATCAGGAAATCTCCATTTGCCTCTTTTCATCTTCCTTTGTGCTCTGACCAAGAGACTAACCAGAATAGAATCTACTAACTCTCACCTTTACCCTCTATCTTCCAGGGGGGTTGGCCAATTATAAGCACTGTTAGAAGCTAGAGGATATGAAAAAATAGTGGTCAAACTACTATTTATTTTCCAAAACTCTCGTCTTCACTTTTGTTTTTCTAAAGGCTATCACAGTCATGGGATAGTTGTATGCAAAGCAGGGGATTCAAGATTCCTAATGGCATGCTTTTGCCTTTTATCCTTCAGACTATGAGATGTCTAAGATTTCCCACTATTGTTAGCCCTTATATGCTTAACCATTGCTCCTTGTTTTTCTTCACTTTGTTCACTCTCTAACAATACCTTCTACTGGAATATAGCATTTGTTTCTTTCTATATGTTGAAAGACATTAAAACAAGAACAACCATACTACACACACACACACACGTGCAAGCACGTGCACCATTGCACACGCATGCACACACACACACACAACACTGTTACACAGTAGATCAAAATGCTTTAAAATGTTAAAAACAAAACCACTACATTTGCTATTGCAACTATTCCTACAGACCCGCAAATTTTTCATGCACATAAAGAAGCAAGTAGCAGGAAACTCAGCTTGTTCACTAATAGAATGTTTTCACTGGCAAATAATGATCTATGATCTATGTTAATAGTGGGATGTTTAAGGGCTATTTGCAAGTTGGAGACAAGCTCACCTACCCTCCAAAAAGGGTTTCATATGGCTTTCCATTCTGTGGTTTATATTAATCTAGTACATACTACATGCCAAATGTGGGGTTACTATCTCACATATTATCATGTTCAATGATCACAGGCATTTATTAAACACACATTAAGCTTTAAAGATATTAAAAAGATTGCTCAAGATTATTAAAAACTTTTAAAGGGGTAATATTTGAACCTAGATATTTTGATCTCTACCACAATAGTCATTACTGATTATAGATGAAATTGTGTGTGTGTGTGTGTGTGTGTGTGTGTGTGTGTAATATGCTACATTGCTATTATACACTGATATATTGTGAGATAATTATTTGTTTGAAGAACTGGCTTCTTAAATGGAAAAAAAGAAGCAAGTTATGAAGTATACCTTGGTTTGTATCATTCTCTGTGGAATATTGTTCATGGCATTGGAAAGCCAACCTTCAAGGCTTTTTGCAAAATTTCGAATGGCTTGGGTCAAGGCACCTATATGATAAAAAAAAAAATAAGAGGATAGCAAAAAGAGAAAGAAATCAAACACCATTAATCTTTATGGTGGAATAAGGGAACATATGCATATAATAACATTTTATATAGTACAGAAGAGAATTTACACTGCTCTCATTTACAAAACTTTAAATTATACTTAATTTCTTAAGCATTAGAGAATTAAGGACTTTTGTTCTTTTAAAGCTGTTTTCTTTCCAGATGCTTATAACACTTTGTTGGGAAATAAAAATATACATATTTTTTGTTACAGCAACATATACCAGTTGTGAATATACTTAAGGAATTTTTCTATTTTGGAATAACTTTCTTTTCATTGATAGCTTTGTGATTATGGGCTAAACATTTTCTTTACAAATTCTTCACTTTGATTAATTGATTTCTTAATCTAGTTTCACAACTTTAATTAAAATGATATATAGCACAGAGGTTTCCCCCCCCCCCCTCTGCTTCTAGGTAGCTATTTATACTGGAGCCCATGAATCAGAGTATGTCTTTCTTGTTGAAGTAAAAAATAAAGTTGTCCAACATGAAAAATTTGAATTACAATTTCCCACTTCACTTGATAGGTAGAGATAAAAGATCAGTGTGATGAAACTGCTGCCACAGACACCCTTGTCCCTAAGCTAGTTCTAAAATGGTTCATTTTACATACTTCATATGTTTGCTAAAATTTGAAATGGGCATAAGCCCCATGAAAAGAATTGGCTGGTGGTCATAAAATGCTTAGAAATACCTTTAGTTATTACTGATAGCTGTGATTATTTTTACAGTAAGGAATCTGCTTACTGATGGTACGCAACAACTCAGTCCATGAGTTGGTTGTATATCTTATTTATTAATAAATATCTGAAGTACTCACAGCAATACATTCATCTCTGCAGGTTTGCTACAAAACAGCATATGTCAAAAGTCTGTACTTTATTATAAGAAACAAAGAAATTACATTTTTTTGGCCAACTGCTCCTGAGAATTTAATGTTAATAATACATTGTTTTTTTTTCTGTGATCAAGGGAGTCTGACATGCTCCTATGTTTTTTTGTCAAAACATGTTTTAGAAATGATTTAGCTTACTCTAAGTATTTGTAATGGATATGAATTTTACTGCTGCAGTTATAAAAACAGCTAAATTTATTGGCTGGTTAAATGATAGAAAAGATTCAAATGATCTAATATCATTGGAATAAAACATGTCAGTAAACTCTATGCCATGAGAATTGGACACGCTGAATCAGAATTTCCTGAGAACAAAGCCTTTGAAGTCTCCAAAACTTCCCATACTAGCCATAAAAGAAAAAAGAAAGAAAATATCTTTCTGTTGTGCTATGTACTCGAACCATGGAGCGCAGGCATGGATGGAAATGAAAAAGAGTGAAAAAAAACTAACAATTTTTGAAGCTTAGTAACAGTCTGATCAAGAGTCTATTTGTTAATTCACACATTCTATTTTTTTCTATTATTACTTAATCTGAGCCCTCCCCCAAAGCCTGAATATTAAAAATGTCAACTTGGACCTTGTTTTACTTATACAAATTATGCAAAGGAGATTTAAAAATATTATATTATGCATATTAATTAGTTACATATTAAAAAATTGTGCACTACATGATATTCTGGGACACATTTAAATATACTTCTAATTGTCCATTTTGGTGTTATGAGTTAAGTTCTTATATAGTATTTCACACTTAATTTTTTTTTTCGTTTTCAGATATATGTATTTTAGAATATAGTAACTTCAAGCTGACTTTAAATTAGTGTGATGTGAAGACTTCTTTTTTGCTAAAAAAAGAAATCCCATCTGGACAGAAACTGGTAGTAGTCAGGAAAATAGAACTTTAAAAAATAAAATGAAGTTTGCTCTCTATATAAGCATTCGTGTAAGATCAAAATTGTGCAGATCGAATCTGACAACTTGTAAAGACTCATAAATGGATGGTTTAGAAGGTGAAATCGATTCTACTGCTGACTTGCCTCAGCCTGCTCAATATTAGTATTGAAATGCATGTAAACTCAATGATAGCTATCTGAACTGATTTTATAGTGTACTTTTATGTAAGCCTCATTATAGAGTGGGGAATTAAATTTCCAATTTTCCTTTGTAGGGTAGTACATTAATGCATCTTCAAATTTCAAAGATATAAAACTGTTGAGTTTTCTGCTGAGTGTAGAGACAAATTACTTGACAAAATACACAGTTTTACAAATTAAAATGTGCAAAAGACAAAAAGTAAGTGTATTTTGTACTTCAAATTCTGAGACTTAAAGTCAACTAAAACTGATATTTAGAATAAGGAACCGTTAACTGTTCACAAGTTAAAGTCTTACGATGCTAATACAAAAGCTAAAAAATTCAGAATTGTATAATGAATATTAATGCTGTTGATTTGCCTCAGAAAAGAAAGACCTCACTGACATCTCTTCTTGTGTCTCATGAGAAGACACACATGGGTGGCAAATGTCATAGGATAATGAGTTACCCTATGCAGCTCCTTTTAAACATCTCTACAGATGATCACTCAGAGCACAGGGAACAAGTGGGTAACAGAGAAAATCAGATTCTGGAACATAAACCAGTAGAGAATTTGCATAAATAAATTTTCTATGATGAAATCATTTTCATCAATATTTAGTCAGGGAACTTGGTGCAGATAAACAGGAGAGGAACACATTAGCACTTCTACTTCTAAGACCTATTGCTCCATAAATGATGTGTTCGTCAAAATCATATGCAAATATGTATTAGCTTATACTTAAGACAATGGAAAATATGTAAAAAATTACAAATTCCACTGTCATGTTATTTAGAAAAAGGGTATAAACATACATATGCCAACACCTTCCTCTTCGATTAAATTCTATTTATATATTCTCTGGAATACTTCAGCAGAATTCTGTACATAATTTATTTGAAGTACATACTATTCAATTTCACAAGGTAAAAGGCCAATTTTACTTTATTAATGTTAATATAGAATAAAACTATTGTGTTTCCTTAATTTCACTAGTCTGAACTCATACAGTTGTGGGTACAAGAAAGTTTCAACTGTTTTCAAATAGTATTTGCAGTAGCAGTTTATAGTGAGAGTTCTGTTTGCTAGAAGGTAGTTTTTGTTTTTGTTTTTGTTTTTTTTTGCCAGTCCTGGGGCTTGAGCTCAGGGCTTGAGCACTGTCCTTGGATTTTCTCAAGGCTAGAGCTCTACCACTTGAGCCTCAGCACCACTTCTGGCTTTTTTTTATGTATGTGGTACCAAGGAATCGAATCTGGGTCTTTGTGCATGCTAGGCAAGCACTCTACCACTAGGCCAAACTTCAGGCCCTGGTAGAAAGTAGTTTTAAAAGCACAATCAATTAAAAAGGAAATCTAAACTATGTAATTCCCATTTGCTTCATAGTAGGGATATGGTATTTGTATACTTATCTAGACCTTTTTATTAACATGTCAGTAAGCCATTACTGCAAATAGAAATAGAATTTGTCACTTTTAACATGATATTGGTAACTGGTTTCATAAATGAATCCAACTCCAACCAATAAAAACTCCTCTAAAATCAAAAGCAACTATAAAACAAATGGGCTACATTGTAGATTTCAACAATTTTTTGACTATATAAAAGGGACTTGGGTGGAGTTAATTTTTCATGGTTGATTAACTTAGGGATGTTCCTGCAATTAATTCACTGGGGCTCTCACATAAATAGATTGGATATTTTATTATTCAAAAGGAAACTGAAAGACTAGAATACAGGTCATTGCTTTGCTTTACTATATATATATATATATTTTTCCTCTAGGTTGATTTCATACAATATTCTTTGTTGCATGTGTTCTATTTGACAAAATTTAAATGAAGTTAGGATCATTCCAGATTGTAACCGTCACTTCCCCAAACTTTTCTGGGCGGTATTATGAGAACAAAAGCATCCATAGTCGTCTGCATTTAACTTACTAGGAATAGGTCTAAGGACGTCGGGGATGAGAATCTCCACCAAAGCCTGGTACATCCCATGGTCACAGTTACACATCCATTTCAGGATAGACTCATGTTTGCACAGAGTTATCAGCTTTGCTTTCGGAAGTCGACTTTCTATTTCACTCAGATTGCTGGTGTGAATAAATGTAGCAAATGAATAGATGGCAAATGAGGATAAAAAAGAAATGGACTTTAAAAATAGTTTATCAAAGATTATTGAGATCAGAACTACACCATCATTGCACGGGTGCCACATGGCTGGATATATATGTATATATATATAAACATATATATAGAGAGAAAACACTCCCCCAGAGCTGCCTATGCACATTTATATTTCCTGATGGTCTGAAAAGACAGATATAAGTCATTCCAAGAAGAAGAAACAGCTATACTGTAGTCCCCCAAATCAATAAAATGGGAGCTTTACATACACTGACATCTCAAGAGAGCAGTTTGTGATTTACTTCTAGAATGGCCAAAATTATCAGTCTCCTCACAGTAATGTTATCAGATAAGGTTCACAACTGGTATACATATCTCTAATGTACTAGCTAGGACATCTACTCAGCTATGAAAATCAACTGGAAAAGTATATTGATTCTGACCTTGATTCGGTAATGGTAGTGCCATCAGCTGGAGTTGAGGGAGAATAGCGCCAGAATGTTTGCCATAATTTTTCTATTAGGCTAAATTGAAGATTCACAACAACATCCAATATTGCCTAAAAAACAAATGGTCAAATCATAACACTTCTTGTACTTTGCCTAATTCTCTTATTTTATCACCAGCTGTTCTCTCATAATTTGTCATTTACATTTCCTTCTCAATATGAGTCATGCTATTTGCTCTTTCTCTTCCACTAGAATTGCCCTGGTGGTCTTGTACACGTTTGTCTACAGAGTATCACAACATGGCCACTCTAAAATGTGATGCAATATAAGTAACTGCAAGACCTAGTAAGAACAAAGGAAATGAATCAAGTAATAATTCATTTATACTGTTTGCATGTTACAATAAGAATAAACCATCTTTTGAGGACATAGAAAAAGAAGGCAAATGTAATAATTTCCCCATTATATGCATATTAAAATGTCAACAACAGTATATCATAATATCTTAGTAATAAAATACTGGAGATAAATAATAATTTATGTGTAGTACTTTTTCAAGATTTGGGCAAGGATTTATTTTATTTTATTATTATTATTTTTTGTGGGTCATGGGGCTTGAACTCAGCCTGAGCACTGTCCCTGAGCTCTTCAGCTCAAGGCTACCACCCTACCCCTCGGCCTAGGCGTTGTCCCTGAGCTCTTTAGCTCAAGGCTACCATCTTATCCTTCAGCCAGTCCCCACTTCTCATTTTCTAAAGGTTAATTGGAGATAAGAGTCTGAGGGCCTTTTGTGCCTGGGCTGGCTTTGAACTTTGATACTGAAATCTCAGCCTCCTGAGTAGCTAGGATTACAGGCATGAGCTACTGAGCCAGGCTAGGATTTATTTTAGAATAAACTGGAAAAAGTAGAATTAAAATAAAGGGAAAATATTTCTTGGTCTCCATACAGCAAATGGGAGCAAGAGCTATAGCATTTTCTTGTTGAAACAAACAAAAGCCTCCTTCACTTTAGAAACTCAGTAAGAAACATATGAAAGTACTTAATAATATGTCTAAATTGTGTCCATGTGGAGTTATACCATACTGCATTTTAGGCCGAAAGTGAAAAATTAATTAAAATCAACTAAGTTTTGTTCATATTACTTACATACTAAAATGATATGAAACTGTATTTTAGTGACTTACAAATGAACTTATTAGTAAACAATAATGGAAATTTACTCAATTACTTCTATTTCTAATGATAACCAACTGTCTTTTCAACATACAAAGGAAGATATGTTTTCTGAGTGTCAAAGCCTTGTGCCTGTAATCCTCTGCTATTAGGAGAATGAGTAGGAAAAAAGTGTGTTAAAACCCCTTTCTCAAATTCTAGCTGAGTGTAACAGGCATGTGCCTTTCATCTTAGTCTATGTGGGAGGCGGAGCTTCTGTGGTAGCCTGGGCAAAAATATATATAAGATTCTATGCCAGTAGAAAGAATGAATGCACCTCTTACAAAATAAGACCTAAAACAGACAAATCACAGTTCAGGCACGAAGTAAAACTTAGTACAGAAAATGGGCTGGAGGCTTGACTCAAGTGATAGAATGTCTGCCTAGCAAGTATAAGGCAAACTCCAGTATCACCGAAAAACAAACCAAACAAAAATAAAATAAATGTTATAATAACTACTATAAACTTTTTGCAGTATTTCTTTGATAACACTTAACATCTCAATGATTTGGGACAAAAAAGATGGAAAATTAATCAATCATTCATATTTTTCACAGAGCTTATATTTCAAAATGGTAATGCATTAGCATTAAATTGTAACAATAATTTTTAGCTCATTTCTATTGCTTCCATGTGAAAATTATATAATTATTTGGCATTTTATGTTAAATGCTATCAACAGTTTTTAAAAAGCCAGGATCAGAATCACCTCATAATATTCCTTAGGGGCACAAGTAAAAGGAGCCAATGACAAGGAGTTGACTATGTACCCCAGAGCCTTAGCTGACCTTAAGCTTGGAATCTTTCTGCCTTGGCCTTCTGAAAACTGGGATTATAAATTTATGAACTGGTTGTATTTAATAGTATAACTGGTAAGTTATGAGTCTTTCAAACAAGTAAAGAAGGGAATTTCAGTGCATCTTAAATTCATTAAAACTTCTACACCCATCTAGTTGATGAAGTTTACAAGTGAATAAGACATAGTATCATTTGTTTGTCCATTACCTAGGTTCACACTAAAATATATACACATTTATAAAGTAAAATAAAGCATATGTCCTTGCTTAGGGTAAATGATTACAGGATTGGATATGAGATTCAGGCACTGTATTTAAAAAAACTTTGAAAGGTTGACAGGAAAAAAATATTTGAATTTTGTTTTTTCACATAGACTGCTGTACCTCATTAAAGATGGCAGAGACATGGTAACTTTGAAATAAGGAGGGTCATTCTTTTGTTCCTTAAAAAATTTATGTCAGGGTTAAATATAAAGGGTTTTCAGTTACATTTATAAGGTAAGGAAGGTCATTTTACAGATCATCATGTCCTACTCCAATTATTATAGATGTCCCTGTCAGTTTGTACAGTAAATATATTCTATTCCTAACAATTGGTATGCTCATGAAAATTTTATAATTTAAAGAATATCTTAACCTTGAGTTTGTTACTTAGGATAATCTTACTTCTTAATCTAGCAATGTAGATAATCATATGAAAACTTATATTCTAAAAGAAAAGCTTTAAAAAGTCCAAATTATATTCGAATGAACTTGGCATGCTTATGCAGGGTTCATGTGAACACAGACAAATGAAAAAGTTTAGAAAAATCTTTGTATATAAATTTTTATTGAATATGATGACAGAACATAGGCTTCCATACACACACACACACACACACACACACACACACACACACACACACACATGGAAGATTCAGAAATCCTTCAATATTGGGGAAAGCACAGAATTCAGTAGGAAATAAACAACAAATGGCTTTCATCATGCTAAGAAAATGCTTAGAACAGGTAGGGCATGTTAGAGCACACTTTTGTATATGTGATATTAGAAAAGAGAGACTGTTCCTTTGGCTATTAATAACCTAGCATCCTTAACATGAACTTAGATTCATTCAAGTCATTCTTATTTCTAGAACGGGAAAAAATATGCCCTTATTATGAGGTGAAATTCTTTATCACTTACTGTATTGTTAGCAGCAAGGATGTCCCTAGAAACCCAAAAGATAACCTTTAACTTCCTAGCAGATCACAAATATCTTTGGAATTAAGCTACTTAAATTATAAATAGAATCCTCTTTCAAAAGGAGAGGCACTTAAGAAACTGTGTAATCCACGATCCTTTTCTACCAGCCTTAGGAGCGGTAATACTCTGGGCATGGAGAAAGGCCAGAGTAGTATTTTCTCCTATTTCCCATAGGAGGGAAAATAGGAGTAGGGGTCCAAAAACTAAGGAGATGCCTTAGTTAGTGAATGAACTAAACAAAGTTAGAGCCTTATTGTCTCTGGAAAAAATAACTAAATCCCTTAGACATTATTCTCAATAGGATATACATTCATGGCTTAAAACAAGAGTAAAATGCTCTATTAAAAAAATAACTAGGGCTGGGAGCATGACCTACTGCACGAAACCCTGGGTTCGATTCCTTTGTACCACATACACAGTAAAAGCTGGAAGTGGTGCTGTGGCTCAAAAGTAGAGTGCTAGCCTTGAGAAAAACTCAAGGACAGTGCCCAAGACCTGAGTTCAAGTCCCAGGTCTGGCAAAAAAAAATAACTGAGTCTCAGCTGGGCACTGGTGGGCATCCCTGTAAATCTTGCTACTTGAGAGGGTGAGAAAGGGCGGATCACAGTTTGAGGCTAGCCTGAGCAGAAAAAGTAAGAGTGTATCTCAAAGGAGAAAAGATGGATATAAAAGCATAGGGCCTGTCATCTTCACAAAGATAAAAAGCCATTGTGGTCCAAGTATGCATTTAGGCAAAATAGTAGTAGAAGTAGTAGTAATAATAATAGACAATAACCAGTGAAGAAGAAGGCTGGAGGCATGACTCAGTGTTGGAGTATTTGTCTAGCATGTGCAAGGCCCTGAGTAAATCTTGTTTTCCTGATTCCCAATCTCTATCTCAAAGGCAATTATCATTAGTGTTTCTTGTTCTTTCTGGAGAGGTTCTTTACTACTCAGATAATAATATGCCACACACCCAGCTCTACATCTTGAGTTTTCCTATAATATTGAATCCCACATTTGCTCCATTCTGTTCTCTGATTATAATTTGCTAATCTATACATTCAATTCACCCAATTCCCTATTAAATATTGAAGTTAAATTCAATATTTTGCATTTAAAATAATACAAGTTCCCTGTACACTTGTCTTGTCACCCATATGTAAGTATTTTTTAGGATAATACCTAGAAGTGGAAATGTTGAATCAAAGGATTCAGATTAGGACAGGCTTAAGAAATGCAGAATAAAATGGATTCTCACTTTCCTGTAATCCTCACCTCTCCATGCTGAGACAAAAAATGAGTTTATTAATGCTCAAAGAAATGTTCAAAAGAATTAGTGTTAACTTCATCTGTCCTCTAGGAAAAAAAGCTTGTAATATGTTTTAACAAGCTGTCTGTCTGGCAAAGCTTAGAATGTGTTTGTTATGATGTCTGAAAAGACTTACCTCACAGTGCTCTCGATAAAGACTCTGTAGTGACTTGATATCCTCAAAGGTAGTACCATCTGGCAGAGAAGAGATTTCTACTTCTCCAAACTCTGGAAGTGCTCGGGATGCATCTGTTACCATGACAACACAATAGAAAAACAGCTATTGTGGATGGTGTCGATTAACGACTAGTGAGGGGGAATTTCAGATGTCTGAAGAGGAATTTTTTTTTAAGAAATAAGAGAGCCAAAGAACAAGGACTTTTCAAAATTAATATTTTAGAAGCAAAACTCAGTTGCAATGGGGGAAATACATGAATATAGAGTGACTACACTTAAAACCTTGCAGAAAGTCAATTTTCTCTGCAATTAATTACAAATAACAAAGCACAGGTTAAAGCTATCTCAAGCTTGCAGGTTGATTTTAGCTATTTTTACTGGTATGTATTTAAAGTCATAAAAATAAATGTAGCTTTAAGCTAATTGTGTTCATATTTTTATGTAATCACCAACTGAAACAATTATAGAATAAATACAAAGGAAACTATGAAAGTAACACTAAACTTAGCATTAATGTTATGGGATGGCTGATGTTGTCCTGCACCTAAGTTATCTCTCACAACATGCAGATAACATTGGCTGCTGTGGTACAGGGTCTTTTTGAGTTTGACAGGCCTACATCAACACGCTTTCCCATTAAGCTCCCACTTTCAGAGGACTATGATGCCTGCTGTTCCACATGGCACTGGATCTCCATTAGCCTTACTATCATGAAGCTGTAATTTATACAGACGTCTCTTTCTGTTCTTAGCTTTGGACAATTAAGGGGATACACATTCAAAACCAAACATGGAATCTAAATTGCACCACAGTATTTCTTTCTAATTTCATGATAGCCCAGAATATATCTCCAATATTTTAAAATAATATAAATCAGAATTCTAAAAATAATGTGATTGATAAAAGCTTGGGAGTCCGCAAGAATATACTTAAGGATTTTAGTAAATTCTGCCTAACTTTAGTACCAACATGAACTGTCTTTGTTGGCAATTAGATACAAGTATATAATTCTTTATAGGGGTATCTACTCATCTTGGTCTATTGAGTGGAAATAGCACGCTACCCTGTAGGAAAAAAAAGTTGTCAAAATTAAATTTTCACTTTTACCCTTTTGGCTATGAAACAGGCACAACCTTTGGTTTGCCTAACACTTCTGATTATGAGAAATATGTTTATCATTGAAAAAAATTACAAAAAGAGGAAGCGCTGCAATCAATTACTCTTAATGAAAATTTTCCTATATTTTCTTCTAATCTGATAGTTTTATGTATGTAACTTTGCACACAGCAAATGACAAGTATTTGGGGACTTGAATATACCACTGCAAGTAAACACAACTACCCGTTCATCATAAAAACAAATTAATATTACCTCTGGAGAACATTGTCTTAGCAGTAAATTATATGAATTTCAAGTATTACCTATTTCAAAAATAAGCACGAGAAAATGAGAAAATAGAGATGAACTACAATTAGGATAAAATGTGCACAGTTTCGGTACCAAGAAAAATTTTGTTGTATGAATTTAATATCTGTAAAGAGGTATTACACCTGAAGAAAAAAATATCATTGCTTTCTTCAAAATCCTAAATGCAACTACTATGCATTATATGTGAACATACCTAAAAACTGTTGATGATGTTGACTTTGGGCAATGACGGTCTGCTCAACAGATGTGCCTGTCTGCTGACCACTTCCTGTGAAGCCATCAGCAACCCCATCCACTTTCTGCATAGGCTTGTACCTAAAAACATGGATGGGAAAAAACCAACACACTAATTTATCCTTTGATTTGTATTAATCCCCAATCGCTACCAAGGAATGTAACATGTCTAGCTTCTTTGATGTCTCGCAACCGTTCTAGAATTTCAGTCTTTAAGCAAATTTTCAGTTGTAAAAAGGTGAAGTAGGAGGATCAATAAAGAGGAAACTCATTTGTGAAAATCCAAAAATGTACTTAGGAATGGAAGAATTATGAGATACTTATTGGAACAGCAGCTGGGAAGATGCCCAGGCTTATAATTTAATACACATTTAAAAAATTAGTTATAGGGCCAGGAGCATAGCTTAGTTGTATAGTGTGTTTGCCTAGCATGCATCAAGCCCTGGGTTTGATTGCTTGGTACCACATATTCAGAAAAAGCCAGAAGTGGAGCTGGGCTCAAGTGGCAGAGCACTAGCCTTGAGCAAAAAGTGCCCAAGGACAGTGCCCAGGCCCTGAGTACAAGTCCCAGGACTGGAGGGGAAAAAAAAAGACTTTTTAGTGGCCGATGGATCTAGGAGCTATAGTTAGTACTAAGGTCAAGGACCTTTTGCTGACACTTAAATTTTTATGAAGAGCTTTCAGTAATTATTATCTCTAAAATATGACCAGTCTTCTACAAGATGATTATACTATCTTCTAAGCCTCTATGAGTCAATACATTTATCTCCCATAGTTGTTATTCACATCTGTAAACACAGTCATCTATAAACATCAGTTTGTAGCAATATACAAACAATCTATTTAGGAAGCTTTGACTGAATTAAAAAATGTATCAAAGTAATCAGGAATTACCCACTTATCTTTAGCTCCTAGTTCTTTGGCTTTATGAAGTTTCCATGCTACGTGATAAAAAAAAAATGAGCAGAAGGGCAAGAATAGATTCCTTGAAAGACAAGTAAAGCACACAAATAGCAAAGAATGTTTCCTAGGGCAAGCACGTATAAAATATGTAAGCAGTAATTAGAATTTCTTCTCTTAAAGAGATTGTACTTAATTTATTTCTGTATAAAAATATAGAAAGAAAGCCAGGTGCCAGTGGCTCACACCTGTAAGCCTAGCTACTCAGGAGGCTGAGATTTGAGGACTGCAATTTGCTGACTGCCAGGTAGTAAAACTACCAAAAAGCCAGAGTAGAGCTGTGGCTCAAGTGACAGAAAACTAGCTTTGAGCACGAAACTTAAGGAACAGTGCTCAGACCCTGAGTTCAAACTGCAAGACCAGCAAAAAATGATGATGATGATGATGATAGATCCCCCCAAATGTAAAATCAACAATAAGATACAATAATCATTTTTATTTATGTGTCCCTCCATTTTTCTTATTTTCAATTGCATTTATGAACAAAAGAACTTATTCTTCTCATCATACAGACATCTGAATCTTATGTTAATGCCTTAATTCAACAATAAGTACAATTAATGTCGTTAACAATGAGTAATTATTATGAGTATTAATATCCTCAATACATGAACAGGATATACTAAAAACACTTGCACTTTGCAGTTTTTTATAAAGACATTTGCAGTTGTTTTTTAGGTGACAATATCCCACAAACCAATTGTAAAAGCAAAAATGAAGTCAGAGCATGAAGAGGATAAAAGGAAACAACACATTTCATCTTTATGAGAATAATTTTCATGAGGACTTCCTCAACAACAAAATATTGGTTGTTATTTTCTAACAGTATAAAAGAAATCCAGCCTACTCTTATAAAATGCGAAAGCCTTCCAGAAATTTCTTGTCAATTGAGACACACCCAGATACTGGGAATGGAAGAATTTGAATTGTAGTGTGCTCAAAGTGTCATTTATGAAGAACTGAATGTTTTTCTGATATTTTTCCTACTTTTTACAGAATTATTTTAAGAGAATCAAAGAAACTGTGTGGCAAGAATCTTGTGTACTTGTGAGGAAAAGTAGTTTCCTAACCATTCTGTGCTAGCAGTCTTATTTCATTTAGGGAGTTTTCAAGTTTGGTTGGTTGCTTGCTTGCTTGTTTGCTGTTCTTTTCAGTGCTTGAATTTGCCACACAGACACTTAAGGCACATTCACAGGCTTCATTCAAATTTTAATTTGACTTCATCTGACTTTCTTTTTAGCTATTAAATTTTATATCATGAAAACAATAGCCTAAAACTGTTCATGTTTCTTCACTTAAAGTAAATGGAGCTTTGCACTTTATGAAATTCAAACAAAGGTGGCTTAAGGTAATTGAAAAATTTACCTGGAGAAGATAAAAACAAGTGTTCCCTACAGATCCAATTTATTAATCTTCACTATGGGATTATGATAGTTATGAATTGGCCTGTTGAGTTTGATTACATACCTGTGTCCTATAAAATGCCTAATAAAATAGGCATAAGTAGTAAGGATAAGGGTAATTTAATTGAAAAATGACATATATTCCTCTTATACTGTATCTACAGAGTGGATAAATCCACCTACCTACACAGCGCTTTAGCAAGCCTGTAGTCTACATGCAAAATTATTTGTTTCTTGAAGAAAACAGCAATGGGGTTATTATTATGGACAATCTAAGTTTCTAAAGGAAGGAGATAATATTTTAATATGTAAACAAAATCATAATGAATTAAACTTTATATGCTAAATGCTATTGAGTGGGAAACATTAATTAGAAGATACTAAGTGGGAGAAAGAAAATGCATTAAAACCAGTATACAGGGAAAAAGGAAGATATAGAGATAAACAAAATGAACCTAAAACATATTCTCAGAACTAGACAATGAGGGCTTTTTCAGTAACCTTAAGAGTAAGGTATCAAGGTGGCTAATGATTGGCCAAATGATTGGCTAAATGATAGGCCAAATCACTATGTGTACATTTCTCTGCTAACACAAGAGCCTCTGTAAGCTAGACCTTATATTGGGCTTCCTGAGAAAAAGGAATAGGAACAAAGTCTGGGAGGATTTTTGCTATGAAAAATGACACAAGGACGGACAGGAACACAGCTCGTGAGCAAAGGGGTTAATGGGAGCCTTTAAGTACGAAAGGCCTTCTAGAAGCGCTAACTTGATCTTCCTGCTATAAATAATAAATCACATCATGGTTACACATACTGAATCAGCTAGCACTGGATTATTGCTTAGGTTATACTCCTTAGACATCAGACGTAGTAGACTAAGAAAGCTGTTCATTCTCTTGAAAATTGTCTAAAGAAAACATACTTTATCTTCATCCCATTCAGGGGATAAAGTGTTCCCAGATCAGAATGGCTTTTATAAAGAAGTCAGAATAATTAGATTAAATATAGGCTAAACAAACTTGTAACTGCTCATTCTTCTTGAAAAAAAAGTCATAGGAAATCTAGTGTTCATTCTGAAACATGATTGCATGTAGACCTCTACGTAGCATTCCATAAGATTCAAATATGCACTCTCACCTTAGATTTACACATCAAATCTGTAATAGAGTGTTAAATTGTATTATACATGTTAAGATATTGTTCCTTAAGTAGAGTTTATAGTCTTGGTTTATAAAAGTTTTTATCAGTATAGATACCCTTGGCCTATGTTATGGAAATATAGTCCACAAAATTAGAAAACAGCCTTCAAAAATTTATTCCATTTTGGCCATACAAATATACAATACATAGCTTTAAATAGATGGATGAATGAATGAATGTTCAAGATAACATATTTCATTTTATCTACCATTAACTTTTAATATATATTATATAAATTCAGCAAATACTTATTATTTACGATAAGATGTAGATACATGATTTTAAAAAGGCAAAATATAAATCAATAATTGAATGTTTTAAATATTTTAGTGACTTAACATGAAAATTCTATATTATCTTAATTCTAGAATTTCAGCTGACATCTTAGCACTGAATATATAACTTTTACCTTTCCTGCTTCTCTATACTCTTCATAATAATAAAATATTAAATTATAAAAGTCAACATGCTTTTCATTCATAAACAAAATCTCTATGTTGAATCTTCTTTTAAAAAACTGAACTCTCTGAACTTTTTAGTACATAAGAGCTTTACCCACTCTGTACCCCTATTTGCATTATAAATTCAATATTTTTAAATTAAGTTTGTCCAAAGAAGATTCTTAGTTTGTGTGTGTGTGTGTGTGTGTGTGTGTGTGTGTGTGTATGTGTATTCTCTTGGGAGAGACCATTGTACCAAAAATGGTAGAAATGGTTCTTAGCTTTTAAAATCAGTAAGAGGCAAATGATCATTTTAACAGCTTGCAATAAGAACTAAAGTTGTAAATGATTAAGAAATCAAAGATACACTAATGCTTTAATAGCTGAGTGTATGTGTGAAACCTGTCACTAACACAGAAAATGTGGAAAATTACTGGGACTCTTTCCCCATGAGGTTAGCTAGAACTGTTACTTATGACTTGGGACAGCTGTAACTCTACTGTAAATGCAATATTCTGTCTATCTTATAGGCACAGATACTAAAACAGTTCATTGGGAGATTTAAAAAAGTATGTATTTATCATCACATTCATGGCATGTAATCAAGAGGAAAGATTTCATTACACTAAATGAAAATTTTCAAAATGTCTTTAAAAGAAGCTGAAAAAGAGTTTGGGGGGGTTGGGGGAGGAAAATGGGGACAAAAACATGAGAAGGGATATCAATGTTTGAGAAATAATGCACCTTCTATCTGGTGAATATAATTGTAAACCCTCTATACATTAAAATAAATTAAAAAAAATTTAAAGACAGGGCCAGGACTTTGGCTTAGTGGTAAAAGTACTTGCTGAGCATACATGAAGACCAAGGCTCGATTCCTAGGTACCACATACATAGAACAAGCCAGAAGTGGTACTGTGGCTCAAGTGGTAGACCTCTATTCTTGGAAAAGCCCAAGGACAGTGCTGAGGCCCTGAGTTCAGGTCCCAGGACTGGCAAAAAAAGAAAAAGAAGGAATTAAAAACATTAGTGTGTATCTGCAGAGATATGGGACCAATCAGTGTAACGTGCTTATTTTGAATAAAAAAGAATTACTATTTAAAAAAGAAGCTGAAAAATGTTTATGAAAAATTAAAAATATGGAATTAGAGGCATCTGTTCTTACTGTGGTTGCAATTTCAAACAAAATACTTATTTTATTTCTACTATTATTATTATTGTCATTATCATTATTGATTGGTCGTAGAGCTTGAAATCTGGACACTTCTGGTTTTCTGGTGGTAAATTGGAATTTCATTGGCTTTTGTGCCTAGGCTGGCTTTGAAACGTGATCCTCAGATTTCAGCCTCCTGAATAGCTAGGATTATAGGCATGAGTCATTGTTGCCCAGCTTTTTATTTCTGTTGAACAAAGAAAAAGTGATCTAACATTTAGGATTAGAGATAGAATATTCCATTGCTATCTGCTAACCCATTTTGGAAAAATTAGGTCAGAAAGTCTTTAGGTTACTTGATGTCTGAAGTGAACCCAGTAATATGAATATGAAAGGTTCAGAAAGAAATGCTGAATGTGAAAAGCTTACTCTTTTAGACTAAATCAATGTTTTCAGTAATTGAGCTTGGATATCACATTAAATGCTTAACTCATGATTTCTGACATCAACCTTGATAATCAGTCATATGATTACAACCTTTTAACTCTTTTTTGCAATATGAAAATAGTTGTTTCTTCATTAGCTATATACCTAAACTTTAGAAAGGAAAAGAGAAAAAACAAATTCAAATGGAGTAGCTATATTAATTTCCGCAGAGAAAGTAGCAGGAAGTTGCTGATTAGAATGAATGATGTATTCATTCATTCAATAAGCAATCTGGTCAGTGACGTCTTAGGTGCAAAGAATGGCATTAGAAGAGGCCTGTAATCATAGCTTTCTCAGGAGGCGGAAAGTCAGTGACTTATTTGCAACGAACTATCAAAAAGCCAGGAGTAGAGCTATGGCTCAAAGTGGGTTAGTGTAAGTCTTGAGAAAAGGGCTCAAGATCAAAGAAAAAAATCAATGATAGGCCCAGATTTCAAGCCCCAAGGACAGACACACACAAAAAAAGAGTTGCCAGTGCCTAGCCAAAAAGTCTTTTATATACAATCTTTCCACCAAAAATTTGTTCCTCAGTATACCATTAAGTTTATGAATGAAACTTTTGTTGATAGGGCAGGTAAATAAGTAGTAAGTGGCATGTGTCAACATTTAATTGAAATGTGCTCATCTCCATCTTTTCATGTTGGGCTATCTTACTTTTGGAAGATAAAAGTTTCCCAACAATATAGACAAGAAGATTGTGCTCTTCTCCAAATTGCTATATGACCATGGATAATCTCTATTTTATCAACTTTCATTTTATTTTTGAGAAGATGAGTTGGTCTTATCCTCTCAGTCCTAACATGTGACAAACTTGTGATACCATATAGATGTGATTCTATATTTTGTGTCAAACAGGTATAAGCATTTGTTGAAGAAACCACAAATATATTTTAAAATATTTAGAATGACTCCTGGGATGGAACATAGTCAAACAAATAGTTGAAAGCAATTACCTTCATTCTACCACTTTTATGACAATAGGGTTTAGAAGAACAACTAAAATACGTGTCCCAATGTTTTTTTTTGTACAGTGCCTTAAGTATTAAAAATAAACTGTGGCAAACAATTTTATTTATATTGTAGAGCTAAAAATTACTGATTCCCTCTTGTTATACGTAATTTATATGTTGCCTTAATTAGGGTATATAAATTAGTCCAAGGGAGGATTTCTTAAAAACTGCAGATTACTTAATTGTGTAATTCTTTTAAATACATTTTCAACAGAAGACATTTTAAAAATCACCTATACTTTCTCTTCTTGATTATCCATAATGACTTTAATAAGCAAAATAATTATTATATTGTGCTAGACTACATTTTGAATCACAAGACTTGTACTTGAAAAGACTACTAAAATCCCTAGACCCATCTGTCCTTTCACTGAATATATGACTGAACATACAATTGTGTTTACTTGTGTTTCCAACTCTCCTCATCTGCTGATTGCCTGTCTACCAAGTAGACTCCTTTACTTTTGTTAAATAGTTTGAAGAGTGATTCATCTGCTCAAGCATATGAAAGTGTAGGTTCTGTATCATCTACTTTTGAATTAGAAGCCTTTCCAACTACTTGCAGTCTTCAGGGCTATGTTCCACATGGTGATGTTGCAGGAAATCAGACTTTCAGATAAATGGAAATTTCTCCCATGACCCTATCAAATATTGAAATGAGAGTCCTTATATCAAGTAGCTCAACATGATGCAAAAGTTTATAACAACAGTAACTATGTGTATAATTAAATCCCTTAATATTTGTTTTAGACCACAATTTCAATTGCATCTTCCATTAAACAGATGACGAGATGCTGTGTGATATAATCTAATCTTACTGCACCATTGTCTCAGAGCTAATGCTTCTAACTAAACTAGTATGGATGTAAAGATCTGGAAAACACAACTAACCATTCTAGATCCATGATTTTTTGAATGGGCAGAGACCTCTTTTCTACTTTCCTGTGTTCAAACTGAAAAGAACAATTGGAACTTCAGGCCACTTTTTAAATTTTTAAGTGGCAAAACAATTTTATTTCCTCTAAATATTGAGTCATAAGTCATATGGGGCTTGGCTATGCAAACTTGTTACAGACATTTATAAATCATTTAACATATCTGAATTCATCTGGGACTCATTAAATAAACTACTAGTGCTCTGATTCTCATGGACTGGTAAAGTCAGACTAGATAGAGGTATGTTTCATTTATCCATCCTTCCATCTATCCATCATCCATCCATGCATTTGCAAATGCATGAGATCTCTGAGAGCTCTACTACATGAAAATCTATGTAAAAGTAAAAAAAAAAATCAATGAAAATGTAAACTCTCAATCATTGCATCAATTCCTACTTGGCCAAAAAATACAAGTTGAACAATGTAGGGGATGTAAGAAGTCAGGTGCCACCTATAATCCAAGCTACTCAGGAGGCTGAGATCTGAGGATCACAGTTTGAAGCCAGCTCAGGCAGGAAAGACCATGAGATTAATGTCTCCAATTAACTACAAGAAAACTGAAAGTGGAACTGTGGCTCAAAGTGGTAGAGTGCTAGCCTTGAGCAAAAGAGCTTAGGGGCAGTTTGCTAGGCTTGATTTCTTTCTATCTTAAAAAAAATTTTTTTTGCCAGTCCTGGGACTTGAACTCTGGGCCTGGGCACTGTTGCTGAGCTTTCTCAAGGTTAGTGCTCTACCACTGAGCCACTGTATCACATCCAGATTTTTCTGTAGATGTGGTACTGAGGAATCGAACCCAGAGCTTCATGCATGCTAGGCAAGCACTCTAACACTAGGCCACAATCCTGTTACTCAAGCCTTAGTTTCATGGTCCACAATAAACCAAGAAAAAAGAAAGCAAGTAAGAAGCTCATGAATATTGAAACCTTTTCTTCAGTGGGTATTTGCTTGACTACACTCCTTCTGTTTTGTGTGTAATTTCCTTGTGGGAATAGTTTAGGATGTCACCCTTTTAACGAGTTGTGTGCAGGAAGGACACATGGTTTCTTGAAATGTGGAAAATTTCAATGAAACTCGAAATCAGATTGCAGAATTATCCACAGTGAAAGCATGCAAGAGGAACAATATTCCTGCATGCTTTGGCATTCTATTTGCTCAGAAGGGAGACCTAATCAATTAAATACATAGCTTTGTCAATAGTAACAGCATAGTCTACCTTTGTTTCTGTTGCATGGGCTGCTGTCTCATAGCCATATACTGCATATCTTCTTGTAGACGATTTAGGGGGGAATCTGGCTTCACACGAATCCCATAGTAATGGTACTTGGAATTTCCTCTTCATAAAAGAACAATAAACATTGGAAACATAAAAAAGTTAGTCAAACCAATACTAACCACGTGGGATGCTCATTAACTTCACATTGGAAAAAAATGAGGAAAAAGCAGTATTGATAATTTATCTTTTCTAGAAATTTCTTATATTTTTTTTATAGTGACAATATTTAGAGAATGGATAAACTGAAGGCCCTAACATCTCTTTAAAATTTTTCAGATTAAACACTGTTGAAAGGTAGTAATAGTAGAGAAATTTTTCTGGTCAAGAATAATACATTGAAAGTCCAAGGGTTATACACTAACACAATCTGTTGTAATGTAGCTACACAATACAAAACTCTTAATTCAGTAGTCCCAAATAAAGTTGTCAATGTTTACTTTAGGGATGATAAAATAACTTCATTGTTACAAGGTATTGTGGTGCAGTCTAACATTTAGTATTTTGAAATCTAAAGTAGGAAGAAGACATTTATTGATTTTGAGAAACTCATTTTATTAATCTCTGTTTTCATTGATTTATGTCAGTTTTGGAGGCTGAACAACACAGGTCACAACAGACATGGGGAAGTGGCAAATTTCCATTTACAATAAAAATGTCAGCAACCTCTGTGTTGTTTATTAAAAATGTTGTTTATTAAAAATGACAAGCTTTGTTCTCAATGGGACTCACACATACCTGTAAAAATAACACTTTAAATATGCAAATTCTTACGAAGAGAAAATGGTTTTTCATACCTATGTATAGTCAAGACATCAGTATTCTTTCTAATTTTTTTCTTTCATTTACAAATAGAATTGCAAGGGTAAGGCGTGCTGATTTTGTTATAAAAATAAAAGTTGACTTCTAAGATTAACAATTAGATGCACTTCTATATATTAAATTCATAGTATATAAACAGAATTTTCAGTTTAAAATATACAGGGCATTTCAATTCCTACAGGCATTCGGCAAATTAAAACAAATAAAAACCTAATGTCTATAAAGTAAGTGTCTTCCACTTGCAGAGATTAGATGTAATCTTAAAAATTCTGTGGTAAACAGAGAATAAAAGCCATCATAAACACAATTTGCAGTGTTCTCTCTTAAAAATTTTAAGGACAGTAGGGAGAAGAGCTAGTGATAGGAAGTAGGAGGTATTAATAATAGAAAAAGTACAAAAAAATCCCTGCTGTTTTCTCTGTGAGACTCTCAGATAGATGGGGTTCTTCTCAGTTTCCTACAAAGTAGCATTTTGGTGAAGGTGAGAGTAGTAATTTATACTCTATTGCTAAGGACTGGGGAGAGATTGTCCATAGTTTTCTTTGTTCAAATTTGGAGATGGGATCAAATCAAAAGTCTGACCTGCTTTCGCATAGAAGTAAAATGATTTTTAATAGACTTTTTGCTTATCTAAGTCCAATAACTTTTTTAAATTGTATTTTATTGTCAGGATAATGAATGTATAGAGGGGTTACAATTATATTCGTCAAGTAGTGGGTATATTACTTCTCTAATCTTGATACCCCTTCTCCTGTTTTATGTCCAATAACTTTTGCAAAGACATGGTTTGGTTTGAATAATTTCACATGCTATTTTAAATGATGGATAATATTTGTATATAAACTTCATTGAAAAATTCTATTTAATGTGCCTCACAATATTTACTGATTTCCTTCTATTCTTTGGATTAGGATAGAAACTGGATACTAGTTTCCTGAGCTAGAAAATTCTCTTAAGATTCCACCCCTGCCATCATCAGTTTTTGACCACTAGAGTTCTTTTATCTTTCACACTTCATTTATTTAAACTCAACCATAGTATTTATTTTCCCCTTATTTTTCTAGGCTTTGCTTTCCAACTGAATTGCAAACACGACATACAATTTTTAAAGGAACAGGAGATATAATTGTTGGGGAGGGCAAGAGAGAGCAAAAGCTGTAATATTGTAGTATGTACTTACAGAATATGGATTCTACTCATTCACAAACCCAAACCACCCCAATTTTGTCCCTTTCTATTTAATAGATGTGTTTCAGGATTTGAATGGAGCCTCAAAATAGGATTCATTGAATTCTTTTCTAGTAACAAAAGCAGCACAACAATGCAGCTTTTAGAATGTTGAATAAGGCTCAGAGTTTCAAAATATTGGCACCATACATGTAACTAATGAGCCATCAGCTAGGAGATAGTAGGTTAGGCCCCCAAACAATGATTTTCCTAGTTTGGGAGAAAAAAAAAATAAAGAATACCAGAGAAACAAAAAGCTTTTCTTTAGAGGAATGAAAGCAAGTGGTTTTAGTCTGAATAGACAATCATATTCTGCAATTTAAAATATACTACCTTTGAAGTATATAGCTGGAAGAAAATACATTTATGAAAGAATTGAACCTCCAACAATCTAAAAGCTATACATATGCTTAAATGCAAGAGAAAAAAATACATTTACAATTAGAACATAAAGAGAATTTGTATCTCTCATAAAACCCTAGGATTCAGGTTCAGGACACCAAAACGTGCCACCTTCACATTTGAGAAAACAGCAGAAACAGGCCAGAGGAAGTAGAAAACAATTTTCTTTTCTCTTTTCCCCACTATGACAAAACCTAGCTTGCCATTCCTTGAAAACAGACTCTCAGATCTGATTCAGAGGGATGCTCAATATACTGGCTTTATCTTCAGAGATGAAGAGAAGAATCCAGAATAAGGGCCTACCATCTTACTTAGAAATTTTAGATCATGGGCCAGGAGTTTGGCCTAGTGGTAGAGTGCTTGCCTAGCATGCACTAAAATCTGGGTTCAATTCCTCGGTACCACATAAGAAAAAAGCTGGAAGTTGTGCTAAGGCTCAAAGAGTAGAGTTCTAGCCTTGAGAAAATCCAAGGATTGAGAAAATCCAAGGACAGTGCTCAGGCCCTGAGCTCAAGACCAGGACTGGCAAAAAAGAAATATTAGATCACAACCCTTTGTGTTCAGTCATGTTTCTTTGTGTGTGTATGTGTGTGTGTGCCTGTGTGTCTGTGTATGTGTGTCTATGTGTGTGTGTGTGTGTGTGTGTGTGTGTGTGCATGCATGTGTGTTTTATCTCTAAAACATCCTTGACATGTAAAACTTACACCAAATAAACAGCTTTTCTCTTCTCAATCTGTTTTTTGTTGCAGAGGTCTTAGCCATAAACCTTGAAATGAGTTATGAATCTTTTCTCCCTGACAATATTCATTACTCTTTTACTCTGAATGTATAATGAAGTTAACTATTAGGGCACTTTTAGTTTACTAAGATTAAAAATTCTTTACTACAATAATGTGAAGTTGTGATATGTAACTAATTAAAGATAGTTCCTTAATGCATCTCGATTTGTATTTTCAAATATAAATTTCGTAAGATTTTGAAAGTCAAATACATCCTATCTTCATGTACAATTGCTGAAAACATTTCTTTTTTGATTTATAAAAAATATTGAGAGGGGTCAGGAGTTTAGCCTAGTGGTTGAGTGCTTGCCTAGCAGGCATGAAGACCCAGGTTCAATTCCTTGGTATCACATACATAGAAAAAAGCCAGAAGTGGTGCTGAGGCTCAAGTGGTAGAGTTCTAGCTTGAGAAAGTCCAAGGAGAGTGCTCAGGCCTGAACTCAAGCCCAGGACTGGTGAAAAGTAAAATAAAATAAAATTGAAATGGTTTAAAAAATATGGAGATACAAAACTTAAGATTCACAGATCTGTTTTCATCATATTTTGTAAAGTAAAAACACTATTTCAGAGGTTAAAAAACAGAGGACCTGGTAGCCTTTTTTCACAGTATTTATCTCTGTGCCATGAAACTATGTCATATTTTTGATCCAATGTTTGCATGGTTTCAAAATTAGGAGCAGAAAAAAATAGATTTTAAAAAGACTAGTGGGAGGTCAGTAGGACCATATCATTACTAAGGACTTCAAATACCAATATTTAGCAAGTTTACCAAATGACTTTTAATTGGTCTCAGTTTTATGAAATGAGTGTTACCCTTTGAGTTTCTTACTCCATTCAAATAAAGATTTTTTCATAAAGACAAATATATAATTACTTAAGAAGCTAGAGATAGTTTTTCAATCACTATTTTACTTCATCATACTGATTATGGTTATTTTCAAAAAGAGTGATATATATATATATGTAAATCTTGCATTAACAAGTTGGTCTGCTAATATATATAGTCTGAAAATCAGTTCTCCCAAATTCTTTGAGTTAATATTTCAGACAGTATATCATTCTGGTTTGGTCCATATTCACTGAATAATGGCATGCTTTTTTGTGTGGATTTTTTTATAAATTGAGTTCACTCTATATTTCTGCAAGATATATTAGCTACAATGAAGTACCTTTGTGCAAATAAAAGATTTAGCTGCCTTTATTTCAAAAGAAAAGCTCGTGATCCTATGTCCCAGTACTCACCTGGTACCCAATCTCCTGGTTCGTAGCCCCATGAAAATTGACCTTATTAATTTTCCAAAAGAGGCAGCATTGACTGGGTCCAGTTTGTGTTCCTGACAATGTCGAAGGTAGTGGTTGTACAGGGTGCTCCTGGGAAGGCTCACTCCTTCTGCTGTCTCGTAATTGTCCAACAGCCATTGGAGCTGGAAAGAAGACCGAGCAAACACAGAGAAACTGTACTATAAATAAAAGTTATTGAAAGATGTAGAAGTTCTTCGCTAATTCTAAACATAAATTGCTGTAATTAAGAGGCTTATGTAATCTGGCTGTAAAATCTCTTAGTAACTGTATAGAGTTGAACATTAGTTAGGATGTTAAATAGTATGATAATGTTTATTCAAACATTTAAGCACCTGTAGAGACATAATGATTTTCTATGTATTAGTTGCAATTTGAAGGCAAATATTTCTTCAGGGAGTACAGATAATCTCATTAAATGGTCACAAATGTAATTTGTTACTCTAAAAGAACAAAGCATACTAGCAAACCTGGAAGCACTGCACCAGTTTGTCTTTTAGATGGTTTAATGCCAATAAATGAATAAGAGGCTTCAGTATATGAAGTTTTATATTAAGGTTTTATTCACTTTTACAACATTGTAATTTGCTTACTTCAAATTAACACTAGATAATATTAATATTAATATCATTCACTGGGACAAATTCTGCATGTAAGAAAAAAAATCAATCATTCCTTCCCCAGAAGGAAAGACAACCACTAGATGTGAAAAAATAACTTATGTAGTAAATTGGAACAGTTTCTTATAACCATCTGAAAATTTTTACATCACTTTGTCAAAATTGTAAAATGTACATTAGCATGGCATTTAGAAAGACAATGTTTTATAGATATAGAGACCATCTTTAAAATTTCTATACTGTCTGGTAGTTTTTGAAAAAAATGTTTAAATGCATAATATGAAAGACATTTTTAGAAAATGTAGTCCAGGTATGTATTATAGAATTCTACCTTGAGCACTTGTCCATTTATTATGTATAAAAGGAGACTTAATACATACTTAAATGATTCTCTTAAGCTCACCTGAGACTTGGGCATTACAACATATTATCTTAATTTCTAAGTCTAGTTTCCAATTCGTGTTTCCTAATCAAGAGATCAACAGTTTCTAAAATAAACAGTTCCTAAATGTTTCTCAGCTACAAATCTGAGAGTTCTACAAATCCACTGATTTTTTCACATTACTTGTCTCACAAAAATTCCTTCAGAGGTATAATATGTAATGTTTAAAACAAAAATTTTGGCATAAGTTATAGATGAACAAACTATGAGTCTGGCAATGTACTAGAGTCTACTGCTACCAAGATGAAAGTGATCTCATTTTTCCTTGGAGAATTTAGAGCAAAGTACTACAAATGATGATATGTAAATAAAAAAATTAAATCATGTTTTAATTTTGTTTATATATTTTAAGATTCATGATCTTGACCATGAACATCCAGAATTTTTATTAAAAAATCATTAAGATGGTTTCTACCAATGTTTTTAACGCTAATAAATTTTCCAGAAATATTTTGCTAAGAGCAGAGCATTCTAAAAAGTGAAATTAATGGGTGTTCAGGATGTCAAGTCTTCTAAGGAACATATATATCAATATAAAATGTACATATTTTAAGTGTGTGTGTGTGTGTGTGTGTGTGTGTGTGTATGTGTGTGTGTGTGTGTGTGTGTGTGTGTGTTGGGGTGGTCTTTGGGTCTAAACTCAGGGCCTGGGGTGCTTTCCTTAAGCTTCTTTTGCTCAAGGCTAGTGCTCTACCACTTGCTCCATAGCTCTACTTTCTGTTTTCTAGGGGATGATTAAATTGGAGATAAGAGTCTTATGGATTTTCCTGCCTGCCTGGGCTGGCTTTGAACCATGATCCTCAGATCTCAGTCTCCTGAGTTGCAAGGATTAAGGGTATTAGCCAACGGCTCTCAGCTAAATATACACATTAGAATATACTAATTAGCAATAAAATATAGACAACTATCTACTGTAAAGCTCTAAAAGATTATATAAACTTTAATTTTTAGAAATAAGTTTCCAATGACTTATTTGTAGCCCAGTTCCAGAAACCAAATTTTCTAGAGAGAGTCAGACATGATTTCTGAGTTTATTAAGTGATACCCAGAAAAGCTTGGCTATATATATTTGTGCAATGTAAGGACGTAAAGGAATTAGGATATTCAGTTGTTAAGGCTAGAATTACTATTCTGCCTATAACAGCATCTTCATTCATGCCTCTTTCATGTTTTAGTCACTGAAGCTCAGGAAAACCACACTGCATTCAAATCTGCTAGCTGTGGTTTTCTGTGGATACACTAGATAGAAAAAGGCAACTAACTTCTACTGGCATTCTTAAGATGTTAAAAGAGAGGGATTTAGGCCCTGATATAAGAATTATAAAGAAAGTACTAATTTTTTAAAAAGCTATAAATAGGCAAACAGAAAGTTTGTAATATATTTCAATTTAATAAAGATAGTTGTATGTAATATGTAATATTTTTAATTTAATAAAGGAGACAATAAATAGTATGTGAAAATTAAAAATTTTAAAGGTATTTTCATACACAGCCCTATATATCCTCATAAAATAATACATACAATAAAAAAATAATAGAATAACTGCAAAAAAGAAGTGATTAAAAGCCAATTTTATTTTTATTGCTAATAAAGAGATGTGATAAATCTATATAGGAAATAAAGGACACTGTCTCTCATAAATGGCATGTTGTCAATTTTATAAATGAACTTTGTAAGTAAAAATATAAAAAGCAGGCATGATGGCTCACACCTATAATTCTATCCTAGCTAATCAGAAGGCTGAGATCTGAGGATCACGGTTCAAAGCCAGCCTGGACACTAAAGAATAAGAGGCTCTTATCTCCAATTAATCACAAGAAAAATGGGAAGTGCAGCTGTGGCTCCAGGATAGGTTGGTAGCCTTAAGCTAAAGAGCTCAGGGATAACACCCAGGCCCAGAGTTCAAGCCCCATGACCCACAAAAACAAAAACAAACAAAAGTATAAAAATATGAAAAGTTGGTTAAGTAATTTTATTGTGATACAAAATTCTATGAAAGGGTATTTTGGTGACTACAGCTCTGATGGCAGCAAAGCTACATTTTGTTCTCTGCTCTGTGCCAGGAGCCAGGAGAGTACTTTGAAGGAACAAGCAAGCAATCATTTGGAGGTAAGAGGGCTGTGAGGACAGGTAGTTTTTCTGCAGGTGTGTAGGTCCTTGTTGGCTAGGAAACTTGCCAACCACTACAATGCCTGAGATAGTTCATCCTGGAAACTCACTGTATAAGCAATAAATGATTTCAAACCTACCAGTTAATACTTGGAGGTAAGGCTGAGGATTTATAATCTGTACTTTATACGCTGGTATTTAACTTTAAGGTTTTTAAACACTTATGAATTTATAAATCAGACATTAAGTCTAAAATATAACTTTCTTAAATATTGAATTCAGGGCCTGGGTGTTATCCCTGAGCTATTTTAATCAAGGTTAACACTTACCACTTTGAGTCACAGTCTATCTCTGGTTTTCTGATGGCTAACTGAAGAATTTCACAGATTTCCCTGCACAGGCTGGTTTGGGCCCAGGATCCTCAGGCCTTACTCCCCTGAATAGCTAGGATTACAGTCATTAGCCACCAGCACCAGGCAAAAATAACTTCTATTATTAATGAATATGCTCCATAAAATGTAGAAGGAATTTAATACTGTTATAAGGTACATTGTTTCCTGAGGCTTGTCTTTTCCAAAACAGATATGGACATTAAAGACTAACACTACTACTAACAGTAATTTAGGATTAAACTATTACTGTTTTTCTTACTTCTTTAGAAAAAGTCTTGTAAAATACATGTTGATAATTTTAAAAGCTTATGAAATATCATAGAAAGTTTAACCTTTATCTTTCAAACCTGATTATTGCACTAATGAACTAAAATACACTCATCTAAGGGCAGAATTCAAGATAATTGCATTTTTCAACCTTTGCATCTAATCTATATTAATCAGAATAGATTAAAGCAGATAAATAGTTCCTATATTTTCCTAAAGGGAAGTAATGATTGACAAATGAAATTAAATTTTGTATTTCCCAATTAGTACCTAAATGTAACCTTTGCCATATTTTTCCAGATGAATTATTATCTACTGGTACACTGACAATATGCATTTTGACAGATCTTTCTATAATAGCAGATATATATTACAGTGAAGTCAAGATAGAATGAGTGAAAACAGAGCACTTGTCTACAACAAAGAATGTTTGATATTCTATTCTTATTTAGGCTGACTACATGTTATAACACAAAAATAGAAATAAAATATTTATGTAAAAATGATTATATGGTGGGCTGAGAGTTTGGCCTAGTGGTGAGTGCTTGCCTAGCATGCAAGAAGACCTGGGTTCAATTCCTTTGTATCATATACATAGAAAAGCCAGAAGTGGTGTTGCAGCTCAAGTGGTAGAGTGCTAGCCTCGAGGAAAGCCCAAGGACAGTGCTCAGGTCCTGAGTTCAAGCCCTACAACTGGCAAAAAAAAATATCGTATGGATAAGATTTTGTAAAGAAGAAACAAATTACCATTCCATGTACTCAAAGATGAATAATGTCACTTTTGGTTATGACATTTTAAAAGAGTAAATTCTTTGCAGCAAAAAAAGCTATCCATTCTCAACCTGAAAGCTGCATGTAGAGAAATTAGATAAGAGTAACCATATGTTCTTTATTTCATTAGTATGCCAGGGGAAATAACCTTCTTAACAAAACAATATAGATACATATACCTATTGGAGGAATATGTGAAAACAACAGCATGAATATACAGTATTCATGCATGGCAGGCAAAGGCATCCTTGAATACTGATGGTAAGTAAGGTGTGTTCCACGCTATTGTTTCTAACATTTGTTCAGTTAGCAAATGTTCAGTAAGCATCCACTATGTTCCAGCACTGCTCAAAGCACTAGGGCTACATTGGTAGGAAAAGTTTAAAAGTCTCTTATTTACTCACACTGCTCATGAGATGCATATACTGCCAGAATTGCCATCATTTTCATATTACTAATAGAATTAACCATGAGATATTGCCTAATTAAGTGAAGCTATATCTAATGTGTATAGAGAAGTTGTATGTGTATCTAATTCTACATGGTAATAGCATACTACACTAATAAAATACACTAGCAATACAAAATACTACCGAGAATATGCTGAAAATGGGATACAAAATTTAACTTCCAACCCATCAACTAATGTGGAAAGGAGACAAGCAACACAATCAAGCCAGTTCTTTTTACTAAGAGGGCTTACTTACTGGATTTGTGAGAGAAGGAGGGAGAATGATGAAAGAGGTAAAATTGATCAAGATTCAGACTGCTTTGTTGAATGTACAAAGACAAAAAAATTAAGTGTTCCTAAACTATACTAAAAATCAAATGCATAAAGAGAAAACAGGAAATCTTTTCTATGTCATGTCTCATGGAAGACACCTTTTTGCTTGAAAGTCATGATTAAGACTCCTCTTCATAAACTAGTAAATATAGCTGGGCATCGTTGACTCACATCTGCAATTCTGGCTACTCAAGAGACTGGGCTCTGAGGATCATGGTTTGAAGCCAGCCTGGACAGGAAAGTCTGTGAGAATTTTATCTCCAATAAACTACTCAGAAAAAGGCAGAAATAGCTCTGTGGCTGAAGTGGAAGAGCACTAGCCTTGAGCACAAAAAGCCCCAGGACCAGAAAATATTTCTTAAAAAGATAAATGAAAACAACAACAAAAATCTAGTATATGTAGAACAAATATAACAGGTAATTTCTGTTTAGTTTTAAATTGATCTTTTATAGAAACTGATAAATCAGGGAATAATAAAATCAAATTCATGCCCATGTGAATCTCACAATCCTCAAATAATTCTATAGAGTATAGAATGATTATACTGTAATATATTACTCTATCATACTATAATTAAACTATACTATAGTATAGTATATAGTATATAAAAGTAGCATATTTTACTGATATGTAAAGCATTAACAAGCAGCCAGAAGTGTTGGTACATGCCTACAAACACAGCAGCCCAGAGGTAGAGGCAGGAATCGCAGAATATCATAGCAATACCCTATGGCAATGTCAAAATACGAAACAATTGATGTGGTCCTATATCACAGTACTTGCCTAAAAAACACAAGACTGGTGAAATCTTCACTACTATTGAAAACAGCAAGTAAATAAATAGAATATCAACAATAATACTTTTGAAACCCATCTTGCTCATAACAAATGTGTATCCAACAAAAAATCAAAAAGTGCATAGAATGGAAAATACCTTTGAAGGCATTTTATTCTAGTGTTCTAGACAGCATGCAATATGAAATACATTCCAGTTGCTTGGTAAATCTAACAAATATTAGAGGCATTTTTAACTATTCATGAATACAAAGACAACTGAAGCATTCTCTGTGGTCAAGGAGAAACTAAGCTCACTGGCTAGCAACTGATCTGCATTCACTCTTTACAACAGTCTGTAGAATCATCTCCATAACAATGAACCAGGAGAGCACACAAAGATTATCACTGCACTAGCAACATTTGTGCCCGCTTTTTTTGCACCTACTGACACACCATTGGACATTTTTAACAGTAAAGAGATTTTCCAGATCACTTAAAAGAAACATCATGAAGCCATGAAATAACACATGGTTGTCTGATGTTTATACAGCTTAGTTGACAGAATTATTAACATTAAATATAAGTTAAATTTTTTGAAAGTTTAATGCATTTTAAAATAGTGATATTCACAAATAAAAAATTGTGAAAATACTAATTAAAATGAGTAATTGAAGCTAAAATTAAACATATGGCATATTTTATTATTTATTTATTTTTTAAGGGACATGGGGCTTGAACTCAGCCTGGCCACTGTCCCTGAGCTCTTCAGATCAAGGCTACCACTCTACCCCTGGGCCTGGGCACTGTCCCTGAGGTCTTCAGCTCAAGGCTACCACCCTACCCTTACGTCAAGCCCCAGTTCCCATTTCCTAGAGGTTTTTTGGAGATAAAAGTCTCAGCTCCTTTTGTGCACAGGCTGGCTTTGAACCTTGATCCTCAGATCTCAGCTTCCTGAGTAGAAAGGATTATAGGCGTGAGCCACTGCACCCAGCATATTTTACTTTTTAATGTCAAATATAGTAAAATGTGAATTAAATGATCAAATAAAATACAAAAGTCTGAAAGCTGGACAAGATTATTGGAAACTTCAACATTTTTCCTATGTTCCTGCCTATTACTCACTTGGGACTTTCAAAACAAAACATCAGGTGTTCTTCATGTCCTTCTCTTCACAAAGACACAGCTACCAATGTACACGTAGCCTTTAACCCAGCCACAGAATTTGCCAATACATTTGGGACATACTTAGGAAATAGATAAAAGCATGACAGACAAAACAAATTGTCAGAGATACATTTTTGGACTGTTATATTAAAAAGGGCTCAAATTAGGTCATTATTTAAAAATTCACATGCGTAATTTTCATCAAAATTGCAGGTATTCTTCAAGTTGCTAAGTTTTGGAGGGGAGGGGTTAAGAAACTTTCCTTTCAGAAAGAAATAAAATACCCTATCTAAAAACAAATGTGTTAGAACATAAATGGGTAGGGTAATAATATTTTGTATAAAACATTTAATTATTTCAAAGTTCAAATATTTAAAATAAATACTGTAACATTTTCTATAACATTTCATAGATGAAATAATAAAATTAGGCGGTAACAACATTTTACCTTGATTTTAACTTTTCAGTAACAAAATATGGAAAAGAATTAAGAAAGCCCAATAATTTTATACCAAAGTTTAGGAATACAGTCAGTTGGGAAGGAAAACTAATTCTCCCAAAAGTGTCACTGATTTACCCAAACTAGATAGAAGTCAGAGGTCTGTTCACTTTTTTCCCCTATCCTCCCAAACCATAATAATAAAGTAAATTTTAATTAGCATGTTCCTTGTTTTCCCATAATTTGAACAACTGACAATAATGATTGTAATATCACAAAAAATGTCACCCTCCTTAATACACTTACCAGTGTCAGAGTGACGGTGCATCTGGTAACAGTGTGCGCCTTCAAGATAGGAATGGTAATTCTGTCTACCCCAGCAAGTAGCAAATTATGGTTTGTCTACAGCCTCATTTTTTTTGGGGGGGGGGCAATTTTCATTTATCATCAGTTTTTAGGACATATGTCTATTTCCAGCCTATCTTATATAGTCAAACTAGTAAAGAAATCATTTTTAAAAAGCTTAGCACCAGATTTGGCATTGGTAACTGCTCATCCTCTTAAAAAGCATTACTAATCCAACAGTCGACATGGCTACTTTTACATCTCAGATGCACAGATGTGGATTACAATTTTTTGCTTCATAGCAAAAAACAAAAAGCACCTAACTAGGAATCCTGAAGTATTTATAATCAAGATTGATACCTTTTTTAAAACAAGTAAATAGCAATCTGCCATTTATTTTGAAACTGTGGTATCTCTACTCATACAGTATAAAAAAATCTAGTTAAGCTATATCCTGAGGTCTCTAGAATAAGCTATTCTATAAAATAGCCATTAAGTGATTCAGAGATTATAGGGTGCTGAGAAAGGAAGGTTAAGAAGCAAAACAAATAAGATAAATAAAACAAGCATTTAGAGGCAAGCAACACATGCAGAACAAGCAAGAGATTAGTTTACATGAAGAAGAGGCAACTTACATGGCTGTTGAGAAGAGAGCTTCTGTGAGTGGACAGACCGTCAGACTTTTGCAGCGTCTCAATCGCCATTTCAATCTGATAATAGATGTCATTAAAAAAAAAAAGGGCTCAAGACAAGATAGTAATAAAAGGCTCACCAGAGAATTTTTGATAGATTCTTTAAAGTTCAATTTCTTCTTCAATGGTGGCTAATGACTATATGTGTTTTCCCCCATCCTACCCAATCCAAGAATAAAATAAAAATATGTACATTAATCATAAGCCCAATCACATGAGTAAACCTCTTTGAACACTGTGTAATTATAATCAGTATGAAGATCCAAGGAGCAGGGACCCTTGTGGACTTTTCTAGATTATGAGAAATATAAATTTTTTTTTATAGTTCAAGATGTGGGGTTTGGGAACCACTCTCTAAATAGTATCCCATCTAAAGAGTATTTGATATTTGTTTTATTCTGTCTTGCAAAAAAAATTGTACAACAGTCTCTGAGTTCAAAATTCTATACTATTTTAATTCAAATGTACAAAATCACTTCCTAGTGGTTAAAAGCTACTAAATCTACCCATTTCCTACGTAATCATGTATAAAAATTTGTAAGTGTATATGTGTGTATTGGGGGGTCATTTTGATGAATATTCACATGTAACTATGTCCCCTACATTGCATTAGAGAATATGGTGATAAGGCAGAGACATTAGAAATGATAGCAGAAATGAATGTAGAAGAGAAAATAATTAGAGCGAAGAAAAAAAAGGGGCAACTACAGAAAGTTTTATTCTATGTACTCTCAGCATTCTACATGTAGTACACTCCTGTCAAACTCAGACTCAAAAATGTCTAACTTTCAGCTCCCCAAAATACTGCACATTCTATTTTTAAAACACACACTGATACCTGTCATTGGATTAGATTAAAATATTCTTTAAAGAAAATCATATAATAAAATTCAAGAAATAGCTAGTTTTCAAAGCTAATTAAATTTCTTATAGTTTACTGTGGTTATTAAATTTGGAAACTCTAACAACTGCCCCCTCGCAAAGAGAAATGATAGATGATGATTAACATATATAGCAGTCTTTTTAATTTTCCACCTGGTTTGTAGCTCTATTAAGGTAGAATACTACACAGAGAACAATCAGCATCAACTGTAGCAATATTAAATCTGTTTTCCTAAACAACTTGATAATTAAAAGTTAAAATTGTATTTGACATATTTTCCAAATTTATGAATAGTTTAGTAATTCCTCAAATCAATAAAATGCATCATCAAGAATATTAAATTAAGAAATTATTTTAAAATTATTAAAATATGTAATATATTCAGAAATTGTATAATACAACTTATGCTATTGTAAACATTAATTTAGAACAAAAACTAGGTTATTTTGCCTCTAAAACAGAAGAGAAGGTAAATGTAGTTTATAATTACACTTATAATGAACTGAAGAAAATAATGCTGCATAAGTGAAGATCGATTTTGGAATAAGAAATGTAATGAGCTTACAAAAATGTTATGAAAATATTAAAAAACAAAGCTAGTTGTAAAGCTTTAGCCTTGAGAAAGCCCTGGACAGTTCTCAGACCCTGAGTTCAATCTGCAGGAAGGCAAAGGCAAAAACAAAAAAGGATTCATGTGAACACAAATCACTTCTAAGCAGAATTTGCTCAGAATTTTAATTGAGCAGATGCTTACATTTTCTTTAACTGTAAAGGTCAAAAAGTTAGGAAAGATTTTAGTTTAATACATAAAAAATAAAATAGTATGCAATTTGTAACTTTTTAGGTTTGAATGAAAGAGAAACATTGAGGAACGTAAGCAACTCACAGGAAGAGATTCAGGCTCTGCAATAAAGCTACATAAGCCTGCCTTTCCTTTCCTTAGTCTAAGAACTTTTTTTTCTTAGACAAACACATATGCTACTGAAGTTACTATTCTATGGGTTGTAGATTTCTAGTTGATTGCCAGGTTTCTAGGAAATGCTCCTATCCTTCTTGGCCAAATTTTGTTTTCATTTTATTTACTTAGCTGCTGGAGACTAAACACAGGACCTTCTATTCAGCTATATTCTTGGCCCCATCTGGATAGTAAGAGTTTCAGAAGCCTACAGGGATAGTACAGTGATTTTCTAGAAGGCCTGTTCCTTTATAGTTCGGTTCTTCTCTGTCCATTTGGCTAACTAATAAAGTTATTTCCACCTACAGGGTAAGAAATTCTGAGAAGCATATAAGAAACTTAATATGTGTTTAACAACAGAAAGGAATTTTTAAAAACTAGTTTCATCTATTGAGTCATAAAGGTTTACCTATTATATATACATATATAGTAATATGTATATATATACTGTCATATATGTATCAAGAAAAAGTACATAATGTTAAGATATTACAATACAGTAAAAGAAGGTACATAATCATAAGTAAATGCATAATTATACATATAAAAGTCCATGTATCAAAAAAGTACAGTTAAGAAAGGTAGAGGAAAATGAAAGTAATTTTTAAGTGTAAAGAGAAAATAGGCTCTAGGTTTAAAAAAAAACCTTGGCACCTTGAATATGATTAAAATTGTGAATCTGCTATATTAAAATATAGTTAATAACACTAACAAAATTTACATTAACTTTCTCAGTGTTTAAACACTCTAAATTCAGAGTTCATATTTCAAAACTGAATCAAATTTGTAGCACACATGTGCTATTGGCTGAAACTCTTTGGAATTGTATACTGATACATGAACATTAGGAAAGACAATGCCATTAAGGTTTTGAGGGAAGTATATGAGTGTTAAACAAATGCTGTTTCATAATTACCACAAAGGAGAGACAGTCTATAGGTTGAGAGGAAATCTTTGCCAGCTAGTCATGTGATGTGATGAATATCTAGACTATGGAAAGAACTCAAAATCTAGACCCCAGAAATAATCTAACAGATAAATGGACAAATTATTTGAACAGATAGTTCACAAAAGAAATACAAGTGGCTGGTAAATGAAAAATATGTTTAAAATTCTTAGCCATCATGGAAATATATATGAAGATATATTTCCATACTATAAAACATACTATATATAATATATATACTATTTACTATTTATGTAATATATATGTACTATTATGGAAAATCAGTAGGGAAGTTCTTCACAAAAGTAAAAATAGACATCAATATGACACTGTTATACCTCTTCTGGTTATGTAAATGAAAGCATGTAAGTCAGCATAGCATACTTTTGTATATTGAAGTACTATTTACCATAAATAAGGAGTGCAATTAGCCTACATTTCCATCAACAGAAGAATGGATAAAAAATAGGGTATCAAATGCAATAAATGTTTATGCAGCCATACAAAATAATTACATTATGGCACTTGCAGAAAAAATGAATGGAATAGGAGAACATCCTAAACAAAATAAGCCAGATGTAGAAAGACAAGTATTAAGTGTTTTATCTCACAGGTAAAATCAAGAATTCCCCTTGGAATGGGCATTGTCCTTGTCCCTGAGCTCTTCAGCTCAAGACTATCACCCTACCCTTGAGCCAAGCCCCCTTCCTGTTTTCTAGAGGTTAGTTGGAGAGAAGAGTCTCAGATCCTCTTGTGCCTGGGCTGGCTTGATCCTTAGATCTCAGTCTCCTGAGTAGCTAGGATTACAGAAATGAGCCATCAGAGCCTGGCAAGATTTTTTTTTTTTAAAAAAGGAAAAAGTAGACTTTTTGTGGGGACAAAAGAAAAGAGGGAGTTATAGGCATGAATATAATTACAGTATATCACATGCATGTATGAAAAATGTCATAATGAAATCCTTTTAAAAACTGGGCACTGGGGCCGGGAGTTTGGCCTAGTGGTTAAAGTGCTTGCCTAGCATGCATGAAGACCTGGGTTCGATTCCTCGGTACCACATACATAGAAAAAAGCCAGAAGTGCTGCTGAGGCTCAAGTGGTAGAGCTCTAGCCTTGAAAAAGTCCAAGGACAGTGCTCAGGCCGTGAGCTGAAGCAAGGACTGGCAAAAAAAAAAAAAAAAAAAAAAAAAAAGAAAAAAAAAACCTGGGCACTGGGGCCGGGAGTTTGGCTTAGTGGAAGAATGCTTGCCTAGACCCGGGTTCGACTCCTCAGTACCATGTACATAGAAAAAAAAAAGCCAGAAGTGGTGCTGTGGCTCAAGTGGTAGAACTATCTAGCCTTGAGAAAGTTCAAGGACAGTGCTCAGGTCTGAGCTCAAGGGTGCTGTGGCTCAATGTCGTAGAGCTCTAACCTTGAGCAAAGAAGCTCAGAGACAGTACCCAGGCCCTCAGTTCAAACTCCATGTCCCACAGGAAAAAAAAAAAGGAATAGGAAGAAGAGGAGGAAGAAGGGGAAGGAGAAGAAACCCATTTTAAATAGAAAGAAAGCCCTGTCTGTAATCTCAGCCTCTAAAGAGGCAGAAATCGGGAGAATCAAGGTTGATGGCAATCCTAGCCAAAAGGTAGGAGACCCGATTTATAACCTGAGAGTCATATACAACTATGATCTTAGCTACTGGCCAGTACCAGGCAAAAAAAAAAAAGAGAGAGATTCTATAATAATAACTAAAGAAAAATGGGGTTGGAGGTATAGGTCAACTTGTAGTACATCTGTGATGGATGCACTAAATCCCGACTTCAAATCACAGTGCTATCCCCCACCAAAAAAAAAAAAAAAAAAAAAAAAGGAGAGGAAGGGAGGGAAAGATGGGTGTTTGTATACACACACACACACATATACACATACACATATACAAGCATGTATTATATAGCTATATAGCCACTATATGGAGAGATATACACTGTAGCTAGTTAGCTAGATAGCTAGATGGCTAGGCAGATACTATGCACACACTATATATAGACAGTAAGGTAGAAGAATACATAGTGTAAAGTGACGAAAGCATCTAGAATTCAATTATATAAGTATTGCTAGATAAAGAGAGGGGGAAGAAAGAGATGGTTGTTAGTATGGTTATACAGAGCACAGATGGTCTCACATTGGTAGAGACAAATTAATAATACTTGGTAATTTAGTAGGGGTGACAAGTAAACATTTTAGGCAGTGAAAAGATAATATAGCATATATCAGCTAGTAAAACTAGCTGATGGACAGATGCTTTAGGGATAGATAAATTGTGAGAGAGACTGCAATTTTTTGCTTGAGATCTTTGGTTACACAGGACATAGTGCCAAGGTTAGAAAGAGTTGAGAATGGTCCCCTTATAAGGGGACTTTACATATTAATCTAGAAGAGGATGGAAGAAAATCAAGGTAGAGAAAAATAATTTATGTCATGGTAATAATTTAGGATTCTGGTGAAAGCCTGATAAATGCAGCAGCAAGAATGATAAACACACATTTGAATTACAGACCTGAAAGTGGAAACTCTGAGGCAGAAGGTTTGCTTGGACATTATTTTTATCAAAAAAATGAGCACAACAGCCTTTATCATCCATGTGATTAGAACATTTTAAACATACTTATTAGACACATTGACATTAATAAGTTCTAAAATGTTTCTCTGTTCATCTATCTGACAGACAATCTTTATTGTAAAAATACTGATCATTTTGTTATTAAAATTTCAACGAATGTAAAGTATTGCAATCAGATTAAGAGGCCTCTGACAATCTGAGAATCAAAACAATTTGAGACCTCGGTGATGTCCTTCGTTTTTTTGTTTTTTGCTGTTTTGAGTTTTGTTCCTTTGTCTATGTATCATTTTTTTTCTTAGATTAAGTTTTTAAAAATGTTCTTTTGACTTTTTATATGCTTCATGGTACAAGGAGAAATATTTTTTATTCCTAAATAATAATTACTTTTCTAATTAAATGATGGGCATGGTTAGCATTATTTTTCCCTTTTGCCTTTAATAAAGATTTAGACCAGGGTATCTTTGTTTATTTTAAAAAAATAATCATTTTCTGAGGTAAGATACAGTGAGTGCTCAGTTTTATCAATCAAATCATCACCTGAGTCTGAGTCATCAATAATGACCAAAATCTCCTCATAACTATAGATACATGATGCTTGGGATTAGGAATGGTTCATGATGGTCCTGGACTATTCTTGTAATTAGATAAGGAGCTATGATAAGGCCTCTAAGATTATATAATAAGGCACTCCGTTTGAGGTGAGACAGCCTAGAAAAACAATCTTACAGAGCACCAGATTATTGGAGAGGGTAAAAACTCCATGTGAATTAGCAGGTAAGAAATGAATATCCATCAAACCAATATGAGCACATGACTGATTTGAAGAGATAAGTTAATAATAAAAGACGAGTGGGAATGTGCTGGGGGTTGTTTACAATCCTACAGATTCTATGTCTAAACAGAATTTTTAGGGATCAATCTGCTCCATTGAGATTAGAAGCCTGAAATGAAAATTTTGATTCAGTTTTGCTAGAAGTGTGGAATATTTTCAGAAAACAGAGAGCAGAGTTTTGCAGTGTGTTTAGAAAGAATGCCTGGAGAAGTCTGCAGAGTCAGGCAACATGGAGAATTATCTACATTTATATACCAGATATTAGCGCATATGACCACAGGTTACCAGGAAACTACAAGAACACTTTGTAATGTTTCAAAAACAAGGTGGTAAGGAGCATAATCAGAGAAATGGAATCTGATTGGAGCTGCTACCAGCCAAGAGAATGAATAGCTTACAAGATGGTTTAGAGAACCTTAGACTTTTTTTTTTTTGCTTAGACTTTTTGCTGTGAGCAACTTAATTTGGGTGAAGAGACGAAAATGTTTAGTATTGGTTATCCAGTAACATCTGGGGGAACTAAAGTAATGCAGGTGTGATAAAGCTCCTTAAACAAACATGAAAGGGTTTAAGTGGTTTTGGTTATGTAGGGAAAAGGCTCTGATATGAGGCTTAGAGAAACAGAAGCAAAACCAATTTGCTTCTAGGATAGAATGTAAGCATGGTCACAAGCAGGATAAATAAATAAATATATACATATATACATATCATATATATACATATACATATGGCAATGATTTCTTAGTTCTTTGGGGGTAGATTTAAAGAAAAATGCTTAAATTGTAACTTGTACTGCATTAAATCTACATACACTGTGGCAAACTATCATAGTAAGGAGAATCTTCCGTGATTTTCCAGGAATTACCTCAGACCCAGCAGGAAAAATTAAAACCAGTTTTATTCCTACAAAGATACATTATGAAGATATTGAAGGGATGGGAAGATGATGAATTATACAAAACGTGATAAAGATGTAGCCCAATACTTTGTGTGAAAATTCCCACTGATGAAATATTAATGTTGCCTTGCTGGAAAAACAACAACAGCCTCCCCTCAAAACAAACAAACAAACAAACAAAAAAAACAAGTAGTCTCCAAACATCCAGAAGCACCCTGAAGCTTATGGCCTACCAAGAATAACTACTCCACAAAGGACATTAAAGAAAAGTCTCCACCTAATCCCTTAGGAAAAGACAAAGAGAGTAGAAAGAAGGATCAAACAAGATCAATGCAAACTATGTTTCTACTCTCTTTTATTCATACTCAGTGAAGAGACTGATACTGCATTTTTCTGATAGAATATATTTTAAAAAGAAAAACGTAAAGGAAAAGAAGTTCCCCTATTGTCCATTCTCCATTGTAATTTCAAACATCCCATTCTCTCTAACCAAAGAGAAACTTTTCATGGACTCTGGTTGTGCAGATTTGCTACTACGTAGAACTGCACTGGTGAATTGTAGACTAGAATGACCTTCAATCTCAAAATATTAGAGGCAAATGCTCATTAGTACAAGAAAGAACATGAAGGAGAAAGATGTAGTATCATGAGGTTTTACCTGACTACTCTGGAGACTATGATGCTAGACTTTCAACTCTTCTAAAAAATCTTCATTAAAATGGCACTCAGAGATTTCCAGTGTAAGTAATTTAGACAAACTAGAGCACAAGTAATTTAAGAACAGTTGATAATGCTCAAAACATAAACTTTCACTTAAACTGCACGGAAATATGAAGCATTAAATGTATTTTATGACATGCATGGAACAAAAAGAGGATTTATGGTACATATGTTAATGTCCAATATAACATACATTTATGTCCAGCATACCATAAATATGATGTTTATATTTACATATATATATGAATGTATATGTATGTCGGTGATATCAGAATATCCTATACATGCACAATTAGGTCTCTTTCTTAATGTTCATATCATGCTATTCTCAATCCTACTTGCTATTACAAAAAGGGAAAAAAGAACAATTTTCTAATGTTATTATTTTTATAGTCAAAACACTATGCTGATACCTAAGTGGCTTTTTATTATCTTTTTTAAAGAGTAAAGGTGACTATATATATATATAATTGCCATTATAATTAAAATTGTTCTCACATTAGAAATTACATCTTAGATTGTTGAGAGCAATCTTATAACAGAATACTATAATGCTTTGTGATTCAAATAGCCTTTTTTACATAAGATTTTACAACTACCTTTCAAAAGAGATCAGGCAAGGAATATTATCTAGAAAATGGAACCTTTTTGAAATTGAGGATTTTCTTGAGATTACAGAGGTATAAATGATGTGATTGCAATCCAAGATTAATCACATCAACACCAATATCATTCACGACATATACAAATATAAATCAAGTGGAAAATTTTCAGTTTTAATGAAATGATCTTCTGAGGAATGGTTTACAAAGTTACTATTTACTAAGTAACCTACTGATAATTATGATTTACTATTAAAAATTATTTGGAAATAAGATGTCTTTGTATTACCTGAAAATCGTTTTAATGTGACCCAGTTTAAGGCAATAAAAAGTTTGACTGGATAGCCACATTTTGAAATATAAAGCCAGTTATCCTAATATATAACAACCACATTTCCTTTTCGGTTACAGGCTACTCTTATCTGTGAGGACTTTAGCAGAGAAAATATCAAAATTCCTTCCATTGTGAAGGAATGGGGAATTGTTTTAGAGAAACTCAATAAAGAGGATATAGTAATGACCAGAAATTTTCTTTTGGTTAATTTCTCTAGTCTGCCAACTTTACACTTTAATTGCATCTGAAATTAGTTAAGTTCTATTTGGAGCCTTAACTAACCAACTCTGCATTTCAAATTGTGAATCAAAAAGTAGCAAAGAATGAAATCATGATGTCAACATACATTAGCCTTTAGTACAATGTAGTTTCCACTCTTAGAAAGGTTCAAATACATGAAATGTTTTAATATTCATTAGTGATTTTATGACATCTAAAGAAAAAAAGTAAATTATTAGGCTATAATAATTTATAGTTCTGGCCATTGCTAATTGAAGCTATTCTGAAAATTGTCTATCTGTAAAAAAATATTTGGATTAAAAAAATTGTATTTAGTTAGGCACTGGTGGCTCACATTGTTATCCTCCCTGCTCTTTGGCTGAGATCTGAGGACAATAGTTGGAATTCAATCTGAGTAGAAAGTATGTGATACTCTTATCTACAATTAATCACCAAAAATCCAGAAGTAGAGGTGTAGCTCAAAATGGTAGAGTAACAGCCTTAACATAAAAGTTTAGGGACAGCTATGAGTTTAAGACTCAGGACCTGTACACACACACACACACACACACACACACACACACACACACACACACACAATAAATTTGTGTAAATGAGAGGTGTTTTAAAACATTTGTTTTAACAAATGCCATCAAAACAAATGACATCTTCCCATTTGTAAGGAAATGGAAAAAATCATATTAAGTGAAGTAAGCCAGACCCAAAGGAACATAGGTTTTCCTCATTTGTAATAATTAGTACAAACCTAGGACTCGACTACAATAACTCAAAACCTAGATTTATAAGGCCATATAAGATGAGGCTACATGAAAGGATCTTCAGGATGTGAAAACATGAGCTCTGTATTATGTGAGTGTTGTTCTTAATGTACTATTTCTCTTTTCCTTTGTTGCCCTTTGGTCAATCTCATATTGTTACAGTATCTGACTTTGTTACCAGGTATATTGTATATATATTTATTTGTTTATTTGAAATCAGAAAGGGAAGGGGGGGGAAACAGGATGATTGGGAGGGGTAGCGGAGGGAAATAGGGACAAAAACATGAAAGGTGGTGTGTCAATGTGTGAGAAGTGATATACTCTCTGTCTGGCAAATGTAAACTGTGACCCCTCTAGACATTACAATAAAAAAAGAACATTTGATTTGGATAGAAACATAAACTGAAATTGTGGGTGAAATCAAGATCCTTTCCCTTTTTTGGGTTTCCTTTGCTTATTTTGCAGAGTGTATATTTGCACATCTTCACTAAGCCCCTACCTGGCTGGTGTTAGCACTTTTTAACAATAAGACAGGCAAAATAAACAAGAGCCTAGGGTTCCCTTCAGGAAAATGCTGTGTTAACACCTACAGGATTTAAGATCCAGCTTATATCTTCAAGGTCTCTGCCTTCTTTTTTGTTTTCTTCTGAGCACTTAGAATATTGTCATTTTGTATGTAGTCAATACAGTCACTAAAACAAGTTTTCTCAGTCATAGCCTTTGAGAAAAATTGGGAGAATCTCTGAGCACTTTCTAGAAAGGTAAATTCTGAGGCCCTTGATAGCAGGGACTGAGTCAAAAACCTTTGGAGCGAAGTGTGCTAAAAGTTTTGACAGATCCTCCAAAGGATGCACACTCAATTTGAGGACCTCTGTACTAAGGTATTTTTTTTTTTCACAGCTAAACTGCAATTGGCAACTCAGAACTATAAGCAGGCAGATGATTCTGAAGTCTAGTTATTACTTTGTTTTGTACTTTTTCTTAACTCTCATGTTATTCAAACCTATCCCAACATTTAGGCAACTTTGAATTCATATTTAGAAAATTATCAGAAGTTAATCATAATTTTGGTAAACCTAAAATTAGTCCAGTTTGAACACATCAATACTAGTTGGAAAATAACTTCTGAGAGAGATGGTGAAAATAATCACTTAAAAGAAATCTAAGCCAGGCATGGTGGCTCACACCTGTAATCCTAGCTACCCAGGAGGCTGAAATCTGAAGATCAAGGTCCTGGGCATAAAAGGACCTGAGACTCTTATCTCCAATTAACCTCTAGAAAATGGCAACTGAGGCTTGGCTCAAGGATAGGACAGCCTGTTGAGCTGTAGAGCTCAGGGACAACACCCAGCCCCAGGGATAGGGCGGTAGCCTTGAGCTGGAGAGCTCAGGGACAGTGCCCAGGCTGAGTTCAAGCCTCATGACCCACAGGAAAAAAAAAATCTGTAAGATCAGAATGGATTTCTATTTGTGCCTTGGAAGACAGTGAACTAGCTGCTAAAATGAGTTCCACTAACCTGTATTGTACATCTTCAGATTCATGGAAGCACACTGTCTTATCAATAGTGATTGTTTACTAAATGTTCTAGAGAGTGAGTGACTAAAGAATATTGTGTGTAGCTCAGTAGTAAAGTACATGTGTAGATTTGTGGCTCAATACATAAACACACACACACATATACAAACACACAGTAATTCTGTTTAAATGTTAAAATTGTAATGCCATGCAACAAGAAAATATAAAAATTCTAAATAAACACAAAACATTCATTATTCCAAAATCCTGAAATAAAAAGGGCTCTAAAGATCTTAACTAAATTTAGTGCTAGTTTACATTGTTCAATAAAGGAGGGCTCTCTGAAATTTAGGGTCAAGGATTACTCGCAATCTTGATATCTCGGAACACTCTTAATATTGACATATATGGAAAAGATCTGTTCCAGTTACGTGCATTTGGAACAGCTAGATAGATAATCACTAAGAGCAAGGTTGAGACTTTTAGAATAACAAATTACTTTCTTGGATGATATATTGATATATCTCAAAAATTTTAATACACACAATTCCTGTTTACTTAGCCTCTGTTTTAGAGCTCTTATTATATTAAAGTGCATGTGTATTGCTTTACTTGATGAATCTTACATAATGATTCTTTTTTATCAGTGGTAATTATAAGCTTTGAGGGATGAGTTTGTGTCCCTGGGCATTGTGGAAATTCTCATTATAGACCTGATAATTGGTAATAGGCACTGTGTTACACTTTCTGATAGTAAATTAGTTCATTCAGTATAAGAGACAAGTAAAATTTCAAAAGTCTATTATTGATCAGTATTGCCCACAAGAAAGAGTATACTTTAATATACTAGCAATATACTTCAGATTTTCTTTATTTATCAAATTTTTGTGAGTGAAACATTATAGGGTGATTGTTTTTCCTTTAAAATCTTACTATTTCAAGCTCTTAGATTCATTTATAGTTTAATTTGTAAACGTAAGATCAAATATAAGAGCTATTCAAGTATGGCTGGACATAGCTTATATCCCACATTTATAAGTAGAATATATATATATATATATCATTAAACCTTGCTAATGTAGATTTTGCATGGAATAAAATGTATCCACTGCTAGTGAGTTATAATAGTGTTCTGAAATGCTGTTTCAATACAAAATATTGGAAAAATAATGAAATTTATTATTATTATATTTGCCTTTCAAATTCAGGAAATACAATGTTTGTATTCAGGAAAGACTGAAGGCCTGTCAGTTCTGTTTGTCTGAACTTCTACCTTATGAAGATTTCTAGGAGTGGAATATCTTACAGCCTTAACCATAAAATTACTGCCTTGAGATCTTATCAGCTTCTAGGCTGGAACAGTGTGTGAACCTGACTGACAGTTGAACAGAATATAGACGAAGTGATGGAGACTATAAGGCACTTGAAGTCCTATTTTATTAAGTGCTTTGAAAATGAGGTCCCAGAAGCTTCAGTCAATTTATAATTTAGTGCAGGAAACAGATGATTTTTAGTATTCTGAGGAGTTTCATTTGAGGGCTCAAAGGTTAAGCTAGGGAAAAAGGCACATAGTAAAAGACAGAAAATACTAAGATCATAAAGCTGCTGCTGAAGTTAAATGGAGAAAGTAGTATATAATTGCTAAAGCTAGTTGGAGAATTGTTTTATGTAATTTATGAATACCTTAAATTTAAAGGTATTCAAAAATTACATTTAAAATGTATTATCCTTTAACTTTGACAATTAAAAATATTCATCTAAATGATTATATTTCTCATTTTTTTCTTTCTTTCCTTCCAGTAGCACTATTTGATCCTAGTGGCTCTTGCTCTCACTAACCTTTCTTGCTCATGGTTGGTGATCTGTGATTTGAGCCAGGTCTCCAGCTCATACATTGTTTTTCTTCCCCTATAAACATTTCATAAACAATAATTCAACCTCATGTAAAAATTTTTATTGATTCATAAAGCGACAATTCAGCTCCTTTCAATGTGATCACTTTAATAAACAAAGACATTTATATAGAATGGTACTTAAATTATTTGTTACATAGGTTGCTTGTAAGAAAAATTGGAGAAAGTGTAACAGAAATTATCATACATTATCTTGTATCTTTTAAACATACAATGTTTTACTAATTCATGTAAGTTTAAAAAAATTCAAAATAAAACATATGGTCATGGTACCACAACAGCAAAGAAGACAGCAAAAATAGTTTTCTAGTTGGCTAAACAGATATATCTTTAAAAAATAATATTTCTTTACTTCAACTTTGTAAACATGCAAGGTCAAGAGCACCTAAATTTATACAAAAATTCTTATAACTCTTATTTTATAGAGTATATAAAATTTAGCTAAATTTTACTTATCTAGCAGCATATGGACGTTAAAATTTTATTCTCAATAGATTATAACATTTTACATGAACCAACAGCAAGATAAATTCATTACTTTCAATACATTTTACTTGTATTACTTAGTGATATCTAATTTTAGAAAATGCCCTTTATCATGTATAATTACTAATATATGCATAATGATGTCAAAATTAGCTTTCACAACAGTCTCAAAAATGGTTAGTATGATTTTATTTATCAAGAAGAAAAAAAATCATGATATACTGATCATAAGAAAATATTGTTTAATGGAGGATTAAAGTTTCTTACAGGATATTACCATTTATTGGATATTATGCTGCAAGAAATGCTACATTATGATGAGCATAAAGTATCACTAACTACAATCATAAATTTTTGTTGAAATGCAAATATGTTTAAGTTCAAAATTTTATAAATGACATGATTACACAGAAAATGATCAGGTGAAATACATTTGATTTTTAAATTAGTACACACAGAAGGAAACATTACAATGAGAGTTAGAAGGAAGATGCATAATGATTTCAGAGGTCTGAGTAGCCAAGTCTTACTACATTGTCTATGTGTTAGTGAAATAGTAGTGGTAGAACTTAATAACTTTTAATAAAATCTGAAACAGTAAATCAAGTTACAACATAGCTGAACTCACATCAAAAGTGGTAAAACATTATGTGACTTTTCTTAAAAGTCTTATTTAATATAATGATTAGGAAGTGCCCTGAGCCTGTGTATATATATATATATATATGTGCATTTATTTATCTGAGTAATAATATAAATATGTATATTTATATTATAAAGACATGGGCTCTTATTAACTAACCCAAGGACATAAAAAGTAAAAGAAAAATAATACTTTAGACAGATCTTAAAATATTGTTAGAGTGTAATAATTTAATCATATAAAATTTATTATTATTACAACTTTTTGAAAAATACTGACATTTCCATGTAACTTTATAATAAAAATTTGGGATACAAAGATACAAATGAAATAATATATAAATGTCAAAGCTAAAATAAATAGTATCTTCAAACAAAAATCCCAATAATTCAGAGATACTTTTATCACAGTAGAGACAGTTAAAATTTAGACATTTAGTATTAGACTGGTAAAATATTCCAAAGGCTAGTCTTCTGTTTTGGCTTTTGTTGTGGATTCAATTACAAATGATCAAGTTTTTTCATTAGAATACTTGAGAATATTCATACATTAAGGTAAACATCAGGAAATTATTACTAAAATTTCTGAATGAAAGTATTTCTATATAAATATAGGTAAAACTTAAATGGAAGTCGATGAAAGTATTCTGAAGACCAAAGTAGGTGTTCAGATACCATACCCAAAGTATTCAGACTTAGCTAGTTTCATATCAACTGAATTAATTGACTATACATTCTAACTTTCAACCTTTTAATGCATAGCTCAATTGCATACACTTATTCCTTATTCCAAACTATCTCTGGTGAACTTGTTCCAGGAATCCTAATGTATACCGTATAGCAACAATGCAAATTCAACTCCTTATGTAAAATGACCTAGTAGTTGTATATAACCTAAAAAAGCATACATTTGTATACTTTCAATCATCTCTAGATTATTTACAACACCTAATACAATATAAATGCTATGAAAATAGGGTAGCTTTTGTGATCTTTCTGTCATTTAATAGATAATAATAAGAAAAGGATGTACATGTGTAGCATACATTTTCCTTAAATATTTTCTGGGTGATGTTAGTTGAATCCATGGGTACAAAACTTGTTAATCTGGATAATTGATAATATTTTTTTCTTTCAGGAATTTTGGCCACAATATAAATGACTCCTAATGATCAGCTGACTCAGCTGTGCTTTAATCATAGATTGAACAGCAATGCTAGCCGAAGAAACTAAAGTTACACAGTACAGGTTTGCTCAATGTTGGGAAGAAATAGCTTGAGATGTTATAAACGAGTTTTAAAAAATTGTGCTCATAAGAATTCTTTTGAATGTTTGAATAGTAATGGAAATATAAATAAAATTCAGAATTTATCTCTAGTGTCCTTGGTACCTTAGAAAATATATTAAAAAATGTCAGAGGACAATTGTAGAAACTTAAATAGCTTCATATTTAAATTTTGCTTACTTGACCACAGCAACATGAAACTGTAAACAAAGAACCAAAATCTCACTGTGAATGAAGACAAAGAAAAATCTGCACAACTGAGAGGGGGAACCAAATCAAATATACAGTATAATAATACATGGAAGGCAATATATTAAATATTACCACATATATAAATACATATATATGAATATATTTTTGTGCCTGTATATATATATATATATATATATATGTGCACACTACCATAAGGGCATTGACATTTATACTTCTTTTGTTTAAAAGGAGAAATTCAGCTGGGTACTGGTGGCTCATGCCTGTAATCCTAGCTACTCAGGAGGCTGAGATCTGAGAATCGTGGTTCAAAGACAGCCTCGGCACAAAAAAATCTGTGAGACTCATCTCTAATTAGGCTCCAGAAAATTGGAAGTGGCCCTGTGGCTCAAGGTAGAGCAGCAGCCTTTAGCTGAAGAGCTCAGGGACAGTACTCAGGCCCAGAGTTCAAGCCCCAGGACCAAAAAACAAAAAAAAACAAAACAAAAAGAAAGAAAATTCATCATTCTCTCTAGCTAATATAAGCTAATATAAAATAGTAAATACTATTTTTCTTAGTATGTTGCTGAAAGTAACATTCACCTCAAGCTTGGTAGACAGGCCTTTTACCATTTGAACCATGCCTCCAAACCCTCCTGCCCTACAAAAAATATTCTTGCATAAAACAAAGTAAAAATCCTGTAATATGAATATTTTAAATGTACATTATTATCTAAAATTAATATTTAAAGTTTTCAACTATCTCCAGTTGCTAGAATTTAACTTTTATATATTTAATTTGCCAATCATGCTACTTTTCATACTCTGTATACAACACCAATGGTATCCCATACAATTAAACCCTTTAAAATTTAACTTAACAATGCTTACAACTATATTTATATGAACCAGACACAATTTAGTTAATTTAATAATAGAAACCATAAGTCTAGTATATGTAAAGCCAGTTGCTATGGATGTTTGGATAGCTAAAAACATGGGAAAGCAAGTAGAAAGGGCTAGAAAAGATGAAGTAGAAAAGGGTATGGTAGTACAGATAGTATATGGTATGTCAGTATGAACAAGGGGCCTCACAAAGTGGGAAAAGACACATTCACTCTGCTTTTCTGTTTTTCTAAGGCTTTGATAAATAGTGGGTACTTTCCTTTCCCTTAAAATGAAAATTTTGGGTGGCCTTTCCTGGGGATGCTGGCACTAATTCTTTTTTACTTCTTTCCTACTGTAAGGATAAAGTTACTTTTCTATCTGCTGATACTTAATGATTCTCTTGTAAATAATCAAAAGCTCAGAGAATATCATAAATCATTTACTCTAATCCATTATTTTGACAGGCTAACTGGGATCCAAAGATAACATGATTTATGAGTGGGAATTTCATTTGGTTTTTAATCTACATAAAATACTAGTATAAAGGTTTAGAAATATAGTATTTAATACTAGTAATAGCAACAGACAGATAAAAGAAATGCTCCAAAAAGATAGAAGAAAAAGTTGTGTGTCTCACTACTATGGCTTGAACTCAGGTCCTGGGTACTACTTCTTAGTTTTTTTGTTCAAGGCTGGTACCTTACTACTTGAACCACAGATCTACCTCTGGTATTCTGGTGGCTACCTGGAGATAAGAGTCTCACAGACTTTCCTGTCCAAACTGGCATCAAACTGTGACCCTAAGATTTCTGTCTCCTGAGTATTAGGATTAAGGCATGAGCCACTGGTGTCCAGCAAGGAAAGGAAAAACGTTTCTAAGAATTTTCTACTCTGAACAGCAAAGCATTCTGATGTTAGCAAGGAGTAAATCAAAAATGAAGGACTTTAAATGTTCAATATATGAAGAATGTACTAAATAGTGAAAATGTTAATGAATATAATCATGAGACACAAAATATATGCTAGCTAAGTACTTACCAAATGCATATTACATCTTCAAGAAAATCCGTTGAACGAGAGATGGAAACCTCTCATTTATTATTTTCACTCAAATTTATTCCCATTTTCTTTCAGTTTATTTCTGCCTTATTTCATTTAAACAACGAAGTATATAGAGAGATGGTGAGAAAGGACTGTATCTACTTGACTCAGTTCTCTCATTCGGGTTACATGGTGTAGTTTTTGAATTTGGTCTGGCTTTCTATGGTTATTTTTATGATATTTTTATATGAAAATTATATTGTGTCAAAAATGTGGGAGGTAACCATGTTTGACAAGAAATGTATTTACTGCCTTACCTATGTAACTGCAACCCCTCTGTACAACATCCAGACAATGAAATTTTAAAAATATTAAATATTGAGTCAAAATAAATATTAAACTTTAAAAACTTGAAAGCTCAAGTGTAAAAGGGCTATCCCTAAGTATTTTTTGCTCATAGTTACAACAAATGGAGTCAACACAATTTATTTCATCTGAGTCACGTAAACTCCAATGTGTCTTTCAGGTAGCAGGCAACACAGCTTTACATACAGAACAAGGCTAAACAATTTTATTAAGTGTCAGTTTCAGTATGTATCATACTTTCTATTTTTAAAGTGAGTCAGTTTAAAAATACATAATAAGTAAATAGTAGCAGAAGCAGCACACGAATTAAATAATACTGGTAAAATACATGCAAATTATGATCCTCTCCATTTTACTGACTAGCTTTTATAAGTTAAGTACATTGTAAAACTAAGTTCCTTCTATAAGAATTTAAACTGTTGGATGAATATCACTGAAGACAGACTTAAAATTAATAATAGAATGAATTAAAATCACTTTTTCTAACAAAGTATTAGCAATGAAAAAATCGCCCAATTTACTTAATTGAAGGGCAATCACATCGATCACATTTGGTATAAGATTATATCTATATATGCTATATTCTGTATACTACCACAATACTAAAGTCACTCCTAGAAGCACTACTGTCCCACTCTAGTCTTGGTAGAGGAAAAAGGTACCTATGAAAACTGCAAGAGACTGAATTCGATAGAAACTCAAACACTTACTGTCGCTGGGGAGGCTCGAGTTGTGTGTGTCACTGAATGACCAGAATTCTCCATGGAATTGCCAATCAGATAGGTTCCTCCAGAGCTGCTGATGAGCTGTCCCCCTGTGACGCCCATCTGAATCCCACCAGTGCCCACCATACTGTGGGAGGAGACCACGGTTGTCACCTGTGCAGAACTCCCTTGAGTATCAAAGTAATTCCCTCCAGTGTTTTGGCTGTACATCTGTGTTTCTGTGTAAGGATACGTTGTTGTTCGGCTTTAGAAGAAGAAAGAAAAGAAGATGAACGTTACTAGCTTATTTATTGCATCTGACTTTTTTTTAATGTGAAGATGTTTACATTTTTAAAAGACACATTTAACATAGTCTTTAGAATATGTCAGAATATATATATATATATATATGTATATGGGTTTTTTTGTTTTATTTTTTTCGCCAGTCCTGGGACTTGAACTCAGGGCCTGAGTGCTGTTTCTGAGCTTCTTTATCTCAAGGTTAGCACTCTGCCACTTGAGCCACAGCACCATTTCTGGTTTTCTTCAAGGATAGTGCTCTACCACTTGAGCCCCTGCACTACTTCCAGCTTTTTCTATGTATGTGGTACCAAGGAATCAAACCCAGGGTTTCATGCATGCTAGGCTAGCATTCTATCACTTGGTTCCCAGCCAAGTTATACATTTTTAAAAATAAAACCTCATTCTTATGAAAGATTGGGTTTACTATCTAAATTAAAATATACTTCTTTAGTAAGTACTTTAACTTGTTTCTCTACTCTAAGATAGTTGCCAGGTACAAATGAGTCAGTTCTGAAAATCACGATAAACAAATCCTCCCCTTATTAAGTACCTCTACTTGTTTTCTGCACATCAGAGTAGTTGAAAGGTACACATAAATCAGGTCTGGCCACATTCCTAACCACAAGACCTTCCTAACTGAATTCTATACTTTCTCATAAAACATGTAAATCTCAATTCAACAAAATCTGAGATTAGAAACACTAAGATCTGGCATTCCTATGAGATAAACAAGGCAACTTCTCAGGCTATTTCATATTCCATGTGACTCACAATAAACTGTGAGTGAAGTAGCTTGCATGGATCTCCTTCACCACCCTAAATATCTTGAGCAAAAAATTTACTCACATTGGACCCTAAGTCCTTGTCTAACATCTTTTTCTCTCCCTCATACTCTTTTATGATAGGGTGTGTCTGCTCCTCATGTAATCACTTTCTACTTCCCAACATCTACAGCAAACCCTCTGCCCTTACTATTTCACTGAAATCATTTTTAATAAGGTCACTTGTGACCAAATCTAAATATCAGGCTAAAAGGTGCCTGTCATCCCTTATCTTGTTTTTAGACCTATCTGCAGTGTGACATTGGTGATCCCTCCCTGTTGCTCTTTCCTCTTTTCCTGTTACAATTAAGTTTATTTCATTTACTGCTGACTCTAATGTACACTTTAATATGACTACAGTTTTGCTTCTTTTGTAACATAAGCTCACAGGAGTTACAAAACTACAAAATTATAAAGGCACAAAGTACAATATACTTATATCTTTTAATTCAAATATCAAATTATTATTCTCATCTCTGGAGAATCTACCTAATTACACATCTGGGAACTGGTCATTACTGGCAGTTTGGTGTTGAAGCCTTTAGCCATTGCCTATATACTTACATGAAGATCTTAGTTCTTAACCACCCATGTTAAGATATTTTATTTCATTTCCTCTTTTTTAATAGCTGAAGAACCTTTTTTAATGACCATTTTTTCTGATAATTTATTATTATGTTGAGTGAAATTGTCCAATTTTCCTTACTTAAATGTTATATGACAAATACATGCATGTAGTATGCATGCTCGTAGTAAGTCATTATAGGAGCTCATATCTCTGCTCTCAACATGCTAGGTATATTGAATGGAATATAAATCTCTTTTTTCTAACAGACAACTGATGACTTCTAATAGGAAATGCCATTGGACATCTGTATATGTAAAATCTTACATATGATGAGATTTCTTTTCTCCCTTTACTCTTTTTCTATACCTACTTCCACTCTGCCAACAACCTAGCAGTGAAACATACCACCAAACTAAGTTTGGGACAGAACAACTGATTCTCCTCTCATTTATACTGATACAAGTCTCTAAATCATGTCATTTTGATCTTCTAAAATCCAATTCCCCTTTTCAGTCTCACGTTTATTACTGTAATTCATAATATTCTCAGATATAGTTGCCTTCTAACTGGTTTTCTTTCCCCTCATCAAGTTTTGAACCTACCCCTAACATTGCTGCCAGGACATTTTTTAAATGGCAAATGTGAAAAACAGACTTTGGAGATATGCTCATGCCCTCAAAAATCTTTTTTTGCCTTCAGAGAAGTTCCAAGCCCGAAGGCTTTTGATAGCCTTACAGAGGACACCACAGACTGATACCTACATAGTTTCAAGCCTATGCTCTCAAATGCTTCCTCATTGGCCAATTCACTCATCCCTGATAAAGTGTCACAATATTCCTTCTGTTTTGATGCTCTTTATCCCAGAATTATTTTTTTACAGCACTTGTATATTTCAGAAACTCCTCATAGCGTTGTTATGGTTTCTTCTAAGTTTCCTAACGCTGCTTACATTCCTGAAATATATCTTACTATTACTTCCTATTTTTGTGCTCCCATGAAATTGTTTTATTTCTATCTGTAATCTCAACACTTGGCACAGTTACTGGCACCCAGTTAACACACCAGTCAATGTGTTAAAGTATAATTCTGTTAAATATTAGATGTGGTAACCAGCTTTGTAAATTTCCATCATGAAAATTATTTAACTTTTTTGTTAAAACATGAGAAACATGTAAAACTTTCTATATCTTTTATAGAACTTTTATCCCATTATAATAGCACTTGTAATTTACAATATAATTACAGTAATATAATAATGCTATTCAGAGGTATGCTATACTACTGGATAAGTAATGCTTTCCAGAAAGAACCCAGTGGATTCAGTATAGTTTTCTGGAAGACTTGTAACAGAAATAATTTTCATAGAGAGCAATCTTTTCTTTTATAGTGGTGGTGGTGAAGGGGTACTAGTCATAGAGCTTGAACTCTGGACCTGGGCACTATCCCTGGGCATTGTTGCTCAAGACTCGTGCTCTACTAGTTTGAGACACAGCTCTACTTCTGTTTTTTTAGGTGGTTAATTGGAGATGAGAGTCCCAGAAACTTTCCTGCCTGGGGAGGCTTTGAAATGGGATCCTCAGACCTCAGCTTCCTGAGAAGTAGGAATTACAGGTGTGAGCCACTAGCCTCTGGCTAAAGCATTCTTTATACGTAAAAAATATCATTTAAGTACACTTAAAAATTTTTGTCACCATTGTTGTACTTCCCTATTGAGCATCACATTAATTTAATAAAGTAGGCATGTTGCTTATACTTTAGAGAAATGAGGCCACTTTAATTTATGTCTATTGCAATAACACAATCTGATGCTGGTATTTAAGTAGAATTAAATAAATTCCATATAGAGGTAGATGACAATAAATACTTTGATAGATGCAAAACAAAGTTCTGCCCTTCTTTTTCACAATAATTCCCATTGGTACTTAGTAGATTTTTTTTAATAATAAGTAATGATAGAGCACAATAATTATTGACATTTTTACCCTGAAACTATTTTACTTACTTTTCATGTATTAACTCATTTAATCACTATGAAAAGTCTCTGAGGTAAGTACTACTCTAATTTCTGAATAAATGAAGTTTGGATTGCTTATGAGTGTTTGTCCAAAGCACTTAGCTAATGAATCCTAGATATAAAATCAGAATTTAGCCCATGCTCTTTTAACCATTAGACCAAATAAAAAGTTAATATATTGTATATGTCAATGACATTTGTGAACAACTACTTAGGAATAGCCTAGAAATCTACTAATAGGTAGTATAGGGACCATCTTTCTCGTACTATTTGGGATTTCCTTACTCCTCACTACACTGTTTCCTAATGCTACATTATTCTCTCTTATTCTCTTCTTCAACAGACAAAACCTGTTGATAATATGCAGTAAGCCTGCCTTATTCACTGATTTACTCATGCAGATTTCACCAACCAAACTAAAAGGTGAATTTTTTTTTTTGATAGGTCATGGGGCTTGAACTCTGATCCTGGGCACTGTCCCTGAGCTCCTGAGCTCTTCAGCCCAAGGCCACCACCCTACCCCTGGGCCTGGGCATTGTCCCTGATCTCTCCAGCTCAAGGCTATGGCCCTATCCCCCTTGAGGCACCACACCACTTTCTGTTTTCTAGTGGTTAATTGGAGATAAGAGTCTCACAGAATTTAATGCCCAGGCTGGTTTTGAACCATGATTCTCAGTACTCAGCCTCCTAAGTAGCTAGGATTATGGCGTAAGCCACTGCACCTAGCTAAAAGGTAAATTTTTTAAAAAGTTAAAAAAAATCTAAACGAGAAACCTTTCATTCCCTCTGCTCAACTGATGTGAAATTCTCAGTTCTACATGACCATCAACCATGTTTAACTCACTGTGTGATCGACTGAGTGTTTCACCACCCTCAACTGTGTGAAAAATACACATCCTCAAATACAAATGGTATGCAAAAATTATGGTAATTCTGCTAAACGAAAAGTGAAATCAAAGAGAAGTTTTTAGATTTGTTGAAAGGTGGCATGTATAAGGTAGAAGTTGGGTTGAACAACAGGATAAGTTAATATGCATTTGTAGTGAGATAAGGAACATAGAAGGTGATTTAAGTTATGGTGTGCAAGCAGTTTTAATGTGTCCAATAGTAATTTTCATAATTATAATTTTAGAATATTACTCTATGTGACTTGATGTTATGAATGTTGGGACTTACTGGTATGTAAAACAGAGGTAAATTTGAGTAATTTTAAGATACAGAATTCTAAAATTCTGAGCATCTGTGATTTTTCCTCAATAGCAATGTCTTAGGGACCCATGACCATTAAGCATCTAGTGTAGTTACAACGGTAAAGGAGTAATGGAAAATGTACAGCCATGTCACTCATGACCACATACTTGAATTTAGAAGTTAATGATCATGGAAGTTTCTAGACTTGTACAATCATTAGGGAAACTTCCGAGGGGCTTAAACCATTCTGTCTTGCAGTCATACCCCTCTATAATTAGTTCTTGTGTACAGAAGAAACATAAATTTATCAGATACACATAAAAATCTACATAAATCTAAGGCCAGCATGAAATATGACTTCTTTCCCCCTTCCCTTTCCTATTTCAAGTAAACAAATAAACATATATACAATATACCAGGTAATAAATTCTGATAAAGTAACCACATGAGATTAACCATAAGGAGAAAAAAAGAGAAAAGAAATAATTTCACAAAGTACATTAAGAACAAGAACAAAAATAAACCTCTTGTTTCCATATTCTGGAGTTCATTTTATTTAGTCTCATCCTCTATGACCATATGTACATAGTTTCTGAGCTATGACTGTGAAGGGATGGGGGACAAAAAGGGGACAAAAACATGACAAGGGGTATCAAGGTTCAAGAAGTAATACACCACCCCCTGACAAATGTAACTGTATCCTCCTATACATTATCCCGACAATAAAATACAATTAAAAAAAGAAAATATGGCTTCTACCAAGAGCAAGTTACTGTAATACTTACAAATTCTTCTAGTTAAGTATGATTGATGAGCTAAAAATTACCAGACAAACAGAAGGAGCCAGAGATAGTGCCACACATAAGAAATACCTGAGACTTTTGCATTTCTAAATGTTTTGGGATCTTGAATAAATACTGATAAATTATCTATTACTTTTATTTTTAATTTAATTTAAATTCTTGTGTTTGTTCTGACCATGGGGCTTGAACCAAATGCTGTCCCTGGGCTTTTTCACTCAACATTAGTGCTCTACCACTTGAGCCACAACTCCACTTCTGACTTTTTGGTGGTTAATTGGACATAAGTTAATGGATTTTTCTGCCCTGACTGACTTTGAACCATGATCCCCAGCATTTGTCTATGAGAATTTATTTTTTATAATAAGCCAACTGCTAAAATAAATAGATTTTTTCCTTAGATACTAGAAATAATGACTAATTCTGATGCCTAAGATTGACTTGTTTTTCCTTCTGTATATAAGGAATATGTCTTTCATAGGTTAGTATTTCCATAATATTTCATCCCCAAATTTAAAAACATATGTTCAAAAAAATCACTCAATTTTTGGCACATCAGACTGAAATCAGCTATTTTTATACTATCTTTCTGAAATAGCTAATTTCCCAAGCAATTTTGTGCATATCTTAAAAGATGCTGATGTGTTCATTTTGTTTGTTCTATATTGTCATGAAAACAATGTATCATTATAATTTCCATAGCCAAAATCTTTTCCATTCTTTTCATAGGTAGACAGTAATGTTACTACACAGATATGTGTACACTTGCTCAGAGAAATTTCTTCTGAGTTATTTTGGTTATAAATCCCTATGTATTCATGGGATTTTATTTGAATCTACTCTTGTTCTATTTAGCAGACTCCTTGAGTAACCACACCTATAAATATTCTTTGCTTACTCACTCACTACAAATGATTGTTTACTTCGCCATAGTTATATAACACATGTTTTTTTGTTTTTGTTGTTTTCTTCAGCTCTGGTATGTTGTCCACAAGTCTAGGTACACTATATCTCTCTAAACTATGTTTTTTAACCGATGTTTTAAATATGCTCCCAATAATAAATTTAATACTATAAAATTAGGCTGCAGTATAGAAGTGATCATTGATCAATATTTTTAAAAATATGCAAGTTTCAAGCTATAAGTTATAGTAGTGGTAATCATTATACGTTCTTACAGTAGTATAATGCCTCAATATTTGGAAGTTACACTGGAAACGGGTCATGTCTGGAATGCGTTCAATCAATATCATATGAGACAATCTTATTGGAAAATGCCTCAGTGTTTACAGTGTTTGACAGCTATGTATATCTGTTTAGACTAGACAGAGGAATAAGTAAAACGAAGTATTCAGGGTGAACAACTTTGAAATATTTCCAAAAATAGCAAAGCTTAATGCAAGAGTGCTCTAGAGAGGCTTGTAAAGAAGTGGGAGGTGTTACATTATCCCAGTTTATCTACAGGAAGTGAAACAAACAGTCTGAGGATTATTACAGATAGAAAGAAAGTCTTACAGAGGTAGGATCATGTTCACTGAGGATCAAACCCCTTAAAACGACAAAACAAAGCGGGAAATCAAGTCTAGGTATCTCCCAATTAATGGTCTTTTTTTGTTGTTGTCATTTCTCTTTGTATTGCAAAGGGAAAAAACTATACACTGCATTTAAAGGAGAATAATGAATTAAATCCACGTGATTAGAAATCCATGTGGTTAAGGGAAGGAGACGTTTCTTTTTAACAAAGTAAAAAAAATATACTTTTCTATTTTTGTTTTTATTTGGAAGGACGTAGAGACGATTATATTCCTTTGTTCTGGAGAAATTTAATAACAATGTATTTGTTGCTGCAGAACTTGTTTTCAGGAAATTTTCCATGAAGTTATGCTTTATGTTAAAAAATTATCAGGTGGACAGAAAAATTAAGCCAGAATTCAAACAAATAATAAATAGAAGGTTGGGTACTCTTTTTCTTTATCTACTTCCAAAATTGCTTACAAGATTATTTAATTACAAAATGTGATGTTGAAATTTTACCAAAAATGGACTTCTCTACACAATTTATGACTGAAGAATACTTTTTTCATATCTTTTTTAATGTAATTAATAGAAGGGTTACATGATATTTGCCAGATAGATGGTGCATTAATTCCCATACATTGATACCCTTTCACATGTCTTGGTCCCCATTTCCCTCCCCCCCCACCCCTCATCTTTTTTTCCCCCCGTTCCCTATCCAATTTCAAATAACTAAATATAAATGTATCCGATATATCAGGTAACAATGTGAGATACTGTAACAATATGAGATAACCAAGGGACAGCAAAAGAGCTTAGAGATAACATAGTACCTTAAGAACAACAATCATTCATTATATGGCTTATGTTTCTATATCCTAGAGATCTTTTCATTTAGCGTCCTTTCAGGGATCATTTCTATAGTATGTGAAGAATATTTTTACATCTACTTGTTCATTTACTTAACTATTTTGTGATGTTTGGAATCTACTCTAAGCATTGTGCTTAGTAAGCATTTTTGGTCTATTCCCAAGTAATATACCCAGCCCAAAGACTATTTTTTATTTACAGAATAAATTGAGCTTTTTTTAACTATGAGATTTAAAAAGAAAAAAAAAACCTTTGACTTTCATAACTAATCCAGTTTATTTATCTTTAATGACAAATAAAATATAACTACTATGGACACTGTTTACTAATTAGTATAAAGCAATTTTCTCACCTAAAATCTCAAGACTTATATAACACAAGCTATATTTGAATGCTTTTCATTTTTGGAGAGATCATTTTTAAGACATCAGCAAAATGGGCCTTACTTTTACTGTTTAGAAATTTTCATGTTCTATTCAAAGAACAGTTCTCACTCTAAAAGGGCTTCCCATTCTTAAATACAAATGATAAGTGGGTTCACAAACCAGCTCCTGTTTCTTTGAGTATGCACCAGAAGTATAAGTAAAAGATCCTCTTATTCTCAAACATAAAACCCAGCAGAACCATTTCTTTTAAGTATAAAACAATTGAAAGACAGTAAGAAAGCATAAATTCACTATAAACACTGAAATATACTGTTTCACCTAAAGAGGAGAAAAATAAATCAAAGATCTTCTTTCTAATCCTGAAACAGGTTATTATATTATAATTAATTCTAATAACATTAGCATATTATATAGTTATTAAATCTTAATATATTAAATTATTATTTACATATATTATCCCAAAGACAGGGATAATGTAAAGAAGTAACAAAGCTTTGCCATATCAATAAATTTTGTTGCATAAATCAGTCTCAATGGCTGAGACTGATTATTAATATTAATCTATTACATCCTACTTTATTGTATATCAATCCTAAAAACAGGAATAATATAAAGAAGTAACAATGCTTTGCTATACCAATAAATTGTATTGAATAAATCAGTCTCAATGGTTCCATCAAGATATATTCCATTTCACTAACCCATATAATTAAGCCTGTTGTGCTAGCAGTCATTGTCAATACCCCCAGTGAGACTCAAGGAATCACTTTAGTAGCAATTACTTATAATGATGACCTATTCTCATAAGGGAGAATATTGGTGTACTGACATCACCTCTGAACTAAGACTATATGTGTATCTGTACAAAATGAAAATGCTGCTAAGAAGGGCACTGGTGAAAAGCACTTACTAAAGTACACACAGGTTGTAGGTCATTGCTGGGAGCTAGAAATTTCATGAAAAAGATCAGAGACCATATTTACTTGCTTATTATCACAAAGAAATGAGAATACTAGTTGAATAGTACCTCAGTGTGATATAAGAGAAAAACAGTGATCTTTTCCTCGTGCACATGGAAATCTATCAAATAAAGGAGGACTATCAACCTAAGGAGAATATTAGATACACCAGTGGCAGCATTACTGAGAGATTAGTTTAAGATAAAGAAAATTTGTGATCATACTTGAGGAAAATATTTCTGGCATCTAGCCATCTTGCCAATCCTGGAGCTTGAACTTAGTGCCTGCACACTGTCCTTTGAGCTTTCTCAAGGCTAGTGCTTTACCGTCTCTACCTTTTTTTGTGTATGTGGTATCAAGGAATGGAACCCAGAGCTTCAGGCATGCTAGGGACCCACTCTACCACTAGCCCACACTCCTGGCCTGACCCACTAAAAATTTTTAATATAATTCATGGTAATATAAATTATATTTTGATATTAAGCATTAAAGTAGTATTTTAGAACCTCTATTCAAAATTCCTACTTGATAGTAATAAATGGTTTGCAGATAAATTTCCTTCCTCTTGACCAATACTTGTGATAAGATAGTTGGATCAGAGGATACAGCTGCACACAGAATAGATCAAAGCTAATTGGATTTTGTGGCAAACTGAACTCATGATCTGGACTTCCTCTAACTTAATATGCTAGAAGACCACAGAACAAACATGTTGGCACTGTTTTCACAAATTCACCTCTGTACTTTATGGTTCTTATCATTTTAAAGGATCAACTTTAGAGATGTTATTTTCAAAGGTGACCCCAAAGATCAGTAGGGAGACAGTTTAAAAATGTACCAGAAAATAGATTTTAGAGTCAGAAGAAATATAAACAACCCAGATACAAAATTAAAAGAATAATTCATGTTTATTTAGTACAAAGTCAGACCCTCAGAAGTTTAGCAGACCTAATCTCTCATTTCACTAGTACAAAAAGAAGACAAGACTGTGATGGAGGCTATACAGTTAATGACCTACATCCTTCCTCTCCCATCCTTCCCCTGGCCACCTTCCATCACACAGACAGAAAAGTTACAAACCCCCATTCTCAGATTCCCCTGAAGTGAAGCATTATTATGTGTCACAGGCAAAGAAGTAATAACAACTGGCAATACTGTGACCTCTAACAATGTCTAGAAAGTTATTTATTTTCTGTGATAACAGAAAGGTCAAAGTGGCAGACATCTCTTTTATTTGGCATAAATCCCACTATGTAATTTGGACTTGTGATAGAAACTACAAAATCAGCATCCAAGATGACCTGTTTCTACACCGCAAATGGGTGAAAATATCTAGTGTATGCCTAAACTATGCAGAGTTGTCAATTCATTACAGTAGCAGAAATGTATTGGCTTCTTTCTATTTCTGGAAATATGAAAAGGCAGGCAGTCACAGTAAAAAAAAACAGTGGGGGTATGTCAGAGTTCTGTATAGGGTCAGAACAAGCTAACTACAGAGAAGGAAAGATAGGGTCTGTGTCACCGAAGTGTGATGGGTCCTCTTGAAAGATCAAACTAAAGTGTTGTTGAGGACTGGAAAGTAAGGAGAATGCATACAATACTGTCCTCAGAATAAAGGGGGAAAACTCACATGTCCAGAGCACAGACACATGAAAGGAAATAATTGAAGGAAACAGTCCCTTAGGTCTATAACTGGTAGAAAGTGAAGCTTAGTGGCAGGACAGGGAAGAACACCAAGGCAAACAATAGATGTAGTGCTGAGGCAGGGGTAGTGTAAACAGACTTAGTTACCAAAAGTAGTAAGGCACAAGAGTTCATGTCAAAGAAAAGCTTTCTTTTTGTTTGTTTATTATATACCAGGAAAAACATTAGGTATATTAGATATTACGCCTTCAAATCCTCACAACCATTCAGCATGATTATTTTCCATGAAAACAAAATAATAGCAACCTCACAATATTTAAGTAAAATGAGCATTAAAATTATAAAATCAATATAAAAATTAAGCCAAGATTCTGGTAATCTTTCTTCTCTTCTCACTACTACTACTAAGATAAACCAACAAATAGTACTCCTATGTCATGTATTCTTGGGATAAATGACATTACCTATAGAAAAAGTAAGTACAGATTAAAGAAATTAACCCACGGTATAGAATTACCCTGGGTTACCACAGCAACAGTAAAGGAAGGTGAGTAGAAGACTTGAGGAGAGAATTTTGATTCATTCAGGGAAATTCAAAAAGCTAGATGTTACAAACAAAAACCTAAGTGATAAACATTTCTGAAGATTTGCAATAATCTTAGTCACTTTATTGGAGGTTCCTCAAAAATTAAAACTAGACCTTCCTACAACCCAGCAATACCACTCCTGAGCTTCAACCCTTAGCATCATAACCCAGTAATATGACAAGGACACCTTCACAGCCATGCTCATCGTTGCACTATTCACAATAGCCAAGTGATGGAAAAAAAAAAAAAAAAAGATGCTCCACCACAGATGAATGGATACAAAAAAATGTGGTAATATGTACAATGGAATTCTATATAGTCACCAGACAAGATAAAACAATGACATTCGCTGAGAAGTGGATGGAACTAGAGCAAACCATGTTGAGTGAGACAAAAGAAACAAAAGGCGCATGGTCTCCTTGATATGTGGATATCAGATCCAAACAATACAAGAGCGATGACTCAATACTCTGATACTCAAGATCATTGAGATGATCCTGGAAATATAAATATAACTACGTAGACATAAAAATCTGTGTGCCAAGAGTTTGGCCTACTGGTAGAGTGCTTGCCTAGCATGCACAAAGACCTGGGTTCGATTCCTGGGTACCACATACATAGAAAAACCCGGAAATGGTGCTGAAGCTCAAGTGGAAGAGCTCTAGCCTTGAGAAAGTCCAAGGAAGCCCAGGAATGGCAAACAAAAATCTATGATGGGACATATACTATATAGACATAATGTTATACAGATCGATATATATCTATGACATACTAACTCTCAGCTTAATTTTAATTTTGTTCTTCAAGTTATGTGCCAGTGATTGCATATAGAGGTCCCATTCTTGAATACTTACTTACCTATTAAACTTGGCATTTGAAATATGACGTAAAAATCAATGTTAATAAATTCTTTATAAAAATATAGATATCATTGACATGAAACGTTTTTTCTTAGTGAAGGGATAGCAATTAAAGGGTACAATACTTCAGGAAAAATAAGCATATATTCTTAACAAACATCGGCAAAGCTTTTAAAATTTCAGTTTGATTTCAATAAACATGGTTTAATAAGAAATAACTGACTTCAGAGGCTAAGTTCTGAGAGTTGAGATTCAAAGTCAACCCATACAGATATATCCATGAGATATGCAGCATCATTAATTAACCATCAAAAAGCCAGAAGATATATAGCATACATAACAGAGTATCAGCCATAGGTGCAAAGGCCAAATCAAAGAACAAGGCCCCAAATTCAAACACAATGACTGCACTAGTGCCACCACCACCACCAACAATAAAAACGACATGGAAACAATTTGGGATCATTGGGGTACATTATTTCTCTCTTAAGGAGGGAATGCAAAAGGCCCACACATACAAACTTACATTGCTCCATTGGTGTAGACAGTATCGCTTCCTTCCACATACTGCACCTGAGCTGGATAGACATGCTGTACCTGCTGCACAGTCTGGACCTGCTGTACCTGAAAAACAAATGTCAAGATGACAGTGAGAGGTGGGCAATACACAGAAACAAAACACAGAACTAGATTTACCAATAGTTTTCTCCATAGCCTATTGGTAAACCCAAGAAGGAGTCACAATAAAAACAAAGATTACGCTTATTACAAGACAAGCACTGGTGGGGTCTAGAACAATGGTAGCATTTGTGCTAAATCAATTCCATAGTAGTCTTATAGGCATGTATAGATTTGCATGCTTAAAAATGTTCCAGTTTAAAATCATGAAACTTGCTCATTCATTTAATAATTTACAGAATTCTATTTCATTATATAAGGCAAAATTTATTTTTTAATTGAACAGTCATAATGAAAAGTCATAAACATGGAAAAATAGTTTATTCCATTCTTGAATGCATGTACTCATTTTCTAAGATAAATGAGTAGTCACCAGCTCCCTCCTATTATCCCTACCCGTATTATTTAAAAGCAGTTCCAAGGATTATATGATTTCACTGGTAAGTATCTCAATTTGTTAGGTCTAAAAGATAAGACTTGTTTCTTTGTGGTAGTGGGGACTGAAGTGAGGGCATCATATGTACTACGCAGGTGCTCTATAATTTGAGCCATGTTTCAGCCTTTATTTTTTTCTTGCACTAGGAAATTTCTGGACAAGGTCCTACTTTATGTTACTTTATACCTGGGGCTGGACTACGTACGGTATTTGTCCTCCTACTTATGCTGTCCTTTGTAGCTAGGGATAACAGACACACAAGCCACTGCAACTAGTCATTGTGCTTTCCCTGTAAACTGGGATTATAGGCATGTAGTCTCAAGAACTTCATACTTCAAACTGCAACCCTTACATCTCTTGTCTATCAAGTAGCTTGTAGTATAGGCTTGAGCTAAAAGTCAACAAACTACTTTTTATTTATTTATTTTTTTGGTGGGTCATGGGTTTGAACTTGGCCTGTGCACTGTCCCTGAGCTCTTCAGCTCAAGGCTACCACCCTACCCCTGGGCCTGGGCATTGTCCATGAGCTTTTCAGCTCAAGGCTACTGCCCTACCCTTGAGTCATGGAACCATTTTCCATTTTCTATAAGTTAGAGATAAGAGTCTTGGGTCCTTTTGTGCCTGGACTGGCTTTGAACCTGGATCCTCAGATCTCAGCCTCCTGTGTAGCTAGGATTACAGGCATGAGCCACCGCAAAAGCACTGTTTTTAAAATGAGTATTAGGGGCCAGGAGTTTGGCCTAGTGGTAGAGCACTTGCCTAGCATACACGAATACCCAGGTTCAATTCCTCCATACCACAAACATAGATAAGGCTGGAAGTGATGCTGTGGCTCAAGTGGTAGGGTTCTAGCCTTGAGAAAGTCCAAGGACTTGGGCTTGCTCAGGCTCTGAGTTCAAGTCTCTTCATTAATCAAATTTGTGTCACTTTTTAAATGACTTTGTAAGATTGGTTCAATTTAAAGTCTTAAACAAGGTCTACACAAATACATATGATTAATATTTTCTTGCCTTTTGATCTCAAATCCTGTCCCATTCTTTTTATTTCTCTCTCCTTAGTTTTAGAAGAAATTAAATCATCTACTTAAATGGACCACTAGTATTCTAGATTTGGCTAGTAGCATCCATCAATTGTTATTAAATATGTCCTTCCAATCTCCTAAAAAAATTTGGCAGTGTTAAATTTGATTTAAAGGATCAGATGGATGTTTTTAGCTGGATTCTTCTATGACAATGTTCCCTAATTAATGGTTTCTTTGAGAATACTAATAGTCATCAAAGAGCATTTTGTAAGGTAGTTTCATTGATAAGAGTAGAAAACTTGTGGTTGCAGAATTCTAATCCCGTTTTTAATAGCAGCCTCTTATAAGGAAAAAGTTTATGTAATTACTGTACTTACTTAGCAACTTTTTTTTTTTTTTTTGCCAGTCCTGGGCTTGAGCTCCGGGCCTGAGCCCTATCCTTGGACTTTCTCAAGGATAAAGCTCTACCAATTGAGCCACTTCCAGCTTTTTTCTATGCATGTGGTACCGAGGAATCGAACCCGGGTCTTCGTGCATGCTAGGCAAGCACTCTATCACTAGGCCAAACTCCCCGCCCTACTTAGCAACTTTTTAAAAAGATCATATAGATAAAATAGAATAACTAAATGATTCTTTTGCTTTTAAACAATGACTTTTTATCCTGGGGTCCTCTCCAAAGAGGACCAACATGTTTTTATTTAATTTTAATGAAAAAGGCTACAGGTGAGGCTTACATGGGAGGATACATGCCTAGCAAATAGAACCCTGAGGACAAACATTTTTCCAGCAGACATCTGATAAAGAGTGTGAGAAAAAAATTGGGCATCCTCTGTTTAAATTATTAAACTTAATTTCTCTTTAATTAATATTATCTAGACATTTATAGGTATTTCCCTCTTTTTCTTTTTTTCTTTTTGCCAATTCTGGGGCTTGAACTGTCCTGGGCACTGTCCATGAGGTTTCTCAAGGTTAGCATTTTGCCACTTGAGCCAGAGCACCATTTCTGGCTTTTTCAATATATGTGATACAGAGGAGTCAAAACCAGAGCTTAACCAATCTACTATTTCTTTTCAGGCCTGATTAAAAATTTAGTGTCTTCCAAAAAGGATACAACTCAGTGACAATATACTTTGTATTAATATTCACAAGGTCCAGGGTTTGATCTTTAGTTTCTCTAAAAATAATCTTCAGCAACTTATTTTATCACACTGAAAACTATTCCTGAGTTCTCAGGACTCATTAATACTAACGTACGTTCCTAACTGACTCTCTTCTTGGGACTCCATATAGTTGGCAAAATACATTAATTTGGAAAGTAGGGTAGTTTTAAATCCTGTGAGATAACTGGCTGTTTATATATTAGTGTGGTCAGTTTAGTTCTTTAAGTAATAATTCCCTTTGCATAAGATAAAAACATCTAACAAGGGAATTTTGTGGAGATCTAAAGAAATTAAGTATAGATAAAAGTATATTTCTGGCCTATATGATAACACAGTAAACAATGAATAAATGATAAAATTATCTATGAAATGCCTTAAGAATGAGTTATATCTTTTATATCTATGCAAATTTCATCTTTGTATCCTACTTGGTTTAACCCATACATATGCACAGTAAGTATTTACCAAGGAACTTTTAAAATAATATAATTCTATAATTAAAGTAGAAGTCAAACAGAAAATGTGAAGAATCTTGGAAATGAGATATGAGGAGATGAAGGTTAACTTCTCAAGGACAGCAATATATAAATACAACTCGATCATATGGAGACTGTGCAGTTGAGTATAAAAATATGTCATGATTCTTCACATAAACTCTAAGAGTAATGAAGTGAATAGAGGATAAAATTAAATACTTAAAATGCTAAATTACAATTGTAATTGTTACCTAGCATGTATTTTTTTTGTCAATCATTAAAAAAAAACTGGATTTAAGATGGTCTTCTTTGTTGTTGCTGTTGGTTATGGTGCTTGAACTCAGGGCCTTGGCACTGTCCCTGAGCTCATTTACTCATGAGTAGAGCTCAACCACTTTGAGTCACAGCTCCACTTCCAGTTTTTTTTCGTTGTTGTTTCTTTGGTTTTGGGAGGGGATCATGGGCTTGAACTCTGGGCCTGGCCACTGTCCCTGAGCTCTTCAGTCCAAGGCTAGCCCCCTACCCCTGGGTCTGGGCATTGTCCCTGAGCTCTTCAGTTCAATGCTACTCCCGTATTCCTTGAGCTATAGCCCTACTTCCCTTTTTCTAGTGATTAATTGGAGATGAGTCTCACATCTCACAGTCTTTAGTGCCTAAGCTGGCTTTGAACTGGGATCCTCAGATCTCAGCCTCCTGAGTAGCTACAATTAGAGGTGTGAGCCTCTGCACCTGGCAACTTCCAGTGTTTGAGGAGTTAACTGGACATAATAGCCTCACAGGTTGATGGGGATTGGGGGTAGAGAACTTTTCTGCCTGGTCTGGCTTTGAACTGTCATCCTCAAATCTCAGCCTCATGAGTAGTCAGGAGTTACAGGCATGAGCCATCAATGCCTGGCTTAAGATGATCTTAACACAATTGAGTTAAGGTAAGAAATGAAGTAGAATGTGTGGTTTTGCAAATGCTTTAACAGCTGATAAGATTCTACATCTGTAAAATTAATATATTTGTACTGGTACAAAATAGTTTTAAATTATATTTTGAGAAGCTCAAAAAAAGAAATGAATGTATACATACACCATATAGTTTGAAAAGACTTTAAAGAAGTGAAAGTGGAAAAGCCATATAACGAATGATTGTTGTCCTTAATGTACTATGTTGTCTCTCATCTCCTTTGCTATCCCTTGGTTATCTCATATTGTTATAGTATCTCACCTTGTTATCTGATATATTGAATTTATCTATATTTGGTTATTTGAAATTTGATAGGGAAGGGGGGAAAACCAAGACGGGTGGGGGGTGTAGGGGGAAGGGTAATGGGTACCAAGACATGTGAAAGGGTATCAATGTATGTGAATTAATGCACCTTCTATCTGGCAAATATCATGTAACCCTTTTACTAATTACAATAAAAAAAAAGAAGTGAAAGCGGAAGAAGCAAGAAAAGAGGGACTAAAAGGACAGGAAAAGACAAAAAGAAAAAGAAGGAAATGTGCCTATTTTGTGTACATATGACTCATTTCATGAATGAGAAATTCAGATTTTGGAAAAAAAATCCTGAATTATTTTTCAGGTTCATCATCTGATTTTCTTTGTTTCACAGTGGAACTGCCTTTATTAGTAAGATAAATTAGAAAGCTACAGAAATGCTGTCTTGTATCTCAAGTTCAAGTCAATCATATCCAAGAAAATTTCTGTGTTGATAGAGAGAGTTGGTTTGGAGTTACAACTCAAGTTACATAAGGAGCAATGAAAATGCTATAATTCCAGTCCATCCTTTCAAGCAATAATACACATATATCAGTAATATTTTTACATAATACTATATTCTAAAAGTCTAGTGCAGAGTAAAAATACCAGAAATATTTTATAATTGCACAGCAATTAAATAGTTTTGTACCAATTAAAAGAAATATCCAGTGAATATTTATGAAATTTGTAATTTTTTCTAATATAGATAAGTGTCTCCTTAGGAACTTAATAAAATCAGCAAGAAATACCTATTATTCCAAAATGAACTGTTAATACTGCTTAATGTAGCATTAAAAACCACAGGTATAACTGCATGCTATCTTCTGTTTTTAAAATAGCTGTGGTTTTTCTTTATGGTTGTTTGAAATGGACTATGTGAAGTTATTTCTTTTTTTCTCCTCCTTTGGCTTAGACCCCGTTGTCACTGTATATGATTTTGGTCCCCTGTGCAGTGTATACAGGCTTATCTTAATTAGGGAGGAGAAGGGGAAAAACAAAATGGTGAGGCAAAGGACAAAGAGTGATAGCCACAAGACGCTACGTTGGAAATGAACTTTCCAACTTGGGAGGTGGAATGGGGAAAAGGGAAAGTAGAAGAAAAATGAGGGAGGGAGTTAACAATGTTCAAGAAGAAATGTACTTGCTACCTTAAGTATATAACTGTAACCCCTCTGTACATCACCTTGTCAATTAAATTAAATTAAAAAAATTAAAATAGCTTGACTAAATATATTCCAATATTACTTAGCATTATAAAATATTAATTTGGTTCAGGTATTTGCTAAATGCTTACATATTCTAAATATTTTATTTTAATTTTCATTAACTTGGTACAGGAACTATTTGATAAGGCTTTCTAAGCAAGACTGGGAAACTAGCAGCTCACAAACATTTCACTACCATTCCACACAACTTAATTTCCTACCTGTATTGGTGAAATCTTTAAACGGAAACATTTGCTGCTGTTGACAATATCCAGGACAAGGTTTAAATGAACTCTATAAAACTAAATATATAGGGAACAGGGGAAAACAAGATGAGGGGTGGGGGGGAGGGAAATGGGGACTAAGACATGTGAAAGGGTATCAATGTATGGGAATTAATGCACCATCTATCTGGCAAATATCATGTAACCCTTCTATTAATTACAATAAAAATATATGGGAAAAAACTAAATATACCTCATAATTTAATTGACATCTCCAAAATAAATGGCCAAAAAGGAAAATAAAGAGAATTAACATATTTTTCCAGCAGTATCAAAATTTAATAAATAGTGAAATGGTCAAAATGTCAACTAAAGAATATGAACAATGGTAGAATAATCAGTGATATTCAACCTTTATTTTATTTTATTTTATTTTAATTTTGTGGGTCATAGGGCTTGAACTCTAGGCCTGGCCGCTGTCCCTGAATTCTTCAGCTCAATGCTGTTGCGCTACCCCTGGGCCTGGGCATTGTCCCTGAGCTCTTCAGCTCAAGACTACCATCCTACCCTGAGCCAAGCACCACTTCTCATTTTCTACAGGTTAATGGGAGATAAGAATTTCAGGTGTGGGGACCGGGAGTTTGGCCTAGTGGTTAAAGTGCTTGCCTAGCATGCATGAAGACCCGGGTTCAATTTCTCGGTACCACATACATAGAAAAAAGCCGGAAGTGGTTCTGAGGCTCAAGTGGTAGAGCTCTAGCCTTGAGAAAGTCCAAGGACAGTGCTCAGGCCCTGAGCTCAAGCCCAGGACTGGCAAAAAAAAAAAAAAAAAAAAAAAGAATTTCAGGTCTGTTTGTGCCCGGGATGGTTTTGAACCTTGATCCTCAGATCCCAGCCTCCTGAGTAGCTAGGATTACAGGTGTGAGCCATCATGCCAGGCTACAATTTTTTTTTTAAATAATTATCTGTTTGAAGAGTAAAAGTCACCTAAATTCACAAAATTGAGAATGACATTGTGCTAAATTTTTAAGAATGTTGACTGTAATGAGGCCTAATTACAAAACATTTTATTATAAATTTATCTTTTCTGTCAATTGAATAAAAAATTGTTCATGATGCAAATAAATGCAACAATGCATAAATGCAACAATGAATTTATATTCATGTAAACTACATGTTTAGAATATAGCATTCTTCTATAGGTATAAACAAAATGAATGGAAGCAATTTATACTGCTATTCAAATGTAGCATATACTTATTTACTTTATATAACTTTTCATAATTTGTATTATTTACAAGAGAAGTGAATAACAAAACAGATTATATACAAAGAAATTGTGCTAGTTTAACAGAACCTATTAGTACATTTTGCAAATTTTAACTAATTTGCATAATATGTTATTTTGAATGTGCTTCAAGAAAAACAAAATGAATCATACTTCAGAACATAAACGCTTTTCAACAATAAGTGGAATCATTTATTAGTCAGTTCACAATCATTCTAATACATTTGTAAAAATTTCTTCACTTGTCAAGAGCTTCATCGCCTTGCTCATATAATAGCTTTTCTTAGACACCTGGTTAGCATTAAATACTCTGCACTACTTAGATCTAAGAACTCTCAAAAGCTGCATTAATCTATACTAACATGTATAGAAACATCACAATAAATCCTATTGCAATAATGTAAATAATTATTAAAGCTCATTAAGGTCACATCTTAAGGTTACTATCTACAAAAGATAGTAAAAGGCCTTTTAGAAATTTTTAAATGGAAATTTTAAAATAGTTATGTTGAGGTTCTCAAGTAACTGACCAAATGTGTCAAAGGTATAAAAGTGACTCACATATTGTCAGGTATAAATAACAGAGTTGCAGGAAAGACATTCAGAGTAGTAAAAAAGAGTAGATAGTGAATGAGAAAAGTTATTTGTAAGAAAATAGAAGAAACAGAACTCTCCAAATATTTCCAAACCAGTACGTTGTAGGGAAATAAAAGAATTGAAGAAATATGTCAAAAATCCAAGAGAACACAGGGTTGAGATACTAAAAGGGATAATAGGAGAATATAAAAATTAAAAGGAAAGCCTGGAGATGGGCTCACACCTGTAATTCTAGGTATATGGACAGTTGAAATCTGAGGATCTGCATTCAAAACCAGACTGAGCAAAGTCATCATGTATCTTTTCTCCAATTAATCATCCAAAAGGATGGAAGTGAAAGTAAGGCATAAATGATAGATCAGCAGCTATGACTAAAAAAGCACCAACCTACACACACACACACAGGAAAAAAAGAGGGAAGAAAAATGACTGATTTGACCAACAGGCAGGGTATTAGAAAAATTAAAAAGTAAATGAATCACGCTTCAGATTATTTAGTGAAACCTTTATAAGAACAAGCTCAACAACCATTGAGAACTTTCCCTGTAGGTAAAGGTTGTTTATGTTTTATGTCCACATAATAACACAATGAACATAAAGCATGGCTAAGCGATGCAATGGTTTGCAAGGATTGCAGAGGGTGAAGAGTTCCTTAAATTCTGTCTCATGCATTCACTGAGAAATAAGAAACTTTCCCAGAGCTTTAAACATTAATGAACAGATCTCACCCTAAAATATTTAATGGTAACTACAATTTTTTTAAAAAAGCATCAAGGGGGCTGGGAGTTTGGCCTAGTGGTTAAAGTGCTTGCCTAGCATGCATGAAGACCGGGGTTCGATTCCTCGGTACCACATACATAGAAAAAAGCCAGAAGTGGTGCTGAGGCTCAAGTGGTAGAGCTCTAGCCTTGAGAAAGTCCAAGGACAGTGCTCAGGCCCTGAGCTCAAGCCCAGGACTAGCAAAAAAAAAAAAAAAAAAAAAAAGCACCAAGGGTGAAAGGGACAATTAATAAATAAATATGAAATATACAGTAGATAGAGGATATACTGAGGTAACAGGCAGCAGTTAATATGTTCAAATTACATATATATGAAAATGTTGCAGTGAAACAACTATTTTGTACATTCAACAAAAATAAAATGATGACTCAGTTCAAAGCTTTCTATCAGCTATGTCCTTTACTTTAAGTGAAAGAAACCCTATTGACAGCAGTGTGTGCTTCAAAACAGGGAGTTCTCCCCAGGACTGCCTTGGGATTAGGGAATGAAGAGGGCAGAGAGGGAACTACCTAAAACGGGCAAAGTAAATTTCATGGCATAAAAAATGTCTTATTTTGGTCAAAATTATAGAAATAGGATACAATCCTATTGTAAAACAGGGATTTATCAATTTTTGTATGATGTCATGAAGACATAAATATAAGGTAAAACTTATGTGGGGGTATAATAAAGACACACCATTATAGTATACTGTAGTTTTTTCTGTTGTTTTTTGTATTTCTGGTATTTCTGTTTAATGTTAGCAATAGATTCTTTTTAATACAATGGATGAACGGATAGAGTAAATCAATTTTGAGCTAAAATAACACAACCAATTTAGTTTCTGTAGCATCATTGCTAATTTGTAATCTTTAATTTTAATCATTTATATTAGAGGAAAATGCTTAGAATTAAATCAGTGTTTCAATTTATATAGCTCTAAAACGTATTATAATAGCTATCAGATAACTGATACAGATATTCTCTGACTTCAGCAATAATTTTAGTGATTTTTATAACTGGAATCTTAAAATCCAATGCAAGGCAATGATGATAAATTATTAAGCAACTAAGAAATTTTACATGAGGCCAGAAATTTAAATTAGGCAAGACTTCCCTTTAACAAATGTATCATGTTAGAAAAGCAGTTATAGCAAATAGATTCATCATCTTAAGTAACATGAAGTGAGTTGGAAGAAGTCCAAGATATAGTACTATAACTGCTGAATGATTGAGATGGATTAACAAATGCAACATAACATAATTCAAGTTAGGTGAGAACAGAAGGTTAGCATAGGAAGTACTATTCGTCTTTATTCAGTTTAAGTAATACTAAAAGGAAAAGACTTTGCTACTCTCTACTCTAAAAAGATAAATGCAACTAGCACCTGAAAGAACTAAGTTTGGGAACAAGAACAACTGCCTTTGCAGTTTGAAGATCACAGAACCTAATACCAAACCTGACTAGAAGATATATTTCTGAAACTGATCACCAAAAAAATTTGCTGAAACTGTGTCTACATGTAATACAGGTACAGTAAGTGCTGTGGGTTATTTCCATATACATTCAACTTTACCACTCACTGTATAAAGCCCATCTTCTCACTAAATCATCCACCTTTGGAGGAGAGGAGGAAGTAGTGGTGTTGTGAGATTTCTCAAAGCCTTAGTCTGATTACTCGCAAGTTAGCAAGAGATGCCAGAAAAGTTCCCCCATGCATACCCCTCCCCAGTGACCAGAAAGAATCAGGGTGGCAATACCTAGGCTTCCTCACTCTCAGAGTAAGATAACTCTGAAATGTGTTTTGAATTTCTTACCCACCTCCAATTATCCACATTCTTTCATAGTAATTAAATTTGTGTCAATAAAGGTCTTCTTCCCTATCTGCATTTAGTGATATCCTGCTGATGTTTTCAGGGATCATCTCCCAAGAAATCTACTTATAGTAAAATTCTTGCCTCAAGCCTACTTCTTTACTATACAGAGAAGCAATATTGATACCATTTACATCACAATTCTTATACTAACATACTAATACCCTCTTGTGTACTTAAGGGATTTTGTAGTAGCAGTGGTTGTTGTTTTTTCTGCCAAGTCCTGGGGATTGAACTCAGGGACTAAGCACTGTCCTTGGGCTTTCTCAAACCTAGAGCTCTACCATTTGAGCCACAGCACCACTTTCAGTTTGGTTTTTTTTTTTTTAATTTAAATATGTGGTACTAACGAATCAAGCCTGGGTCTTCATGCACGCTAGGCAAGCACCCTACCACTAGGTCACACTCCTGGCCCCTGTTCTTAGTTTTTAAAATAACTTTCATAATATAAGAAATATAAAACTTTCATTTTAATAGTGATAAAAAATATCAAAACAATTGAATAGTAGCCATCTATTGTAGCCTGTTATGTGGAAGTGCCTGTTAGCAAATATTTGAAAAATGTTACAGATTTGCTGCACCAAACTGACTTCACTGAAGTCATCAAGCAAGCAAGAGAATAGAAGAGGAAATAATTTTCCCATTCTGTGATGAGGTAGCTTCTCAAAGCCCTTTCCTACAATCCACTGGGTTGAACTCTGGCATCTAAAATCACTTCTCATTCCAGTAAAGCATGCATTCCAGGCTTCAAAAGATATCCTATCACCTACCAGACAACCCTAAAAACTGGCATTCACAACAATTAGAGATCTTTTTTCTGATCTCACTGACCCTTATTAAAGTTTTTTTTTTTAACTACTAAATTAGAGTTTACAATTCTAATTTCCTCTGTAGCTGTGACCATGGCAATTTCCTTCTCTGAGAGTCAGCTAGCTCAACTTTGAAATCAGAAAATCAAAGGAGAATTGTGTTTTCCTTTGCTGTTATGTTCTTTTAGGGCTAAAATGGGTTGGACAATGGAAAGCTCTAGAATTTCCAGCTTCATTCCTCCATAGAGGCTCTAGGCGAACCAGTTTTATATGCACAGAAATTGAGAGAAAGGGTTAGAAAGACAGTAAGAAAAAAGAAAAGACCTGATTTTAAAACAAACAGCTACTGCCTGGTATAGGTGGCTCACACCTGTACTCCTAAGCACCCAGGAGGCTGACATCTGGAGGATTGCAGTTTGAGGCCAGCCCAGAGGGAGAAAGCCCTTGAGATGTTTGTCACCAGTTAACCACCCAAACACCAGAAGTAGCTCTGTGGCTCAGAGGGAGAGATCTAGCCTTGAGCAGAAAAATTTGGTGCCAAGTCCAAGTTTAAAGCTCTGTGAGAGACAACAACAACAATAACAAAAACAAAAAACCCAACAACAACAAAGATAGATACCACCTTAATACCCTTTAGGATGGCTGCTATCATTAAAAACAAAATGGGAAGAGCCAGGGGTTTAGCCTAGTGGTAGAGTGCTTGCCTAGCATACATGAAGACCCGGGTTCGATTCCTCAGTACCACATACATAGAAAAAAGCCGGAAGTGGTGCTGAGACTCAAGTAGTAGAGCTCTAGCTTTGAGAAAGTCCAAGGACAGTGCTCAGGCCTCGAGTTCAAGCACAGGACTGGCAAAAAAAAAATGGGAAAGGAAAAAGACAGGAAGAAGGTAATGAAATGAGAGGGCTGTAAGGAGAAATTGCAACCCTGTACACTGCTGGTTGGAATAGAAACTGGTACAGTTACCACAGAGAACAGGATTGTGGTTTCTCAGGAAAGTAGAAATAAAACCATGAAATTGGACAGATCTATTTCGAGTTATATATGTAAACGAACCAAAATCAGAATTCCAGAGGTATCTGTATTCATGTTCAGCATTATTCACAATGGCCAATTGGTGTCTACTGAGAGGTCAGTTATGGGGCTTGAACTCAAGGCCTGGGAGCTGCCCCTGTGCTAGAGCTAGAGCTCTATTTCTTGAGCCACAGTTCCACTGCCAGGTTTTCAGTGGTTAATTGAAGATAAGATAAGCCTGGTTTGGCTTCAAACTGCAATCCTCCAATCTCAGCCTCCTGAGTAGCTACAATTCCAGGCATGAGCCACCAGCACCAGGCTTGTGTGGTATGTTTCTAAAGTGAAATATTAATGGGTACTAAAAATAATTTGTGGGAAGTGGGGCTTGGTTCAAGGGTAGGGTGGTAGCCTTCAGGTGAAGAGCTCAGGGACAGTGCCCAGGCCGAGTTTAAGCCCCATGACTCACAAATAATAATAATAATAATAATAATGATTTTGTGATACATGCTACAAATAGGTAAAATTTGAGAGCATTATGTGAAGTGAAGTAAACCAATTATTAAAAAAAGTACAGAACTATTTAATTTACACAGAATTTTTAAAAAAACACAGAATACACAGAATTTTTAAAAACAAAACTAGAACAGCAGCACCAAAGAAATAAAGAATTATAATATGCACAGTTCCCATTTTTAAAGATGAAAAAGGTTCTGCTTACATAAAAATGTATATACCTAGCTGTCCAGTGAGGATGGTTAAGATGATACATTTTACCACATTTTTATTAAAGAATTAATTAACATTGATTTTTACATCATACTTCAAATGACATATTTAACAAACAAGTATTCAAGAATTACCACATTTTAAAAAATTTATTGTAATGTATAGAGGGGTTACAGTTATAGTCGCCAGTAGTAGGTGCATTACTTCTCACAGATACCCCTTCTCATGTTTTTGTCTCCATTTTCCTCTGTTCCCCCAATCATCTTGTTTTTCCCCTTCCCTTTCCTATTTCAAATAAACAAATAAACGTATATACAATATACCAGGTAAGAAAATGAGATACTGTAACAATATGAGATTAACCAAAGGGCAACAAAAGAGAAGAGAAATAACATAGTACATCAAAAACAACACACAATATAAAGCTCTTGTTTCCATATCCTGAAGATCCTTTCATTTAGCCTCATCCTATATGGCCTTATGTATCTAGGTTTTGCGCTATTGTAATCCTCTGCTAGGAGAGTCCTAAGTGTACGACTTTTTTTTTAAGCACAGGAATTTAAAAAAACAATAACCAAAGCATTGAACTACAATGATCCTTTCCAGTGGAACTGGCACTAAAAGCAATTACGTAATCTATCACTATCATGATACACAATGTTTATAAACAGAACACAAGTTATTTATCTCACAAATTTTGCCCACTATAGTTGTAGTATGTGTACTATAACCATTAATCTCTGAGATTCAAGGAATGAAGCTCACTGACTGAAACTCATGCTCTCTCAGAAATTCATCTCCTAAATACTAACTAAACGTTGAAAATCAACATCAAGTAGAAAGTTGTATGAATATAAGATGATTGCTAATTTCTCCCTAAAACTGTCACGTCCATTCTAAAGGTGATAAACTCATGGTGGATGAAGGGCAATTCTCATTGTCTCAGAGTCCCAGTACTGAGACTGGGACAGTCTCAGCCATTGTTAGAGCTAAGACACTTTAAATTGATCAAACCAGCATATCTACCCACAAATTCTCTGGTTTCCTAATAAAAGCTGATAGGAGCCATAAAATAAATAAATCTTATATTATTCCATTGTAACTTTACTGAAAATGTATAATTGCATTTAATTCATTATTAAATTTTCTCAGTTTTTATCCCCTTTCATTTAAAAATGTTTAAAGATCAATTAACACCTATTTAACTGTATTTATAGAAATCTGGATAGCTAGACACAGGTTTAGTACCTGCTTATATTAATAAATTGGAAGTGGGAAAAATGAACTGAACGAGCAAAAATATGAAAATATTTAGGCTGGTGCTCTGTGTAATCCTAGCTAGTAAGGAAGCTGGGGTCAGGAAGAAATTAAGAAGAAGCTGGGGGGACGGTGCAGAATCAATTGGGCTCATTGCTATGTCCAACTAAGCAATGGGTAGACTGGTCTGGGAAAAACCTGGGACCTTGTTTTTTAAAAAAGAAGAAGGAAAAGGAGAAGAAGGAGAAGGAGGAGAAGGAGGAGGAGGAGGAGGAGGAGGAGGAGGAGGAGGAGGAGGAGGAGGAGGAGGAGGAGAAGGAGAAGGAGAAGGAGAAGGAGAAGAAGAAGAAGAAGAAGAAGAAGAAGAAGAAGAAGAAGAAGAAGAAGAAGAAGAAGAAGAAGAAGAAGGTGGTAAAGGGCTAGAAGGGCTAGACTGGTTATGTACTCCTGGAATCCTAGCCACTCAGGAGGCTAAAATCTAAGGATTGTGGTTATAAGTCAGCCTGGACAGAAAAATCTGTGAGACTCTGTTTTCAATGAACCAGTAAAACTGTTGGACTGGAGGAATGATTCACATGGTAAACAATGACCATGAGTGTCTTAGTCAAGCAGGAGCTTGAGGAGCTGAGGTCAAGCCCCAGTACCAGCACACAAAACAAACAAACAAGCAACAACAACATACCCATAAAACATAGCTTTAATGTTACAAAATCTTGCCTGGCAAGAAACAACAAGGCCCTGAGTTCAAGCCTACTACCACCAAAAAAAGTAAGAAAGAATATAATTATAAATCAGAAAAATCAATTTGACACCATACATCAATATCATGATATAATTCACGTACTTATGTATAGTAAAAATATTGGAAATGGTGTATTTGCTCAAAGTAAACTATACTAAACATAATTAACATAAGGACCCCCTTTGTCCTATTAATGTTTGCTGATAAAAATAATATTTTAAAAATCCACTTTCCTTGTTACAAGAAATACATCAACTTGGTAACCAGAATTACAAAGATTGATACACAGTTATTACTATACCTGTATACTGTTGTTATTCTGTTCTATCTGAAGGCCTAATTTCTAAATTAGTTGCTAATTTTTTTCTAAGTTTAAGGTATAGTTTCTAATTTTCAGTGCATTTTTCTTGAGATTAATTTTTATATTATAATAATCAGTATTGGGTTTTCTTGTTTTTTGCTGTTTGTTTCACTAGTAATAGGGTTTGAATGCCATGCTTTATGTCTGACAGTTTTCTATTTTAGAATCTCAGGGAGTTTTCTACCAGGTCTGAACTCAAACCACGGTACTCTGGATCTAAGCCTCTTGCGTCCGAGAAACAATCAGGTTTGTAATGCAGTCCTCAGTTGTAACACCAAGTTTTTTTTTTTTATATACACATGTATTTTGAAGATAATTAGTGACAGCTAGAAGTAGTAATTCCTTATTGCATTGACTTTACATGTTGTTTACCTTGTTCACTTTTTTAATTTGTAGTGATACTAGGGCTTGATCTAGGGACTTTGTACTTTCTCTGCACATGATCTACCACAGACCTTAATTATTTTCTTAATAATGACTGAGATAGCAGAACTGACAGGGAATATATAGTTATTGATGAGATGACATCCAAATTTATTTCCTCTATTATTCTTTACTTTTTCTAAGACTGAAAGAAAAAGTAATGATTTATTTAACTTTAGGAAACACTCTTCTGTGAAAGTAATTTAATTTTATATATCAAAAAATACAGGGGCTGGGAGTTGAGTGACCCAACAAGCTCCACTCTCAAACTCCTAGAATTAATAAACTACTTTAGCAAAGTGGCTAAAGTAGTTTACCTTCAGAAGTCAGTAGCCTTCTTGTACACCAACAATACACAAACAGAAGGCCAAATCAAGAGAATGATCCCATTCACAATAGCCCCCAAAAGAATAAAATACTTAGGAATTAACTTACCCAAAGATGGAAAGGAATTATTTAATGAAAACTATAAAAGCCTAACAAAAGAAATTAAAGAGGACACTAGGAAATGGAAAGGCATCCCATGCTCACGGCTAGGGAGAACCAACATAGTGAAAATGGCTATACTGCCAAAATTGATATACAAATTCAATGCAGTCCCCATCAAAATCCAAAAGACATTCTTTACTGAAATAGAAGATACAATCCAAAGGTTCATATGGAACAACAAAAGACCTAGAATAGCCAAAACGATTCTAGGCAAAAAGAGCAATGCAGGTGGTATTACAATACCAGACTTCACACTCTACTATAGAGCCATAATAACAAAAACCACATGGCATTGGCACAAAAACAGACCAGAAGATGAATGGAACAGAATAGAAGACCCAGAAATAGAATCACCTACCTATAGTCAACTTGTATTTGACAAAGGAGCCAAAGATATACAGTAGAACTAACACAGTCTATTCAATTATTGGTGCTGGCAAAACTGGGCAGCCTCATGCAGAAAACTAAAAATTGACCCTAGCCTTTCGCCATGCACAAGCATTAACTCAAAGTGTATCAAAGACCTCAATGTCAGACCGGATACCGTGAAACTGCTACATGATAGAGTAGGAGAGACACTGGAGCTCATAGGCACAGGCAAAAGATCCCTGAACAGAATCCCAGGGTCACAACAGATTGGAGAGAGACTCGATAAATGGGACTACCTAAAAATAAAAAGTTTCTGTACAGATAAAAACATAGTTGCAAAAGTAGAGAGACAGCCAACCAACTGGGAAAAGATATTCACCAACAATACATCTGACAAATGCTTAATATCCAGTATCTACAGGGAACTCAAGAAACTAATCGCCCCCAAACCCTAACAAACCATTCACTAAATGGGCAAGGCAACTAAAGAGAGACTTATCAGAAGAAGAGATTAAAATGGCAGAAAAGCATATGAGAAAATGTTCATCATCCATGGTCATAAAGGAAATGCAAATAAAAACAACCCTAAGATACCACCTTACCCCAACAAAAATGGTCAAGATTTTGAACTCAGACAATGACAGTTGCTGGCGGGGTTGTGGAGAAAAAGGAACCCTACTGCACTGCTGGTGTGATTGTAAACTAGTTCAGCCACTCTGGAAAGCAGTGTGGAGGTTTCTTAAAGAACTGAAAATTGACCTTCCCTATGATCCTGCCATACCACTTCTGGGCATCTGAACATCATAACCCAAGATATGATAAGGACACCTGCTCAGCTATGTTTATCTCTGCACTATTCACAATAGCCAGGTGATGGAAACAATCCAGATGCCCTACTGCAGATGAATGGATACAGAAAATGTGGTATATACACACACACACACACACACACACACACACACACACACACACACACACACACAATGGAATTCTACATAGCCAACAGACAAGATAAAATAATGGCATTCGCAGGGAAGTGGATGAGTCTAGAGCGAATCATGTTGAGTGAGACAAGACCAAAGGAACAAAAGGTGCATGGTATCCTTAATATGTGGCTATTAGATCTCACCAATACAAAAGCGAGGACTCAATATTTGCATACCCAATACTATGGACATGGCATTGGAAATATAAACACAACTACATAGACATAAAAATCTATGACTCTATAGACACAATGTTTTATTACATAGATTAATAGGAATCTATAATATACAAACCCTTAGCCTAATTTTGATTATGTTTTAAAAGCTAAGTGCCAGTGATTGTATATAGAGATTCCCTTCATGAATACTCATTTGTTAAACATGTCATTTAAAATATGATGTAAAAATCAATGTTAATAAATTCTTTAAAAAATATATATATATAATTATGAAGTCCAAGATATGGAAACAAGAGGAATTTCTTTGTGGTTGTTATTTTGAATGTAGTATGTGAAGTTATTTATCTTTTGTTTTTTTCTCCCCCTATGGTTTATCCCCCATCATCACTATATCTGATTTTGCTACCTGGTGTATTACATATACATTTATTTGAATTAGGGAAGAGAAGGGGAACAACAAAACGTTGTGACAAATGGCAAAGTTTGAACCAATGCAACACCAATACTCACAAGACAATATGTTTGAAATGAACTTTACAATGTGGGGGAGGGTTTGGGAGAGGGAAAGTTTGAGAAAAATGTGGGAGGGATAACAATATTTGACAAGAAGTGTACTCACTACATTCTGTATTTAAATGTAACCCTTCTGTATATCAACCTGACAATAAAATTAAATTTTAAAAAAGATTAAAATATATAAAAAATGTGCAAAAAATAATCATGGCAGATTTTCTACAAAAAAAAGCAAAAGCATTGTAATTCAGAATATTGATTTTTTTAATTTAAAGAAAGATATTTTGCTTGCAGGAAAAATACTACAGATTCATTTTAATGAGAATCTTTGAAATGTATTTATCTTTAGTCCATCTGGGCATCTTTATATTGTTTGTCATGTCTTTCTTGAAATAAAATGTATATGTTACCTTTAAAAAAAAACTTCAAATATGGTAATCAAAATCATCACCATTTCATTACAAGATAGTTGTTCTTTTAGTACTAGAGACTATTTCCTCATATTAAGTGGATATATTTCTCTCTCTTTATTAAGCAGAAAAGTCTCACATTGTGAAGTCAAATGCCTATGTTTGTACTCTGTCCAAGACAAGTGACGTAAAGGAGTTCTTTCCACTACAGGATATTCGACTAACTTTGTTATCGCAATGTTGCTACAGACGAATCATTGGGTCAAGCGTGGTGTGGCTTTGCTTTGACAGTTGGATGACTAAATAGGCCTAACCTAAAAGTAAAAAACCTTGTTTTCACATAAAAATGTTATATAATAAAAAAATACAATACTAAGTAAGTATCTATAGCTATAGAGTAAAATAGTAGCCCCAAATATTACTTTATAAACATAGTAAGGCTGAGCAAAGATTTTTTTCTGCTTTGCTTTGTCCAGTCCCTGCCAATAACTGACTGACTCGATCTTTGTATAATGCTTGGGCAAGGGATTTGCCACAAAACTGCATCTTTAGCTCTTGAAGTCACTCAATTGTCAATGTGTTGTTTTTTTTTTTAAATAAAATTTCATACTTTTAGAAAGGTGCAAGAATCAGCCTTGCCAGGTAGCTCCCACCTGTTATCCTAGCTACTCTGGAGGCTGAGATCTGAGGATCAAGGTTCAAAGCCAGCCCGGCACAAAAGGTTCTAGACTCTTATCTCCAATTAACCTCTAAAAAACGAGAAGAGGGGTTTGGCTCAAGAGTAGGGTGGTAGCCTTGAACTGAAGAGTTCAGGGACAGCACCCAGGCTGAGTTCAAGCCCCATGACAATCACTCCCCCCACAAAATAAAAAAAAAAAAAAGGACAATAGCAAGAATTTCATAGAACATTATCAGGTAATACTTTTGGGGGTTACTCCATACTCATAATTTTCTACACCTTTTTTAAAAAAAATTTCCAATTTATTAAGCACACATGGATGTGTGCTAATTCTGAGGCTTGAACACAGGCTTGGGTGCAGTCTCTGAGCTTTTATTGCTCTAGGCTGGTGTTCTACCCCAAGACAAAGCTCTATTTCCCAATTTCTGGTGGTTAATTGAACATAACATTCTAACAGACTTGCCTGTCCATGCTGGATTTATTACTATTCTCAGATCTTACCCTCTTGAGTAACTAGGATTACCAGACCCTGATTTTTCTGCTTTTTAAAAGGTTCTCCATATACTAATGCTCCTACTTAAGATGTATAGAAGGTTCACGGTTTGGATTTCTAATTTACTGATTATTTTTCTCAAACAGCCCATTTTAACCCTCCCCCCCACCCCCAAATCTTCACCTTTGCTTCACTAGTTTTGCTCATGGGATTGCTCAATAATGCATGGAGAATTACAGCTCTAAAATTAAATCTTTCTGACAAAGAACGTTCTTTGCAAAAGAACTCCCAAGTTTAGTGGGCTTACCCCCACTTAAAAGTTTGTCTGACTGTTTTATCTCTGGGGTTAGAGCTTAAGAGCTCTGGATCTGAAGTCAAATGACTGGAGTTTGTCTCTTTGCTTAAAAAAAACCATGGTTGAAGGAAGATATGTTAGTTAAATACCAGACCTTAGCACTGAGTTAATAGAGCTAGAAAGAGAGTGGAAGTTCTTCACTCTAAATAGGAGTCCATCATTTCACAAGGGCCATGAGGAAAACAAAAAATGGAGTCTTTTCAGAAATGGCAATAACTGATATTGGTACACATTACTTTTTCTAAAATGCTTCCCCATAAAAATAAAATAATCTTTCTTTTGGGGAGGAGGAGGGAGTGTTGGCCATGCAAGCCACCAGTGCCTGGCTAAAATAATCATTTTTATTTTTTATGAATAAGTGTTGGGCAAATGTTCTAGGAAGCTAATCTTCTCATGCTGATTTTATACAGATAGGATTTAAAGATTTTTGATGAACAATTCAGTTGGCTACAAAAGATCTCAGGAGAGAAGATGATTCTCAAAGTATGTCCTACATAAATCCTTGGAAGTTCTACTATGGTATCTCAAAAGCTGCTATAAGATGCAAGTAGAAAGGTCAGTGTATAAGGCCCAAGTCTCCTTCACACACATGCACATAGTTATTCAGAACCATGTAGTTTATTTATTATTTAGTGTATCCCTTCAATACACATAGAGGCATTTGTAACTATATATATATATTTTTTTTTTTTACTTTTTCTAGCAAGGCATTATTTGCTAAACAGATGTAACAACTACATACTATTCCTAAAGGAAATAAATGTCAACTACACACATGCTCATTTTATAATTACTACCTTACAGTATACTTTGCAAATACAGGCACAAGTTGTCAAGGCCAAATAACTATTACACAAAGCAAGTTATTTCTATTCATGGAGTCCTGGTTTCCTCAAAGATAAAGGGGAATAATTCTATCTACCTTGCAGGGTTATTTTAAGCTTTAACAATAATGAGTGATGCATTAAACACACAGAAGGGTGCTTTTTGTTACTGTATTTCATTGTTGTCATTAGAGTTCCTAGAAAGTAGAATAGGGAAATCACTTACGAGAGAGCTATTATTGCAGACCTTGAATAACTTACACTGCAGACTGAAACATGGTTCAAGACACCAAGGCACAAAGAAAAACACAACTTTTATCACAAATTTTGTGTTTATAGTTAGGGGTCTCTACATTAAAAAGCAGGAGAAATTTCAAATAATAATGATATACCTGAACATTTTAGAAAAATAAGAACAAGCAAACCGGAAAGAATAAAAGCCTTGTGTAGAAGTTTTTCAGATACAAAAAAAATAATACAAACCATAATGAAACAACAGATAATTCTTCAAAACAATAAAAAATTAACAAATGCTTTACCAACTTAACTCAGGAACAGAAGACCCAAATTAATAAAATTAGGAGATGAAAAAGCGTATACTACAGTGGTTACCACTGAAATCCATGGATCATTAAAGAGTATATTAAAAATTTATGATCCAATGAACTGGAAAACCTAGAATAAGTGAAAAACATTGTCAAAAACAATTGTCTAAAAAAACATTGCACCAAAAGATATAAAGAATATAAATAGATGAATCATAAACAATGAATATATTTGTAAATACTGCCTCCAAGTATAGTTTACAAATATAAGCTCAAGTTCTTAGGTTCAAATACTAGTAATCATGGAAAAGGAATCAAGAATTTAATAAAGAATAAAGTAGCAATAGAGCATCATACAACAAAGAAAACATACTTCAGGACCAGAAACTCATTGCTGAATCCTGACTCTGTAAAACTGAAAAGGAAGGACATTTAAAATAGAAAATGAAAGAAATAAAATCTGTTCCTATGAATCCAGAATCACCATGATACCACAACTAAAACACAGCAATAACACAAACATTGAAAATAGAGAAATATATCAGATGAACAAAGATGTAAAAATATTGGAACAAGCTGACTTTATTCTAAAAATGCAAACGTGATTAAGCATATGGAAATGAACAAACAGCACAAAATAAATACAAAAGAAAAATGAATATCTCAAGACATGCAGAAAAGACTTTTAATAAAATCCAAGATTCTTCATGACAATAGCCTTGAAGGAACTAAGAAGAGAAAGATGATACGTCACCACAATAAAGGTCATGTATGACAAATCTATGAAGAATATTATACTATGTAAAGAAAAGCTGGAAGCCTTTTCTCAAAAATCAAGAATGTGAAAAGGGTTCCCATCCATATCACTCTAAAGCACTATAGTGCTTGAATTTAAACTGAGCAATAAGGCAAGAAAAAACAAATGAGAGATATACTAGGAAAGGAAGAAATAATATCCCTATTTGAAGATGACATATTTATAAGATTTGAACATTTCATAAAAAACACTCTTAGATATGAGGATTATTTGTGAGGAAGGGGGGTCATGGGGCTTGAACCCCGCCTGGGCACAGTCCCTGAGCTCCTCAGCTCAAGGATACCACCCTATCCTTGAGCCACGCCCCACTTCCCGTTCTCTAGAGGGTAATTGGAGATAAGAGTCCCAGGTCTTTTTGTGTCCAGGCTGGCACTGAAGCTTGATCCTCAGGTTTCCGCCTCCAGAGTAGCTAGGATTACAGGCATGAGTCACTGTGCCAACTGAGGAATTTTTTTGTAAAGCAAGATAAAAGAGGGCCCTGGGCTGTAATCCTAGTTACCCGGGAGGCTGAGATCTGAGGATCGAGGTTCAGAGCCAGCCCCGGCACTAAAGTCCATGAGACTCTTATCTCCAATTAACCTCCAGAAAACCAGAAGTGGTGCTATGGCTCAATGGGCAGGGTGGTAGCCTTGAGCTGAAGAGGTCAGGGACAATGTCCAGGCCCAGAGTTCAAGTTCTATGACAGATGGGGAAAAAAAGCAAGATAAAAACAAATAACTTTTATATAAACCAATAATAAATTACACACAAAAAAAATCAGTAGGCAAGCACGGGTGGCTCATGCTTGTAACCTTACATACACAGGTTCAAAGACAATCTAGTAAAGACTGGGAAGCTTGTATTTTATCTCCAATTAACCATTTAAAATCTAGAAGTAGAGCTGTGGCTCAAAGTGGCAGAGTGCTAGCCTTGAGATTAAAAAACAAACAAACAAACTGTAAATAAAAACCTAAAAATAAATCTAAACCCAAGCATGAAAGTCCTCATCAATGACAACCTAAAATACTGAAGAAGGAAATGGAACACGACAGAAAGATATCCCACGTTCATACTGGCAAAATTAATTACTACCAAAAATACTCATCAACAAAATTCCGATAATGTTCTTCACAGAAATAGAACAAAAGAAATTATTGATGCAATCATCTAAGAAATTTGGTGGTTGCCATTGTTGCTAATTGTTTATTTTGGTAAGCTTGTTGGGGTATGATGTTGCCAGGTTGATTTTGTGTTTTTTTGTTTTATTTTGTGACAGTCTGGTCATGTATATCCAAATCAGACTTCAAATTCATGATCCTTCAGCCTTAGTCTCCTTAGTGCTGAGATGAAAAATAAGATACTATTAGGCCCAGAGCAAAGATTTATACTGAATTCAAATTCTCAAAGCCTCTTTTCTTAAAACTAAGACAGTATTTACATACCACTATAGTAAACAGATCTATTGGAGGGAATTCACTTAAAAGTTGACCCTTTTTTAAAATACAGATTTCCTATCATCTAAACTGTCAAATCTGTTTGAATCTATGCTCCCAAAGAAAATGTCACTTCTCTTTTGACTAAAGAGGTAATATGCTCACTTTATAGAATCTACCATAACTGATGTGAGAATGTTAATATGGTACAAATTATAGTAAATAAAATGAAAAGCAAAAGTAGAAAGTAAAACTATAGCAGCACAGCTTTCCTATCAGTTCTAACAAGTAAAAGTGTATACCAACTTTCTAAAACCAGAATGCTTTTCCTCAACATAATTTTGAAATATGGTCCTATCATCTGAAAGGGCTTTAAATTCCTCAGTTACAAAACAAAGGTGCACAAGAAAACAATTTGTTTCCTACTAGAGAAAAGTAAAGACCATAGTCTTTCATAATCATTTTAGGGAAAGCACTTCTCTATGAAATATAACACAGATAATAGAATGGTATTGTTGCAAAAGAAGTAAAAAAATTTAAATTGAAAAGGTAAAAAGAAACAGTTTTGGAGGGCTTATTTATGATGGCTTAAGAATTATCATCAACATCAAGAGTATTTGTAAAATGAAGAGAAAAAGTGTAAGATTGAACCAGAAATAAAATTTGTCTATAGTCAGGGTTGAACCTTGAAAAAAACAATCTCTCTGGCTATCAGAAGAGATTTTGTATTCAATTGCAGGGTGAGAAGATATGAAGGCCTCTTACATTATAATATATATATATATTTTTTTCTTTTGCTAGTCCTGGGTTTGTGCTCAGGGCCTGAGCACTGCCCTTGGACTTCTCAAGGCTAAAGCTCTATGGATAAAGCTTTTCTGGCTTTTTCTACGTATGTGGTAGCTAAGAATCAAACCCAGATCTTTGTGCATGCTAGACTAGCACTCTACAACTAGGCCAAATTCCTGGCCCACAGTATAATATTTTTATGAGATACAACTCATCCCTTAGAATGCTCCATTTCTAATTAATACAATTCAAAAGGGGACAAATTCACATTTGAAGTCATCGAGAGTAAATTTAATAGTATAAGCATAATTTGATAATTCACATTTTATTTTAATATGCCCTAAAATTAAGGCTTTGAATAAACAGCATATGATACTGGGATCATGAAATTACTTGGTTTCTCAGCACACACACACACACACACACACACACACACACACAGAGCAGAGTTTGTCATTAATGGTTTAAGAAAGGTTATTGAATAGTTGCATGCATGTAATTAATTACTAATAACATCATACTATAATTTCAATGGTACTCTCAAAATGGTACTATCAAAATCTAGAAGTTTTCAAAGATACTATAGTAAAATTTCCCAAACCTACACAATGCTAATACATTAACAATTCAAGAAAAAGCTTATCAGAACAATCAGAAACTACTGTAGTACCAATCTTATTATCACTTAGGGACAGCTTGCATGCATAGGCACATTGTTAGAATGCAATGGAAAGCTTCAAACATTAAACTGTTCTAGTAGGTGTAAGAAAGCAAAAGAGAATATCTATGGAAAAACAATCCTTTTCTATATCTCAAAGGAAGACATAACAAGTGTTTCCAAACTAATGTAACACTAACTCCCTATATGAAACAAAACCCTAGAGACACAAAGAAAATGAGAGTTCCCACCTTCTTTGCATGGTGTAAGGAAGGTAAGGTATCACCTGTCTTGAATGTCCCAGAGGAAAGAAATAACCTGAAGAACTGAAAATAGCCCTGTATGGGGGCTTCCAGAAGAGTCATATGTTATAGTACAATAGTACATGCTTTTCCAGATATGGTCCAGATGTAAAAAAAAATTTTAAATCATTTTTTACTAGCATACATTAATAATACAAGTTTCACTGTGACAATTCCATAAATATATACATTGCTTTCTGAACACTTCCCTATTATATTCCTTTAACATGCCCTTCCTGTTTCCACTTTTCAAATACTGTTTGGTGGTTTAATTTATGCTAAGCAAGTGGTTTTAAAAGAGTGAAGAAGGAAGTGTGCTTGTGTTTGTATATGTGAACCATTGTTTGTTGATTGTGATGCTGATTTCTGCTAATGGTAACCATCTACATTTTTGTGTGGGATGTAGTGGGAGGGAGAGGGAATCAAGTGTCTAGACTAAGTCTCCGGGTGGCATTGAATTCATAATCCTCTCATTTTAGCCTTCAGAGCATTTGTTTAACAAGTATATGCCACAAATCACCCATTCTTGCTTTATTATTTGTACTTATTATAAAAAGATATTAATCCCCAATGTAAAAAGATAAGATGGCAACAGGAGGTGGAAAATAAGCTTTGCCAGTAATGCATATAATATTATACATATGCAAACACAATTCCTATATGACTAGTTTTCCCTAGTCTCGATAAAAATTTGCAAGTTTAGGGGGCCAGAAGTTTAGCCTAGTGGTAGAGTGCTTGCCCAGCCTGCACAAAGACCCAAGTCCTATTCCTAAGTACCACATATATAGAAAAAGCCAGAAGTGGTGCTATGGCTCAAGTGGTAGAGCTCTAGCTTTAAAAAGCCCAAAGACAGTGCTCAGGCCCTGAGTTCAAGCCCCAGGACTGGCAAAAAAAATTAAAATTAAAAAATTTATAAGTTTATTCTTTGGTTTATTCCCTATACTGACATAGATGAAGAACATATGACACTGAACAAAAAAAATTTTTTTAAAAAGTTGAAACAATATAATATAAAACCATACTCTTTTCCTGCTTCTCCCCCACAGCTCTCAGGCGGTATTATATAAAGGGTAATTTAGTACATATGAAGAAAGTAGAAGATTAAAAATGCCACAGAGTATCAGAGGGGGAAAAAAATCCACACAAGCCACACACAAAGAAGCAGAAATCAGAATGCTGGTGCCTGAAAAGAAGATAATCCTTTATAACTGAACAGTTGAGTTGGACAGAATTTATAATATCATAGAAGTAAAAGCATCTACTTCCTATTATATTGATCTACCAAAATTAAAGTGCAACTAATACACTGAATCACATGAAGTTGTTTTTATATATCATAACTAATATGTATCTCAAATGTATACCAGGAGCATAAAAAATGGTGTGTGGTTGTGTGTGTGTGTGTGTGTGTATGTGTGTGTTAGAGATCAAAAGAGGCACTTGCTAAGACCGTGGTTAAAACTTAAAAAAGAAGAAACAAAAATTATAATCACATAGACTTGAAATGTATTTATTAAATAAATGATATCCTTAATCTATCATTAAAAATACAAACAATTCTTTAAATACAAATAAGTATATATCAAACAGTTGGTCAAGAGTGGTAAATTAGTTACCCCTGAAAACTTGTTTATATAAAAAGAAGAGTGGCTAGGTACAGTGGCTCATGCCTGTAATCCTAGCTACTTGGGAGGCTGAGATCTAAGGATCAAGGTTCAAAGTCAACCTGGGCACTAAAGGACCTGAGACTCTTATCACCAACTAATCTCTAGAAAATGAGAAATGGGGCTTGGCTCAAGGGTAGGGCAGTAGCCTTGAGCTGAAGAGATCAGGGACAATGCCTAGATTGAGTTCAAGCCCCATAACACACACACACACACACACACACACACACACACACACACACACACACACACAAGAATTTTGTGTTGTTGTTTGTTGATTCTGTTCTATTAGAAATAAGTCTGAAGAATTATTTGAATCTTTACTACATGAGTCTATAATACTAGATTATACACAAACTCAAGTAAACTGTCTCTAAAATTTAACAAAAAAGGTAAAAAGCGAAGAAGATATAATCATAGTGTAGGAGATGTACTACAGATTCTTTAATGTCCCTAGAAGGTCCTTTCTGAATAAAGGAACATTATTTACACATTATTCCTATTAAGGATAGAGACATTCTCAAAACCATTCTTCCACAAAACAGAATCAAAACCAAACAGTGAGTTTACATTTCATTAATGTAGTCAGATAGTTATTTTTTAAGGTTACATATACAGAACAGTGCTCTAGTTAACTATCCTTTTTTGAGCAATATTTAGTTTCAAGATTGGTAATTACATCAATAATCTCTGAGGCATTTATTCGTAAAACAAAACAAGAGTTTTGAAGTGGCACTATTGTGGCTCAAGGGGTAGGGCGGTAGCCTTTAGCTGAAGAGGTCAGGGACACTGCCCAAGGCCAGAGTTCAAGTTCCAGGACCAACAAATAAAAAGGAAAAGAAAAGAAGAAATGGACAAAATGAATATATTAAAAGTTTAAAATCTACATACAATTCATTGGAATAAATGTAGAACAAAAGAGGTTGGATAAGTTCACTGAAATGAAAAGAAAAAATTACCTTAAAAAGTAGCAAAAATATTTTTTCTGTAACTTCAGTACTGTTCCCATGCCCTATCTAATTCTGAATCTTGACCAGTCTTTCAATAATGCTATATATTATCATTCTTTCTTTATTCAGTACACTGGTAGAAATGCCAAGTCATAATGTAACAGCAATACATACAAAACAATATTTGAAAATGAACTCTACAACTTGTGTCAGGGGAGGGAAAGTGGGAGAGAAACATGGGAGGTAGTTAACAATGTCCAATAAGGAATATACTCACTACCTTATGTATGTAATTGTAACCCCTGTGTACATCACCCCGACAATAAAATAAAATTTAAAAATATGGTAAGTCACTGTGTTCACAATCTATGGGCAGAACTTAACCATGAACATCATTCTTTTGTCAGTATTTTTCCAAATAAGCCAAATGCCTGGAGAATGAATAAGAGATGAATGAGGTGAGTCAGAGCCCCAAACCTTTAAGATAATTTTCTTTTCATTAAACAGGATTTTGCAGCCACCTAATGCCAATTTGCTTTATAAAACAGCACAAAGGCAAAAATCTTATTCTATAAGACTACAAGCATGCTTTCTTTTATTAGGTAGTACAGGGAGTCAAGTAAATAAAAAATATAGCTGGCATCTTGATATGACAGAAATCAGAAGTGATAAGCTTTAGGGAGAAGAGACAATAAAATACTCTTAGTCAAATTAGTGGTGGAAAAATAACTTTCTTAAAGAATTGAAAAAGACTCTGAGAAGAGAGATTCTAGTTTGTATGTCCACATGTTTGTACGTTCAGTCTCACACAGAAAGAACTTGGTACCACAAGAAAATACTCAAAAGACTTGGTCGATTAACCTCATGACTGAAACATGAAGCTCCTCACTGAGTAAGAAAGGAAATTCTATATGATATCAATACAGCTATCTCAGATGGTCAGATAAACAAAATAAAACAAACAAACAAACCCAGCCTCCTCTCAGAGAACAATAGCTCCTACCTGTTGTTGTACTGGTACCTGCTGTACCACCTGTGTAGGCACTGCTGCTTGACTAGCCACAGACGTCTGTAAAGTCACTGTGGAACCCGTGTCTGACCCAGTCTCTGATGTCTGCATGATGGTTTCTGAAAAACATGAAAACAAAGCTGAAGATACTTTCTTTGAATGACCTACATTCATTACATTTTTTTCTTAATATCCCTAACTTTCAATCCTCAGAATGCCTCTCAATCCAACATACTGCCAGGATAACATTCTGAATATTTGAAAAAAAATCAGAATGTTTACATTTATTCAGATCACTTTGAAAATAAGTATGAAAAATTATTAATCCATATTTTTATTTTAAAAATTCTCGCTAGTACCTCTTCAGTTGAAATTAGGGAGATTTTACCTCGCTAAAATCTAAAATGCTTAGGTCTCAACCATTACACATTATTTCAGTCCATTTAAGATTCAAAATTATATGTATATTCTTAATTGTCAGAATATAAATTCCAAGTAGATATAAATATATCATTGAACTATACTTTCTGATGAAGTATAATGTTGATAACAAAGGTACTTTCCAACTTCAAGACTTACCATCCAGTGATATTTTGCACTGATATTTTCTCTAATTTTCTCAGACATCCTGGCCTTTTGCTACTTATAATAAGCAATACTTATAAGATAAATATAAATTTTTCTATTGTTGAGTATATATCAACATCATAATATTTTTCTGTAAATGCGAACAGAGTTCACTATCGGTTACTCTAAGGAAAAATAGTACATTATGTTTTAAATCTGTGAAGAATATAATGAACATTATTTTTCCATTAAAAAATTCTTGTAACATACTTCAGTTCCTTCAGTGAGAAAATGATTCCTTTTCAGGAACTTTCATCACAGCACTACCTCACTCTAAACTTCCCATTGCCTCATTTAAGTTTAGAAATGGACTCCTGAAGATGTCAAATTGGTGGGGGTTTTTTGTTTTTGTTTTAATAAATGAGGAAACAAAATACCAGAGATTTTGAAACTCACTTAAACAAAGACTGGAGAAGAATTGGGACTAGTCTTTTCCACTTCAAACCCCAGCTTAATGTTTTGACATTGGCCTCTCTTGTAGGGATCTAAGTATTTTCTTATCCTTAGTGTAAATCCTAAATCAACACAATAAACATCCCTTCCACAGGCTAGCTTGGCAGGTTAGAATTGCAATAGTTATCATTTGAACCCCGGAGACAGCTATTATTGATTGCCTCATGTGTTAATTATTATCAATTGCCTCATATGTTAATTCATAAATAAATGAGTCCATGAAAGAACTCAATGGATTGGTATGGTGTTAATTTTTCTCTACAATTGAGGAACTTCATATACATAAAGGAGATAACTAGGGATGGCCACTTGAAAGTGATGATGAATGTAGTTAATGCCGAATTTATATTTATTAGTTAAAATTGAGCTCCAGATTATCCCAGATATATGGAAAGGCTAAACAGTAATTGACAAGTTGTGAGTTTTCCAAAATAAACTGTTGGTCCTGGGCCTGGGTGTTGTCCTTGAGCTCTTCAGCTCTGTCACTTGAGCCACAGCACCATTTTTGTTTGTTTTTGGGGGTTTTTTTTGTTGATTTTAATTTTTTTCTTATACTTAATTGGAGATAAGAGTCTCATGGACTTTTGTGCCCAGGCTGGCTTAGAACTGTGATCCTCAGATCTCAGCCTCCTGAGTAGCCAGGGTTACAGGTGTAAGCCATTGGCGCCTGGCTAAAATTTTAAGAGTTTTCTAGGAAATCTTAAAAATGGTGGCTCACTGCTTCAAGAATAGGTGGTGTTGGGGCAGGAATTTGGCTTAGTGGTAGAGTGCTTGCCTAGCATGCACAAAAATCCAGGGTCGATTCCTTGGTACCACATACATAGAAAAAAGTTGGAAGTGGTGCTATGGCTCAAGTGGTAGAGATCTAGCCTTTAGAAAGCCCAAGGACAGTGCTTGGGCCCTTAGTTCGGTCCCCATGACTGGAAAAAATAAAAATAAAAAAGAATAACTGGTATCATCTCTAAAAGAGCCCATGAACATGTGCACACATGCCACTCTGTAGTAAGTAGACAGCTAAAACTGTAGAAGAATGACAGTCTTTACTAAATCAAGCTCTTGCTGGATTAAGATTTCTTTTTGTCTTATTTGTCTATATTTGTCTTTAGGAGTGTCAAGAGAGGCACAGAAATGGAGGAACAGAGGGTAATAAACAAATGCAGCTGTGCTACTCACTGGATGCTGTTGAAAATGAACTAAACTATTGAGGGTGGGATGAGAAGGGGAAAACTGGGAGAGAGGGAAGGAAAAGGGTAACTTCATCCAAAAGAAAATGTATTCTTTGCCTGACTTATGTAACTGCAACCCCTCTGTTTTAAGCATTTTCAAATAAAAATTTTTAAAAATAAGATTTCAAGAAGACCAACAGTTCTCAGCATTGGGGGAGTAAGAGCCCTTACCCACCATGTACAGGGCCATAGGTTCACTCCTGAACAGTACTAAAAAAATTGTTTGTTTGATAGAGATATGCACAAATTAGAAATGTGATCAATGCATATTCTACCACAAAAGGACAGAATTACATACTTAAGGACTACTGATGCCCTTTGAGCTATGCAGAGGATTGACTTTTAACAGTAGACAAGAATGAGGAATGGACTAGATAGTAAAAGAATCTGCTGTAAGGCTGTTGTGATTTTTGCTGTTGTTTTTGTTTTCTGTCTCATTTGCATTAAGATAGTGGATTCTGATAGTTTAAATGACTATCAAATAATTTATCATTGCTCATTTAAGTGGCACATTCAAGGATAGACAAATTCCTTACAGTGAAGTCACTTATCATAAGCTCTCCAGTTTCTTCCAGAGCTGAGTAAGAACTCTGCCAAAGCCTAGCTTGTATACTCTCAGAATTAGATTTCATTTATTTTCCAAGTGATACAATTAAGGCTCAGAGAGGTTGAGTTGCTTACTCAAGGCCATACAGATGGGCAATATTAAGCACTTGAATGTCCTACTATCAAACCCATGTTTTAAACTTTTAGAAATACGGGAAGTACTGTGTTTCATAATAAACAGATAAGAATTTCAATAGATTACAAGGCTATAATTCTCAAAACAGCTTGATACTGGCACAAGAACAGGTTTGAAGACCAATGGAATAGAACTGAGGACCCAGATATTAAACCACAGACCTATGGCCACCTAATCTTTGACAAGGGAGCCAAAAAAATAGAATGGAAGAAAGACAGCCTCTTCAACAAGTGGTGCTGGCAGAACTGGTTAAGCACTTGCAGAAAACTAAAGTTGGATCCTTCTTTGTCACCTTGCACTAGAATTAACTCCAAATGGATCAAAGACCTGGAGGTAAAAGCTGACACACTGAAAACTTCACAAGAAGGAATAGGAGATACACTAGGCCTCCTTGGCACAGGTCGAAACTTTCTTAATAAGGACCAAGAATCACAACAAATCAGAGAAAGGCTGCATAAGTGGGACTGCATTAAACTGCAGAGCTTTTGTATGGCAAAGGACATAGCTAGTAAATTAATTAGGAAGCCTACAGAGTGGGAGAAGATCTTCACCAACCAAACAACGGACAAAGGCCTCATATCTAAAATATATCAACAACTCAAAAAATTGAATCATTCCAAAACTAATCTCCAAAGTAACAACCATCCCATTAAAAAATGGGCCAAAGAATTAAAGAGAGTCTTCTCTGAACAAGAAACAAAAATGAGCTATAGACACATGAAGAAATGCTCCACATCTCTGGTCATAAAAGAAATGCAAATCAAAACAACTCTAAGATTCCACCTCACTCCAGTTAGAATGGCCAGGATCAGGAAAACGAATAATAACAGATGCTGGAGGGGATGTGGCCAGGAGGGATCACTACTACACTGTTGGTGGGAGTGCAAACTCATTCAATCACTATAGAAAGCAGTATGGCAGTGCCTCAAAAGGGTAAACATAGAACTCCCCTATGACCCAGCAATTCCACTACTTGGCATTTACCCAACCATCCAGAATCTAGGGCATACTAAATCCACTAGCACAACAATGTTCATGGCAGCATTATTCACCATAGCAAAGATATGGAACCAACCTAGATGTCCCTCAGTTGATGAGTGGATCAACAAGTTGTGGTATTTGTACACAATGGAATTCTATGCTGCTGTCAGAAAGAATGACATCGACCCATTTGTTAGGAAATGGAAAGACTTAGAAAAAATCATATTAAGTGAAGTAAGCCAGACTCAAAGGAACTTAGGCTCAATGGTTTCCCTCATTTGTCATAATCAGCAGAAATCTTGGGCTCTACTAGCAGAGATCTGCAATAGAGCAAAACCTTGATACATAAGGCCATATAGTATGAAGCTAATTGAAAGGACCTCCAGGTATTGAAACAAAAGCCATATAATGAATGATTGTTGTCCTTAATGTACTTTGTTATCCCTCATCTCCTTTGCTGTCCCTTGGGTATCTCATATTGTTACAGTATCTCACTTTGTTATCTGATATATTGAATTTATCTGTATTTGGTTATCTGAAACTTGATAGGGTAGGGGGGAAAACCAATACGGGGAGTGGGTGGTGGGTGGGGGGAGGGTAATGGGTACCAAGACATGTGAAAGGGTATCAATGTATGTGAATTAATGCACCTTCTATCTGGCAAATATCATGTAGCCCTTTTATTAACTACAATAAAAATATATATAAAAAGAATTTCAATAGAAAAGTAGAAGCAAACAAGTAAAATTTTAGAATGTGAAAAAGAAGAAAAAGGAAAGGAAGGAGAAAAACAGCAGATGGAAAAAAGTGAAGAGGAGGATAGAAAAGAGGAGAGGAAGGGAGAAAAAGGAGGTATGAAGAAGGAAGGGAGGAGGGTAGAAGGAAAGGAAGAGAAAAGAAAGGAAAAGAAAAGGACCTCAGTATATAACAGGTATAATTTTATAGAATTGGAGGTGTCACAAGGTGGGTAGAAACAAGACAACGGTTTGTAACACTTCAGAGCAAGAGAGCCAGGAAGAACTTTCCACTCAGCCTTTGTCCTATCTAAACCATGTCAAAAATGTTACCAAATACCCAACAAAGCACAGAGAAACATCTACAACAGCATCTGAGATAGCAGAGTCCTCCAGTATCCGCAATTTGCTCTAAATTTGGATCAGAGAAAACAGATTAAGAATCCCCCCCCTTCTATTTTATTTGTTTGTAACCTTCACCCACAGGACTTTTCATTCTTGCTTGAGTTTACTATTTTCTTTGGCTTTTAGGAAGAGGCTTTCTGTGCTAAGCCTCATAGCCACAGAGGGTTTTAATTCAAATCTCCCATAAACCCTAACTCTAATTAGGTCTATCATTAGTCCTTTCCAAATCCCTGGAACTAGCCCAACACACTCAATACATTTTCTAGTTGGAGGTGTTATTATCTCTATTAAAGTAGAAAAGTAAGCTACAAATGGAGTACAAAATTTATCAAAAGTAACACCAAGAAAAAGACACTACATTCGATCTACAGGTCTGACTTTAACCCCATGTTAATCACTATGCACACAACTTTATATCATCACTATTTAAGGGCCTCCAAATAAAAAGCTAAAGACAGTTAAAGAACAGCAGTCCTTTGGGCTCTGAATATAAGCAATGATCTCTGATAATAAAAATGTCCCCTCTTGGGGCCAGGAGTTTGGCCTAGTGGTAGAGTGTCTGCCTAGCATGCACGAAGACCTGGGTTTGATTCCTCGGTATCACATGCATAGAAAAAAGCCAGAAATAGTGCTGAGGCTCAAGTGGTAGAGCTCTAGCCTTGAGAAAGTCCAAGGACAGTGCTCAGGCCCTTAGTTAAGCCCAGGACTGGCAAAAAAAAAAAAAAAATGTCCCCTCTTATTACTAAGACTAATAAAACTCAAACTAGTTATTTTTTTCAAAAGTCTGTTAACTGATTTTGAAAATTTACTTTTTAAACTGCAAATCAGAATGTTAAAGCATGTTCTGAAAGTGGTGTCAGGCATTAGTGGTTCATGCCTGTTAAGTCAAGAGATCTGAGAATGGTTCAAAGCCAGACTGAGCAAGAAAGTCCATAAGACTCTTCTCTCCAATAAACCACCCCACAAAAAGGAGCCATGGTTCAAGTGGTAGAGCACTAGCCTTAAGCAAAAGAAGCTGAGGAACTATACCTAGGTCCTGAGTTCAAGCCACCAAGAGTGGCACCAAAACAAAACAAAACAGAAGAAAAAAAAAACAGTATAATTTGCTACACAGATGACTTAAACCCATTAACATATTATGTGCACTCCAACATTTATTCGAAGTAAGATTCTTCACTTAAGGGCAGTGTCTAATCAAACTTTGTTAATAGGTTTTATTTTACTGGCAGCACAAAAATTCAGGAATACAATGAGGTGTTCTTATTCATACTGTAGAGGTTTCTGGTGCTTTGTTTATGTTTGGGGGTAATTTGGTTAGTTTACTTCCTTCACAGCTTCTTTTCATGTGATATTTGTTTATCAGTCACAAATGCAGTCACAATAATCCATTTTGATAAGCTAAATAAACCCTTGCATTTGTCAATGATACAGCCCATATGTAAATGAGTTGTATATTCTTGCAGGAGAGATAAGCATAATTTCCGTCCAGTCATCCTTGCCTAATGTGGCTGTCAGGTGTGTCATGAGCAACAGATGCTTGTTTGACAAAGGACCTTTTTATTCTGGCTAATTAAGCAGCTGGACACACCCGCCTGCTAAAGGTTCTGCTTTGTACAGCCAGCTCTGGTTGAATCATGCAAATCCACAGCTAAATAGGCCACATTTTGAAAGAAGGCTAATTAACCCTAGGAGAAGGAAAAGAGTATTTTAAAAACCCAGCTGCTAAATGCAACACGATTAGCATTCCTTCAACCTGATGGGCAAACCTAGGCAAATCAAATGTGTTTTGAATAAACATGTATTATTGCAAGTTTTAAGGCATTCAAATGTTCTTTGTGGGACTTTTGAAGATTATTTAATAAACTCAAATTCACAGTTGGATTCCTTTTTAGAACATACTACACATGCCAGATTAAAAGTTTTAATAGTCTGACCTAATCAATGACCTATCAACATTGCTATATGACTGGCCTAGCTTAAAAACATGTGTCCATCTAATTTTCATTGTGATATTCCTTTTTGCAATAACAGACTGTTCTAAACTGTAGTCTGCAAAGTTTGATTCCAGTGCACTTACTCTGTTGTTTTAAACACTGAAGAACACAAAAAGTTCTTTGAATAGAAAATACAATGTAGTTTCAAGTAATATAGGAAATTTCCTTCCAGAAAGACCACACTATCTAATACTCATTTAAAGCAAATCAATCAGATTTATTATAATATTCTTTTTTAAATTACAGCAAAATAAAACATATCTCAAATGTGGCCATACTCAAGAATGAATTATTTATAAGAGCATTAGGAATCTGGTTCAACATAAGACTACAAAAAAGAGTCATTTCATAATTGAAAATTACTGGATTAATTAAATGTAAGACTCCTAGGAGCCAGGCATCCCTGGCTTATGCTTGCAGCCTGCAATCCTAGCCACATAGGAAGCTGAGATCTGAAGATTGTCATTCAAAGCTAGACTGGGCAAGAAATCTCCAGTAAATTAAATTGGCTCAAATAGTAGAACACTGCACACTGCCTTGAGCAAAAGAAGCTCAGAAACAGTACCAGGCACAGAGCTCAAGCCACAGGACCAGGAAAAGAAAAAGTTCTTGTGGACTTTCCTACCCAAGCTGGCTTCAAATCATGATCCTCAGAGCTGTTTCCTGAGTAACTAGATTAAAGACTTGAACCAGCACCAGTACCTGGCTATTCCAACTTTTTACAAAGGTCAAAGCATCTTTCAAAGAAGACATAACGTAAAATAATGAAGCAATATGAAATTACGTATGTATGGAGGCTATCTACATAAAACTACATGACAACTTTAAGTTTTTAAAATCTTTAATAAGCTGAACATTTATCTACACATCCAAAATGGGTGCATTGGTTTCACTTCTCTCCAGTTAAAAACAAACAAAAAAACAAAAACAAGATAACACAACAGGATAAGGTCCAAATTGCAATTTAACACCAAACCCTATCTATCTAAAATATATCTCTGTGCAAAATTACTCACATTGTAAAATGAAGTGTTTGTTTTTTTTTAAACCAAAACAGTAAACCAAGAAAATGAAGAATAAGAAAAAGAAAACCCAAGTTTTCTTTTATAATATAGAAACCTCTTTATTTAAGTTTGATATTGCGAGGCTCCTGAGTATGTACAATAAATCTTTTGTGCTAAATTCATCTGTAGAAAGATGATGGAATGATAATAGTGTAGAATGTTCTTCAGTCATCTTTCTGTGATAACTGATGACAGTGATTAATGTTGGAGATGATTAATCAGCACACTGGTAACATATACAGGTTGCCTGGGTAACTTTGATCACTGTTCAAACAAAGGTTTTTCTCTTACCTAATTCTTCACATGACTCAGAATAGATTATAGAAAACTATTTCTTGAAGAAAATAAAAATCAAATCATAGCTAAGAGTTTTTATCTTAAACGACTAATTACTTAAAAGCTGTAATAAAAGAATCTATTAACACTGAAGACACACTGCTAAAATTGATGTGAAAATGATTTTGCTATTTATTTCCCTCCAGATATTGAGAAAAACTATCAACAAGCACAGGTGCCATTCCAGTTTATCCTCCCACTCACATTCATGTATTACTAGACAAATCAATTTTACCTAGATGATACAGGCTAAAATGAATCTATGCCCAGACAACAGTTGAAAGAAAAGAAAAAACAAAGACAAGCCACCAACAGCAACAAATCATAAGCATCCTAACTTTAAACACTTATCTCATTGAAAGAAAGTCTGAAAACAAAATGGCGTAATACACAGATTCTCACCAAAACGTACAAGACTTTTCTGTTCCATGGTCAATTCAGAATGAAATGTAACAAGATTCTACCAAATAAAGCATCTGATAAAAAAAGCACTAAAAGAAAATAAACACTGAAAAAGAAAATGAACATTAAGCATGTTTCATAAATTTATTATCACCACCAGTAGCTACTAAATGGTGAGAGAGGAGAGAGAGGAGAGAGAGAGGGGAGAGAGAGAGGGGAGGGAGAGAGGGGAGAGAGAGGGAGAGAGAGAGAGAGAGAGAGAGAGAGAGAGAGAGAGAGAGAGAGAGAGAGAGAGAGAGATCTTCCTGCCTTGATGAAGCTGCATGGCATAGGACGAAGGACCCCAGCATCTGGTGAATATAAGGTAACCCTTCTATTAATCACAATAAAAAAATTATTTAAAAAATAAAAAAGTCAATCACACCTGTATAAATTATGACTCTCAGAATTGAGGCTGTATTCAGGTCATTTGCTCTGTGCTAGAAACAAACAAAAGCAAATATGACTGGTTATTGTTATTGTGGCCAGGTGTGCTAGATCTGTGTCCCTCCAACATAACAGTAGATTTTTGTCTGGCACCTTGTACACTTGAACTCTTTTGCTCAAACCATAACTGTGATGTTACCAACTTTATCATTAAATAAGTACATCAATGTAACACAAAAAAGTGACTGTTATTATATAACACTTTAAATAGTAAGAAATTTCATTTAAATAGTTTCATTTTCCTCTCTCCCTCATGCTCTCTATTCCTATTAATATATTAATAGTAATCTTAACCAATCACTTGATCACCAAATTTGTTCAAAAGTTCTCTGAAGTGACCATCTCCATTTTTGCAAATTCCATTCAACTCCTGCTACCTGGGGATCTAATTTCTACCAAAGCTAGTGAAGGAATCTTGCATTTTCCAAAGACAATAATTTCTTTTTTTCATGTATTTTTATTGTAATTAATAGAAGGGTTACATGATATTTGCCAGATAGAAGGTGCACTACTTCACATACATTGATACCCTTTCTCATGTCTTGGTCCCCATTTCCCTCCCCTTCTCACCCCTCATCTTGTTTTCCCCACTAATTTCTTAATGTATAAATTCTGTAACTTTTCTTAGTTTTTCAGACACACTGTAACATCAAGTAACACATGAAATTAGAGACAATGTTTTATCTCTCAAAAAATCTTTTCCATGCCTACCAAGATATTCTGTTTTTCTGATTTTGCTCCTGTCTGGCCAGTTTCCATCACAAGTTTATTTTCTTGCATTTTACACACACACACACACACACACACACACACACACACACACACACATACACAGAGATGGTGTTGGGTGGGTAGGGGGGAATATCTGGCCCTCTCACTAACCTTTGGAGCTATACACATTATATGGATGTGAATAACTCCCAAGTAATTCCAAATCTTTAAGTCAATAGTCTTCCTTGTATTCAACTGTAGCTTTGAATTATTAACTACTTGTTGAATCTTTTTGAATAGCCACTCATCAGTCTCACTTTTCATCATGCCCATTAAATCTTCTGGCATTAGGTTCTCTATGAAACGGAAGATACCAGCTTTGCTAACAATGTGTCTACTGTAACCTAAAACAAGAGAGATAATCTTGGGACCTAGTTACTTTGGCTTTTTTTTTCCCCTCAAAGAGCCAAAAAGTAAGAGCGAGATTTCTTTCCTCTTTCTTATCCCCCATATTTAATCAATTACTGAGTCTAAAGATTCTGTGTCCTAAATATCCCTAAACCACATATTCCCTTGCTTCTGTGTACATTCCCAGAGATCACATCACTTTCAACAGTAGGTCGCCAATGCCTTCAAGATAAATTGCAGATACCTTAACAAGATTTATGAGCCTCTTCCCAATAGTTCCCACCTACATCTTCCCAAGAATTACACATTCTAGGTGGATGTCCCTACCCTCAGTTGCTCAGCCCTTGAGCCTTTAAACATAGTTCCTTCTGTTTCAAATGATGTTTCCTTCTCACCTGTCTCATTTTATCTTTGGGACATCCTCCATTTGACAAACAACCACCACTCTCCTTTCTGGCTTTAACTATTTTGGGTCTTGTGTGTTCCTGATGTTCTTAGCACGCTATGTGCTGCAATTAACACACTGTACTACAATGTTTATCTTGCAACGAGAGCATTAACTCCATTAGCACATGGACTATGTTTATTTTTTTTATCTGCAGTAGCTTCAAACTGCCTAATACATAGTTAAATCTCCAAACAGCTAATACATTAATGAACCGTACTAATACCATATACTTTATAAGAGACACTGAATAATTTTAAGTTTCCTAAAAGCATAACTACTACAGCCATTTTCAATCAAGGCATTAAGAATTTTCCTCTTAATTTTAAATGTCTTCAGTTTCAATTTCTATTACATCAGAATTTCATTAGCCCCATATTCTAAGAATTTAAAAACTCAAACGATTTTGTGCACCATGTTTCAAATAGAGAAACATGGATTATTATAAACTCAAAAGAGCAAATCAAGTCTATTGCTTCAAACCTTCTGACACATCATTTACTGTGTTTTAATAAGTACACATGATTCACTGAATTGTAGATTCAGAACCAATGCTGTAATCATGTCATCTTAGAATAGGCAGCCTGTTATGCTTCCTTTGTTAGACAGAAACACTCAGAGATCTTTAATTTTCATAGATGAAATGTTAAGAATAAGTAGCCTAATAGTAATTGTTCTGATTTCATCATTAATTAACCACTTGAAGTTTATTGGAGCTTGGCAACATTTAACTGACATTCTGTAATCTTCTCTTAATTCTCATTGAAATTTGACACACCACACACACACACACACACACACACACACACACACACACAAACACACACAAGGTATTCCAAGATGACTATAGTTACTAGTTAACACATTCATATACAGAACTTATATGAATTTCATATCTAGAAATGCTATAAGGAAAATGCTATTAGGGATAAGAAAATCAAGATGCATAACTTAAATAAACCCTATCATACTAAAATCCCATATGCAATCAGAAAAGGCAAAGAGATACATGGAGGAAGAGACTTAAGAAAAGAAAAAGCAAACTCACAATTGAGCTCTCAGGTATATACTCACACTCAGTTCCAGTTTTAAATTAGTAGGAATGACAGGAAAAGAGTTAAACAGCTGATGTACCAATGTATCAGTGATCTGGACATTTCAAGTCATAGGTTAAAGATTATATTCTCCCGAAGTTTTGTGGGACTAGAGCTCCATAGTGTACTAACATTGTCTATTTTGGAATTTTGTCATTCTTTGCTACAATAACTTCTGGGATGAGAATTTAATAAATATTTGATGGAGCCGGGCTCAGTGGATCACTCCTGTAATCCTACCTTCTCAGGAGGCTGAGATCTGAGGATCAAGGTTCAAAGCCATCCCGGGCAACCCAAAGCCCAGAGACTCTTATCTTCTATTAATCAATAGAAATCAAGAAGTGGGGCTGTGGCTCAAGGATAGGATGGTACCCTTGCTCAGGCCCAGAGGTAAAGTCCCAAGACCAACAAAAAAATAAAATAAAATAAATAAACATTTGATGGTACTGAGGTTTTGATTATTTTAAATCAAAGGGCCAATAATGTGTTGGATAGCACAGAGTTTATCAATTAGTGTATAAAAGGGTGGTTTCAAGTCCAATGTGTTCTCTCTGTCCTTTACACATTTGTTAAATCAGTTCAGCTGGATGAGTTTGTCAATTTTTAAAAAAACATTCAACCACTACACTTAGCTATTAAAAAATCTATGAAATATTCAACATTCACTTGAGTAAAATAGATGAATAATTCTATTATATGTTATCTGGGTTGAAGCTGATACGCATAAAAAGATTAGAGCTATGTTACAATTTCAATAAATTAATACCTCTCACCAAAAATTATTTTGCTCTTATTCATGCAGGATGACTTGTAAAAACAAAAACAAAAAAACATGTAGTCAATGCAAACACAGTTCAGGCAATTAATACCTTGGAAGCTTAATCATTAGGCAAATAGATACATCAGATTATTTATTAAACTGAACCAAATGGCTAGAGTATTCATATTTCAGCAAGCTTTTGGAAAAGCATTCATTTGGTGAACTGATCAATCATTATTTTTTTTGGTATTGAATGGTAATTGGTTTTCAGATAATAAGCCTGTTTCTCAATGTCACATCACTTTAAAGGTTGAAAGTATGTATGTAGATCAGGCCACCATTTCATAGCCTAAGATGACTAATCCAGAGAGACCTAATGCTTCGTGTCAGAGTTGGCAATTAGAACTCAGAACTTCAAATCCCTAATCAAAAGCTCTTTCTAACAGACCTTAAATTACAAAAGAAAAAAAAGAAGGCACTCAAAAAGAAGCAGGAAGGCCTGCCAGAAGCTCCAAGTGCTTACAACACAATGAAACAAATACTCATAACATGGAGAATAGAATTCTAAAATAAGAGGGTCCCTTAGATGTTTCCAAGTTCCTTTCTCACATAAATAATGTCACTGTTTCATGTAGTTTTACAAGGTTTCCAATGACACAAGCTGTGTGTATGTAGTAAGATCAACTAAAATGGTCCACTGCTTTTTATATTCTACAGAGGTTCTGGACCATCTTGGAAAGGTTTGTTTCCCTTAAATACTTGAGTATCATTGTGCCCCAGGCTTGTCTTTCATTATATGGAGCACTTGGGTTTGAGGAACAGATTTTATTACTATATCATTTCTGAATGTAACCTAAAATACAGAAACTCTGTGCTTTCACTAAATAAAATACTAATTTCCACTTTGCTGGGAAGAGGAAATAAAATGTAACAATACAGCAATCAAAATAAAGTGAATTTTCACTTGCAGCATAGTGCAATTTTAAGGTGTAAAACAGAAACCTTTTAAATGTAATGGTTTGTGTAACAGCTTTTATAAGGAGCACTTTTCACTGTCAAGGAGCGTGAAATATTCCTGAGGTAATCAGTTTTTGATGGGACATTACAAGCTTAAAACAACTTGCTAACCCATGGTTTAAAAAAGTTTTGAAATTACTTCTTTACATATTATATCCATGTTTAAAAATATTTTTAAAGCAACTTTGAAAAGGGAACTATAAACCCATTTCTTGGGTGAATATTGATGCAAAACTTCTCAATAAAATACTGGCCAACTGTCTTCAGCAACTCATCAAAAAATGGTACACAGGATTCATCACAGGTATGCAAAGCTGGTTCAACATATGAAAATCAGTATAATTCAACACATCAACAGGAACAAGGACAAAAATCACATGATTGTCTCAATAGATGCAGAAAAGGCATTTGACAAGATTCAACATCCCTTTATGCTAAAAGCTCTGGAGAAACTAGGAATCCATGGAACATTCCTCAGTATAATAAAGGCTGTGTATGACAAACCGACTGCTAGCATTATACTTATTAGCTAAAAGCTAAAGCCATTTCTTGTAAAATCAGGAATGAGACAAGGATGCCCACTCTCTCAGCTCCTCTTTAACATAGAATTCCTAGCCAGAGCAATAAGGTAAGAAGCAAGCTTAAAGGGGAAAACTTTCTCTCTTTGAAGATGACATGATTCCGTATTTAAAGAACCCTACAGACTCCACTCCCAAGCTCCTTGAGCTGATATAAAACTTTGGTAAGATAGCAGGGTATAAAATTAACCTTCAAAAATCAACTGTCTTCCTATATACCAACAATAAGAGGAACGAGGCAACAATCAGGAAAGCAACTCCTTCTGCAATAATCTCAAAGAAAATGAAGTATCTAGGAATTAACTAAGAATGTAAAGGACCTTTTTAATGAAGACTTTAAAACTCTGAAAAAAGTTAAAGCAGAACTGAAGAAATGGAAAAACCTCCTAAGCTCTTGGATTGGAAAAACTAACATCCTGAAAATGGCAATCTTGCCAAAGGCTATCTACAAATTCAACACAATACCCATCAATATCCCAATGTCATTCTTTAAAGAAACAGAAGAGGCAATCCAAAATTTCATATGGAATAATAAAAGACCCCGTATAGCAAAAACACTTCTTAGCAGAAAGAACAGCGCTGGAGGAATTTCAATACCAAACTTTAGACTCTACTACAGAGGTATAGTGACCAAAACAAGTTGGTACTGGCACAAGAACAGGCCTGAAGACTAATGGAATAGAATTGAGGACCCAGATATTAACCCACAGACCTATGGCCACCTAATCTTTGATAAGGGAGCCAAAAAAATAGAATGGAAGAAAGACAGCCTCTTCAACAAGTGGTGCTGGCAGAACTGGTTAAGCACCAGCCGAGAAAGTTGGATCCGTCTTTGTCACCCTGTACCAGGATTAACTCCAAATGGATCAAAGACCTCGAAGCAAAAGCAAATACACTGAAAACTTTACATGAAAGAATGGGAGATACATTAGGTCTCCTTGGCACAGGTCAAAACTTAATAAGGAACAAGAAACACAATAAATCAGAGAAAGTCTGGATAAGTGGGACTGCATTAAACTGCAGAGCTTCTGTATGGCAAAGGACATAGCTAGCAAATTAACGACAAAGCCTACAGAGTGGGAGAAGATCTTCACTAACCATACAACAGACAAAGGCCTCATATCTAAAATATATCAACAGCTCACAAAATTGAATCACTCCAAAACTAATCTCCAAAGTAACAACCATCCCATTAAAAGATGGGCCAAAGACTTACAGAGAGTCTTCTCTGAAGAAGAAACAAAAATGGCCTATAGACACATGAAGAAATGCTCAACATTTCTGGTCAAAAAAGAAATGCAAATCAAAACAACTCTAAGATTCCACCTCACTCCAGCTAGAATGGCCAGGATCAAGAAATCTACTAACAACAGATGCTGGAGGGGATGGGACCAGGTGGGATCACCACTACACTACTACTACTGTTGGTGGGAGTGCAAACTCATTCAGCCACTATGGTTCCTCAAAACACTAAATGTAGAGCTAGCCTGTGACTCAGCAATTCCATTACTTGGCATTTACCCAATCGTCCAGAAACAAGGACATACTAAATCCACTAGCACAACCATGTTCATTGCAGCACTATTTACCATAGCAAAGATATGGAACCAAACCAGATACCCCTCAGTTGATGAGTAGATCAACAAGATGTGGTATTTATACAGAATGGCATTCTATGCTGCTGCCCCATTTCTAAGGAAAAGGAAAGACTTAGAAAAAAATCATATTAAGTGAAGTAAGCCAGACTCAAAGGAACATAGGCTCAATGGTTTCCCTCATTTGTCATAATCAGTAGAAACCTTGGGCTCTCCTAGCTGTGATTTACAATAGAACAAAACCTAGATACATAAGGCCATATAGGATGACACTAAATGAAAGGACCTCCAGGATATAGAAACAAAAGCCATATAATGAGTGTTTGTTGTCCTTAATGTACTATGTTATCTCTCATCTCTTTTGCTGTCCCTTCATTATTTCATATTAATACAGTATTTCACTTTGTTATCTGATATAGTGGATATATGCGTATTTGGTAATTTGAAATTGAGATAGGGAAGGGGGAAAGCAAGATGAGCAGCTGGGGTGGGGGGAGGGAAATAGGGACCAAGACATAAGAAAGGGTATCAATATATGTGTGAAGTAATGCACCCTCTATCTGGTGAATATAATGTAACCCTTCTATTGATTACAATAAAAATATATGGAAAAAAGGAATAAAAAAAGAATTGAAGTAACTCAGAGGACATCCTCTCTTGTGCTTCTCTGTGCTTTTCTTGTTGCTTCTCCTCCCCCCCGCCCCCCCCCCCCCCCCCCCCCCGGCCAAGCTGTCCCCATGGCCAGGAGCGTAAGGGAAGGTACTCAATATTCACGGACTTGTTACATGAATAAATTACTTCCTCTGGTTGCTCAAAAAAAAAAAAAACAACTAACCATTTTGCTTTCTTTAATCATCTGATGCATCTAATTGATTTTATTAGGTAAAAATTTGTTCTGCCTAATTTACATAAAGTAGTACTTCCGAAGCACTAAAAGATAAGAAAGTTACTTGGAAGGGAATACTTCCCAATGAAACCAACTCAAGGGCTATGTGCTTTATATAGCTTTTAGTATGATGATAATATCAATTATTTTCTATGTTACCATAACAATAAGCTAGTATGTACATAATATTTAACAATCACATGCAAATTTAGGCTCATCATACTTTTCCTGGATCCATGGAGTCACTTCTCTCATACCAGATTTCACGGATGATGTTTCTAACTACAAATGTAATGTTATTTATGTATGAAAAAAATCTATTCCCTTTTCTCATAAAAATTATTCAACATTGAATAGTAAATTCTTTTCTAATTAAGATGGTGATTTTTTCCAGAGGTGTACTAATAAATCCTCCTCTCCTGCACTATGTACTTTACTACCCTACCAAAAATAACAACAGAAGCCCACAAAGCAAGACTGCCTACCATTCAGTCAAACCTATACAACTGCTCTTCCAAATCATTTTATGTATTTAAGCTAAAGCAGCAATGGACATTAATTCTATCAGTCGCTTTCTTCTTAAGAGATTTTTTTATATAACCTGACAAGTGATTTTAACATTATAAGATCTCATAGTCATGTCATTCTGATTATCATACACATTTAAAAATCAACAATTTTCCTCCATACATAGCCAAAATGGTTAATACCTTAAAATAAAGCTTATTTTCTAGAACCACTTTAAAATAAGAGCAATAAAGGTCAATACCCATCGTTCATTACTTGATGTAGCTATGTTTAGAGAAATGTAGTCTCACAGTCCCTAAGGGCAGACAAATCCTTTAAGGTACTTTTGTGTGTTATGGTGTATACCATGATTCTTTGAATCCTCATAAAGAACTTTTATCCTATCATTAGGAACTGAAGAATTTTTGCTCAATATGACTTCAGCGTCTGGGAATGTTGCATAATGGTAGAGTACTTGCTTAGCATCCATGAAGTGCTGGATTCAATTCCTCCGTACCTCATACACAGAAAAAAAAACAAAAATCAGAAGTGGAGCTATGGCCCAAGTGGTAGAGTACTAGCCTTGAGTAAAAGAATCACAGAGACAGTGTCTAGGCCCTTGGTTCAAACCCCAGAACTGGCAAAAAGAAACAAACACACACACATACACACATAACCACATGACTGCCAGGCAACTGTAGGTTGTATGTAAGTATATATACACATACATATAGTATATATACATACAATGCTATGTTATACTATATATAAATTTTATAATTTGTATGAGAAATTCTTTAGTATTTCCTTCATGACAGAGTTATAAGGATTATCATTTTTCCATTGTAATGCTGTCAGTAAAAGATCATAAAATAAATATCCAAAGAATATAGCTAATCTATCTGAAGCTGTTACTGGTAATTCACGTAAGACAGTGAAACCTGTAAATCCTAGGAGTGGCTTTAGAAGGTGTAATGTGGTTCAGCAGATGCTTTATCACCTACTTGTTTTGCATGGTTTTCTTTTTTAATGCACGCAGTGTAGATTATATGTTCTGAACTTCCCTACGAAGTTTCCTTTGAAACAGAGGAACTATGTGTGTCTTAATTTTATTAATGTTGAAAATTCTGACAAATTCACTTTTCTTCCAACTTATTTGTTACCACATATACCAAAATATATGTAGTATCATTTAAAGGAAGTTGAATTAAAAATAGTAATAGCAGAATTTAAGGGTTATAATGTGTTTTATAATGATTATTTTAAAAATTACATTTCTATGTTCTTAAAGTATAAGCTTTTAATAGATTGTTTTCCTTCAATAAATGAGGAATAAAGCAAAACAAACAGATAAGCCTTTACTTGGAAAGTACACAGAAACTTCCACAAGATACAATTATTTTATAACATCTAAATGTTAGTTTCAACTCTGTAATACAAAAATTGAATGCAAAACTCTGTAAGTGTATACTCAATTTTACCTAACAAATTCTGCAATCTTATTACTAAGACTCCACATAATTAATTCATAATTGAGATGATTTGTGTTCCTTCTCAAGAATATATAAATTAGGGGGGCCGGGAGTTTGGCCTAGTGGTTAAAGTGCTTGCCTAGCATGCATGAAGACCTGGGTTCGATTCCTTGGTACCACATATAGAAAAAAAGCCGGAAGTGGTGCTGAGGCTCAAGTGGTAGAGCTCTAGCCTTGAGAAAGTCCAAGGACAGTGGTCAGGCCCTGAGCTCAAGCCCCGGACTGGCAAAAAAAAAAAAAAAAAAAGAATATATAAATTACGTTAGTACAGAAGTTTAATAATTTAGAAATGTCTGTTATAGTTTACAATTTGTGTAAGTTGCTTAAAATGCTTCAATTTGACTTAACAAAACTTCTTTGAAGAATTCATCCCTATTTTTCTTTCTTCTTGCTTTGAAAACAAGGAGAAAATACTTTCTCAATGTGTGATTTAACCTAACAGTTCAATGCTTTAACGTTTTTCTCAGTCAAGACAAATTAGAACAAATGTAAGCTGCATTCTGTGGAGTAGCAGTTCTCTTGGCAACTGTGAGTAAGGCTTCAAATGAAAACCTTTCATGCATTTTTGCACGATAGTGTGATCTGGAATGAAGATTTCTAAGTAATACATAAGTTTTAGAAATAGTACACTCTAGCTACATGATTTGAAAAATGGGTAAGGCTGTCACTGGCAGTTAAAAGATTCCTGCAAGAAACTACGTTTGCCTTCCACCACATTCACTTCCTTTGTCACATAAAAATAAAAATAACAAATAGAAAAAGAAGAATGGAAGAATGATTCAAATAAAGGCACAAACACATAGCAATCATAAGGCCCTGAGTTCAACCTTCAGTACAGCCAATTAATAATAAAATAAAAGCTACCATTTACTGAGTACCTACCACATACATGGCACTGAAATACATTAATTCCTACAACCATATAAAAAAGGGTGTTCTTGCCTACTTTACTGAAATGAACATTGAGCTTCGGAAAGATCAACTGTTCTCTGAAAGTATCCCACCTAGTAAAAAACAACACAAGGGCACACCTGGAATGACACCTAACTGTTAAATATATGTTCTTGTTATTGTCCAGCCTACTATTTATTATTATTATTATTATTACTATTGTGGGTCATGGGGCTTGATCTCAGCCTGGGCACTCTCCTCGAGCTCTTCAGCTCAAGGCTATGACCCTACCCTTGGGCCAAGCCCCACTTCTCATTTTCTAGAGGTTAATTGGAGATAAGAGTCTCAGGTTCTTTAACTTGAAACCTGATCCTCAGATCTCAGCCTCCTGAGTAGCTAGGATTACAGGCTTGAGCCACCACGCCCGGCTTCAGCCTACTTTATTTTTACAATGTTTTATGTCTCTTATATTTCATAGTTAGTAGAAAAAAACTAGTGATCATATTTGAAAATTTTAATATAATGGAACATTATGGAAATCTTAAAATTACTACAATGAGGCTCTTATAAAAGCCAACAAGAAATACCATAAACACCATAAAAATACCATAAACTACTCTTTTGTTGTACTTTACTACAAACATCACAAAGACTTGCTATTCTATGAAAAGAATACACTGCATTATCTACCACTAGTTTTTCAATTGGCAGAGTTAACAGTTTCTACTCTATTGAAGATAGGATATAAATCCACTAGGAATAAAGCATTTACTCACTGATGATAGCAATTCTCACAAGATGCGAAAAGAATTAAGAAATTTCCTTGCCTGTCTCCTTTAAGTTCTAGACCATTCCACTCTGTATTATTAACAATTTGAATCTTCACCTTTGATCTGTACATTGTGATTATTTTCAGCTCCCTGAATATTTCAGTCGCTAATCTACCTGAAGTTTTTATTCACTGCATTTATCTTCCTAAATTCGGAACGTATTTGAATTAACTGCCATATTCAAAGTAATCTCATCTATGTTTATGATTTCTTCCTGGAAGCATGCACAAAATGTCCTAAGGTATAAAGCACTGATTATAGTTGGGAGAGATAATTTACAATTCAAGTAAAATAACACAACTTCTTTGGGGTTGAGGAAATAACTTCCTTAATTCTTAAATGCTAAGCATTTGAAGTTCTACAATCTGTCAAACAATGTAACCAGGTAGCTCATAGTATTCTATTTTAATTTAACAAGGCAGTTTATAAGTACTACCCATTTCATGTTGACATTCAGGAGAGAAAGCAAATGCTACATAAGCATAGGACAAGAACTTTTCAGAGGTCCAGATGTGAAAATGTGAGTGGTGAAATAACTTGCTTAAGCTCACATATTTAGCAAGTGAGAGTTGTAAAATTTTAATGTTTTAAAAGCTGACTTCAAGACCCGTATTTCTTATGCTATGTTGAATCTGTTTCTGACAATTACCCATCTCTTTAATCTAAGCTGATATATGTACATATATATACAGATATACATGTATAATACATACATGTGTGTGAGTTAATACACATACACATATGATTCTATTGTGGTGCTCCATCCAACTATTGTTCACAATCATGTTTTTTTTATATTAAACAAAAGTGCATATAATGTGAAGGTTGTTTAAGTTATGAAAAGTTAAAGAACCATATTGAAAACCACATGTTAACTGCTAAAAAATAAAATTAAAATACAACAGTAAGGACAATAAGCCAATAAAGACTGGAAAACAGAATCATAAACAGTACTCAGTTAAGTGGAATGAAATAAGAGAAAAATGAAATCAAAGAATAAGACAAATCAAATGGCAATACATTAGATTTCAACTCAATCATATCAATAAACACATAAAATATAATTTGAAAATACAAATTAAAATGCAAGAATTGCTAAATGAAAGAAAAAAACAATTCTGAACAAAATTTTGCTTGTAACTCACTGTAAATGGCATGGGTAGATTAAATGTAAAATGACAGAATATATATATAATATCAAAGTATATTTGGAAAGTAAAAAAATGTATTAGAAATAAAAAGTCATCCTATAATGCCAAATGATTTACTTTAAGAAAACACAGTGATCTTAAATGTTTATGCACTTATCAGAACTTCAAAATACATAACACAAATGGTCAGCAATGCTACATTTTCTATTTTCATTCCCTGAATGCATATTCTGGCTTTACCTGATCTAGTAGGCAAGATATTGGGTAAGTCAGCTACTCACTATTATGACCTTAGTTTTCCCAGTGTCAAAATAATTAATAAACTCTAAAACAAGACTAAAAACTATAAGCAAAAAAGAAAGAGAGGCCAGGAGTTTAGCTTAGTGGTAGAGTGCTTGCCTAGCATGCACGAAGACCTGGTTCGATTCCTCAGTACCATATACATAGAAAAAAGCCAGAAATGGCTCAAGTGGTCAAGCTCTAGCCTTGAGAAAGCCCAAGGACAGTGCCCAGGCCCAGGACTGGCAAAAAAAACAAAACAAAACAAAATAAGGGAGAGCAACTTATGTAAAATAAGTGATATATTTTTGGACCAACCTAAAAAGTCTATACGTGTATAAATAATGTTTTACATATAAATATACTATACATATTTGTAGTAATTGATAGTCATAATATTTATATATTATACAGCTTATATTTTATGATTATAAAATATACCATATATCTTATTTCATATAGTATGTAAGAGTACATACTTCCAACAACCCACAGCAATCACAAAGAATAAATTAGTACCTGCCTTTTGTGGGCTTACAATTGTGCCTGATATACACTAAGAGTTCAACTAATAACAACTTTTATTATATAATGTTGTGTTATAGTTACTTGAAGCTTTAGTAGCCAAGATTCTACTTGAGTTTTTAGATGAAATGAATTAAAATAGGATAATACCACAGAAAAGTGGGTGATTGTTTCCAAGTCTTATGACACAAAGAAAAAAAAATCCTTGGTAGTTATTTTAGTTGGAATTCAAAGTCAAAGCAAACTGAAGAAATTTCTATTCACAGAATGAAATAATGATCCAATGAAAATTTCTGTATTACATGGAATGTTTTCAGATCAACCAACAAAATTAATAACTATAAGTTTCCAATGATACACCAGTAATATTTTAATGCCATCCTGCTGCTTTCACCTATTTGTTATTATGTGCTCCATTCAACCAGAATTATGAATTTAAATATTATATCTTCTGAAACAAAACATTTATTTCCAAATCGGTTTTCAGATGGATGAGAAGCAGCATTAAGAAATACATTACTGGAGTAATTTCCGTTTGGTTTGGAAAACAGTAAAATAAATATAGAACACATTTCATTTTTCATCTGATATAACTTCAACGCTTCCAACACACTGAATACATTATGAAAAACACAAAAATGGATGCTGCTCTATCAAATGTAAAATTGACAAAGTACTTTTAAATTTCAAAATAGCAAAAGAACAAGCTTTTTTGCCTTTTCTTTAAAAAAAATCATAGGTCATATTTTTGATAGAATGAGATAAAACAATTGTATCTTATTAAATCTCCCTCCCTCCCTCCCTCCCTCCCTCCCTCCCTCCCTCCCTCTCTCTCTCTCTCTCTCTCTTTCTCTCCTCTCTCTCTGCCAGTCCTAGAATTTGAACTCAGGGCCTAATCACTCTTCTTGGGCTTTCTCGACTAGAGCTCCACCACTTGAGCCACAGCAGCACTTCAGGCTTTTTCTATGTATGTGGTACTGAGGAATTGAACCAGGTCTTTGTGCATGATAGCACAAACTCTCACCCTATATTCTCTCTTTTGACACTGAACTCAGAGAAAACTCTCTTAGCTGAATAAACGTTTGTGTCACTCAATATGGGAAGAAAACATCAAATAACCTGACTAGTCTTCACATGGCATAGAGTACCAACTATGGAACTATTTACCTGTATTTAAATTAAAATTTACCCATAACTTTTGAACTTGTCAAACCATCTTTGTTGCCACTTCATAACCTACTCTTCTCTCGACCATGTAAGAACATTTGTCATTGTGGAATATAAAAGCAACAAGAGAGTTAAGAAAGAAAAGGCATACAGCATGTGGAGACCTACATGCTGCCTACCAGCTTCCATTCATCCTTCTGTCATGCAGGAGAAGATTAAAGTTCTCATTATATAGGCTGCCCATGTCTAATGTGTTTGCAATGAACTATGTGTACCAACAGTTTGTACCACTCAATAAAGGATCAATGCAAGAATAACACTCAAATATAGTTTGAATTCCAATAGGACATTCACTGCTTAACATAGCTTAATGCCTACTGAAAGAACAGCAAAAATGTGGAAACATCAACTGAGCAAAATCAGAAAGCCAAGGTGGTTTAGATTGTCTGATGTCAGCACCACCAACTATTTATCTGGATTTTTGTCATTTATGAAGGACTCTTCCCATAAACTGTTTTATTTAGGTCTTTAATAGTAATAGCGCACTTGCATTAATTTTATTTTGCAGATAACACAACTGAGAAAGGCTGAGATTTGACTCACATGACAAGCAAGTGAGAAGAAACTACTATTTGTCTCAAAACTAGCTGAAGATCTCAGTTTTTCCACTGTTCTGCTATACTATGCTGTTAACAGATAACAGGGAGTGTCTTTATCAAAATCACTAATTGTTTCTAAAAATCACTATATTCTTCCAAACGTGCCAACCAGTTTCCAAGTTCTCTCTATATAACCTGTAAGAAATAAGAAGCTATTTTGTCTAGTTAAATATGTTAGATTCAAAGACACTCCTGAAACTTGCAAATATAGAGTTCCTTCTCATCTATGCAGCTCTGTGGCATCAGAAAGTAGGAGTCATAAAATTTGAGGAAATCACAGAGGTAACTATTTCTGATATACACCATCCAAAAGTAAGGTTACCTGGAATCTGGTGGCTCAAACTTTTTATTTAAGCTACTCAGGAGGTAGAGATATGAGGCTTGTGGTTCAAAGTATACCTGGGCAGCAAAGTCCATGAGACATTTCTTCTCAAATTAACCACCAAAACCCCAACTGATAGAGCATAAGCCTTGATCAGAAAAGCTAAGGGACAGGGCCCAGGTCTTGAATCAAAACTTCAATACAAGGACCAAAAACAAAACAAAAAGTAGGTAATAAATAATGAAAGTCCTTGGACTTTCTCAAGGCTAACGCTCTACCACTTGAGCTTCAGCACCACTTCCGGCTTTTTTTTTTTTTTTAATGTATGTGGTACTGAGGAATCGAACCCATCTTGGTGCATGCTAGGCAAGCATTCTACCACGAGGCCAAACTCCCAGTCCCCAAAGACTATTTTAAAAGTAGTTTTTATATACACAAACCTGATTTGTTCTTTAGAAATAAAAAGGCACTTATGAGGGAAGAATCATCTCTTAAAAACTCAGTAAGATAGGACACTGGGGACAGCACTCAACCCTGAGGACTTGCCCTGGTAAATCTGTAGCTAAACCATCCTGGCACAATATGGTAAAGCAGTCCCCTGCCTGGGAGAGAACCTGCTCTTGTTTAGCCTAGCAGAACTGATTATAGAATCAACACTGTCTTCACTGAATTACTGAAATAATCTTGAAATAACCTGAAACAGTGTGTTTGTAATTACAGTGTACGTGTTTGTGTATTTACTAAGGAAGAAGGTATGACCTGAATTTAATAGAAGAATTTTGGCTACTGCACCCTACCATAGTAAGAAACTGAGCATCCTTCAGGGTTCTAAGTTTAATTGTTAAGAATAAAAAGGACAAACTTCTCAGAAGCATTTTTACCATTTATGTAGCCAGAAAAAAAATCTCAATATTTTTCAGATCTAATTGAACAAAATGAATTATTTATTATGTGATTAAGAAAACAACTAGGAAGTGGCATTGTGGCTTAAGAGGTAGGGTGGCAGCCTTGAGCTGAAGAGCTCAGGGACAACATCCAGGCACACAGTTCAAGCCCCATGACTGAGAAAAATAACAAAAAAGAAAACTTCACTATAAATCAGATTTGGGGCCAGGCATTTGGCCTAGTGGTTGAGTACTTGCCTAGCATTCACAAAGACCAGGGTTCGATTTCTCAGTACCACATACATAGAAAAAAGCCAGAAGTGGCTCTGTGACTCAAGTGGTAGAGTTGTAGCCTTGAGAAAACCCAAAGACAGTGCTCAGGTTCTAAGCTCAAGCCAGGACTGGCAGAAAAAAAAATACAACTATAACTCAGATTTATTACTTCACACTTATGACCAAGGAATGCTTGCTTAGAAGACAAATAATACATATTGTGGAATGAAGATAAGAAATGTATATTGAAGGAAAAGGAAGCAGTGACTGCTATGCCTAAGATACTTGCTATAAGTAAGACATGTTAAAGGTCAGGAGATTTTATAAAAAGGAATGTCTTCATAAGGAGAAACATATTTCAGAAGCATGATTTCTGTATGATATACTTCAAAAGACTGTCACAACAGAACTATACTTAAAAATTACACAAAAGTAATATGCCAGAAAAAAAAAACGATTTATAAGAACACTGGTAACTCTTGTGTTAAAGATAGCAGAAATGACTCCCTTATTGTAAAACTGTTATAGACTAAATAGGGGCTTTAAATGACTATAGACTGCTTTTCTAAAATCAACACTATGTAGACATTTGCTAAAATTTTAAAAGAATGAGCAGATAGAGAAGAATAATCTCTACATACTAATATTGAGAATGAGAAATGGTATGAGTACAGAAAACATTTGCTAAGTTGCTTCTGAAGTTAAATGCATGGTAAACCTAAGAGCCAGCAATTCTACTTCTAGGAAAGGATGAAATAAGATTCACATCAGAAATTTAAGAAAAAATATTTGTCTGAAAATGTGTCTCTTTTATAGGTAAAAACAGGAAAAATGAAATAGGCTACTACACATTGCAGTGAGTGCATAAAAAGGGATACTCAACAACAACACAATAATAACTTCATATATCAAACCAAATGCTAAACAAAAGAGGCCAGACACAAAGGAGTATAAAAACACACCTTGTTTTATTATATTGTGACTTATGTGCTTTTGCACATGCTTTAGAACATTGGAGATTTGTAAAAATCCTGCATCAAAAAAAACTATACTCACTATTTTATTCATACTTCAGATGACTTTCAGAAATTTTTTAGCAAGAAAGTTACTTTTCAGGTAAGGCGTTTATATTGCTTTTTAAGATAATACACTATTGTATACTTAATAGACTATAGTAAAAACATAATTTTTGTATGCACTGGTAAACCATAAACCTCATGGAATATTTAATTTTTTTTACTATTTGCTCTATTGAGATGGTTAGGAACCATGTCCATATTATCTATGAGATATGCCTACACTGATGGCACAGGTAGCTCATACTCATAATCCCAGCTACTCAGAAAGAAGAGATCTAAATACTAGAGTTAGAAACCTGCCTGAGAAGGAAATTCCATAAGATTGTATGTCCCATAAACTACCAGAGAGAGCCCTAAGTGTTGCTGTGGCTCAAGTGTTAGAGCACTAGCCTTGAGCAAAAGTTCAGAGACAGCATCAAAGTTCTGAGCTCAAGCCCAAAGGCTGGCCCCCTCAAAAAATACATACACACACATTTGTATGATATATATGCAATAATGTATGACTCTATTCATGTAATCTGCAGAAACAGAAAATGGCTGTTTTTCCTGTGGCTTGGAATCAGAGATGGGCATGAACTGGGTAAAGATACAAGATAGCTTTGGGAAGTACCAAAATTTTTACATTTTGATTACTGTGTCAGTTGTAGGAATACAAATTTTTAACACTCACTGCTTTAAATATTTTAAAATAACATGTACTCTATACTGTGAGGTTCAAAACATGAGGTGCATTCAGGATGGTATGGCTTTATCTTTGTGACTATTGTTCTTAAAGTACTATGTGAACTTATTTGTTTTCTCTTTTCTTCCCCTTATGGTTTATATTATATTGTTACTATATCTGACTTTGCTACCTGGTATATTGTATATATTTTTTATTTATTTGAAATAGGGAAGGGAAGGTGGAAAACAAGATGATTACGAGGATATGGAGGGCGAGAAAAGGGGACAAAAACATGAACAGGAGTATCCATATTCAAGAAGTAATGTACCCACTACCTGATGAATGTAACTATAACTCCTCTATACATTACCCTGACAATAAAATACAATAAAAATAATTAAAAGCAAGTGTTTTGTTTGTAACTAAGAAATCCAAGCCAGAGCTCTCATTTGGTATGGCCTACCTAATAAGAAAATTCTTCTTACTCCTTTCACAATAGCCTCAAAGAAAATAAAGTACCTAGGAATTAGCTTAACTAAGAATGTAAAGGACCTTTTTGACGAAAACTTTAAAACCCTAAAAAAGGAAATTAAAGCAGAACTAAGGAAATGGAAAAACCTCCCATGCTCCTGGATTGGAAGAATCAACATTGTGAAAATGACAATCTTGCCAAGAGCTATCTACAAATTCAATGCAATACCCATCAACATCCCAATGTCATTCTTTAAAGAAATAGAAGAGGCAATCCAAAATTTCATATGGAATAATAAAAGACCCCGTATAGCAAAAAAATTCTTAGCAGAAAGAACAGCGCTGGAGGAATTTCAATTCCAAACTTTAGACTCTATTACAGAGCTATAATCCTCAAAACAGCTTGGTACTGGCACAGGAACAGGCCTGAAGACCAATGGAATAGAACTGAGGACCCAGATATTAAACCACAGACCTATGGCCACCTAATCTTTGACAAGGGAGCCAAAAAAATAGAATGGAAGAAAGACAGCCTCTTCAACAAGTTGTGCTGGCAGAACTGGTTAAGCACCTGCAGAAAACTAAAGCTGGATCCTTCTTTGTCACCTTGCACTAGAATTAACTCCAAATGGATCAAAGACCTGGAGGTAAAAGCTGACACACTGAAAACTCTACAGGAAGGAATAGGAGATACACTAGGCCTCCTTGGCACAGGTCGAAACTTTCTTAATAAGGACCAAGAATCACAACAAATCAGAGAAAGGCTGGATAAGTGGGACTGCATTAAACTGCGGAGCTTTTGTATGGCAAAGGATATAGCTAATAAATTAATTAGGAAGCCTACAGAGTGGGAGAAGATCTTCACCAACCAAACAACGGACAAAGGCCTCATATCTAAAATATATCAACAACTCAAAAAATTGAATCACTCCAAAACTAACCTCCAAAGTAACAACCATCCCATTAAAAAATGGGCCAAAGACTTAAAGAGAGTCTTCTCTGAAGAAGAAACAAAAATGGCCTATAGACACATGAAGAAATGCTCCACATCTCTGGTCATAAAAGAAATGCAAATCAAAACAACTCTAAGATTCCACCTCACTACAGCTAGAATGGCCAGGATCAGGAAAACGAATGACAACAGATGCTGGAGGGGATGTGGCCAGGAGGGATCACTACTACACTGTTGGTGGGAGTGCAAACTCATTCAACCACTATGGAAAGCAGTGTGGCAGTGCCTCAAAAGGCTAAACATAGAACTCCCCTATGACCCAGCAATTCCACTACTTGGCATTTACCCAACCACCCAGAAACAAGGACATACTAAACCCACTAGCACAATAATGTTCATTGCAGCACTATTCACCATAGCAAAGGTATGGAACCAACCTAGATGTCCCTCAGTTGATGAGTGGATCAACAAGTTGTGGTATTTGTACACAATGGAATTCTATGCTGCTGTCAGAAAGAATGACATCGCCCCATTTGTTAGGAAATGGAAAGACTTAGAAAAAATCATATTAAGTGAAGTAAGCCAGACTCAAAGGAACTTAGGCTCAATGGTTTCCCTCATTCGTCATAATCAGTAGAAACCTTGGACTCTACTAGCAGAGATTTGCAATAGAGCAAAATCTTGATACATAAGGACATATAATGTGAAGCTAATTGAAAGGACCTCCAGGATAGTGAAACAAAAGCCATATAATGAATGATTGTTGTCCTTAATGTACTATGTTGTCTCTCATCTCCTTTGCTGTCCCTTGGTTATCTCATATTGGTATAGTATCTCACTTTGTTATCTGATATATTGAATTTATTTGTATTTGGATATTTGAAATTTGATAGGGAAGGGGGGAAAACCAAGACGGGTGGGGGGTGTGGGGAGGGAGGGAAATGGGTACCAAGACATGTGAAAGGGTATCAATGTATGTGAATTAATGCACCTTCTATCTGGCAAATATCATGTAACCCTTTTACTAATTACAATAAAAAAATTATAAAAAGCCAAAAAAAAATTCTTCTTTGGTAGAAAATATAATATACTTTATAATGATTCACTTTTTAATGAAATTTTATGCATTACATATAAACAAAAAGGAAACCTGACAAAGAATAATAGCAAGCTATATATATTTCCAGCAAAGGGAAAATGAGAGTGCTTTATCTACTAAGGGCAGAGGAGGGGAGGAATTGTTCCTTGACACATGTGAGGCATGTGAAAATATAAACTATAGGTAAAGCCAAGCATAAATGGATACTAAGAATGGAGACATATGCATGAATATTAATCAGCTCCCATCAAATTCACTTCCCACTTTTCTCTTTCCAGAAGGAAAGGATTTCAATTTGAGGATCTAAGAAATCGGAAGAAATTAACTTCATTTTTGTCTCCTTAGCTAGAATATACAATTCCACATATAATAGTTCTGAGGTAGAAATATGATAAATATTTGGCTCAAAAACAAAAACCAAAAAACAACTATCCACAGGACCAAAACACAAAAGCAAAGGACTGGAAGTCACTAACCAGCTGGATCACTCCCAGAGGAGCCATGTCTTTGGATTAAGTTACATAAACTAATGTACTTCATCTGTGGATTCAACTCATGAGATATTTTTATTTTAATTACCTTGTTAAGATCATTCATCTGGACAATACAAAAATCAATCTGCAACCCTACAGTTCTTCAGCAACTCGTAATTACCAAAATGTTCTTAACACATGTAAAAAATATTCATGTGGTTGACTTTGTTTTTGTTATTTTCAGGCAGGGTCTCACAATGTAGTCAGGTGAACTTTAAGCCAAACTCATGATCTTCCTAACTTCCACACCTCCTAAGTAAAGACAGGTAAGCATCCTGCCTGATAATACACGTTTTTCAAGAATGTACATACAACTAGACAACTGCAACAAAAACCTCAGAGGAAGATTGACTATAACTCTGGTTCAGAACTTTAAAGCATCTTTCCTTTCTCCTATGTAGGTATTTCCATTTTCTTTCATTTGATTGATTTTTCTTTTTTTTTAATTTTAAGGGTATTGCACATCCTAGGCCGGTTGTCTACCAGTAAGCTATACCAACTTTAAAACTTGTAAATGACTTTAGTATCCAGTCACCTCCTCAATATGGGCAATATGTCTTCATGCATGTGGGCTGTAAGTCTTAAATTGGTAAGATAAAACAGAAAACAAAAGGCATCTCTACATTTTGGAATAAGCAAGTAGAAGTTTTTCAAAAGGCTTAGAGTGTTTAGCTCCAAAACTATGAGGCAAATGTCAATATAGTATAAGAATAAGCCTTCAAAATGATTCTCAGTATACTTAGATTCATGCCCAAACTCAAACAAATCAAAGCCCTGAGGATACAAATAGAGAACATCAAACCAACTAACCTACAAAGTTATCCGATTGTAAAATAACTCAATGAACAGTTATTAAAGAAACTTTGAAATAATGTGAACTGCCATTTTAAACATGTCAGCTAAGAGGTATAGATGAAAAAATTAATAAATACTGGTAAGAAAAGACTTAATTGGTCTCACTTACCACTTTGAGATATTGAGAACCATTGCAGATTCCAGTCTACAGTCCTCTGATAAAAATCTCTGAATAAAAAAGAAATAGGAGGCTGTCTTTGGTGCACTTCAGGTTAAAAAAAAAAAAGTCACTTCAATTTCATTTTGTCCAAACATCACTTGAATGAGAAAAAATTTAAATACCTAGATAGGCCTATAGAAAATCTAGTAGGATAATATTTTGTCAAATATTAGGAAAGAAAAGTTAATACCAATAATTCAGTCACTCTCATGCATAAATGAGGTTCTTATTGAAAAAGAAATTATTTAAAATTCACTATACAGAAAGAGAAAATATAAGCAATTTTGTTCTTTGCAATTCTGTGAATAATTTATCATCTGTAATTGGTATATATTATCTTTGTATATGTATATTACATTTACACTCATTTGAGCTTTTCCCACAAAAAAGTATATTAATACCAATTTAAAAATTTAAGTAGCAATCAATTTAGGGCTTGGTTGAGAAAATACTATGTCATAGTAAGAAAATTTCATGTTCATTTTTTTTTTTTGCTAGTCCTGGGCCTTGAACTCAGGGCCTGAGCACTGTCCTTGGGCTTTCTCAAGGCTAGAGCTCTACCACTTGAGCCACATCACCATTTCTGGACTTTTATATGCATATTGGTACTGAGGAATCGAACCCGGGTCTTTGTGCATGCTAGGCAAGCACTCCACCACTAGGCCAAACTTCCAGACCAATTTTATGTTCTTTTTAATGATTTCCTATTGCTTGCCAAGAACAAACAAAATGGAAACATGGTACAATAAAACGGTCAAAAACTATGAGATCACAGACAGATTTTATTTCATGCCTACATGAATACATATTTTTCCCATTGAAACATCATTCTTCTTATAAAGTGAACATTTAAATTATTTTGAATAGGTCCCCACAAGCAGATAGACCTATGATACACTATTCTTAAATTTATAAAATAGGTGTATCTTTCCTGCATGTAACAAAGTGAATGACTACTTCCTGAATAGTGGTGACATTCTTGAGTCCCTTGATAATTCCTTCATCATTTTAGTAATGAGTCTTAGATAGTATGTTAAAGTGGCCAATTTTAGTCAATTCATACTGCTTGAGGCTTGTTAAAGCTCATGAAGATGTTAACATTTTATTAATTAAAAATGAGAAATTTTCAACTATTATTTAAGTACTTTCCATGCTCCATTCTATCCAAATTCTTCTGCTTTTTTTACTAAAGAATTTATTAACAGTGATTTTTACATCATATTTCAAATGTCATGTTAACAAACAAGTATTCAAGAAAGGAATCTCCATAAACAATCACTAGCACTTAGGTTTTAGAATATAATTAAAATTAAGCTGAGGGTTTGTATGTCATAGATACATATTAATCTATGTAATAAAATATTATGACTATAGAGTATATAGCCCATCATAGATTATTATGTCTATGTAGTTATGTTTATATATCCAAGACCATGTCCATAACAATGGGTACCCAAATATTGAGTCATCACTTTTGTACTGTTTGGATCTAATATCCACATATTAAGGATACCATTTGCCTTTTGTTCCTTTGATCTTGACTTATCTCACTCAACATGATTTGCTCTAGCTTCATCCAAACACAACAAACCAATCACTAAATGGGCAAGGGAACTAAAGAAAGACTTATCAAAAGAAGAGGTTAAAATGGCAGAAAAGCATATGAGAAAATGCTCATCATCCATGGTCATAAAGGAAATGCAAATAAAAACAACCCTAAGATACCACTTTACCCTAGTAAGAATGGCCAAGATTTTGAACTCAGACAATGACAGATGCTGGCAGGGTTGTGGAGAAAAAGGAACCCTACTGCACTGCTGATGAAAATGTAAATAAGTTCAGCCACTCTGGAAAGCAGTTTGGAGGTTTCTTAAAGAACTGAAAATAGACCTTCCCTACAATCCCGCCATCCCACTCCTAGGCATCTATCCTGAACATCATAACCCAGGATATGATAAAGACACCTGCTGAGCTATGTTCATCTCTACATTATTCACAATAGCAAGGAGATGGAAACAATCTACATGCCCTACTGTAGATGAATGGATACAAAAAAATGTGATATATATATGTATATATATATGTATATATATTGCACTTCTACATAGCCAACAGACAAGATAAAGTAATAGTATTCGCTGGGAAGTGGATGAAGCTAGAGCGAATCATGTTGAGTGAGATAAGCCAAATTCTTTTGTTTATGCTAGTCCACTCAAGATTGCCTCTTAGACACCCAATTGTTCTTGTTTTAGCGGACTTGTTCTCTACTTCAGACAATAAAGTTGGTCAATATGTATTCAATTCATTGTTTTTTCTTCATATCACATCATGGTTTTTTAAAAGCTAAGATAATTGAAATTATAATTATTGTTCCTTTCAATTACAGAATAACCCTTTAGCCAGTTTTAAGTTTCTAATTCCCACAAAGATTTCCAACCTGTTCATCCATTAACAGAATGGTTTATCTATTCTATGCCTGATTGTTTTAATCTTTAAGATTTTGTATTCTATTCATGCATAAGTTTTTGTCAACTAAAAGCAATGCCATTTCAAGGTGTATTTCTTTAACTTTGGCCAGCACTATAGTTCTTTCTAGATTTTTTTGACATGTGTATTATTTCTTATTACATATGGAAAATTGAGGCAATAAAACATAACACAGTCTGGATCCTATGCTGTTCTTTTGAAAAAATTTATAGCCTTTGTTCTTAAGAAGCAAGATTACTCAAACAATATAAATTTATATTTTGCTTAGGTAAATTTGCAGAAAGGCCAAAGTATTTCTCAAGTTCTTCTACTTGGCAGGATCAAAGTTCTATCTCCCACCCTATAGATTTTAATCTTAGGTTACACGGACAGTAAGGCCTACTCCAATAATACTGGTGTGGATTGAACCTTCCAAACTTTAGGAGTTGAAATATAAAGACCAACCCAATGGCCTGAAGAGATACTGGGCCACAGGTATTCTACTCATAACTGTATGATAGCTTTTTCACAAGTTTCTATCATATAGGAAAGACTTCACCTAGAATTCAACTTTCTTGGGCTGGGAGTTTGGCTAAGTGGTAGAGTGCTTGCCTAGAATGCATGAAGATCCAGTTTCAAATTCCTTGGTACTACATACATAGAAAATGCAGGAAGTGGTGCTGTGGCTCAAAAGCCAGAGCTCTAGACTTAAGAATGCTCAAGGACAGTGATTAGGCCCTGAGTGTAAGCCCATTGACTAGTTAAAAAAAAAAAAAAAGAACTCAGCCATCTTGCCCTTTAGCCTCTTCCAGGTAAAGACGCAACATCCCCTGCAGAGGCCAGAGTATTTAAGGTGCTGTCATGGAAGGAAGAGCAGCCTTCACCAGATAGCTGAAACTTCTGTCACTTTGATCTTACACTTCTCAGCCCACAGATTTGTGAGAAAAAAAAAAATCTGTCTTTATGAATTATCCATTCATGAATATTTTATTACTGCAACACAAATGAACTAGGACTAGGGACTTACACTTAAATCATTCTCAACAGTTAATAGCATCATTCTACTATGCTCAGGACCTTTAACACAGACATGCTCATTTTCACAGCTAGTACACCCTTCAGTAAGCTCTCTCAGTCTCAATGACACCTGTGCAGACCATCCCTCAGCCAGATACACAAAATAAATCCCCTTGCAAATTCCTGGCCCCCATTTCACTTCAGCCCTCTCCTTTCTAGTGTCATACTCCAGAGGTCAACTGCTTCAGATCTTAACTTTGGTTCCTGCCTTTTTCACTTCACCATTTCTATTTGAATTCCAGGTCCTTCTTATATAATCAGGAAATTGTGCTAAGACAAGTCAGAGAAGATGTTGACAGATGATGCATAGCTATAGATACATAACATTATTTAATACATATTTATTTAAATGCTTAGAAACACATAAGTTCCTCTTATACAACGTTATCACATTTTACTCCATTTTGTCATTGTTTGTGGCAAGAAGATTAATCCTATATTAGTTACCTAATTAAGGCAAGTAGCAGAAGCACTAGTCCACATTGTAGTAACTATTCCATTCCCTCAGATTCTCAATTTATATTTCTTTTGTACTCATGCCTAGTTTGTGTGCTTTATAAATCTACACTGAATACATATGGAGTGCTAAAGAATTCTGATCAAATACCTTAGAGGTAGCTATAACTTGGGAGGCACAGGCAGCCAAGTGCTGCTGGCTTATGTATGTAATCCTAGCTATTCAGGAGGCTGAGAACTGAGGATTGAGGTTCAAAGCCAGCTCCAGCATTAAAAGCCCCTGAGACTCTTATCTCCAATTACCCACCAGAAAAACAGAAGCAGTGTTGCAGCTCAAGTGGCAGAGCATTAACTAGCCTTGAGCTCTTTTAAAGAGCTCAGGGACAGAGCCCAGGCCCAGAGTCAAGCCCCACAACTTTGGTCACTCTGGAATACATAGTGAGGCCATATCTCAAACAAATGAAGGAAAAATAATCTTAAAAGTTTAAGATCAAAAATCGACGATTAAAAAAAAAACTTTTTCACAAGACCTGTAGTTTCTGGAGTTTAAGAAATTAATGTTTTTAGGGGCCGGGAGTTTGGCCTAGTGGTTAAAGTGCTTGCCTAGCATGCACGAAGACCCAGGTTCGATTCCTTGGTACCACCTACATAGAAAAAAGCCGGAAGTGGTGTTGAGGCTCAAGTGGTACAGCTCTAGCCTTGAGAAAGTCCAAAGACAGTGCTCAATCCCTGAGATCAAGCCCAGGACTGGCAAAAAAAAAAAAAAAATTAATGTTTTTAAATAAATTGAAAAAAATACCCTAGCATGCTTTTTTGCTTTTTTTCATGAACAACAGCCTAAGAAACACATCTTTCTATCTTGCTTTTCACATGATTTCCTGGGGTATATTTGTCTATTTTAATTCAAGTTAAAATTAAAGATACAAAATTCAGAAAACCTCAAGTTACGAACATTTTCCTCACTTCCCAATTTCTGACACTGGTTTGATTTCACTGCCGCAAACACAAATGTCTTTCTAGCTACATTTAAAGCTTGGTAACATCTATCTGTCATCACACAAACCATGGCAGCTTTAATTGAAAACAGAAATCAATGTAAATGTAGAAAGCTTTGTATATTTAAAAAACATTTTCACAGAATGGAGAGTCCCACAAATGAGGCATAATTTTGTGAACCATAGGTTTTCCAATTCACTTAGATCCTAGATATGCTTGTTCACTTAATGCTTATAGAGATACTCAATGTCAATTTATCCATTAGACACAGTGCCCAGAGAACATAGTTGTATGAGAAGCCTACAAACATATTTTCATTTCTCTTAGAACAAAAGAATAACTGAAAATTAGGTGAAAGAAAGTATTTAATAAAATTTTTCATATGTATCGATACTGTTTCATATGTATCAGTTCTGCGTTTATGTTTTATGAACATAGACATCATTAATAAGGGCTTTCAGATTTGTTAGGAATATCTATTCTAGGGTGTGAGAACCCATACATTTTTCTATTAAACTAGAAAACATGAATCCTTGTCCATAGGTTCTTCAGGAGGGATGAATTCATCCTTAACTTGTGTCCCCTGGTTTTTATAGGAACTGCAGTTACTCACAAATTACATGGGCAGACAAACAACTGCAAGAAATACAAACTAATATTACACTGAGTAACTGGACTTCCTCATGGCCCCTTTTAAGTTCCTATCTACGTGCTATTATCACAACTACTACACAGCTTTTTCATATGTTTTCCACAATAGAGAAATAAATTTAGTGTCTTCCTATTTCAAAGTCCTCAGTCACTTTGAAGCAGGCTACAAAGTCATAAGTTCCTCTCTTAAGTGGTAACTCTCAGTCACAATCCACTTGTAAAACCAAGATAAGGATCTTCTTGAGGACCAAAGCTCAGACATTGGTTGGCTTAGGTTTATAGTTCTTCTGACCTTTCCATGTTCTCTTAACTACTGTCATGTGTAACAGTCCAATTAAGGATAACATTTTTGAATAGCAAGGAAGTCATAAGTTCCCAAAGAAAAGGGATCTTGTTTAATTATTTGCTCTGAAGTTTCAGTGACTAGAACACTATCTCATAGATAATTAAGGACTCAAACATTTACATATGAACTGAATATACAACAAATAAGCTTCTGGTAGAATATCATGCTCTGCTTAGATTTTGTGTAATTCTTTAGGGGGCTCAACCTTCTTTATATTCACACTAACATTTATATTCACCTTGCCAAATTTTAATAACCCCTTTAACATGACAGGCTTTATATTAAATATTACTGCATTAATCATGTTTGGTCATGCAAACAGTACAAATGCTATTTGACACTGCCATATCTATCCAAATTTTTATGTTCATCCATAAAGATCATCTTTTATTTGCTTATGTATTCTGTATTCTTTGTACTTCAAAACCTCTGTCCATACTACTTTCCCTGACTATGACATCTTTTCTATTGTTTCCATTCCAAACATAATCTCACCTCTTCAATGAAGGCAGTACAGGAAGCAAGCATCTTTACCCTCTCCCCAGTGCAAATATGCAGCAATAAGTGTCTTCTGCAAAACCCGTAACTCCATTTTATAATTATTTCATTTATTTTATGGTGACTTTCTAGAACTCCATACCTAACTAGAATATAAAACTTCTCAAGGTTAGGAACTGCATTTACCCTATTCACCACTCAGTGCCTGCCAATTAGCACAGTTCTTAACACTCAGACACATTTTTAAATTTGTTTTTCCAATACAGATAGGTCTGGAGATATTTACTAGTTTGTAAGCACTGCTTTTAACCTAACGTGCCTGAAGCAGCCATTTGTACTTCATGATGTTGCTTCCTGACTACTGCACAATTATACCAAAGTGGACATGTGACCCACTATGCTGTACATATATTTTCTCTCTCCTGGGAATTTGGGAACAAATACTGGAACTCTGGTTTCGGTACTTGTCACTATTAAGGCTTATGGCTCATGACTATGGTCATGTGTATCTGAAAGTACCAGAAATTAAATTTACAAAGTTAAAATGAAACAAAAAACTAGAATCAAGGGGGGGGGAAGATTCTTGCTTTAAGTATTAGTAACCTGATTGATAGTAAGTTCCAAGTCCTCAGGAAGGCAAGCTGTTCTTTAAGAATTCAAAAGGTATTCTAGTATCCTTTTGTATTTGTTTCTGCATAGATGTAAATGGGTTTATGATACTTACAACAGAAAGAGTATTTAAACAAGATGCTATTATTCTAACTAAACATATCCAGTTTACCCAGACCATTCAGAGGCAAAGTGCAAAAAAGCACAGAAGTAGAGTTGTCTCAAGTAGTAAAACAATAGTCTGGAGAAGAAGAAAAAAATGGTAGGAAACAAAGTACCCATGGCTCATACCTATAATCCTAGCTACTCAGCAGGCTGAGATCTGGGAATCAAGGAGGTCTGAAGTCAGCCCAAGCAGACAAATCCAGAAGATTCTTACATGCAATTAATCAGGAGCAATATATGACAATATTTATTTGAAGACAAAATACCTAAAGCAATAAATACTATGATTCTAACATTTGCCAACAATGGACAGTTTTTGTAAAGTAAAAAGTTAATTTGGGAAAGGTAATAGAAATTAACCCAAAATGGAGTAGAAATGAATATAAGGAAATGGAGTAGAAATGAATATAAGACATGTGAAAGGGTATCAATGTATGTGAATTAATGCACCTTCTATCTGGAAATATCATGTAACCCTTGGTTATTTGAAATTGGATAGGGAAGGGGGGAAAACAAGATGAGGGGTGGGGGGGAGGGAAATGGGGACCAAGACATGTGAAAGGGTACCAATGTATGAGAATTAATGCACCTTCTATCTGGCAAATATCATGTAACCCTTCTATTAATTACAATAATAAATATATGAAAAAATAAAATTACATATAAAAAATTATCAAAAAAAGAAGGATTTGAAACTATTCCTACCCAATGGAATTCTACTACTCACACAAACACAGACTAAGATGGAAAAAGCAATATGTGAGCTAATAATAAATGCCTTAAGAATCTCATACAAACCAACCACTTTAAAATGTGAATCAACCAGGTCCTATCTACACCCTACTATTTCCTTCATACTTAAAAAAAAAATCTAATTGAGCAATCCATTTTTTGCTAGGAAGTTAAAATCTAAATGACAAGAATTTAGCCGGTTTCTTTTATAGCTCAATTCAAAGTATCCATTATTTTCCAAGCAGCAAATGAAAATGTCAAAAACATTCATGCTGTGGATATTTAGCTGTTTTTTGCCAAATTAATGAAAGAAAAATATTGCACTTTGAATTGGTTAATTACCATGAATCCTTCTGCAAAGGGCTCCTGCTTGCAGAATGAAGCCAGCTTTTGTTGGCACACTGCCTTAATATTCATAGAGACTAGACTATAGGCTCCAGTGTACATGGGAGACATTTAGATATTGGCGTCATTCATTAGCTTACAAATTATCAGTGTTAACCACTATAGATATTCAACTGTCTGAAGTAAACACGGCAGAAAGCACTTTCACTTAATAAGGAGGCAACACATGCTGTTTCTTTGAAATTTTAAGAGTGGGACTTGGAAAATATAATGAACAAGAACACCCTGATTTACATTATCTTAGATGAAGACTACAGCAGCAAATTTCACAGAAGTCCTCTAGTGACAACGCTATTTTCAAGACAATATTCCAGGAACAATACAACTTCCAGCAAGGGGAAACTTGGAAAAGTTCTCTTTTTAGGCTTAATAGAGCTGTAGAGGTGTAGGCCTCCAAGGAGCACAAGAGAGCTCACACCTCCCCATGCCTGAGAATATGAGGTAACAAGGTACTAGTTTGCTTACTTCAGAATATGGCATTATTAAAATCCTATTTTGTTTATGACTTCTTCATGTAATTCCCTTCCTTAGAGAAATTAGAAGATTGGAAATGACCTCCCTCCTGTCAAATGTTCTTTAAAGCAGGATAGGAAAATGTTTCTCAAAAGTTTTCAAAGATACTTATCATCAGTCCTCTATGAGGAAGAGTGAGAGAAATGGAAGGGAAAGAGGAGAATGATTTATCTCATTTGCTTCTCTTCACTATCTCAACCCCTAACTCTCTTTCCACATTATTCTAAATGTGGAAAACTGAAAATTTTTCCTCTAAAATCAGAAATGAGACAGTAATGTTCACCCTCTACACTTATAAACACAGTTCTTAAAATCTTCGCCAGAACAATGAAATAGAAAGAAATTAAAAGACAAAAGGAAAGGAGGAAATTAAATTACCCATTTGCAGGAGTTAAGATCTTATATTTGAGACATTAAAGGCTCCACCAGAACACTAAAGTCTAATAATCACTTTTAACAAAGTTGGATATAGATCATTATAAAATGGCAATATCCTTTTTACACACCAATAACAAACTCAGTGAAAAAGAGGTTAAGAAAACAATCTCATTCAAAATAACCTCAGTAGCAAGCACACACACACACACACACACACACACACACACACACACAGTAGCAAAAAAAAACATGTAAATAAAGAACTCTTTCAACCTACCTAAATTTAGAAAACACTTGCCACTTATATTTGAAGATGAAAGATCGAATGCTTTTCTACTGTGGGCAGTGGACAAGAACAAGACAGGGAGCTTGACTTCTATTAAAACTTATGCTGTGGTTCCATCCCATAAAACAGGTAAGAAAAAGTTAAGTATCCAAATTCTTAAAAGAGAAGTAAACACTCTTCATGGGTTACAGACTCCTATGCCAAAGGTCAGACAGAAAATATAACCAAGTAGCTACAAGAACAATTGAGTTTCAGAAGAATAAAACATCAGTAGTCAAAATCAAGTATGGCTTATTTACTAGCAAGACAAATTGGAAGTTGTAATTCAAAAGAAATATCACTGACAATAGCATCAACAAATACAAAATACTCAGGATAAACCTGAAAAAAAGATAGGCAAGATCGGAAGCTACAAAAACAGTTCTGAATGAAATTAAAAATCATGCAATATTTGACTCAATATTAAAATGTTATTTGCAAAATGAATCTAAAGATTTAATCTAATTCTAACACTCATCTCAGTCAGCTTTTTTGTGAACTTGACAAGCTAATTCTAAAATTTCTATGGAAATGCAGGAAATTAAGAAGAGAGCCAAACCAACTTTGAGAGCAAAATAAACAGGAAGGCTAATGCCTTTTTTTTCCATATATTTTTTACTGTAATTAATAGAAGGGTTACATTACATTCACCAGATGGAAGGTGCATTACTTCACATAGATTGATACCCTTTCTCATGTCTTGGTCCCCATTTCCCTCCCCCTACCTCACCCTCATCTTGTTTTCCCCCCTTTCCTATCCAATTTCAAATAACCAAATACACATATATCCAATATATCAGATAACAAAGTGAAATACTGTAACAATATGAGATAACCAAGGGACAGCAAAAGAGATGAGAGATAACATAGTACATTAAGGACAACAATCATTCATTATATGGATTTTGTTTCTATATCCTAGAGGTCCTTTCATTTAGCATCATACTGTATGGCCTTATGTATCTAGGTTTTGCTCTATTGCAAATCTCTGCTAGAAGTGTCCATACTGGGGTTAAACCAAGTAAATGAATGATGGGAATGATTTCTACCACTTTTAGAGAGATAATAAGTGCTAAAATGATTTTTACGTGGATTAATCAGAGGTATAAGAATGAATTCAACTGTAGCTTACAAAACAAATGAATAGGTCAAGAAATACATTCAGGTAGATCCATAGGTTAGATATACACTTATTTTCTGACTCATCAGACCACTCTAGACATATGATAACCCAACAATCTATTCAATGTCTACATCTTACTCCCTACATAACATAATGCAAAAACTGAACTATTCAAACAATGAATTATTCTAGAACATGAAGGATATGCCTTACGTATCTGAGTCAAAAACAAAGGAATAAGTAGGGAGTGAGAAGAAGAGAAGGGAAAAGGAAAGTAGGACAAACGAAAGAGAAGACTGACTGGGGCCAACAAGCATTCTCAGTGACTTAACTGGAATAAGTTGAGCAATAAAATGGCATGCTAGTTAAATATAAAATGTGAAATGAATATCCATGAATGTCACACATAATTAAATAAATAAATAAATGAGGAAGTGATATCAAATATTTTGTCTGTTATTGGGGGCCAGGTAACGCCATTCTAATAACTTTCTGCTGAGACCTGCAGTAGGGGTAAACAAGTGGACCTCTTTATCCTGCCCACCTGTTGTGCTGATAGGCTCCCACACCCAATATAAGGAGGGGAGTTTTAGAGAGAAAGAGAAAGATTCGTGCCTTGACGAAGCTGCGTGGCGTTTCTGTTCGTGCTCTGGAGAAGCAAGGCTAAGTGCGGCGGACAGTGGGCCCTCTCCTCTCGTGGCTTGGACTGGTAGGGGTGTGTTTTTCCCATCCCTCCTCAAGAGGGACTGGGGATGAAGGACCCTGACAGTCTGTTACAAAATATAAAATTACTTATGAAGCTACCCATCTCTAAGATACAAGGCTAGTCCCTTGTCCATTGAGTCTGGGCTAAACTAAATGACTTGCTCCAATAAGCAGAATATAGCAAGGAAGGGTGAAAAATGATTAACTCTATAGTGAAGAAAGCTGACTTAAAATTCCTCTGACATATGATAAGGTATGGTGACTTCATACTCCCCAACTTACTCAAGTCTGATCCCATTAGTGATAAGAAGGGTGAGTGCTTCTCCTCAAAATTCAAAACCTCCATCAAATCAAGAAAAATACATACACAAAACTAAGTTGAGAAACAGTCTACAAAACATTGCCAATACTGCTGATTTTCCTCGAAAAATAGAAAACTATCAAGAATCAATGCAGACTAACAAAACATAAGGACAAAGCACAAGATAGAATTACAGAAGGAATTTTGGAACAGAAATCAAGCCTGAGATGTAGTTAACAGTAATGTACCAGTCTGGGTATTCAGTTTTGACAACTCTAGTTGGTTATATAAGACATTAATAATAGGAGAAAGTGAATGAGGGGTATACGGGAACTCTATGTACTAACTTTGCAACTTTCTGAATATCTAAAATTATTTCAAAGTAAAGTGTCTATAAAAATGGATTATAAACTTAAATGTAAAAAATAAAACCATAAAACTTCTAGAATAAAAGAACTCACTTTCAATCATGAGTTAAGCAAAATTTGTCACATATGGTAGCAAGAGCACAATATATGAATAAAACAATAAATTGGACTTCAACAAAATTATATTCTCTGAAATACACTGTATGGGGGGAAAAAACAGACTAGGGGCTGCAAAGCAGAAATCAAATCGCATGAAGAACAATGTAGATAAAGACCTCCAAAGACTCCATTATAAAATAAACACCCAGATTAAAAACTGGGCTAAATAAATTTGAACAAACACCAGAGAAGACAAGAAGACATAGTTGGCAAATAAACACATAAAAAGATACTAAACATTGTCATCTATCAAGAAAATGCAAATTAGTACCACAAAGAGAAGCCACTACCACCTATTAGACTGTTAAAAAATATCATATGGTGTTTTGGCAATGGTGTGGATGTAGAAGAACTATAATTCTCTTGCAATGTTGGTACAAATGTGAAACTATAAACCAGTTTTAAATAGTTTGAGAACTTCTTACAAATTAAAACAAGTATCTGTGACATTGCCAAGTCATATTACTCATAAGATTTTGCCCAAATGAGTTTGTGCAAACTCATGTGCATCAATGGTCACAGTAGATTTAATAATAATAATCACTAGGCTCATATATACACAATGGGAATCCATGCTTCTATCAGAAAGAATTGACTTATAGGGAAATGGAAAGACTTGGAAAAATTACATTAAGCAAAGTAAGCCGGTTTCCCACATTTGTAACAACTAGAATATATACATATATAAATCTACAAGTTAATCCAATGGATAGTAAAAGAAAAATAATTAAACTTGAATATGACTAAGCAAACAGTGCTCTAAGCATTCCCACAATAAGAACAAAGGAGGATATTCTTGGGAGAGGATCACAATGCCTGAAGAGCTATGTGCATATGACCATACAAACTGAAGCTTGTCAAAATGAACTCCAAGAAATGGAAACCAGAGGGATCTTTTTTATTGCACTGTTTGTAGTTATTTCTTTCTTTTTCAATCCTTTTTCCCCTTTTGGTTTCTTATTGTCAGTGTTTTTTTTTTTAATTTCTATACCCTTTGTCTTGTATATAAGTTTATCTGATTTGGGGAAGGGAAACAGAATCACAGAATCAATAGGACAAAGGATGAATCAATTCAACAGTGAGACTCACTAGACACTACTTTAGGAATGAACTTCACAACTTGAGCAAGAGGGAGTCAGGAGGGAAAAGATAGAAGAAAATGAGAAAGGGGGCAACACTTCAGAAAGAATTGTACTCATTACGTGATTGTAACCCCTCTGTATGTCAACTTTACAATAAAATTTAAAAAATAACAAAAAAACACAGTTATAATCACTAGAGTCTTTATACCCACATTTCCAACAACAAATAATTGACTACACTGGGGCATCTTCATGATATAACACTACTTAGAACAAAAAGGAACCAAGTATTTTTATAGACACATTCAGAGAGAATCTCAGAATAATTGTCTGAGCAAGAGAAAACAGTCAAAAAAAATACATACTGCATGTAAAATTCTAATTCTAATACTAAACACAGAAATGGAACAGAGTTAGGTGAGGCTAGGTGAGCCAAGAGAATATAAAGGATACAAAAAATTTTTAGGATGACAGTATGTTATTCTGAATGTAGTCATGGCTGCATAGATGTTATAAAAAAAAGTCACCAGATCATTTGCTCTAAGTGTATGAAGATTATTATATGTCCAATATGCTTACACAAAACTTTTTAAGAGATCAATATACTGAATATACTGAATTACATTGAAAACTCCAAAAAGTGATGATGGCCTTTGGCAAACAGCCAATGCAAAGCAAATGAAATATAGGCTGATAAACTTTGGACTTTTTTTTTTTCAATATCTTGGAACACAAGTGAATGCTAAACGTTAGTTTCTTTGGGGAAAAAAACGTTCAAAAATAGGTATACTCGTCCCTGTTTCTCTTGCCTAATAACCAATGTACAGGAAAGGCTCATAAGTGTTTATTAAATGAATAAACAAATATAAATATATTAGGCCTTATCTGATTTCATTCTCAATATCTTTACTGAAACAACTATTATTATTCAGCCTACTTGATTGTAGAGTGTATTAAAACACTTTAATCAAAAGTAAAAGATTGTTTTTTTAAAGATCACTTTCTTCTAATTTGATGTAAAAACTAATTCTCATGACTACAAAATGATCGGAAACCAGAAGATCTGTGAACTACTCTGATTACTTGTCAAGAAGAAGCCGCAGTAACAACCTCTTCATGACCTCCTCCTACAAATAAAACTATTCACAGATTTTACTGCTTCAAGATGTAACCTTGTTTAGTGTTCTCCTCCTGTAGATAATGAGGCATTAAAAGAGAGAGAGAGAGAGAGAGAGAGAGAGAGAGAGAGAGAGAGAGAGAGAGAGAGAGAGAGAGAGACAGAGAGAGAGAGAGACAGAGAGAGACAGAGAGACAGAGAGAGAGACAGAGAGACAGAGAGAGAGACAGAGAGACAGAGAGAGAGACAGAGAGACAGAGAGAGAGACAGAGAGACAGAGAGAAACATCATTTAAATTTCAGGCTTTTTTATACTCTTTAGTTCTTAAAAGATTTTACATTAAAATGTCTTATGCCTGGCCAAATCATGTTTAGTTTCTTAAAATTGGCTTAGATCTAATCAGGATGATTTACATTACATTATGAGTTAAGAGGATTCTTTTAACATTTTTTTTTTCTATTCAGACCTGATATGGAAATAACTTGGTTCTGGAAACTCTTGTATGCTGAACTCAAGATAGAACTAATTAATTTTAAAATGTAAAATAAATTGAAATTCTTTTTTTAAAAAGACAAGCTTTGAGAACCATTCTTAGCTATTAGAAAAATGTATTACTTGTTGAGGAAAATGCCTTCATGAAAGAAGGATTTCCAGGGAGGGAGTAACATTGTTTGACAAAAAATGTACTCATTACCTTACTTATGTAACTGTAAACCCTTTATGACAAAGTAAAATCAAATTTTAGAAAAAAGGATTTCCATCACAGAAACCCTCCCCTCTATGAAATAAGTACCTCACATAAATAGGTCTTAAAAAGAAGTTCACCTTTGTGAATTTCTTCTAAAATGCTGCCTCATGATAGCAATAACATTTTGACTTACTTTAGAAAAGGAGAAAGGGTTCTTTCCTGAAGATGAATTAAAATGGCTTTTGAAATACATACAGGAGGAAAAAAAACCCTGAAGCATTCATAAAGTACTTGTCCTACTATAGTGGACTTTGTTTCAAAAGGACAAAAGAAGCAGCAATTTAAAACCACATTAAGCATAATCATTTTCCCCTGAAACATGATAGTAAAATGGGAATAATAACTGGATGATTTCAGAGCTCAGCAATGCAAAATTTGAGAATGGAAAAATGGACAAAAATTATGTATGAAGACATATATCCATTAAACAAAAGGAGACTGACTACTTGACAACAGGTATAATTTTCTCAGATTAGCCTGAAAGCACAGGATATGAATTTTGTTTTTTTATTTACTATGTTCACCTTTATCCTCTGAATTTTCATACAGCAATAACAAACTTAACAGAGGTAACTAATATTTTAACTTATCACATTGTAATGTTTTAAAAGAAAAGTGCAGTTTACTCAAGTTCTGACTTCTTATAACAGTTCTTGTGTCTCCTGCATAAGATAATATTCCATAAAAAGAAAGAACACCATGCATGAATTAAGAAGTGTTCATGAGAGAATCAGAATCTAATTACATAAATACAATTCCCTAAGGTGGATATAAATTTCCAAAATCTCACCTTAGAAGAATAGCAGTGCTTTTTAATTATACTAAAAGTCTCTTGTCTGCTTGATCTCTCATGAACAATTTTAATCAGGCAACTTAATACAGTCTCATAGACAACTTAACTGAGCTCTCAACTATGCACTAATGGGAAGACAAGGAACCGCAAGCATTTTTATTAAAAGGAAAAAGTGGCTAGCCTAGAGATTTGGCTAGCAATAAAGCAAGATTAAATCATGCTTTTCCCTCACTTAGCCTACTTAACTTCAAGAACTACAGACATATAATTAATTTGCTCTTGAGATTTACTCTGTAAATATAAACACACCATTTAGGTTTTTTTTTTTACCTTCTTAAAGTTCTCTTTTCCCAATCACAAGAAAACCAACACACTAACAACCAGTTTGCCATAGTTTGCAAATTATCCTTCCTGAGAACAGTGAAAAATCACTTCCTGCAGTCTGAGAGATCTCAAAAAAGGATTATGTGGAATGAGTGCTAAATAATTACTAAAATGACCCAATACCTGCCTCCCAAGCACACTTGCTTCATGAATTGCCCTGTCTACTCTGAGACCCTCCCAAGATAAAGTAATGACCATAAATCAAGTTTTTCGACTGCTTTAAACTTCCTTAACTTGGCACCATTTTAAACTACTTCCTCTTAAGTAACTTAACCCACAAACTCCAAAAGGTACTGAGTCTATTTCTAAGCTGTACCAACTTGGTTTTGTCTACTTTGGTCTACTTACTTTGAAATTAAAAATGATGCCCTAGTTTGTATTAATCCAATTAATCACTACATGGCTTGTGGCATATACAGTACGTCATTTCTTGATGCAAATCTGTAATTCTCACAGAGTTGATGCTAGAATTAAATGACAGTATTATACATGGGGCAGTACCTGGCACACACTGAGGACGTAGATAATGTGTAATTTCCTTCCACTAGGTTCACATCACTGCGGCTAAGCTCTTTAAACATCAATGCTTCCACTGAGCCCCACAAAAGAGCTTTGCTTCTCACATTTTTCCCTGTCCACATTTCCCAGCCTGAGTACTCAACAGTATCTCTCTTTTAGTATTCCTTCACCTCTACAAGTGTCTCCAACTCTCTTCAGACTTCCTAGCCCTTTTCTTTCTAGAACTCCTAGGCCTCCCTGCATCACACTTCTCTACATTGAAATCACACTGTTTATTCACTAGTTTTCTGCATTTACCTTCGCTTCATTTTTTTATTTTTCACTTGCTTCTTTTCTTCATTGCGGTGTTTCTTCCTAATGGTACTCTGCCAATTTATTTGACATTTTTCTAAAGACTATTACTCATAGTTAAATTTTAAAATATACACATAGACTTATACAAAATGGCATTAAAGAAACCTCAGGGGGAAAAAAATCTTGTTAATGCCTCAGTTCTGGAGCTTGAACTCAGAGCCTACTGCTTTTATGACTCAATGCTAGCTAGCACTCATCCACCTGAGCCACACCCTACTTCCAGGTTTTTAGTGGTATTGGGGTTTCTCTGTATAGGTTAATGTGGCATGGAACCCAGATTTCAGCCTATTGAGTAGCTTTGATTATAGGTATGTGCCATTTCCTAAGATCTTAGTTTTGCAAAAGAATACATTATTCTTAGATATAAACTGTTTATGTATATGTGAATACATATATATACATATTTAACACTATGTTAATTTTCGTAATGCAGTTAAAAGTATTTTCAATATAACAGAATTAATCCTAATCTGTTTTAGATTACCATGTTTTAAATGTTTCTTCGGGTTTTCTGCTCAAGAACACCAAAACAATCTATCAGATAAAGTAGCCTCAAGGACAGGATTTTCTTTTTGGAAACTGAAGCTATCTTCTTGTTTTAGAAACAAAAAAGTTATAAAATTTCCTAGACTTTTTCCAGAAAGCCTTTTTTGTTTATTCCTATTTAAGTAACAGACAAAATTTCTATCCTTACATACTAGTAGAATAAAATAAATTATTGCAATGACTTAATTTAGTATTGCTTAGACAGTGGCTAGATTTCCTTTTCCACTCAATATTTGTTATTAAAGAACTACGGTTTTCCCTGACACATAGAACTTGGTGTCCAATATTACTTTCCAGTAAAAAGAAACTAAGGCTCTTTGGACAGATGGCTCACTCAACAATGGAATGGGAAATAGTCAAGCTAAATCGAAAGTGATCTATAGTGTCAGAAAATAGGAAAGTGTTCAGTAAAATAAATGTAATCATACAGTGATGAGTGTAAGTTGAAGAGACAGAGAAGCCAACTACAAAGGTCTGAATAGACAAAGCAGGAATGATTTAAGCAATAAAGTCATGTTGAATTATGATCTGATAATCAAATGATTCACAAAATCACACTTTTAAGAATGACTAAACAAGTAAGAGGAAGACAAATCCATTTTGCAAAAATATTCAAAGTAATTTACTGAGAGAATCTACTCTCAAGGAGGTACAATTTAACTTTTCTTTCCTTGAATGTGTTATGCTCTTTTTTAAACAGAATAAAAGGTGATAAGGCGGAATAAAAAGTGAATCCCTTACAGGTAGAGAAAGCTATTAATAATGGAAAAAATGAAATAAGAAGATATGATGTATAAATGATATAAGAAGATATAAGAAGAGTCTGTATCCTATTTTCTGAAGCTTTTGTAAATTTCAATCTATTCTAAAATAAAAGTAAGCAGAGGAAAGAAACAAAAAGATCAGTATCGCATTTGACTTACTGGACTAGGTTCAGCTTATGTATAAAAAGCAAACCATTTTTGTAAAACTCCTTACAACCCTAAAACACTATGAAGTCAGAGATCATTTTCAATACACTAAAATGAAAAGATAAGCACAGTCATATGTTTGGATTCTGCTCTAATTGCAACTACACAAGTGACTAACTTCCTCTTCCATAAAATAGGACATTTGCTGCTACTCCTAGGAGAAGAAAGATGAGTGGTGGTGACCTTATCTTCTCTACCCTGACAATCTAACCTGTATCTGGTGCCAGCCCTGGCTGGGCCCTGTCAAATGTCAACACAGTGACAGATTGCTCTATTCACAATTTGTTTTTTTGGAACTGATCCTCAGATGTCATTTTTCAAAGATTAATTCATGTCAACATTATCATCAGAATGATAACCAGAAATAGATGAAATATATATAGCAAACACCTCTGTAACAGAAGAGGAAAAAGTACAACTCTTTTCACTAAACTATTGGGCTGTTTTTATTTTTGTTTTTATTTTACCATGTTGATTCATTAGTTATTTAAAATTGCATCATAATGGCAAGAATAAAATCCATTATCACTCAGGAATTACTATAGGTTTCCATTTTCATCTTTTGTAATTGCTGTTTTCATCTTTTTTAAAATATAGTATCAGCACAGGAAGCATAGCTATAGAAGATTATTCTAAAATGATTTTAATCAAGTTCTTTTGTACCAAATCAGCTATTTCAATATATCACAGCAGTCTTGAAATAAAAAGTGACTTAAGATGGAACACAGGCCTCTCTGTTTCTTAAGTTATTTAACCTAACTAAACCCAGTTTTTTTAATCTGTAAAACAGGAATAACAGGGCCCGGGAGTTTGGCCTAGTTGTAGAGTGCTTGCCTAGCATGCACGAAGACCCGGGCTTGATTCCTCGGTACCACATACATAGAATAAAAGCCAGAAATGGTGCTGAGGCTCAACTTGTAGAGCTCTAACCTTGAAAAAGCCCAAGGAGACAGTGCTCAGGCCCTGAGCTTAAGCCCATGACTGGCAAAAAAAAAAAAAACAGGAATAACAATAGCCACACTACAAAGGGTTGATGAAAAAATTAAGTAGAATATAAAGTCCTCAGCCTAGTGACTGGCCTATCCATTACCGTCATTATTAGTGTAAAGTTAAGTCTACAAGAAGATCTAATTTACCAGTCAGACATATTTTCCACTCAGCTATAGTCCCAGAAACAACTTTCAGTGTGCACAATCGTTACATACAACCGGTTTGGGGCAATGGTTATTTCTAGCTCTTTAATAAAGCAATTACTTATTACTAAATACTAAAACGGTGGTGTTCCTCCTCAGAAATTCCTCACCTCAAAATATATAAAAAGTCACATCATATTTAGAGTTGAATGATTCTTATGGACCAGAAAACAACAGAAGACTCAAGGATTATAATGTTATATATGCTTAATCATGCAAGGAGCTACAATTTATTGTAGGTTTAAAATTTTACATTTAAAATTTCACTTTTCAAAGCCTACTCCAGCAACAAGGTCCACAAGACATTAACCAGCAAAAAAAAATTAACCATCTTACAAAAATATATACATATATATATTACATATATATATATAGTACACGTACACACACACACACACACACACACACACACACACACACACACACAGCTATCATACTAGTTAATGGTCAAACTGTGATTCATAGCCGGGTATTTTGTCTTCCAATTTTTTACTTCACTCTGTTCTGCCTGATAATCAGAACTAAATTCTATGCTCACAGTCAAGGTTTTACTTCTTGTAGCACAATACTCCTTATGCATCCACCTGCCACACTCTCTGAGGCAGCTTAACCACATGCTCTCCGGTTTCAGTTCCAGTCAATTCCCCACACTATATAATCACATATAACCTCCCAAACTCTTCAACAAGTTGTGCTGGCAGAACTGGTTAAGCACTTGCAGAAAACTAAAGTTGGATCCTTCTTTGTCACCCTGCACCAGAATTAACTCCAAATGGATCAAAGACCTGGAGGTAAAAGCTGACACACTGAAAACTTTACAAGAAGGAATAGGAGATACACTAGGCCTCCTTGGCACAGGTTGAAACTTTCTTAATAAGGACCAAGAATCACAACAAATCAGAGAAAGGCTGGATAAGTGGGACTGCATTAAACTGCGGAGCTTTTGTATGGCAAAGGATATAGCTAATAAATTAATTAGGAAGCCTACAGAGTGGGAGAAGATCTTCACCAACCAAACAACGGACAAAGGCCTCATATCTAAAATATATCAACAACTCAAAAAATTGAATCATTCCAAAACTAATCTCCAAAGTAACAACCATCCCATTAAAAAATGGGCCAAAGAATTAAAGAGAGTCTTCTCTGGAAGAAGAAATAAGAATGGTCTATAGACATATGAAGAAATGCTTGACATCTCTGGCCATAAAAGAAATGCAAATCAAAACAACTCTAAGATTCCACCTCACTCCAGTTAGAATGGCCAGGATCAGGAAAACGAATAATAACAGATGCTGGAGGGGATGTGGCCAGAAGGGATCACTACTACACTATTGGTGGGAGTGCAAACTCATTCAACCACTATGGAAAGCAGTATGACAGTGCCTCAAAAGGCTAAACATAGAACTCCCCCCCCTATGACCCAGCAATTCCACTACTTGGCATTTACCCAACCATCCAGAATCTAAGGCATACTAAATCTACCAGCACAACGATGATCCTTGCAGCACTATTTACCATAGCAAAGATATGGAACCAACCTAGATGTCCCTCAGTTGATGAGTGGATCAACAAGTTGTGGTATTTGTACACAATGGAATTCTATGTTGCTGTCAGAAAGAATGACATCGACCCATTTGTTAGGAAATGGAAAGACTTAGAAAAAACCATATTAAGGGAAGTAAGCCAGACTCAAAGGAACATAGGCTCAATGGTTTCCCTCATTTGTCATAATCAGCAGAAACCTTGGGCTCTACTAGCAAAGATCTGCAATAGAGCAAAACCTTGATACATAAGGCCATATAGTATGAAGCTAATTGAAAGGACCTCCAGGATATTGAAACAAAAGCCATATAACGAATGACTGTTGTCCTTAATGTACTATGTTATCTCTCATCTCCTTTGCTGTCCCTTGGGTATTTCATATTGTTACAGTATCTCACTTTGTTATCTGATATATGAATTTATTTGTATTTGGTTATTTGAAATTTGATAGGGAAGGGGGGAAAACCAAAATGGGGGTGGTGAAGGGGAGGGTAATGGGTACCAAGACATGTGAAAGGGTATCAATGTATGTGATTTAATGCACCTTCTATCTGGCAAATATCATGTAACCTTTTTATTAATTACAATAAAAAAATAAATAAATAAATAAAATAACCTCCCAAACTTAAGCCAGAAATCCCTGTGGGTAAGACCAATGAATTCTTTTTGCTGTTTCTAGACAAGAAAGAAACTTCTTACTAAAGATCTTCAATGGTTAAATGGCCTTGACACCTCCTTCTGAAGTGGACACTATCCATCATGACACTTACTTGCCATACATCTTTCTTCGCTGATATTTACTTTAGTAAACACTCTATCTTACACTAAGCAAAACTTCTCTTCCCTTCTGTTGATAAATTCCCTTACTATATGCTCTCTTCCATGGTCCTGTCATATTCTGCTGGATTTCATCTATCACAGTTATAATTTACATGTAGCCATGTACTTATCCAAGCTAATGTCTACATGTGCAACCAGACCATCCATCTCATAAACAATATGAAGGAGGTCAGCAATCTCCTTTTAATCACAATGATATTGCTAATTTTGGCATAATGGGTCTGCACATAGTGAATAGTCAACACTTTCTTTTAAAAACAGATGCAGAAGTAAGCTAACTTACTTTAGCTTTCAAGTATTTGAAAATAGCTGTTATACCCTAAAGATTCTTCTTCCTACACACAAAAACAGGAATCACTTTAATTCTTGAAATACTGCTTTTTACAAGTTGCTGAGTACTTTTTTAAGACCTGGGAACTAGGATGGAGGTAAAAAAGCTATGTCATAGTATAGAAGGACAATTTGCAAACTAATACCAACTGATTCAAATAAAATTCAACTATCTGCACATCAGGTTGGCCTAATAACCTACTCCTAATGTATCCACCTATTTCATGAACAAAATGAGTCACTTTGTCCAAAAGCATGCTAAAGTCAGCTTGCTCCACCTACACAATTTTTAACATGACACTTCTAAGTAAGCCCTGTGATCTCCAGAGCATCTTTCCTAGTAGAGGTCTCACAAACCATCTCTCCCACAAAAAGAAGGACTGCCATGAAATCCAGCAATTTAAATATCAGGAGATTCTACTTTTCCCTCTATTTGGACAATAAAAATAGTATATACAGAACATTTACATTTTTGGAACCACCTCCCTCTGTTCAAAGATCATATCAAGCCACTTCTCCTCGAGTTATTAAATTCTAGGCATTAACTAGGTAAGAGCATCAAAATGTTTTCTACTGGTTGATTCACCCTGTTGACTTCAACCAGCCTGGCTAGTATTGGTAAATCTCCTTTCTTTAATTTTAATATCATTCTCTTTTGATAGAGCAGTTAAGACTAACTCAGAAATTGAATCATTCATCCTTGTCTCTACCATCTATTATTCAATCTGTCTTACTAGTTTCTTTTCTTTTCTTCATGATCTGAACATAATGTGTTGTGGTAATGTATTATAAGCTCTACTTCATTCCAGGATGCACTTGCTCTCTCTGCTTCATATTCTATTTTTTTATTTGTGTCTTAAACTTTTAACAATGTAAACACATTTATGTTTAATGCTCGTTTCACTTTTACTGAAAAAAACATTCATTCATTCATCCAATAAATAATTTATGACGACCCACTGAAAGAACATTTGTGATTAGAATGTTCAGTTACAAGTTCGTTTGGAGAAGCATGAACTGGTAGAGTGTTCAGTAATGACCAAGATATAAGAGCTGGAAATTTGATTTCTAAAACTCCTTCCCTTCCTCAAAGACTAAACATAAAGCTCCCCTATAACCCAGCAATTCCACTACTTGGCATTTACCCAATCGTCCAAAAATAAAGACATACTAAATCCACTAGCACAACGATGTTCATTGCAGCACTATTCACCATAGCAAAGATATGGAACCAACCCAGATACCCCTCAGTTGATGAGTGGATCAACAAGATGTGGTATTTATACACAAAGGAATTCTATGCTGCTCTCAGAAAGCACGATATTGCCCCATTTGTAAGGAAATGGAAAGACTTAGAAAAAATCATATTAAGTGAAGTAAGCCAGACTCAAAGGAACATAGACTCAATGGTTTCCCTCAATGGTTTCTACTGTCATAATCAGTAGAAAGCTTGGCTTCTCCTACCAGAGATTTACAATAGAACAAAACATAGATGCATAAGGCCATGTAGTATGACGCTAAATGAAAGGACCTCCAGGATATAGAAACAAAAGCCATATAATGAGTAATTGTTATCCTTAATGTTCTGTGTTATCTCTCATCTCTTTTACTGTCCCTTGGTTATCTCATATTGTTACAGTATTTCACCTTGTTATCTGATATATGCGTATTTGGTTATTTGAAATTGGATAGGGAAGGGGGAAAAACAAGATGAGGGGTAGGGGTGGGGGGAGGGAAATGGGGACCAAGACATGAGAAAAGGTATTAACGTATGTGAAGTAATGCATCCTCTATATGGTGAATATAATGTAACCCTCTATTAATTACAATAAAAATGTATGGGAAAAAAGAATAAAAAAGACTTGAAAAAATAAAAAATAAAACTCCTTCCCTTCAAACACACAAAAAAAATAATAATTTATGACTACCAAATACATGCACTTCTGCAAACTAGAGTGAGAGATAGAAAAATGCCTAAGATTTGGTTTCTGTCTTCAAGAAATACAAAGAGAAATACAGGCTGCAAGGCATTTGCATTGCTTAGGCTTCCTTAGTACCAAGATGAAAAAAAAAAAAAAGTGTTGTGTGAGCTGCACACAGAATCACTTCAAGCAGGAAAGAGCTACTGAAGTCACCACGAAAAGAACATTTGTGTTGAGTTGTAAGGAAGTGGTCACTAGAAGGATCTAAGTACTCTAGGAACAACATGGACAAAGCATGGCACTATGAAAAAGGTCATTGTTTTCACACAAGGGTGACTGATTCTTGGGTCAAGTTTAAGCTACATTGGGTGTAACTGAAAGAATCTGTAAATGTGTGAGGACCATAATGTACATATCTAAGTCACAGAATAAATAAAGTTAAGCAAATGCTATTTGCAAAATTTAGGAATTTAACGAACCCAAAGGAAAAGATCTGGGGGCAAAATAACACTAACAATTGACATTTCAAATACATACACACCTAGTAAAAATCTGCATACAAAATAAATTTGTATGCTATGGTAATATATGCAGATTAAAATTCAGGTTGAAAGTATCAAAAATAGAGAGCCTTGTATGGGGAAAGGAATGGGGATAGGATGTAAGAAAAAAGAACAATATTTAAAGAAAATATGCATCTGTTTGATATATCCAAGGAAATCTGAATGTTTTCTTCCAGGTAAATGAGGTTTCCAAGTTTGGGAAGTTCAAACTCTACTGTGATTACTCAGAAGAAAGTTTAGATTACATAGTCCTGCAACAGTGTCCTTTAACTTCCTTCTGGACTTGAAGACCATGGGTTCAGTACTCTTTCTGAATGTGCTCCATAGCTCTTTCTCATTCTGTGAGAAAAGGCTAGGTATTAGACTAAACTGTCAGTAACATGTAGAAAATGTGGTAAAAAGTGAAATTGAAGTCAAGGTCTGAAGGGAGTAAATCTGACTATATTTACTAAGACTATCACTAAAAACATTTCTGCACATTGCAGTAGATGCTAGACTAAAGTGCACTTTAGTGAATGAAAAAGACTGTAGGTCTTTCCCATTTTCTAATAAATGTGCCATAAGAAAAGCAATGAAAATAAAAGCTTTGGTGAATATGTTTTAGGAGCTCAAAGGAGGAATCTCTGCATACAAACCCTATCACTAGAGAACTAAATCTTGTGTTACACCAAGAACTGCTTCATCGGTACAAGCAGACTTTCTATAGAACTGCAACTGAACACTACAGGCAGTGAGCCAATACTTTTAAATTTCATCAAGCTCTAGTGCCAGGTGACAACTGTTTGCTGTAACATGAATTATGCAACACAATTCATCTAGTTATCTTGGAATCAAAGAAATTTTACCAAAAGGATCTCATTCAGATAAACAGAAATGATTTCTATCCCTGTCACATCTGTGAAAAGTGGAAGGCGCATATGGTAAGTTCCGTGACAAGATACTACTGATTAAATTCTCAGAATGAAGGATGACAAGACCTCAAGGTGATGGCCTTAGTGAGCACCTTCAGTTGTCAAGACTCTTTTGTCATTGGAAAGCAGAAAGCTAACCATTTTAGCAGAAAGCGAAAATGCAACAGGACCCAATATAAATTGTAATTGTGAAGTAGTATAAGCAATATAACATAAATAATATAATATACGGTGATGTTTAGTAGCTATACATCCTCGTATTTCCACAACACATTCAGAAAAGTCTGATGTTTTGGTTTATTTTTCTCCAATTTTGTCTTTGATCAGTAATTTGACAGGAATTCTCTTCTCCCTAGCCATCTCTCAGTTCTTAACCACCCTTCATCATCTTTTCCTACTATATTCTCACTCATTCTTATTTAGAATAAGTTACACTTTCGTAAAAAGTAGAATTCTAAAGAGGGTATCTTCCAGTAATTGCATTAATGTAATTGTACTTTTAAGCAGTTTCACTCTAAAGAAGGTAGTCTTGCTGAATACCAGTGGGTCACACTGGTGACCCAAGCTAATCAAGAAGCTGAGATCTAGAGGATCACTGTGCAAAGCCTGTCTGGGCAGAAGAGTTCAATAAATTCCATCTCCAAAGTAACCTTAAAAAAGCTTGGCTGGAAGCATAGTTCAATTGGTAGAGCATCAACAAAGTAGACAAACGCAGCCAATTGGAGGGCATGAGTTCAAACTCCAGTACAGGCAGAAAAAAAATTGTTATCTGTGGATAGTGAATTGTGGGTAGGTACTACATCCTTTTCCTCCTTAAAGCATGATGCTTTGTTTTTATGTTTTATGATTTTTCCAGTCCTGGGGCTTGAACTCATGGCCTGGGCACTGTCCTTGAGCTTTCTCAAGGCTAGAATTCTACCACTTGAGCCACAGAAGCCACTTCTGTTTTTTCTGTGTATGTGGTACTAGGGAATCAAACCGAAGCTTCATGCATGCTAGACAAACACTTTACCACATTCCTAGCCCCAGTGTTTTATTTTTATAGCCAGGAAAAAGATGTGAATTAAATATGTCATGACATTATTGAGGAAAAACAATTACAAGTTATTAATTTCAAAAGATGGTTACATAATCAAAAGACACATACCTAGATCCTTCTCATGTCCTCCTCTATCAAGTGTACTTACAATGCAAATTAGATATGAAAGCACAAACACACTCTCTTTGTTATAAAGTATGTGACAAACTGTACAATGGAAGACATATTCTAAGAAAACTTAGGTTATATATAAAGTACTAAAAAAAGATACTAAAACTATTCTAGGTTCTAAAAATTACACTAAAATGTCAAATTTTCTTCTAATGAGATGCAAATCAAGTCAGCATTGTTACACAGGAGACTAAATGGCTTCAAATAAAAGGCAAATATGTTGTGCCTCAATGTGTGCAAGAATAAAATGAAAGTATCTGTATTAACAATGTCATAAATGTATCATTGCCAGAAAAAAGTCGGTGGATAAAGCAATCATCTCAGTACTTCCTCATTTTCCTTATAGTTTATAAACATTATGCAAATGTTCACTTTTACTTTATTCAGCATTAAGCTTGAAATTAACAGACAAGTCATCGTAAAAACTTATCACTTATTATCCACTTACTCATTTCATTCTTGTATATCTTAAGCTGAGATCCAATTTCACACAATGTCAGAGCTAGTTCCTTAACATATCATTTCTTTCCTTCTAGGAATACATTGTTCTGCCAATTACAATAAAACATACTAGTTAGTCATAAATCAAACATAGTAACAGTCAGCCTCCTAAAACATTTCCTTGCCATTTCCAGTTAGACAAACTTCTATCTACAATGCGATAGGATAAAACTTCCTTAAACAATCACATAACCATTTAACAAGGAACATGTTTCAATCCGCACTCAACTAAGAAATGCAAATACCCTTTCAGTACTTCCAACAGCTTCGTACTTGACTGTGTTTAATATTTTCACAGGTAATTTCATTTGTATGATGATGTTATCATAATGTATAAAAATCAAGCACTTTTCATCCATCTCTGAGATTTGACTTTTTGGTTTCATTATATTTTTCAAATACACATTGTAGCAATCCCACTTATACTTTTAACAAAGTAATTTGTAACATGGCTTTTTATATGACTACTCATAGTAAATAAATGCAAATGTAACTCACACAGTGAGATATATCATAAAATATAATAGTTTCAACAATATTCAATGATTTTGTTATAGCTATCGATTTATGTATTATAGAATTATGTAGGTGGTATTTACTTCAAAGTAAGCATTTAGCAAATTGTCACAGCAGAGAAAATTCAAGTTCATTACTGTTATAAGTAAGAAAATGAAAAAAAATCTACTTAAGCACCTCATGAAATTCTATTTCATAGAATTTAAACACTTCAGGTATCTTAAATTTTCATTATTCTTAAAAATGCTACACAGCATTTATCGAATCAAGAATAAGCTATAAAATTTATAGAGCATAGTTTCTTCATTAGAGGGTTGCCATTTGAACTAGATACTGACAAGGTAAGTATAACAAATGCTTACAAAGCTCTTGGTAAAGACCTGGGTGTGACTACAAATTTCCTATATTCCAAACAGAGGTTGAGGAAGAAAACTTTTGAGTCAAGTACAGCCCCAGCCCTATATAGATTTTAAGTTTAGTCTCAACAATAAAGCAATAGCTCCTTTGAAAGCAAAAGCAAACAAACAAGGTCTTGGTAAAATTGAAATTCATGAAAAGAATATAAGAGAGCAAAAAGCTATCTCCACATCAACACATCAATTTAGTTTTGCCTTTACTGTCCAACATAGTTCAGTATTTTGCTTCATTCAACCCAAGTCCCCAAGACAATTTTAACAAATATTATCATTTAATATATAGTGTTGGTTAAGTTGACCCTCAAGTTCTCAAAAAATCATATAAACATAATTTAACAATAATAAATTAAAAAGTCATCCAATGAAACCAAGTCGAACTGTGACTAAGGAATCAGAATATATGTACCAATCTTCTTGTCTAATAAAAACACAATCTAAGAACTATTATACTTGTGTGTGTGTGTGTGTGTGTGTGTGTGTGTTGTGTACTGATTCTGGAGCTTGAACTCTGGACTTGGTGTTGTCCCTGAACTATTTTATTCAAGGCTAGTATTCTAGGTTGTGAACCACAACTCCACTGACTTTCTTTGCTGGTTAATTGCAGATAAGAGTCTCAAGGACTTTCTTGTACTAGGTGGCTTGAAAAGGAGATCCTCAGATCTCAGCCTCCTTGGGTAGCTAAGATTACAGGCATAAACCACTAACACCCAGCAGAACTACTGTATTTTAAAGAAATAATGTGTTGAGAGGAAGTGTCAAGATTACTTTCACTAGAACTATTCTGTTAGATGAAAGAGTTTTTAATAATTCACTATAATGTAATAAGCAGATTAAGTTAAAAAGTTGAAGTATAAAGTTTGAATTAATGTTTAAAAACTGCACAAAATGAACTAATAGAAAACAATGCAAGTATTAATATCACTTTGAAATATACTTGAACACAGATTATATTCATAATAAATTTACACTCAAAGTTATCAAATTTTAACTTTCAAATCAATTTTTATACAAATACCACTTGAATAAGATATTTTGCTTTTGTTTGTTTGAAAGTATAAATAACCATTTGCAGAGTATCTCTAATATAAAACATGTCCTTCACTGTAATTTAAAATACGTCGCATTTCAGTTACAAGTAAACTCTTATTTTCCAATTCATAATTAAGTTGTCATTTACTCTTCCTAATAATAATAAAACAAGGACAAAGTTTCGAATTCATGTGTGCAGTACTATCCTGATACTTAACGAAAAAAGACAAAAGAAGGAAATGTAAATATGGCTCAATATCACTCCATCAAGCAATACAAAAATCTTTCATTGGTCCTAGGGATTAAATTCAGGGCCTGAAACTTGTTAGTTACATCCTTAATGACTGAGCCATGTTTCTAGCCCTTTTATCTGTGCCAGTTATTTTGAGATAGAGTCTCCTTTTTGCCCAGGCCTGTACTTGGATCACCATCTTCCTATTTTATGCTTCCCACATAGCTGAGATAACAGGTAATGCGCCATCCATTAATGGCTTAGCCACTGGACTATCTCAAACTTTTTCTTGGTTGGCCTCAAACCATGATCTTCCTGATCTCAGTCTTTAAAGTAGATAGGACAACAGGCCTGAGTCCCACAAGCTCAGCTTTGAAACACATCTTAATGAATCAAATCTAAATACATTATACTCACTGTGGAAAACAGTTTACTGATTTACTTATTTCCTTATCATATGATCTGCAATTTCATTTGTACTCACTTATTCCAAGTAAAATGAAAACATATGTCTGTGTAAACACTTATATTTGAATCTGGCTAGCAGCTTTATTCATAATAACTAAAATTTTGAAATTGGAAATTTGGAAACAATCCAAACTTCAATTAGTGAACAAAATAAACTAATTGTGGCATAGGCATATAATGCCTACTCAGCAACAAAAAATACAAAACTTACTAAAATATTTACAAGTAAGATTTAAAAGAATCCAGGTGCAAAAAACTAAAATAGTATGACTCCATTTAATATGAAATTCTAAAACCGTGAGAAAACTAACTTCATAGGGTAATGGAAATGTTTTGATTTGTTTTTTTCTTTTTTTTTTTTTGAGATAGGATCTTTTTACGCCCCATCTGATCTCAAATTCCTAATCCTAAGTGATCCTCCTGCCTCAGCCTCAAGGGAAACTAGGATGTAGAGACTTGTAGCACCATGTCTGGGTAGGAGCTATATCTTGAGTGATGGTAATATTCAACTGGGTCTACATGTGCCAAAAATTCATAAAATTGTTCACAAAACAGATAAATTGTAAGTTAACATCCCAATAAAGCCAATGAAAAACTAAAAGGAAGCATGTGAGGGTTCCTGTTTGTCATTTCATTATTAGGAAGGATAAGGCTGAGAGACATTGAGTTTGAGGCTAGACTACACAAGAAACAGTTCTCAAAATTTAAAAGTAATCAAACATATGCTAAAGACATCTGATAAATTACTGACCAAAAATCAATTGTAATGTATTTGATTTAAACACATGCAATTGTTAAAATACATTCAAAACTCTATTGGAAGAAAATTTTCTTACAATTTCCTAGGTCTTTTTTCACACAATTTATTTTCAAGGGAACTGTAACCATATATATGAAGCTGCTTAGTAATTCATGTACATACATATATATACAAATATATGTTTGAAAGGGATGTTTCAATAAAAAAATTCTAACTTATAATAACCTGTGGATTATTTTTTTCCAGGAAACTCCAAAGCTCTTACAATTTGAGTTAGTATACCAAATTATCAAAATCTTAATATTCTAACAACCTGATAATCCTTGTTCCAAATTTTATCTTAAAGCAACACAACATAAATATTACTCATCAACACATTAATTACAAATCCAATAAACACATCCTAAAATAATAACTACAAAATTATCTTGTTGTCCAGGAGAACATAGTATTTAAAAAAGTATCCACATGACACTAATTGATAATTCAAGATACTATGTATTCCAAAATAAAGTGGCAAAGATAGCAAAAATTGCAGAAGTAGGGGGGAAAAAGCAAGAATGAACTTGAAGGAGATTAAGAACTTGAGTACTCTTGACTAACAAAATACGAAAGAAAATTTGATAAAGAAAAACAATTCTAATCAAAAGAGTAGAACCTACTTTCATAAACTGGGGTATTATGTAGCAGAAGAAAAGATTGGAAAGATGAGACCTGTTTACTCAAGATACTTACTACACATAGAATGTAAAGATAAGGCTGCTATAAAAGAATTCCTAAAATAAATAATACACTTTTACACGGGTCAAGACAAATCCACATATATATCATCTTAACTAATATTTACAAAAAATAATTTTATAGAATGAGGAAAAACAGAGGTTCAGAAGCTCTATTTGGCATAGGCTTACATTCATATGGACAGAACCAGGTCAAAAACCTTATCTTCCTATAATCCTGACCCAATGTGTCTCTTTACTTATTTAATCCATTGGCTATATCACTCAGGCCTTTCTTTTTTTATTTTTCAAATAAAGCATAGTTTTCTTTTTTAATGTATGATAAAGCAAAGCTTTAGAAATTCCAGGTTGAATGGACTGATTTAGAAATCAAAGAACATGGACAGACAGAGAACTAGTTGTATTCTATTACATTATTCTAGGAATTGATAGTAAAAGGAAAGAAAGCCACTGGCTGAGACCTTGTATAAAAAGATTCTATCAGGTATCTTCTAGAAAATACCAAGTGATTTAAAGATATAGCTAGCAGATTAGTTGAGTCACTCTTTGATAGAATTAAGAGGTCAACAAACATCTGTTTTGTGGGACAAATCATTTGCCTTTGTCAAATTATTCCCCAAGCTATTATGTCACATGCTGTATAAGATATGACCTTTAAAATAAAAGTAACTAAGAGATTACTAGCATCTTTGGATATTTTCTTTTCAGTTACTTGTTAACTATCTGACTAGACTTAAAATCTAGAAACCACTCCCCTTACATCACTGAGGTATTCATATTCATAAAGCACAGTAGAAGCATAATTATGCCTACTTCCTGGAAACTTTTAAAGGAGGTAGTACATATGAATCATCAGAAGAATCAATCAGTTCAGACGGTAGAATACTTGCCTAGCAAACATAAGATACCAAGTTCTAACCCAAGCACTGCCAAAAGAAAAAAAGAAAAACTAAATATACATTACATTAAATCTATCACTAAAACAGCACTTTCCTTTAAAGGGCTCAGGGATATCTGTCAATCACAAATAAATGCCTCCTCCCTAGAATGCTTCCTCCACAGAAAGTCTACCAACTGAGAAAGTATTTCAAATTTTACAAAAAGATTTATCTATCTTACCTCTTAGATAGAAATTATTTCTCAAAGCAGGGTTTTACTCATAACTTCTTCCAAAGTTCTAAAGAATTCCACTCATTTATGATGTTAGTTTAGTGATGACAAAATGGACTAGTAGCCCTTTTTAGCAACTACATATCAAGATATCCAACAGATGAACCAGTCTTTCAAAGGTGACAACAATGACAGTTAAGACCAAAAAACAGAGTTGAGACCAAGCATAATCATCTGCAACCTGGAACGGAAAGAATAGAGGTCAATGCTGCTCCTCACCACGGCCAGTAGAGGCTGCCAGTGTGCAAGAACACACAGGCGTTTCTCCCCCCCACCCCCCCACAGATGAGTTACCACCAAAATCAGGAAGTATTTCCACAGTACAACCGGAAGCCTAGAATGCAAGGTTCATCATAAAACACTATTCTACAGCAATCACCTTTTCAGCTATATCATATTGGACATGGTATAAAGGTAACTACACAAGGATAAGGAACTATGAAGCCAATGTAATTTTCTAGACATGCCCTCACAAGGCTTTGAAACAATGCAAACATGGGTGCTTTAACAGAAAAATAACCTTGATATGTGGTCTTAAAATCATTTTTAAATAGATGTATTAGTTGGCTTCTTTTGAAATTTCATTACAGCTAAAGATTTGCAGTTACTTCATATAATCTGACCTATCTTTTGGAGGGATTGGTTACTAATACTGATATAATTTAAATGATTTTTTCTTCATGGACATCAGTGAGGTGAGATTCTGTCCACCTGTGCCCTCACAAAGAGCCAAGAACACACAGACACTCAAATACAACAACTGACAATCCAGCTCCAAAATTCATTTTATAAATCTGCTCTACAGTTCTAAGAATTATGTATCTAACCCATTTTGTACAACACTGCTATTTCTTGTAAAGAGAAACTTTGCTGTCAATCACAAGTCCCTTTTGCCACACAAATATGGACCCCAGCTTTCACTTGTCACTGTTAGATGCAACGTAGGCAGCTTAGCACTCATCAATTTAAGAAACTGCGTAAGTTTAATACATACATTAGTATGATGATGACAGAAGAAGCAATGAATATCTTGCAGTTCCATTTTCTTTCATTAAGGAAGAAAAAGCTAATTATCTGCAGCTGTCAACCATGAAGAACTAGACCTATTTAAGTCAACATTAGCCTTGGACAACTGAAAACATTTCTCATATTTTTGTCTGATGGTTGTCTTTAGTAAAACAATGATTTCATTACAAAATATTAGACACTGTGAAAGACAACGTAAAAACTTGCACACTTCTACCACAGCCAATTAATTCATTTAATATTTTAAAGTTGCCTATCAATATTTTGTACTACTCTAACAAATATAGGAAAATTTAGACAGATGCAAAGCATTGCCACACAAATTTACGTTTAAAACTTCAAGTGAAAGTCCAGGTTATTGACTACAATAAAAATATGCTACCGATGTGATCAAGGAAGAAATTTTGTTCATTTATTTAACAAAAGAAGATAAAAACACTGTCAAAATTAGAAATGCTGCAGAAAACTCCCACCAACTCATGGGCTCGTATACTCTTACATAAGGTCTCTTTATCTACCAAACTGTTTCCCAGTCTAGTCCCACTTGAGTTTTCATTTTCAATTTTAAAGACCAGCTTACATGTATATTCAGGATATTAAATAAGGATAGAGTATTTTTAGTAAGGAAAAAAAATTGCATCGGGCTGTGATTACAGGTGTGAGCCACCGAACTGGGCTCAACAGAATGGCTTTTTCCCCCCCTCTTTGGTTTTTTTTCATATATTTTTTATTGTAATTAATAGAAGGGTTACATGATATTTGCCAGATAGATGGTGGATTAATTCCCATACATTGATACCCTTTCACATGTCTTGGTCCCCATTTCCCTCCCCTCCACCTCCACCCCTCATCCTGTTTTCCCCGTTCCCTATCCAATTTCAAATAACCAAATACAAATATATCCGATATATCAGGTAACAATATGAGATAACCAAGGGACAGCAAAACAGATGAGAGATAACATAGTACCTTAAGAACAACAATCATTTATTATATTGCTTATGTTTCTATATCCTAGAGATCCTTTCATTTAGCGTCCTACTATATGGTCTTTTGTATCAAGGTTTTGTACACAGTGGAATTCTATGCTGCTGTCAGAAAGAATGACATCGCCCCATTTGTTAGGAAATGGAAAGACTTAGAAAAGATCATATTAAGTGAAGTAAGCCAGACTCAAAGGAACTTAGGCTCAATGGTTTCCCTCATTTGTCATAATCAGTAGAAACCTTGGGCTCTCCTAGCAGAGATTTGCAATAGAGCAAAACCTTGATACAGAATGGCTTTTAAAGCTAGTTTTATTTCAAGTTTTGTTTCCAAATCAGATTTATTACAAATTATGCTTGACCTAAAAACTTCTGCCTAACCACAAGCCCCCGAAATCTTGAAAAAAGTCATTATTTCATTGCGCCAGTCTCAAATTTGTTAGAGACAAAAGGGAAACGCTCACAAGCGAAAAGCAATTAGTATGATTAGTATAAGCACAGTAAAAACAAACTCAGATACAAAGAACTGCACATGAAAATGGAGAACTGGTCCTGATAAGTTGCAGACATAGTAGCAGGGAAACAGCACCAAACACAAAGGAAATGTCCTGTTACAAACTAATGATTGACAGAATCAAGATTCTCTTAAATTTTGACACCAAAGTCCAAGGTTTTCAATCTTTCTCTTAAAAAATCAGGATGGGTGCTGGTGGCTCATGCCTGTAATCCTACCTGAAGCTGAAATGTGAGGATCACATTTCAAAGCCAGCCTAGACAGAAAACTTCATAAGACTCTCAGGAAAAAAAGCCAGAAGAGGCACTGTGGCTTAAGTGGTAGAGCCCTAGCCTTGAACAAAAAAAAATTTCAAGGATAGCAAATAGCTGGTAACCCCAGGGCATGAGAGAAGAAAGATAAATTACCCTCTAGGATTCATCTACCACTTATATTCTAGAATTCTCTGGGTTAACCATCTTGCTAAGGTATTTGGAATCAAGTAAAAAGGCTCTAGGTATTTCTTCCCTACATTTCTGGAATCAATTCAAGATAGAATTTGGATACCATCATTATTTTATAAAAACTCAAAAACAGCATCAGCACAAATGTAATTAACACAATGATAGAGCAACCTATACAAATGAGAGTACTAAAACTAGAAGAAACAAACTGATAACTTGGTTCAAACCACACATTACTAAGAATAAATTCCAGATGCAGGTCTGTGCTTATTCATAACTCCCAACATTATTTTAGATTAAATGCCATAACTAAAATTTGTCACGTCCTCTCGTGTAGTCCTCAGAATAACCTGGCCATGAAATCAGGCAATTATTATTATTATTATTGCCTCATTCTCAAATGAAAAAACAAGACCTTGATATAGTACATTACTGCTCAATCCTTACAAATGACAAATACAAGTCTCAAATACAGGTCTCCTAACTTCAAGTCTCTTATTTCTTGATACTATAATTTTCTTTCAAAAACATTACAAGTTTAGCTGCAACACATGTTTGAAACATTTTTATGCCTACCCTTTGTAATCTGATCTATGTTTGAAACTCACCAAGAGTAACTGGACTCATGAAAGACTGCTTATGATTATAAAATATTTTACGTTTCCTCTTCCGTACTATTTTCTAAATACATGTTGTATAGCACTATCAAGAAAATTCCCACTCAAATTTTGAATAGTCAAGAGTAACATTACTAATTATCAGGGGAAAATAGTCCTCAAATACTAGCAGGAAAAACATATAGATCTCTACTTTGACAAATTTAAAAACAAAATCAGCCTTCTCATTGTTATGTACACACTTAACAACAGACAATAAGACTTCCCCTTTTCTAACAGTTCCTCAGAATATTTCCACCAAATTCATAGAGATTGCTAACAGCAAGAATAATTTCATTTAATGAACCAGTTTCTTGCCCTTGCATTGAACTCTAATATAAATTATACTCTAAAGGCATAAGGCTCTGTACTTGTAACTGGCTCATGATAAAGGACATTGGTGCTGGCCGATGAGGGCTTGGGACACAGAAAGGTCTTTTTTTTATTTTTTTAGACTTTATCAGTCTTAGAGCAGGCAATTTATTTTGAGCCAGAAAAATAAAATATAATCTTAGGCCATCTGGTTCTGTAAAACTCTGTATTTGTTAGAAAGGTCACTGTTGTCAAGTTATTGAATGTTATCTCTGAAACTGACAGGAAGAGAACATTTTGAAAGCAGGCCAGGAATACTAAAATACCGGATATTAGGGTGCAAATAGTTGTTCAAAAGCTTGATATTCAGTGATAAATGGACCACAGTTCAAATCCAAGTTATATCATGTATAACTTCTAAGTTGCTTTGGATGTTGCCAGCTTAATTCAACATTCCTATATAAAAATCTATGTAACCTTCCATCAGACTAATACAGAATGCAGTAACAGATATCACTAACTCAGTTACATTCAAAACTCAATGATCATTGTTCTGTTCCATTTTTTTATTAAGTCGTACAAAAAGGTCAGCATTTAACAAAGCAGTTTATGAATATATCTTAATCAATGTCACCGCTTTTCAACATTCTTACGCATCCTTCTCCAATCTACACTTCCCCTTACTCTTCTCTTACTTTGTCTAGCCCTTTTCCTGTGACCCTACCCCATACCCTATGACCCCACCCCATCCCTTCTCCAACTACACAATTTTTATTTTGCTGACCTTTGATTCTGCCTTTAGTTTTGCATGTCGAAATTCTCATTATTTTTATAAATACTTCTCCAGACAACAAAACAGATCTTAAAAACAGAATTTTGATTTGTGCTCTACATAGCAAACACAGGGGTAAAACCACTTTACTCTATTTTAAGTCTCAGCAATATTTATTTAGGTAAAGTGATTCTCACTTTGCTCATAGTATGACTACTAGGCAGTATCAAATTCCTATCTGAACAACTTCTATGGGCCTAAAAATGCTGTTTTAGCGAATACTTCTTATAGTATATCAATGTTATATAACTGTTACGGTCTTCTCAATATGGAGCTTTTTTGTAATGTTGCACTTGGCTCAAATGGTAAAGTTTTAGCCTGAGCACAAAGAAGGTCAAAGACAGCGCCCAGACCCTGAGTTCAAGCCCCAGGACCTGCAAAAAAATTAATAAAATAAAATTCAAGCTAGGCGCTGGTGGCTCATACCTGTAATTCTAGCTTCTCAGGAGACTTGAGATCTGAGGATTGAGGTTCACAGCCAGCTGGGCAGGAAATTCCATCTTTCCTTCAATTAGTCACCCAAAGTCCAGTCTTATCTCCAATTAAATAACCAAAAATGACGGAAATGGAGCTGTGGCTCAAGTGGTAGAGTGCTATGCTTAACCAAAAATGGTCAGGAACATTGCACAGGACCTGATATTATGTCTCAAAATCTTCATGCATGTGTGTGCACACACAACACACACAAACACACACACACACACACACACACACACACACACACACACATGCGCACATGCTCACACACATACATTAAGTCCAGTGTTTGGAAAAGAGGATAAAAAGTTAAAAGAAGCAAGTTATTATAAAACTGATGCTAAAATAGGCAAAGAGAAATATTAGAAACAAATAGAAAGTACTGTTTTAAAATTTGAGACTAGAGACCTGATTGAAAACAAGCAGACAACAATAACAAAACAAAACAAAAAAACAGAATGTTAACCCTTTCAATAACTGTAGGGTAAAAGAAAAGAAAAAAAATCTGTATCCTTTGCCTTACTCCTGTTGATGTGTTGAATTATATTACTTGATTTGCGTACACTGAACCAGCTTTGCATCCCTGTGATGAATCCTGTTTGATCATAGTGCATGATTTTTTGATGAGTTGTTGAAGACAGTTGACCAGTATTTTGTTGAGAAGTTTTGCATCAATATTCATCAAAGAGATGGGTCTATAGTTCTCTTTCTTTGATGAATCTCTGTCTGGTTTGGGGATGAGGGTTACACTGGCCTTGTAGAATGAGTTTGGCAAAGCACCTTCGTTTTCAATTTCGTTGAAGAGCTTGAAGAGTATTGGTGTGAGCTCTGCTTTGAAGACTTTATAGAATTCAGCTGTGAATACATCTGGCCCTGGGCTTTTCTTAGATGGAAGGTCTCTTATTGCTTGAAATAGAACTGTTTAGTTGGATTAGGTATTCTCTGTTCAGTGTGGGTATGTTAATATTGGCTAGAAATTCATCCGTTTCTTCTAGATTCTCAAATTTGTTGGCCATAGCTATCAAATTAACTAGAAAGCCTACAGAATGGGAGAAGATCTTCACTAACCATATAACAGACAAAGGCCCCATATCTAAAATATATCAACAGCTCAAAAAATTGAATCACTCCAAAACTAATCTCCAAAGAAACAACCAACCCATTAAAAGATGGGCCAAACGCATGGTATCCTTAATATGTGGCTATTAAATCCAAAGAGTACAAGAGCGAGGACTCAATAACTGCATACCCAAAGCTATGGACATGGTAATGGAAATATAAACATAACTATATAGACATAAAAACCTATGACTCTATAAACATAATGTTTTATTTCATAAATTAACATGTTTCTATGACATACAAACCCTTAGCCTAATTTTGATTAAGTTCTAAATACTAAGTCCCAGTGATTGTAAATAGAGATTCCCCCCTTGAACATTTGATTGTTAAACCTGTCATTTAAAATATGATGTAAAAATCAATGTTAATAAACTCTTTAATAAAAAAGATGGGCCAAAGACTTAAAGAATGTCATAAAATTAATACAAATCAAAACAATTCTAAGATTCCACCTCACTCCAATTAGACTGGCCAGAATCAAGAAATCTAAAAACAACAGATGCTGGAGGGGATGTGGCCAGGAGGGATCACTACTACACTGGTGGTGGGAGTGCAAAGTCATCCAACCACTATGGAAAGCAGTATGGCAGTTTCTCAAAAGACTAAATATAGAACTCCCCTATGACCCAGCAATTCCACTACTTGGCATTTACCCAATCATCTAGAAACAAGGACATACTAAATCCACTAGCACAACGATGTTCATTGCAGCGCTATTTACCATAGCAAAGATATGGAACCAACCCAGATGTCCCTCAGTTGATTAGTGGATCAACAAGATGTGGTATTTATACACAATGGAATACTATGCTGCTGTCAGAAACGACATTGGTAAGGAAATGGAAAGACTCAGAAAAAATCATATTAAGTGAAGTAAGCCAGACTCAAAGGAACATAAGCCCAATAGTCTCCCTCATTTGTCATAATCAGTAGAAACCTTGGGCTCTCCTAGCAGAGATTAGCAATAGAACAAAATCTAGAAACATATATAGTATGACACTAAATGTAAGAACCTCCAGGGTATAGAAACAAAAGCCATACAATGAGTGATTGTTGTCCTTGATGTACTGTTATCTCTCATCTTTTTTACTGTCCCTTGGTTATCTCATATTGTTACAATATTTTACCTTGTTATCTGATATATTTTATATATGCTTAATTGGTTGTTTGAAATAGGAGAGGGAAGTGGGGAAATCAAGTTGTGAAACAGGATATGAGAAAGGGTATCAATATTTGTGAAGTAATGTACCTTCTATCTGATAACTATAATGTAACCCTTTTATTAATTACAATAAAAATATATGAAAAAAAATCTGTATCTTACTAAATTCCCAAAAAGTGTCATTGTTCTGGGAACCACTGCTTTTTGCAAGTCTGTATTTTTATTGACATTAAAGACAGCAAACATGCAATACAATGGAAGGCTGTTGGTCCCAATCAAAAGGAAGTTCATTTTCACATTTTAGTTAAAGTATCATCGGGCTTATGTAATCCCTATAAAATGTGGTCTTTAAAGTACCACTAATCTTTGAAAATCTTTACTTTTACTATTTGCAAGGAAGAAAATGTTACAAGACTGTCCCGGGAGTTTAGGAGATATAAAACTCTGTGGTAGAAAACCTGTTTAGCACGGGAAGTTCACTGATTTCAATCCCCAGAATAAAACTAAAGATTGTCCTCACTGTCTGAATGATAAAGACTTTAAGATGAAAGTCAGAGTTAAGTATCAACTCTCACTGACATATTTTTCTTTCCTTTTCCTTTTGCTTTCTTGGCAGCACTAGGATTTAAAATTAAGTCCTCCCACATGCTAGCCTAGCACTCTGCTACTTGTACCAGACTTCTAGTCCTGCATTTTGCTGGTTATTTGGAGATAAAGCCTAGCGAACTTTTCTGCAACAGCTGGCTTTGAAACTCAAATCTTGCCTCCTGGATAACTAGAATAGGTTTAGCCACTGGTCCCTGGCAAGATCTCTGATTTGTCAAAAAAAAAAGTTTGACATCCAACAAGGGCCCATCATCATTAAGTGTTTTCTTCCTCACATTTTTCCAACTATGCAACATTAAGTAAACATTCTAAAGCAGTCAAAGACAGATTATCAACCACATAGAACTACAGCTCAATCTAAAAGTAGAAACTAAAACAAATTTATAGAATTGTGAGAACTAGATTAGTACAAATATTGTTAACCTACACAAAACTATATCATCTATAATCTAAACTCACTTTTAAGTGACTACATAGGACCACAAATCTAGGGCAAAAGAAAGCAATTAGCTTGCCAGTCTTGAGGTTTTATTTATTGTTCTTGCCGCTGCTGCTGTTGTTGCGGGTGCTGCTGCTTCTTTTTGGCCAGTCCTGGAGCTCGATTTTAGGGCCTGAGTTGACCTTGAGCTTTCCCAAGGCTAGTGCTCTACCACTTGTACAATAGCACCACTTGGGACTTTTTCTGTGTATGTGATACCCAGGGCTTTGTGAATGCTAGGCAAACACTCTACCACTAGGCCATACTCCCAGCCCTGCCTTGAGGATTCTGAGAGCATAACCACAGAGCAAGAAACCAATGAAGAATGGATGACAGATGGGACATAGTACTGCTGCACTATAATCCCCACTACTCAAGAGACAAAAATAGGAATGATACTAATCAAGGCTAGTCTATGCAAAAGTCACTATTTCAAATAATTGGTCCTGTGGTTCTCAATACTAATTTCCCTGGAATCCCAACAACTTGGGAGGCAGAAGTAGGAGGATCACAGTTCAGGATTCGACAGAGTAAAATGTGAAGACCCTGTTCTTAAAACAACCTAAAGTAAAAAGATCCTGGAGTAGATGCCCCTCAGTAGATGATGGGATCAAAAAGATATGGTATTTATATGCAATGGAATTCTATGCTGCCATCAGAAAGAATGACATCACCCCATTTGTAAGGAAATGAAAAGACTTACAAAAAAATCATATTAAGTGAAGTAAGCCAGACTCAAAGGAACATAGGCTCAATGGTTTTTCTCATTTGTAATAATTAGTACAAACCTTGGCCTGTCCTAGCAGAGGATTACAATAGCTCAAAACGTAGATACATAGGCCATATAGGATGAGTCTAAATGAAGGGACCTCCAGGATATGGAAACAAGAGGTTTATAATGTGATTGTTGTTCTTAATGTACTATGTTATTTCTCAACTCTTTTGTTGTCCCTTGGTTAATCTCATATTGTTACAGTATCTGACCTTGTTATCTGGTATGCTGTATATAGGTTTATTTATTTGAAATAGGAAAGGGAAGGAAGAAAACAAGATGAGGGGAGAAGACAGGGGGAGGAAAATGGGAATAAAAACATGAGAAGGGGTATCAGTGTGTGAGAAGTAATGTACCTTCTATCTGGCAAATATAACTGTAACCCCTCTATTAATTACAATAAGAAATAAAATTTAAAAAAGGTCCTGGAGTGCATCTCAAGTGGTAGAGTGCTTGTATAGCAAGCAAAGGCTCTGAGTTCAAACCAAACATCTATGTATACACACATACATATATATATACACATACATACATACATACATACATACATACATACATACATACATACATACATACATACATAGTGGGAAAACGATTCACATGCAGATGCTAAGAGTTATGTGAAATGGAAAGAGTGACTATCAGAGAACATCATTCTTATCAGGTACATGTTAAAGTGATGCTTTTGTGGACTTGCTTGGAAACAGAGAAGCAGAAAAAGCAGCCCAAGTTGTAGAAATGACCCTCAAAGGAAGTTCATTATTTTAGAAACCAGAGGCTGAGACAAAACAATCGCTTATCTCTGCCAGTAACATGTCATGTAGTAGTTTTAACTCATTAACATACTATGAAGGAATTCAAATGCCCAGATTTGCTAATTTTGTAAGAAATCTATGAAGTCACTAGGTTTAAACAATGGTTCTTTTGATATACAACTTCCAAGTAATGGATTACAACCACAGACATTATGGTTTCCCTTAACATTACTTATGAAAAAAGGACTTTCAACAACATTCTCCCAGTTTTTCATTATTTGAAAATGCCTTCAGATTTCCTTGTTTTTAGTGCTTAGATTCAGAATCCCTGATTGCATTATTTTCTTAAATATGGAAAACAGGGAGGATTTCTGATAAGAAGTATTTATCTTCAAGATCCCTTGTATATGACAAAACATTTTCCTCTTGCTGTTTTTAAGACTTTTTCTGTCAATCACTTTTATAAATCCAAATATATGTCAAGATAAAAATCACTTTGAGTTTATCCTAGTCTGATACACTGAACTTCTTGAACATGTATTTTTTTTAGAAAGCATGGGGAAGGTTTTTTTAGTACTATTATTTATTTAAATATTATTTCTTCTATTTCATTTTTCTTTCTGGAGTTTGCAATACACATGCGTTTGCACACATGATAGTAGTCAACAGGATTCTTGTGGCTCTTTTTTCCTATATTCACATTATAACTCCACTGACTTACTTCAAATTAATCAAGACATCAGCCAAATCACATTTTTGTGTTGAATCTTTCTAGTGAGCTTTCAATTATTTCATAAACAGCAAAACTGCTGTGGTTCAAAACCTTCTATCCTTATTGGTATAAAAATATTTTTAAAAATCTGGCTTTGGTGAGATATCATTCTTATGCTCCTTTTTCACTTCTTTACATATTTTTCATTGAATTCGAACTAATGTTATATTTGTGTCTATTAAATCTAAAATCTGGGTACCTAAGAATGTTTTTCTATAGGCTGATTGCTTTCTGTTTTCCAGTGTATTTAGTGTTTCTTGTTTGTATGAATATATGACATTTTTGTTAAAAAATGGAAACATTGATGTTTTAACAACTGTGATGTATGATTCCTTCTAAATTTAACTCCCTGGCCTGTTGATGGGGTAGGGTCTTCCTATTCTATCTGTCCTTTCATAAAACATTTCTATAGATGTTGTACCACTTGTGCAGAGTCTCAAATTTCTCCACTACACTCTAATTTCTGGCCTTTAGGTCTAGTTTGTTAAGTTACCCATATAGTATAAAGCAGTGGTTAACTACTGATAGTTCAGATTTCCTTAAGTGTCTTGTATGTGTATACATACATATACATAAACATATATACAACATATAAACATATATGTATGTTTATTTATGTTCTTTCATCCTTCACCAATGTGACTTCTGTAAGGAGTCCAAGTTTACAACTTCAAGCAGCTTACAAACAGCTAGAAATTTTGCTTCCTATTTACAAAGCCTCAATATCAGCCAGAGGTAACATACTCATTCCTCAAGTCTTTCCTTGTCACATGCCACAGCATTGCACATTATTCAGACCTTTAGATATAAAGGAATATACCAGAGCATCCTCATTTCCTATAGTCAGCTAATTCTTTAAGATTTCCTTTAAAATTCTAGCCGGGTTCTTTTATACCAACAGAAAAGATAGCCTTAAGTATGGCACTGTTGCCAGCAATTTGCTATTGTTTAATGCCCTTGGGGTAAGCACGAACCCCCCACTGAAGCTGAGCTCTGAGTCAAACCAAATAACCAACCACTCTCTGAGAGTAGTTTATCCAGGGAGCTGCAAGTTCAGGCAAAATACCAACCATGCTCTAGGGAAGGAACCTTTAAAGGAGCTCCAAACACAGTCAAATATTCCTTTTTCCCTCTCCTATCCAACTATGCCCTCTTTCCACCAAACATTCTGTTATTCGTAATACTGTCATGCTGTCTAAACCACTACAGAGGTGAGAATGTGCCCCAAGTGAAAATGTGACAAACTCCACACATTTCTCAAGGTTCAGGAGTTTTCTCTTGGACAGACATTTGTCCTTTCATTCTCTCACTTTGTTAATTGGGAGAATACTAAAGTGGCTTAAATTTTAAAAATGGCTTATTTTGAGGGGGGAAACTGAGAAATGCCTTATTACATTGCATCTTTCCTGTTAAAAATTAAATGTAATTCCTGATTTGAGCACTGAACAATCACATCCCCCCAAGATTTTTCTGTACAACAGAAAAAGGGTTACCGAAGAAAAGTAATTCCATTTTGTTTTAATTGACTGACCAAGGGTAAATCCAATTCACTTCTGACAAGAATTTTAAAAAGCCACTGAAAAGTAGGAGTAGGAGGTCAACAGAGAAAAGGAACAGAGACAAGGAACAAGACAAGCCTAGAAAGACATCAGAGACCTACAAACATGAGACCAGCTTAAAGAAGACCTGACGTCTTGCACCAAAAAAAGAAAGAAAATACTACACTATTTTGTAAGATTTCTCTGAAGAGACAGTACTGATTTACCTCAGATTCATCCAAGTACAGAACTAACTATGTAGTTAAAGTAGAATAAAAAAAAAAGAGCATCTGCATTACTAAAATTTTGCTCTTCTATACAGCAGATATTAATAAGCCAAGGAAAGAACAAATAAATGAAGTACACTAAGAAAAGTAAATGCCTTTAGTTTATAGGAGCATTTGGGCTTTGTTTTTCTGTTGAATAAGGTCAAACTAACTGGCTAGTTTGCTTTCCACAATTACACAACCTGAGGAGGGCTCACAGGGGCAGTGCTTCTGCTGATCTCATTGGAGATAACCCATATGATTGCTTGCTGCTGGCAGGTAGGAAGTGGGCCCCTCTAGGAACCTAGGATGGCTGAGATTATCTCTTTATGTAACCTTGAGACCTCTCCTTCTTCCTGTGTCCACTTCGTCACCGATGTTTTTATAAGAGCCGTTAAGTTTCTTACATGAAGATTCAGTCTCCCAAAAACACCGTCATTAAAGCTTCTAGCTATTCATCTAGACTTGGAATAGCTTTAATTCTTATTCACATTCTGTTTTTTTCTGTTTGTTAAAGCCCAGTTTGAAAGGAAAGGGAGACTTCAGAAGAGCATAAATAGCATCAATGTAATAAACTATTGAGACATTAAAGGCCACGTACAAATGATTAGAATGGAAGCAGCCACATGAAACTATGAAATAGGTGAAACTAAATGGAAACCAGGCAATTATAGTCACATTTCATTCCCTACTGTCAAGGCTCAATCCAGGTTCAGTGAGAAACTTAATTACAAGTAAAAACTTATTAATCACTTAGAAGCCTAATGACCCTGGACAAGTCAGTAAATCTCTCCAATTATAAAAGCAAAATTATATGTGTCCTACTTATCTTACAGCAATGGTATGTAAATATGCCAAGAAAAATCTTTGAAAACTGAACTCTCATATGAATATAAGCAAGAAGTATATACCTGACAAGAGTTTATGTATAGTCAACCTAGCTAGGATCTGTTCTATTTATAAAATTATATCCATCATTAATTATGCCACAAGCCTAATGAACTAAAAACATATTATATTTTCCTATCAAAAATAATAATACTAACTCTAGTTACAATTTGTTGTTGTTCAATTATATCAGATGCTAGACACTTTGGATAAATAACAAATAGATCTCACAATAAAATATGCTACGTATTATTCCCTTTTACAAATGAAAAAAACTAAAACTTGGCTACCTTTAAATACAATCACACAGTTAATAACTAAAAAATCTATTATTGATATTTACATTTAGTCAACACTTGACAAATATTTGTAACCTGAATGCAAAAGCAAAGTTTTCATTATCCTTGATTTAATGCAAGGAGTCTTTCAACTACATCAAGTATATTTGTATTTATCTCATACAACTCTTATTTTTACAAGCAGCTATTAAAACTGTAATCGCAATAAATACCTAATTAACACTAGCAATTCATCAACTTCCTCAACCACAAAATAGATTCACATATAAAAAGTATCCTCTTTTGTTTTTAATCATCATCTTTAAGCCATCTAATGAATTATAAATGAGTTTTAATAGTCATGTTATAATGTGAAGATACTAACTGCAAAAACCCCACAAAAATAGTTACACAAAAAAAATCACAGAAAATTTTGTGTGTATGTGTCATACGTTCTAAACACATAATTTACCACTGAGCTGCACTCCTAGCCACAATTACTTAAGTGGAAAAAAATATGTGCAGTATGAAATCTTGTTAGAACACATATAAAAATGTGTGAATGAATATACTGTGGAGAGATTTTGAAATTTAACAGGAAGAGAAGAAACTTCCCAACAGAAAAATAATCTAAATATATACAAGAAAAGTCATCAAAGGAAATATTATCTTAGCAAGTTTTATGTTGTCATGACGGTATAGTATAGACTAAGTAACATAGACAAAAATTATTTCTCATGGTTCTAAGGAATAATAAATCCAAGATCCAGAGGTCCACATCTGGCATTCTTCCTACATCATTTCATGGCGAAATGCAGAAGACTAAGAAAGATGGAGCAAAGGATGAGTGAGAAGGGGCCAAACTCATCTTTATAACAAGTACAGTCCCCCTCACTTTTCAACAAACCACCACTTCTGAGATAACACATCATATAGATATACCTATATAGATATATAGATATAAGCTATATATTCTTTAATTAAATAACTGCCCTTTAATGATCTTTTTTAGGGAACATTTCCTTATGATGAATCAAAATCATCTTTTCTAAAACTTAAGATCATTCTGCTCAGTTTCTGGCTTTCAAGGAAGTGACTTAATGGCTAATATATGTTTTATGGCAATTTCTTGATAAAAACATTTTGGACTTTTTGTTATTGTTTTGCCCGTTGAGGCTTGAATTCAGGGCCTTGTCACTATCCCTGAGCCCCTTTGTCTTCGAGGCTAATCCTACCATTTGAGCCACAGTACTGCTTCTGGCTTTCTGAGTAGTTTGTTAGAGACATGAGTCTCATGGGGACTTTTCTTCCCCAGCAGGCTTTGAACCATGATCTTCAGATTTCAGGAGTAGGATTATAGGCATGAGCTGCCAAGACCCAGCAATAAAAAGAGAAATAAAATTACAGAGTTGAAGAGAAATACAAATTAATTTGAAAATATGACAAATGTCCAATTTCACATCTCCTAGATTAAGTAAGTAGCTTTTATGACTTGCATCCTTGCTTACTCCTTTTGATATCCATTTGCTATACTTTCCAGTGCACCTCCACATCCAATTAGTTGACAGTGTTTAACACCCTAAACAAATAGCTACAATGTCCAAATCTAAGAAAAGCAGTCATTGCAGGCTTTAAATTAAGATCTAGTCTTACTCATTTAACAGTATAAAGTTACGGACCCATATTCAATTTGTATGATTTGAGTCTAAACAATTGTTGAATTTGTATATTTAATATCTAATCTTTATGGTAGTCTTAATGATTCACAAACCAAAGTTCTTCCTCTATTAAGAAATCTCACATACTGCCTCACAAGTGAAAACATATTTCAAAATTTATTATGTCAAATACAAAATTCTATACTATGAGGAAGAAAATATTCCTAGATAACATTACCACTACTTATAAGGGCTAAAATAGGCTAGAATTTCCAAAGGACTTTAAAGAGACAGTACCTAATAAAAACTGCTTTTAAGAAACAAATGAACCTTAGTATAAATGAATGGAAATAAACATAAATGAATATAAATATCAGTAAATATCAATGAAAGCCAATCAATAATTTAAATTATATTTAAAAATAATAATAGAAGCAGAATGTGGTGCTTGATGCATATAATCTAGGCTACTTGAGAGGCTGAGAGCAGGAGAATCTGTGTTCACAGTGAGCATATACCAAAAGTTTATGAGAATACCACCCCAATTTCCATCTCAAAAGCACCTCTACAGGGCAGTGAGAGCCTATTATCCAAGGTGCAACAGGACCTGTAAATAGGAAGAGAAAGATCCTATCTCTAAAATAAGCAGAGTAAAAAGGGCTATGAGAACAGCCTAAGTAGTTAAGCACTTGCTTAGATAGCACAGGCACTGAGTTCACACCCTAGAGCCACCAAAAATGAATAAATACAAACTTTAGTAATTTCACTCTACAGCTAGATAGCATTTTTATTTTTCTAATTTTATGTGTACATTTTTTAAATATTGTGCACATTGGAGACAAACTACCATTAGCACTTGTAAAAAGCTAGTAACTCTAGGTTCTGGGATTACTGCTTGAAAAGAAAAGAATGCCAAGCCTAAAGAGGTATAAAATTTTGACTGTTCCTTCTAGCAAATTTAAAAAAAATAAGAGATTGGCTTTAAAATCCTGTCTCTCGATGAAATGTTACTCAGAACCCAAACTGAATAAACATCAGGATTTCCTAAGAAAACTAAAAGTATTTCCTTACAATTAGAGCTCATATACAAAACAGATCTATTTCTTACACATTATGTGGTGATGGGTTTAGATAAAGCTAATCATCTTTTTAACAACTTTATATACATAAAAAAATTTTGAGAAAATATAGAGGAACTTTTGGGGCAAACAGTAAAGAACCAGTGAAGAACAGAGCTACAGACATGAAGAGTTCTTTATCTCCTTTATCTTAAGCTTTATTGCTTAACTAATAGATTACATACTGATCTTATCATGGATGCTGAAGATTTTACTCAGCCACTTAAAAACAAAAAGTGCTTATATCAAAATGAAACAAGGAACTATATACTCCTTGTAAAAACATATCTATATATACATATATGTATGTATACATAAAATACTTCATCACCACATATTTCATTGGAAATAGTTTCTAGAACCAAGAAACAAACTAGTTTCTAGAACCAACAAAGAAACAAGAAAAAAACAGGCTTTAAAGATTAATTATTGAGGCGAAGAGGATAGCTTAGTGTTACAGTGTTTGCCAATCATTCACGAAGTTCGGGATTGATCCATAACACAACAAAACCAGAAAGAGTTAAAAACCATAAATTAAATTTAAAAGGTAAATTTTAACACATTTTTAATTATTTATTATAGGCTCTTACAAAAACAACCAAAAGGGTTATCTTAAAATACTAATTTTAATCACATAAGCGTCACGTAAAAAAAGGAAAGAAAAGAAATCTCACGCTAGCTATTCAGGAGGCTGAGATTTGAAGATCAAGGCTCAACGCCAGCCCAGGCACGAAAGGACCTGAGACTCTTTACTCCAATTAACCTCTAGAAAATGGGAAGTGGGGCTTGGCTCAAGGGTGGGGTGGTAGCCTTGAGCTGAAGAGCTCAGGGACAGTGCCCAGGATGAGCTCAAGGCCCATGACCGCCCCCCCCCAAAAAAAAAGAAAGAAAAAAATGGCAAATGAGCAATTTCTTAGCCTGAATGACTGGCAAATGCAATTCAATTAATGATATCTCAAAGACCAGTGATGATGAGCAGCTTATAAATATTCACAGATACTGTGTCTGCTCCTGGTGATGTATTCTCCCCTGCTCCCCCGCCATCCCCAGACCACCACACACACATACATCCCTGCACTTTTCACCTTTCTGAATGCCAATGGAAGGCCTCTCTTTTAAAGTACTGTTTGCAGTGGAAGCAGAAGTTCACACAACCAAACCAGTGCATCTTCCTGTAACCAGCCTATTATTAGGTAGAAGAACTATGACATCAGAAGTTATGCTAGCTACTCTACCATGTAGTTAATATCCACTGGGCCACATGTTATGAACGCATTTGGCTGAATTTCCTAACGGCCATTGTGCTTCTCTACCGTTAATGAAATCTATTCTGGTATGTTTTTGATGTCTAATAATTTATGAAACCATTATGGAAATACATGGAATGTATATCGTTATCTGACTACAAATTCAAAATAGCAGATTCAGACATTGTGCAGAATGAAACATGAAAATTTTAAAGAGACAGCAAAGACTAAAAGGCTCATATTCGTACTCTCACTTAATCTTCCTAAACATTCTAAAAATATCCCATAAGAAGTTTCAATGCTATTTCTCACTGTTTACCTGTAAGATTTTATGGTAATTTTTATTATTATTCAGTAGTCATGCAGTCTAAAATCAGGGCTTGATTCATGCTAGACAGACTCTCTCCTACTTAAGCCACAGCCTGTTGTGCTTTAGTTACTTCTCAGATAAGGTCTTGGTTTTTTAGCCAAGGGCTAGCTTTGCACTGTGATCCTCCTAACCTTGCCTCCAAGTAGCTGAACCACAGTTATAAATCACCATTCCTTGCTTGTTTATTGAGAAAGTCTCATTAATTTTTTGCCTTTTGGACTAGAATAGTCATCCTCCTAGATTCCTGTTCATTGAGTAGCTATAATATTTTTAAATTGATGGCTTTAGTCCTAATTGAAGCAAGCGACAGAGAAGAGGGTAGGTGATTAGGCAGAAGAGAAATGTGCTCTCATGTAGTACCACAGAAAACTAGGTTCTATGATATACATATATATGTATTTATACATATATATATATATACACACACACATTTTTGCCAGTCCTTGGCTTGAGCTCAGGACCTGAGCACTGTTCTTGGACTTTCTCAAGGCTGGAGCTCTACCATTTGAGCCTCAGCACCACTTTACAGCTTTTTTCTATGTATGTGGTACCAAGGAATCAAACCTGGATATTCGTGCATGTTAGGCAAGCACTCTACCACTAGGCTAAACTCCTGGCCCCTATGATATATTTTTAAGTAAGAGCTATATTCATACAATAATGTAAAAAAAACAGCAATCTAATTGTTTTCTTTAAAGCATACATAAAAGTAAAAAATAAATAAATACCTCACCATGTGAACTTATTGTTAAACATCAAGGATAAACCAGTTTCCAATCTTAAATACAAAAGACATTTTTGAAAAAAAATTCAGATATGAGATCTCAGATGATTAAAAGTACTGTATTATCCTAATGTATGCAAACAGTTCATAATTTGTGGGAGACATGTGGTCCAAAAACCTCAAATTCTTCCCATGAGCCAAACTCAATATATTCTCGAACATAAAATTGCAAAAGGACCAAGTGAACTAAAATATTAAAGGGTTATTAGATTAGTGCTTTTTTTAAATTCCTAGAAATCTACAAACATAGCTTAAATTATAGAAGACTATATATCAATAATGCCATATACATAAGTTATTTTTAAGTCTTTAAATGGTCGTATACTTTTAAATTTCTTATTTAGTCATAAGAGGTTATTGTTGATTTTTGGAGGGAAGATAAAATATCTACCTTTCATAGAATTGGAAATCCAAAAATAAACATTATTTTAATAATCCAGGAAAGTTAAGTGAGAAAAAAATGAAGAAAATTACTCTCTGAAAAAACATATGTCTTAATGATGAAGGCAAAAGAACACAAAATTCTGGAAAACAGTGTTCACTTCTATAAAGAAACAAGAATGAGAGTAACTTTTCAGCTGATATGCACTCCTCATTACGTATGATTTATTTCTTAAAACAAGCAAAAGAAATGCATAAGGAAGTCACAAAGCTGAGGAAATTAATAAAACATACAAATGGATCTATCCAATTTCATAGAAAATTTTTTAAGGAAATCTGATTCAAGGAGTCCAAAGAACAGGAAACTTTTCTTTGAAGTTAATGCTCTCTCTTGGCTAATATAAACTGCTGTACAAACATATACTTATGTGTACAAATTTATTTAAATCTGTTCATACCTTTTCTTTGCCCTGCATTTGGCCATGATACCAGATATCCGCTCAATAGTTTATCTGCTAGTCAACTATGAACAGCAACATAGTTGCCTAGCATGATTTAGTTTTGTTTGTTTTCAGTTTTCTTTTAAGGTAGAGGTGACATTAATGACAGTTGCCATAAATTTTTATATTGGTCCACTGAACTTAGAAAAATAACAAAGCAAACAGGCACAGCTGAGTATATATGAACAGGCAACAATCTAAATACACATATTTGAGGTAACCTGAACAAGACAAGGCAGGGGTCATTAAAATAATCACAGATGTTTGCTGTGTATTTAGGTGATTACAAGTCAGAGCAGCAGAAGTAAAATAATATATACTAATTAACTCACCTAATTTCTCAGAAAGGATTTGGCAATCATATCTCCATTAATAGATTTTACTGTTACATTCTATCACTGCAAATACAGTATATTTTGACATGTAGTATTACTGTACATATTTATTGTTAAAAATTATTTCATTATAATCCTAGGAACATGTTTACATATACCTTCAATTATATATTTACTTTCTTAAACTTTCATCTTAATCCTCTTTTCCCATGAGCCTTTACTGCACCTACCTTGTGAATACTAAGCAAGTCTGGGTTCATGTGCAGCTCAGTATGTTCTAAACAGCTCACAAATGAAGCCATCTTTTACAGCACCTACTTACTGTTCCTCAACATATTCTGATGCTACTACAAATACTCACAATCTTTTCCCTAAAAGTCATTTACTTTTCTTTCTTTTTTTTTTCCTTTTGATCCGAGTTGAGACCAGAATACTTTTCCTCATTGACTAGTGCTCTACCAACTGAGCTATGCCTCAAACCCCCCATTCTTCACTCTGAAATTACTATACTTTCTTATCAAGTTTGTGAAAGGAAACTTCTCTTTAGTACTCAATACTTTAATCTTTTTTTTTTTTTTTTTTTTTGCCAGTCCTGGGCTTGAGCTCAGGGCCTGAGTAGTGTCCTTGGACTTTCTCAAGGCTAGCACTCTACCACTTGAGCCTCAGCACCACTTCCGGCTTTTTTTCTATGTATGTGGTACTGAGGAATTGAACCCGGGTCTTCATGCATGCTAGGCAAGCACTCTACCACTAGGCCAAACTCCCAGCCCCTCAATACTTTAATCTTAAACCTCAAACCTCATTTTTTACTTTGTAGAACCTTATTATTTTTTAATTATATAATTTTATATTATAATGTAGTCTAAAGTATAAATTTAAATTTAAGCATTACAATGTAGTCATATTATTCATTTCAATGTATCATTTTAATGTTTTGGATTTTTTTTTTCAGTCATGGGGCTTGAATTCTGGGCCTCGGTGCTGTCCCTGAGCTCTTAAGCTCAAGGCTACTACCCTACCCCTTGAGCCACAGCACCATTTCTGGTTTTCTAGTGGTTAATTGCAGATAAGCCTCAAGAATTTTAGTGCCCTGGCTGGCTTTGAACTGCAATCCTCAGATCTCAGCCTCCTGAGTAGCTAGGATTACAGGTGTGAACCACCACACCCAGCCTAATTTTAATGTTTTGTATTCAAAATTTAACATACATAGTTCTCATCCACAATGAACTCAGATTACATACCAATTTCACCAACATGCCCTTTCCCTACTACCCAAAGATCTACACTGGCTTCCCTGTAATTTATTTATTTTTTTGGTACTTTGTATTTCCTGTGACTTTATTTTCATTTCTGGCAAAATTATTAACATATTTCTCTGACCCTTTAACAGTAACAATACTAATTGGTTGGCAAGGTGCTAAGTGACAACACTGACGAACGCAATAGTGAGCAAAAGTTTGTGTTTTTTAATTCTTCCTGCTCCCAGATATTGTCCTAACTTTGTCAGTGGCTCTATAATTCTCCTGAAACACATTCTTCTGTCATCTTAATTCTCACTTTTTGGTGCCCCACAAGTAATAGCCAAAAATCTTATTTGATTTGTTATCCTGCCAAATGGTCACTTCCAGCATTATCTTGAGAGCACGCAAGAGAGGTCACCATCTAGCTCCTTGCATTTTTGAGTCTGATATGGCCCATCAGGCCAAGTGCCTCCTTGAAGGAAATTAGGTTGTCCAGCCCAATGCCAAACTCTCTGAGGAGCTCTCTGAACTCTATTTTGGCAGATTCCCAAGATTTCAGATTAAACAGTCAAGAGCAAAAAATGAAATACAGATATACCTACCTCTAGACCTGAGTTGTGTCAAGAGATGGCTTGCAAAGATGGAACAAGGGTGCTCTGGGGATGGGCACAGGAGCATGCTATGGCAAAGAGAAGGAAGTAGGCTAGACGACGTGGACAAGGTCATGGTCAGTTCTCCCCTTGCCACTGTTCTAGAACAGAACTCCTGAGAAATCTGAGAACGCCAAATAATCATCTGTCTCATTATAAAGCCGGATTGGCTAAGTTAAGGTATTTTAGTAAAATTCAATTTAACTGTTTCTTAGGTGATTTTCAAAATTCAATCATGTAGAAACATAATTAGTGTATTTCCATTTGTAGCCTTGTCTTTATTCATGTGAGAGATGGGTATGGTTACTACATCTTACTTCCATTAATGTTAACAATTATTATAACAGCAGCATCAGTAATAGTATTATTTAAATGAAATATTATTCACTAGCCTATTTTAGGCTATTTTATAATAAAATCCTCACTGGCTATTATTTATATACTACCCAAGAATTGAAAGTAAAGCATAACAAGAGTCTAACCAAGGTCTCTCTGAATCAAACCCAAATCTTTATCCTACTACCTTTCAAGTGAAAGGGTTTATCTGACTTCAGAATCAAATTGGTAACATATCCTATACAGACCTGCTAGATTAATCTTCCTACAGGCTACTTTCATCCTCATAACTGATCTACTTTTTAAGACACACTGTTTAGTTACACAGTAAACCTGAGTTCCAAATCATAAACTTTTCCTCTCCACTCCCATTTCACTATTTTCCACTAAAATGCTAACTGTTCCCCCCAAATCATGCATCATATGTACAACCCCTTGCTCACAGCTAATATACCTACAAAACAATAGAGAAACATATTATTACAAAACACTTTCCTGAACATTTCTTTAACTGCTCCAATCTGGAATCATTTTTCTTCAATTTCCTTCTATACTAATAATACTCTCTCAACAAGCCATGAATTTTCAGGGAAAGAGCCACAAAAGATGTATCTTTTGATTTCAAATCACTTTCTGCAGTTAATCTTATTAAACAGCATTACATAAAACTAATCCTACCTTGGTTATATATTTCCATCAACTCTGGTGTCAAGTTTGCAGAATAGGAGAAAGTTCTTTTATGTTAGTGATTTTTGGTCTTATAAACTATTGATATCGAATTTATATATCAATTTTTGAGAACCCCAAAGAACTTTTAATCATTTGTTATATCAAGTTATATAGTGATCAACAGTTAACAGCTAACTCCTAATCCTTTTCTTCTTTACTCCCTAAAAGCCAAAATTAGGATTTCTACTTAGTTCTATGGCATAAATAGTCTCAGCATGGCTAGGTTCAACTTAGCAACATAATGTTATAACTGTACATAAAAGATGAGAAACTTTAGTTTTCTCAAGTTGACATGGACAGGCCTGAATACATCATAAAATTGATAGATAACAGGTATTCACTAGTTAATTTTAAAATGACAATATTACTTCACTCTTATATAAAATACAATGGGACAAAAAGCCCTTACCAATAGTGAGATTTTAGACTTTTTTTAAAAAAACATGGACTCATTAGGTATGGGAATAATTATGTAACCCAATCTGCCTTGAACTCATGATCCTACTGCCTTCTACTTCCCAAGTTCTAAGATTACAGGCATATGCAACCACACACATCTTTCTAAGAGTATGGACATATATGGTAGTTCAGTTCATTCTTACTACCTAGCAATTATTTCAAAGAACTCTAATTCTATGCTATAATGAAAAAGTACACACTACTTCATGTATGTTATCTGTACACATACACATAAATGAATATATATGATGCAAACTAAATGCAAATAGTTCTTAGTTGTTATTATTTTTCCCTCTGTTTCATTTTCTAATTCTATTGAGTAATGTTACATCAAAAACTCTTGAAACAAAACAGTTAAATTTGCTTAAGCAAAATAAGCTTCCAAATGACAAAACCAGGATTTGAATTCACGTCTCCCTAATTCAAAAGACTAAGGCATACTTTGTTTCCTAACAATTCTGTAAACTAACATCTTTTGCAACATGTACCATATATTTACTTTTAAACTAAAAAGAAATTAGTATTTGTGCAGGTAGAACATGATTGCCTCACTAAACATTGTCTGTATCCTTACAGAAATTTTAATTTCAAAAAAGTGATCACCTTTTAGCAAAATTATGAATTCTGACAAAAAGATTCACTGAGCCAATTGTGTATCAATCTGTTTCATGCTGACCCTGTGTTTGGAAGTGTAATTTGAACTATAAAATGAGACACAGTGCATAACATCGCACCTCATGATACAAAAGATAAGAAACAAGTCACACATGGTTATAATGCCTTTGGTCTGATTATTTTACTGCCAAACTACAAGACAGAACAACAGGCAGCACTGTTTTATATAGGGTGACATAGTCACCACATAAGTCACTTTATAACAAAATGAGCAAAAGCATTGAAGGTAATGAGCTGCATTTTACAAAAAAAAAAAGTATCTCTAGAAAGAGAGATAATTTATTATTGTATAAAGGATGTGAAAACTGAGGTGTTACATTCACTGTGTCTCTGTTGGATTAAGGGATAAACATTAAATATATTTCACAAACTAGTATCTAGTGCTGAAACTTCCAAAAATTTGAGTAATATATAGTAAAGGAAATGTTTACTCAGAACTACAACTACAACACATCCTCAGCAGAAAGAAACGTCTCTGGCGAAACCTGTTGACCTCCAGAATGGAGTCTCTTCTGGTAAGCTAGTGGTATATATATTAAGATACAAACAGTACTGTGGGTAAGCTTTTGCTAAAGTAATGAGATGGAACATTCAATCACTGATAAACATCTCTACCTAAAGCATGTTCTTTTTTTTAATCATACATACACACACACACACACACACACACACACACACACACACACACACCCCACACCATTTACTTGTATTGTGCCATGAGCCTGCTTAAGAGTTGATTTTTACCTTTAGGTAAAGTTGTGTGTTTTTTACTCTGTTTAGGGCAGCTGTCAAGTAATCAGAGTAAAACAGTGCCATTTTAATAAGGAACTCTTCTAATAAAATATAATAGGTCACAAATACCTAATTTCTGCTCTTTACTGTAATTGCTAGTCTTTACTATAACTGCCACTTTAACAATCTTTTGCAAATGCTGACACAAAAGATGAACAAATCAAGGGTATTAGCATGTGTGTATATTTACAGCTCATTGCTGTCAACGGCTGAAGTCCCTCTTAACTCCAACAGCTACATAAGGATCTGTTTCTTTTGATGAAAACATTTTGTTTCAGGTTGCGAATATATCTAAATTAATCTTCTTTTCATGGCCACATTAACACACACTAAATACAACAAAGAAAAATTGTTGATAAAGTTCTATCACAATATTACATCTTTACAAACATCCCATCTTACTATCTTTACAAACATCACATTTTACTATCATTGTGAAGAATTATATTTTACTAGTTTATCCTTCCTTTATAAAAAAATTGTTCCATGAGTTACTACTTTCTAATTATAAAAAATATCATATACAATTCAAGTAAAATATTTTCTTAAATTCTGAAAGTTTTGTACAAGCATCAGCTTTGTATGAGTATCCACTCACATCACATTTATAAAACCACAAGGATTTGCTGGGAAAGAAGAGGGGGTATTACAAGAAAAAAAAAAAAGAAAAAGCACAAATAGGACTCATTTTTAAGTACATTATTCCTAATACAATTCAAATTTAATTTTATGAAAAACTCTTTTAAGAAAATGCTCTAAAAAGGTTCTTTAGATGATAGTCCTTTTAGCTTTTTGTTTTATTTTGAGCATATTACTAGCTGTTGTAAATTTGGCAATATCATTGCTATTTTAAGACCAGAAGTACTATGGACAAACAGTACTACTTTTATTAGAAGTTTGCCGAAATTTGAAAAGCTAAGCTTCCCCAAATCAAACCAGCTTATTGTGAAAAGAAAACCATGACAACTGCTTGTGCCTCTTGCTTTATTATTACATCCGGCCTGGTCACTCTTAGAAATTCAATCTATTATGGTTGCTAGGAGTCTGTTGCTGCGCAACCTAAAAGGGTATGCTGTGCTTTCAGGCGAAGGAGCACTAATAAACCTGTAGGCTTCCCTCTATGGAGCAGACCAGTGTGTTTAAAGGGCTCAATACTTTTCAAGAGTGATCAGCCCACAATTCAAGACATATCCTATTAAAAACAAGTCACACTGAGAGATTTCTAACAAAGGGACAAAATGCTAAGCATACACTAATATTCAAAATGTATCCTGAAATACCTAACTAATTTGGTAAAATAAACAAAAAACAGATTACTATCTACATTTCAATTATACCACCTAGAAAGTTTTTCTTTCCAGTCCCTTAAGAAAGTTTCGCTTTCCAGTCTCCTAAAAGGTATATAATGAACTAAGCAAGTGTTTTGGGGGAGGGAAGTATAGTATTAAACGCCTTCAACCTGATTTGGTTAAAAGAAAAAGACAAGTTGTATATATAGTAATTCCAGTAACACAAAAATAAACTAAACTTAGGAACACACGGTTATAAAGCTAGTAGAAGTAACATTATAAAAAGGTGAAGAAATCCTACATGTCATGTTAATATAAAAATCACATTTTTTTTGTTTTCCTCTTGTTCAGTATGGACTTTACATTATTTCTAAAATCTATCTTGTTATAAACACGTTATTTTAGTGACTAATATTCAATAAGCTATCATAGATTGATAGACTAAGTGAATTATTCAATATAAATAAGAAAAGAGAAGTATACAGTCTATTAACAAAATACTGTTATGTAAAACAATTTGAAAAGTTGCAAGGGCTAAAGAAAGGCTGCTAAACATTAAAAGAAGGAACGATTAACTAATTTTATTATAAATGACAATTCTTTGCTGTAAAATATTTGAAGAGAAGGATAAAGCTAATAAAAAAAAGTGACTTCAGCAAAGGCAGTACTCAGAGGAAAATTTATAGCTCTGAGCGTCAACAATAACAAATTGGAAAAATTGAAAACCAAAAATGTAATGTGTTACCTTAAGCTCCTGGAAAAAGAGCAACAAACCAAACCTAATCCCAGTCGAAGGAAGCAAATTATTAAAATCAAAGCAGAATTAAATGAATTGGAGCCCAAATAAACTATAGAAAGAATCAACAAAACAAGGAGTTGGTTCTTTGAAAAAATTAACAAAATTGACAGACCCTTAGCAATCTTAACAAAAAAAGAAGAGCACACCCAAAGAAACAAAATCACAGATGAGAATGGTAATATCATGACAGAAATTACCAAGATCTAGAGCATCATGAGGGAATACTTTTCAAACCTTTATGCCAACAAATTTGAGAATCTAGAAAAAACGGATGAATTTCTAGCCAATATTAACATATCCACACTGAACCAAGAAGACCTAATCCAAATAAACAGACCTATTTCAAGCACTGAAATAGAAATGGCAATAAGAGACCTTCCACCTAAGAAAAGCCCAGGACCAGATGGATTCACAGCTGTATACTATAAGTTCTTCAAAGCAGAGCATACATCAATACTCAAGCTCTTCAGAGAAATTGAAAATGAAGGCTCTTTGCCAAACTCATTCTACGAAGCCAGTATAACCCTCATTCCCAAACCAGATAGAGATTCATCAAATATAGAGAACTATAGACCATTTCTTTGATGAATATTGATGCAAAACTTCTCAACAAAAAACTGGCCAACCGTCTTCAACAAATCATCAAAAAAATTATACACTATTGTAAATCTCTGCTGGGGGAGCCCAAGATTTCTACTGATTATGACATGAGGGAGATTATTGGGTCTATGTTCCTTTGAGTCTGGCTTACTTCACTTAATATGATTTTTTCTAACTCATTCCATTTCCTTACAAATGGAGAGAAGTCGTTCTTTCTGACAGCAGCATAGAATTCCATTGTGTATAAATACCACATCTTGTTGATCCAATCATCAACTGGGGACAATACAATAGAACAAAAGCTACAGACATCAGGCCAAATAGTATGACACTAAATGTAAGGACCTCCAGGATAAGGAAACAAAAGCCATATAATGAATGACTGTTGTTCTTAATGTACTATGTTATCTCTCAGCTCTTTTGCCATCCCTTGGTTATCTCATATTGTTACAATATTTCACCTTGTTATCTGATATATTTTATATGTGCTTAATTGGTTATTTGAAATTGGATAGGGAAGGGGGAAATCAAGATAAGCTGGGGGGGAGAGAAATGGGGATCATGTCATGAGAAAGAATATCAATGTTTGTGAAGTTATGCACTTTTTATCTGGTGAATATAATGTAACCCTTTGATTAATCACAATAAAAATAAATAAATAAATAAAAAGAAATATTGCAAGGTTAAAAAAAATTATACACTATATTCAAATAGGATTCATCACAGGGATGCAAAGTTGGTTTAACATATGCAAATCAATAAATATAACTCAACACATCAACAGGAGCAAGGACAAAAATCACATGATTGTCTCAATAGATGCAGAAAAGGCATTTGACAAGATCCAACACCCCTAAAAGCTAAAAGCTCTGGAGAAACTAGGAATCCATGGATCGTTCCTCAGTATAATAAAGGCTGTGTATGACAAACCGACAACTAGAATTATACTTAATGGCAAAAAGCAAAGCCATTCCCTCCAAAATCAGGAACAAGAAAAGGATTTCCACTCTCTCCACTCCTCTTTAGCATAGTATTAGAATTCCTAGCCAGAGCAATAACACAAGAAGCAAGCATAAAGGGGATCCAAATAGGGAAAGAGGAAGTGAAACTTTCCCTCTTTGCAGATGACATGATTCTGTATTTAAAGAATCCTACAGACTCCACACCCAAGATGGTTGAGCTGATTCAAAACTTTAGAAGGGTAGCAGGCTATAAAATTAACCCTCAAAAATCAACGGCCTTCCTATATGCCAACAACGAGAGGAACAAGGCAACAATCAGGAAAGTAACTCATTTTGCAATAGCCTCAAAGAAAATAAAGTACCTAGGAATTAACTAAGAATGTAAAAGACCTTTTTAATGAAGACTTTAAAACCCTGAAAAAAGGAGTTAAAGCAGAACTGAAGAAATGGAAAAACTTCCCATGCTCCTGGATTGGAAGAATCAACATTGTGAAAATGGCAGTCTTGCCAAGGGCTATCTACAAATTCAACACAATAACCATCAATATCCCAATGTTATTCTTTAAAGAAATAGAAGAGGCAATCCAAAATTTCATATGGAATAATAAAAGACCCCATATAGCAAAAACAATTCTTAGTAGAAAGAACAGTGAACTTTAGACTCTATTACAGAAGTATACTGACCAAAACAACTTGATACTGGCACAAGAGCAGGCCTGAAGACCAATGGAATAGAACTGAGGACCCAGATATTAAACCACAGACCTATGGCCACCTAATCTTTGATAAGGGAGCCAAAAAAATAGAATGGAAGAAAGACAGCCTCTTCAACAAGTGATGCTGGCAGAACTGGTTAAGCACCAGCAGAGAAAGTTGGATCCATCTTTGTCACCCTGTACCAGGATTAACTCCAGATGGATCAAAGACCTCGAAGCAAAAGCAAATACACTGAAAACTTTACACGAAAGAATAGGAGATACACTAGGTCTCCTTGGCACAGGTCAAAACTTTCTTAACAAGGACCAAGAAACATGACAAATCAGAGAAAGTCTGGATAAGTGGGACTGTATTAAACTGCAGAGCTTCTCTGTGGCAAAGGACATAGCTAGCAAATTAACGACAAAGCCTACACAGTGAGAGAAGATCTTCACTAACCACACAACGGAAAGGCCTCATACCTAAAATATATCAACAGCTCAAAAAATTGAATCACTCCAAAACTATTCTCCAAAGAAACAACCATCCCATTAAAAGATGGGCCAAAGACTTAAAGAGAATCGTCTCTGAAGAAGAAATAAGAATGGCCGATAGACACATGAAGAAATGCTTGACATCTCTGGCCATAAAAGAAATGCAAATCAAAACAACTCTAAGATTCCACCTCACTCCAGTTAGAATGGCCAGGATCAAGAAATCTAATAACAACAGATGCTGGAGGGGATGTGGCCAGGAGGGATCACTACTACACTGGTGGTGGGAGTGCAAACTCGTTCAACCACTATGGAAAGCAGTATGGCAGTTTCTCAAAAGACTAAACATAGAGCTCCCCTATGACCCAGCAATTCCACTACTTGGCATTTACCCAACCACCCAGAAACAAGGACATACTAAACCCACTAGCACAATAATGTTCATTGCAGCACTATTCACCATAGCAAAGGTATGGAACCAACCTAGATGTCCCTCAGTTGATGAGTGGATCAACAAGTTGTGGTATTTGTACACAATGGAATTCTATGCTGCTGTCAGAAAGAATGACTGCCCCATTTGTAAGGAAATAGACTTAGAAAAAACCATATTAAATGAAGTAAGCCAGACTCAAATGGTTTCCCTCATTTGTCATAATCATTAGAAACCTAGGGATCTCCTAGCAGAGATTTACAATAGAGTAAAACCTAGATACACAACGCCATATAGTGTGCCACTAAATGTAAGGACCTCCAGGATATAGAAACAAAAGCCATATAATGAGTGACTTGTCATTAATGTACTATGTTATCTCTCATCTCTTTTGCTGTCCCTTGGTTATCTTATATTGTTACAATATTTCACCTTGTTATCTGATATATTCTATATATGGTTAATTGGTTATTTGAAATTGGATAGGGAAGGGGGAAATCGAGATGTGGGGGAGGGGGAGAGGGAAATGGGGACCATGACGTGAGAAAGGGTATCAATGTTTGTGAAGTCATGCACCTTCTATCTGTTAAATATAATTACAGTATTAATTAAAATAAAAATATATGGAAAAAATGACTTAACCATAATTATCTGAACTATAGAAATCTATCCAAATCATCTGAGAATAATTTGGCTATGTTAATGCCAGCAACTTCTCAATGTTAAAACTCTTTTTAACTAGATGATATTTTATCTATATTCATGGCAACTCTTAGCCCTTTGACCTAACTACTCGAAACTGGGAATGCTTTAATCATTCAACTGCACCATGTTATTCTTTTGTTAAAGTGCCATGGTTATTTATTCTTCGATAGTTGCTTTTCTTTTTTTCTCACCACACACCATCCAAGTAGAGTACAGAAAATTGTTTCTCTAGAAGCAAGGAAAAGAGGAGTATGGAATTCCCTAAAACTGAAAGACAAACCAATCATAAAAGAGAACTGAAGCAGTCTGAAAGGTGCAAAAGCAACCAAAGAAGTGAGACAGTGATAAGAAGATGAGTTGGTTGTCTAAGAAGTTTTAGAATGAGCCAGGCTCTAAGTAAACCAAAGGGAAGAAGCAAGCAACGAGGAGAGAGTGTGGGGCTGGCAGGAATGAGAGATAAGAATGCATGAGAAAAAAACAATTACAAGAAGAGTTGCAGAAAGAAATGTTTTACAGATATAAATAGCAGAAAATATAATTTATATAATTTATATCCAATAATTTTTATTCTGGTGTTATCTTTCTAAAGGGCACAACCACTCAAAAATTGTTTTATTTTTTAATATTCAGTGATATCAAGAGTCATGATGTAAAAAAAGAAAATCAAGTGATTAGTAACATACAGACTCCACTGGATTTTACAAAGAAGTAATTTATTCCTCAAATGTCATTTTGCAGAAGGAATTTTTAATTGTAATGCTACAGAACCTGATGTATGAAAATATTTTATTAGCTTACATTATTATACTGAGGGAATTTCACTGTTACATTCACACACATTCATAACATATTTCAAGCATTCTTACTGAAAATATTTCTAATTAAAACCTGGAATCCTCAAACAATATAAAACATACACATACACACACATAAATGCATACATACAGACAGACAGACAATATAGTGACCAATAGTTATTAAAGTAACTGTTCAGAGCATACTGTTCAGAGACAGGAGTCAGATTGTTATCCAAGTAGTTATGTAATTCTTCATTAATTATCTTCCAAAGCAATTTTCTACTGGGACAATGTCAGATATATCAAAAACATGATGTTTGCGAAAACATGAGTAGGGACAGGCAGATTCAGCACTGTGGAAGCATTGTTTAAAAGTACCTTCTGGAATTCACTGGTTCTTCCCTCCTGTTGAAAAGTAACATATGGCCATGGTAGTGTTTGTCTAGAATGCAGGAATAACTGGATTTGATTCCTCAGTACCACATACACAGAAAAAGCTGGAAGTGGTGCTATGCTCACATGGTAGAACACTAGCCTTGAGAACACCCAAGGACAGTGCTCAGGCCCCGAGTTCAAGCCCCAGGACTGGCCAAAAAACAACAACCAAAAAAAGGTAACATATTCAGCTATACCAATACACCTCTTCTTTGTAAAGTGAAATTTTTTGAATTTGTATCACTCTATCATATTTGATTCATTCCTACATATTTACTTAAGTTTACCTTTTAGAAATCAATGATTGCCAATACAATTTGTAACCTCATTGATACGGTACATAATTAAATAACAAGTTCCATAACCAACAAGAATTCTCATCTAAACAAGAAAACCATTATGAGAACCACAAAGATATCATTTCTTCTGACCAAATATTACTAGATTTTGTTTCCTCAACTTATTGCTACTGTTTGTCTTAAGACAAAAATAATACAAAGGACTAAAGGAGTAGCTCTAGTGTTAAGAGTCCCCCAACTAGGAAGAGCAGGAGGCACAAGTTCAATTCCCAGGAACGCATACACAAACCTAAAAAAAAAAGACAACAACCAAAGGATATTTATGTGCAATTTTTAGTATATGAAACTATGTGGTAAAAAATAAATCACTCAAAAACTTATTTAAGAACTAAAAAAAACACTTTTTTCAACTACTGCTATTGTTCTTATAAAAGCATGTTAAACTTGAAAAAAGAATGGGATCAACTGACTAAAATTCGTAATTGAGGCAATAAAAAGGCATCATGAAATTCACTCTGTAAATAAATCCATGTGTTAAGTTCCATTTCTATAGCATTGTGTCAAAAAAAAACCCTAAGATATCCCATGATTTTTGTGACAAAAATATATGGAAATCATAAAATTACCTAAATAAAAAGACAAATGTTATTTTCTCAAATACTAGCCAATGGTAATTTATAGGGCTGATGTTAAATTTGAAAAACTAAATTAAAATCTAAAACCAGAAATATGAAAGCTCACAATTTGAAGCTTAAATAATGACTAAACACCTCCCATCCTTTTCACATTTTTTTTTCATCCAACGTCTACCCACTAAGATGACACAATCTGCCCTGCAAGACACAGCAAGGATTAACCATCTTCCGAGTATGACCCTTCATTCAGGTATGCTAGGTCTCCCTCTAAAGGCAAAATTTGAGAGAAAAGAGTATCCAGATGGCAAAATAGGAGTGTGACCAAACTGGGTGACCAGGAGCTGCTAACTATGCAATCACAGTGGTACATTCATGGGAAGCCATTTGCTTATTTCATAATGCTGCTCTATTGTTGTTACATGCTTAAATTCCTCCTTAACAAAAGAGCTGGTGAGGGGGAGTGTGAGAGTAGATTTAGTAATCCCCTAGTCTTTATAGTTCACATATTTTCATAAACATAGTGGTGGTATAAACAATTGGTGCTACTAAACTTGGCTTCTTTATTTACTTGTGTGCTTAATGTCAAAAATAACCAGACATTCATGTTCAGTAGAGTGTGGACCACAGGTTGCTAAAATGTATGCACAGCTGACTCACATCAGATACAAATGCCTGGAATATTTGCAAGTATAATCACTGAACCTGCCTTTAAGGATAGAAACCAAGATTAAGCATAAATACTCTATGTACAAGCTCAACAGAGCAAAGTAGTTTTTGTTTTGTTCAAGGATACATAGAAATAGCTCCTTCCTTAAATAAAATGGTGTTTGTGTGTGTGTTTGCATACTGGTTGTACCATCTTAAAGTCTTCTGATACTGTAGCCTAAAATATGGAACTGCATTTTACAATGGAAACAGGCAACTAATACTGAAAATCTGACATTGAACTGAAATAGAAAATATGGTTCTGACATATTCTATCATATTCTAAAAATACCACTGTGACAATCTACTTGTCAAAATAACAAAATTCAAGACAATTTGCCTCTATTAGCATCTTTTGCTTATCTAAATACCCCTCACGTAGGCCTTTTTGTATATAGAATTTTATAAACAAATTCAATTCATAAGCTTTTACTAAATACATAATAGATATCTACTCTATATAAGAAGTAACATCATCTTTTAAGAAATAGAAGAACGTTTTTATCACAGAAACCATCACACAGACTCTTTTCTCAAGATTACCTACAAGTCAACTGAGTATAAAAACACTCAACTAATAGCCTGGTTAATTCTGATTTCCATGTGCCTATTAATTATAAATCTTACATTTCTTACCTGCTAAATACATCTTTCCTTTTATGAAAGTTTTAATTACAGTTACAAGTATTTCAGGAGACCTTCCAACTTGGAAGTGGATATGGTAGACCTGAAGAATTCTGAAGGAGACTTAAGAGCTACAAACAAAACCCAAATACTCTTGAAGTAAGTCTGATCAAGGATATCTATGATCTTAAAATGAAACCCCCTTGTATAACAGTCTATTCCAATAAAAAGGGGCGAGGAGTTTACACATAAATCTAATACATAGTTGTATGTATGTATGCATATATGTCTGCATATTCAAGAAAAGGCATATAAAATGATATAAGAGGCAGAATAGGCAGAGGAGATATTAAGAAAATCAGACTTTCTGACATATTTGGAAAGCTAGCATCAATAAAAAAAATCAGTATGCAAATATGAAAAATGGACCAGGAAGAATACCTGTAATACCAAGCACTCAAGAGGCAAAGGAAGGAGAACTACTCTCAGAGGCCAAGCAAGGCAAAAGCAAGCACAAGACCCAGTATGAAAAACTAAGAGCAAAAAAAAAACGGAGATAAAGCTTAGCAAGGGTGATGCCAAGAGTGCAACCCCCAGTTTTGCTATAAACAAATACATAAATCAACAAAGTAAAATTTGAATATTCTCAACTTACATCCCTGAGATCTGTGTTCAAAAGTTACTTTCTCTACAAGATATTCTCCAAGCTCCATGTAAAACTGCAACTCTCTTCCTGCCGTCCATCTTCTCTAACCTCCCTGTCACCCACTCTACTCTCTTCCATGTGGAAAAGGCTACATACCCTGTGTCTTCTCTCTCCTTCATCTCCAATGTCTAAACATGAGCTCCTCCAGAGCAAAGGCCTAACTAGTATTGCTCATTATTGTATCTTCCATAGTAGGTCGCATGTGCCAACATTTGTTCAATAAACTGATGAATCTAGAATCTGATAATGAACATATACAATAAGACTTGTTATAGAAATTGAGGGGTACTCCCTGGATCTGTAGCACTAATATGACTTCACAGTTGTTGTAAATTCATCACTTCAAGTAATGGTTTGAAAAAATACACTGATTAGTAACTAACATGGTATTGGTCCCAGGTACCTGGAACCTAGAAAGTAGATATCAGAAAGATCATTGTTGATGGTGAACCTGAGCAAAAAGTTAGCCAGACTTCATCTTAAGCAACAGGGTGAGCATAGTGGTACGTGTCTATAATCACAGTTACATGAGAACAAAAGGTATAGAAATGAGTTCAAGAATGGGCCCTAGAAAAAGGAAATCTTGAAAAATTAATTGAAGTTTGTTGTTTTTTTAAAGGGCTACCTAATAAGCGAGAGTTGTTGAGCTCAAACAATACTGTTTGTATGTATGTATGTATGTATGTATGTATGTATGTATGTATGTATGTATTTTTTATAGATAGCAAAACCCAGGTGTTGGTAGTTCATTCCTGTTATCCTAGCTACTCCAGAGGCTGAGATCTGAGGATCCTCATTCAGAGCCAGATCAGGCAGTCTCATCACCAATAAGCTACTCAAGAAAGGTAGAATGCTAACTTTGAGCAGAAGCAGCTCAGAGACAGCACCCAGGCCCTGAGTTCAAGCCCCAAAACCAGGGGAAAAAAAACAAAAAAGGACAGCAAACTGATTTATAAAAGGGCAACACAGATTTACAAATGACAGCTTCCTACAAAAACAAAGGGATTTGAAGATAAAGTCTGTATAATAGGCAAGTCAACTTTCCATAGAGCAACCTTAAGAAGTCACAAAGACAAACCTATTTTCCTACTGTAATAATCCCATTCTGATACTACTACACACTAGTCTAATAGTAGAATTCAAGTCCTAATTGTGAAGTTTTAACATCTGAGTCAGTATTGGGAAGTTAGGCAGCAAAAGGACAAACAGTATTCAAAAAGGCTTGCCAAAGGCCAAAGCTCCCTTAACTGCCTACAATTCTCATCTGCTAGGCAGCGTTAGGAAGGCATTTGCCAACATCTGAAAAAAAGAAATTAAAGTCTTGTTAAACATGGAAGAAACCCCGGATGAGACTAGAATTTCTGACAGACAGAGGAAATTCATATATGCACAGAGAGTAAGGTAACAAAATGTCATTGCAAAAGGCAACAGGAAAAGAGATGTTGACTAAGGTCAGTAGAGATCCACTGCTAGTCAGTCATTTGATGAAATACCAAAAATTCATAAATGTATGCCATTTACTGCTTTGAGCAAAAGGAACTAACTAAATCCAGTGTAACTGCAGCAGTTCTGAAGATGATTATAAAGTCAGAAATAAAGACCAAATTATACATCTTTTAAAAATGTATTTTCTAGGCTGAGCAATAGTGGCTCACATCTGCAATCCTATCTACTACTCAAGAGGCTGGAATCTGGAGGACTGTGCCTCAAAGCCAGTCTGGACATGAATGTTTATGAGACTTCACCTCCAATTAACCACCAAAAAGTGCAAGTGGTAGAGTATCAGCAGAACAAGCAAGAAAGAGCTCTGAGTTCAAGACACAGAACACACACACACACACACACACACACACACACACACACAATATTTTCTATACTTTAATCTTATCTGAAGCTTAATCAACATTCATTAACTGTTTCTACTAGAAAAGGACATAGTGTCTCATTCTGATTTCAATTATGTTACATAATCTCCCGCCCTCAGGAAATTTAAGAAGTTTAGAAAGATTGGGAATTTACAAATGAACAAACAAAAATATAAATCACAATTCTCAATAATAAAAAATTCATTGGCCGGGAGTTTGGCCTAGTGGTAGAGTAATTGCCTAGCATGCATGAAGACCCAGGTTCGATTCCTTGGTACCACATACATAGAAAAGCTGGAAGTAGGGTTGTGGCTCAAGTGGTAGAGGTCTAGCCTTGAGAAAGTCCAAGGACAGGGCTCAGGCCCTGAGTTCAAGCCCCAAAACTGGCAAAAAAAAAAATTCATTGAAATTGAACCCTTTAAGTAGCCCATTCTAAGCTTAGAATATTTGAGTAAGATATATAGCATGTTCTAAGAAGAATAAAGATGGCATTTTACATAAAATAGGTGAAAGGGCAGAATTCAAAAAACATACTGGACAATAATAACAATTTGATCATTTATATGTCAGGTACAGTGACACTTTATATTTTAGTTTTTGAAATGAGGTGTCAATGAGAATAGCCTCAAACTGTGATACCTCTATTTCAGTGTCCTGAATGTTATGGTTACATGGCATATACCATCATGCCCAGCTTTTTGAAATTATTGTGTGGGGGGGTGTTGTTCGTGGGGCTTGAATTCAGGAAGTGAACTTTATTACTCAAGTCACTGAACTTTATTACTCAAGCCTACTGGTCACCACTTGAACCACAGCTGCACTTCTGGCATTTTGGTGGTTTAAGTGGAGATAAGAGTATCTCAGACCTTCCTGCCCAGCCTGGGTTTGAACCACTACCCTCAAATCTCAACCTCCTGGGTAGGAGACACCAGCACTGGCTGGAAGGATTTTTTTCAGGAATTTGCAACTGAAATCTTCTTAGGAAGTACTCTACCATTTGAATCCTGCAGCCCTTTTTACTAACACTTTCCAAACAATATCTAGAACTTTTTGCCATCCTCCTACCTACTCATTTCTTGTAGTTAGGGTTATAGATGAGTACCACTGTATCTGACTTGTTCTATGAAACACTGTCTCATGAAGTTTTATGGTCAGGCTGGCCTCAAACCATGATCCTCTTACCTCTACCTCCCAAGTTGTTGTGTATGGTTTGGGCTACCATACACAGCCATAATCTTTTGAGATTTGTTTTACAACTCCTATTTCACAGAATTTACATAGTCTACCCAAGGGCAAAATGGTAGCAGAACAGGATCTAAGAGCTAGGGCTTCAAAGTACATGCAACTAGCCAATATACAATACTATGTATACAGATAATCTGAGCTGCAGAGTAGAAAAGTATTGTGTAAAAACGAATACAAGAGGGCCAAGGGTGTAGCCTAATGGTAGAGTGCTCACCAGGCATGCTTGAAGTCCTGGGTTCAATTCCTCAGTACCACATACACAGAAAAAGGCAGAAATGGTGTTGTGGCTCAATGGCAGTGTGTGATAGCTTTGAGCTAAACATGTCCAAGGACAGTGCCCAAGCCCTGAGTTCAAGCCCCAGGACTCAGGGGGAAAAAAAAGAATACAAGAATGCAAGCTTTCAACTGACCAAGGCTAAGAAATTGTATGACACATCTTGGCACTGAATAGACTTCTCTTAAATGACTCTGATAACAGGCAATGAGTAATTCTCTAAAGACCCAAAGAAACATAAAACCTCTGACCTTCTTTTTTCATCCAAATAACCTTCTCTATAGAGGCATTATCAATCCATACTGGAAAACAGTTTAAGTCGAAATTATCTAGATTATATACTTAAATATCTCAACTATTCCATGAGGCTCTTCCGCTTTATAAACAAATATACAACCCTAATACTGATTATTCTAATAATTTATACTCTATTCAAATCTCAATTTAAGATCTCCATCAATTTAGCACTTTCTTCACATCAGAATTGTATTTTCAAGGTTTGGTCTTTTCTCTTCTATTCTGTGAGCCAATATGTATATTAGCAGATCAGAAGTGCATATTTAAAAGTAAGTTTAGATCTCTTTTCCTCCAAAATAAAACCTGAAAGCATAAGCAATAAAATAGATTATATTATTTCTTAATTCATGTCAAATAGGATTAATATTTTTAAAACTCATAAAAACAAGAATGAGGAACTTTTAAGTAAAAATGCAAGAACAAACTCATATTTCATCACACTTTTGTTTATCATAGCTCCTTTTTTACTGAAGGTGAGGATAAATCCAGTGGGTATAGTCTTACAAGAAAGTTCACCTGTGGGGATTTACCTTGTTAAAGAACAAGTGACAAATGGATTTTGCCCACAGGAAATTTAACTCCGACTCTATATAAACGTATCCTTTCAGATTTGGTACCACAATGAGACTGCAGAGAACATCAGGTTCTAATAGAAAATTGAGATGTCATAATTTTGTTGGTGCTTATTAGATAGTTTCAATTAACATTGCTAGCACACAAACTGTTCATCTTTACCATAAAAAGTACACCAAAATTAAGTTCTAGCCTGATTCACTGATTTACTCCTAATTTTAATTCTGGGAAGATGGGGGTACAGGAAAGACAATAAGACAAAATCTTCGTAATTACTTCTTCCAGTCATTCTCAGACCAGTAAATATCAGATCCTTCCAAAATTTCAGATTAAGAAAATAAGAAACCACACAATAGCATGGTTGCTATGGAATTAAAGGACAGTTTGTTCACATATTCATTCTGTTGGTGCATTCATATTTAAGGTGCCACAACACCTTTAAAACCCAGCTGGGCAAGTCTCAGCTTGTACTGCTTTGTATCAGCTGCCAGTGTCTTACTTTTGTTCCAAAATGTGATCTCCAGAACAGTCTTTCCATCTCTAAAATTAATGAATGGATTTCTACAAGACTATTCACAATTATTAGAATCAATTTTCCCTCAAAAAAAGTAAACAGAACAATGGGGGTGGAGCTAATGGTGGAGTGTTTCTTAGCTTAAATAAGGCCTTAACGTCCATCTCTAATAACAAAAAGAAATCTGCATGCCACACCCAAGAATAATTTATATTACCATACCAACTATGCCATACATTCCTAACAGCAAATCAAAATATCCAATGACAAGAAATATCCAAATGACAGAAATAAAATGTAGCATTTTTATTCTATATAAAAAACTAGCAAATAGAGTGCTTTCCTTTAATATAGTCTACTTATGGTTTTGGAAAACATTTTTTAAATTTTATATCTATAGCATTCTAAAACAAAATAATGAAAAAATCCATATAATTAGCTAGAAATAAATTTTAAAATATTTAAGCCTTCACTGCAGAATGTTTGGTTCTGTAGAAAAAAATATGATCAAACAATAGATTAAATAAGTACTAAATAAGTATTCTGAATACTAAATAGTATTCAGCATATTTTCAGTTTGCCTTTAACACAAGTTTTAAACTAGTTACAAAATAAGAATATCCATCAGAGTGAGGAGTCTGGAACTTAACAGTGCAGCTCTGACAGATGGCCTATTACACAAGTTAACTTCATCTCAGTTTGCTTATTTTTAAAGTAAATGAGAGGAAGCTGAGCAATGGTAACTCAAGCTTATAATCCTAACTACTCAGAAGACTCATATTTGAGAACTGTGGTTTGAAGCCAGCCTGGACACATAAATCCAAGAGACTCTTTTTCTCTAATTAAAAACAAGAAACAGAAAGTGGAGGTGTGGCTCCAGTGGTAAAGCAGTACAATAAGTGACAATGGAGAACACAAGCCTTAGTTCAAGCCTCACTACTGTCTACTCACTATGCAGGCACGCACACACACAAACAAGCTGGAGGTAGAAAAAGTCCAACTATATAATCTCCAAATGTCTAGCCCAACACTTTCTCTCTCTCTCTCTTTCTCTCTGATTCTAAATAAAAACATCCTAATTATGTCTCTAGTGGAATCCTAAGTTGGTGCCAGTTGAAAGCATGTGTCAGAGGCCTTTCCTCTCTCAACTATAGCCCTCTGGCTGCCTCAGCTGGTCTCATATTCAGGGCCCGTAAAGGGGCTAGGGTAAAATGGCAGTAAAAGTATAGACTGAAGAAGGGCTGAAGTTGAAAGCTTGAGGAAAAAAAAAATACTCCTATGGTGTCTGCAGTGACTTTCAGACCCAAAAGCTTCATAATGTAAACCTATTCAGTTGCTTTAAGCTTTGGAGTTACTTCAATACAGAATAAGTATACCAATAATACTGTCCTCACACTAGAAAATGCTAGGTACTATGAGTACTATGCAGTTCTCAAACTTAATAACATGATTTTTAAATACCAGAATAAGATTGTCTGTGCTTTTATTGATACTGTATGGAATATGAAATTTAAAATTTTACATTTATTTTTCAGCATAAAGTATTCAAAAGCACAAAAATGTTACAACAAATATTTAACTTGACATTGTGCTAAATTTAGAATATTTCCTATAAATCTTATCAAAATGTTTATATGTATATTTTATTTCATGCAAATACTATATAGCTAAATGAACTGGGGTTTTTTTTGGACCTGAGGAGGAGGTGCTCATGAGCAAATAGTCAGGAACCTACTCAGCAAACACTCACTCTAACACTGAACTATCCCTAGCCCTGACTCACACTCAATTTCCCAGTGGCATTTTTGTAGTTATGATAGGCACATTTACTCATAGCATAGCTCTAATTCTCTTTTATCAATTTACTATTCAGTCTGGGTACTTACACTGAGTAGAAGTATTTTAAAAGCTTGAACAAAATATACTATTAAAGCATACACAACTTAATTTAAGGTAATGCATTTACTTCTATATGCCTTAATCATTAGACTAGAACAACAAGGAACTATCAGCTTTAAAATAAAGAGATTTAGGCCAATATTTTATATTATTTATCTAAATTTCATATCTGTACATATATGTATATAGTAGGTTATTACAGAAGTTCCCAATATGAATTATGAATTTGAAGGACTTTTACTTTTCTTTTGCTACATACTTTAGCATCAGTCAAAATTTTTTGTTCAAGCCTGCCTATTTAAAAACAAAAATAAAAAACTAAGAAAAATCTCCTTTCCTGAACCCCCCCCAAAAATTAAACGTGTTTAAATGATACCATAAATTATTAGTACATTGGTTCCTTGCTGTCACTTCCTTTATGTCCCGTTACAAATGAAACATATTACTGAGTAGCTACTTTGGCTAAAACACTACAGAGGATGCTTCTCTCCCTTTTCAACTTACAAGACAGTTCTCAGTAAGGCACACAAACCTATGCACAAACAAAAGAATTACAGACAAAACATTAATTCTAACTCCTGCAGGTATAACTTTAGACAGATTTCTTCATGTTCTCTGCAAACATGAGCTTCTATCCTTTACTAATAAATCAAATGTCAAGTAGAGAAGCCTGAGATTACTAAACAATGATTTCACCAGCAAGAACAAACTTGCTAACATTATGCTAAGGAAATAATATAAAAATCAATGACCTAAAGTATTTTCCCAGAGAGCCAGTGGCTCATACACAGAAGGCCAAGATCTAAGTACCAAAGTTCAAAGCCAGCCCAGAGAAAGAAAGTCTGGGACTCTTATCTGCTATCAACCACTCAAAAGCCAGAAGTGAAACAGTGGCTCAAGTGGTAGAGTGCAACTTTCTGCAAAAAACGCTCAGGGCATCACCCAGGCTCTGAATTCAAGCCCCAGGACTAGCAAACACATTAAAGGAAAAAAATCCTACATATTTTATCAGCCCCATTTCAAGTATACTGTGAAGTTATTCTTAAGATGCAAATGGATAATGAAAAATTTAGGTTTTTTTTATAAAAATCTTTCAAATTATAAAGCTTTAGTTTATTAGCTGGGCTCAAGTTATCCTCCCCACCTAAGCCATTAAAGTACCTAAGACTAAAGGCATGTCCCAATGTACCCAGTCATTATATAACTTTAAGAATAGCAGGAAATAATAATGGTTAAACCATTTAAGAACTGTGTAAATATATATAAAATTTTAAGAATATGTACATCAATGGTGCAATTTTCCACTAAATACTAGTTTCCCAAATGCAAACTATGGATATCAAAATAAACTAAAATCAAACATCTCAATTGAACATATTCATTTTGACTATTTTATATACTAACATCGTAGCACTTTGTAGTTATAATTACAGCATCCGCTGTACCACAATGGAATACTCTTCTAAACAGCTTTCTTAAAATAGCCAAATTTCATACAGAAGTCAAAGTTCCTAGAGACTAATTACCATTTTTGCACCAATTTTTTTTAAAGTTCCATGAAGAAACTACAATCTTTCCCTTGGCATCTTGAATTAGTTAAAGTCATAAAAATGGGGAAAAAACTCATTTATGAAAAAACCTCTTCATTTAACTAATTATTTCACCACTCACACTGATTTATTTGTCTTTATTTTTACCTTTACATAAAAAATTTAATATTTCCCAACTCCATTTTTCAGGACATCCTGCCCTTTTTTATATTTACATATGCTCAACTTCATTTATCAATTTTGTAGTCTTCTAATTTGAAACCTTCAAAAGATGTCCAGGTAACTGGAAATAGGAAGTTTTATATCCAATACGCCAATTCTTCCTTTCCAAAATACTCCTTAAGTCCTAATGAAAATCTATTCAAAAATTCTTGTTGACAAAAACACTACTGGCATCAAAAACACACTGATACAAATCCTTTAAGATTCTAATTTAGGGGCCGGGAGTTTGGCCTAGTGGTAGAGTGCTTGCCTAGCATGCACGAAGACCCGGGTTCGATTCCTCAGTACCCCACATATACAGCAAAAAGCTGGAAGTGGTGCGGAGGCTCAAGTGGTAGAGTGCTAGCCTTGAGAAAGTCAGTGCTCAAGCCCTGAGCCCAAGCCCAGGACTGGCAAAAAAAAAAAAAAAAGAAAGATTCTAATTTAACACTGATATTTCTGATTACTTATTAGGTCTCTGCTAGTATGTTTTGAACCAAATGCTTAAAATACTATTTACAGTTACATTATTATTATTATTATACTTCTTGAGTATGCCAAACTGGGAATCCCATATCACTCCTGAAATGGCCCGTCCTTTTCCTCTCCTTTGTAGAAGTAATATCACAATAGTATTCCCAATATATGATCTTGCTTGCATTTATTCTTATTTGTACCCTGGGATTTTCAGATTAAGATATTGTTCTGGACATGAATATTATTGATGGATATTCTAAGATTTGTAAACCAAACGTAATCTTGAACCTCCACACCTCACATATAACACATAATTAGGAAGCTAATAATAGCAATAAAGTTAACGAAACACAATGGAAGAGAGTATTCTATCATGCAAGAGAAAACGTTTCCTTCAGAGTTTATCCAGAGCTATATAGAATTGGAGGTGAACAAAATATCAGGTTTAGAATGACCTCCTTGCCAGTATGAAGTTCATTTCTAGAACATGATCCTTTGTATTTCTACTAACTCCAAAATATACTCAAATAAACGAAATGAAATTAAAATACTAAGATACCTCTTTCAGTGGAAAGATGAAAGAATCTCAACTCACTTTCAAGCCATATGGCTCCCAAATCTTTGCTGAAACACAAATCCACATCTGTTATATAGTTCTATTCATTGAATATTATTTAAAAAGGTTTTAAATTTCAAAATTCAGCAGACTTCTAAAAATAACAGATTAAATGTTGATCCAGCAGCACAATATCGTAACCTACTATAATTAAAATGAACTACAGCTTTTGTCTTTAATTATAATCTAATTCAACTTCAGCATTTGTGGCCTTTATTAACTAAAGTGGCCTCTAAAATTCATCATATAATGTGAACCACTATTAAAAATTATTCACAACATCACACAAAGGTCATTCAAAGAACTTAATCAAATACTTGTTCTAATTTTCCTTGCTTCAAGAAAATAAGAGAGGTGGAAATGCTAAATATTTCTAATATATTCCAAGAAATACCAGGGAGTAAGGAGAAAGTACTGGTAAAAGTTCTACAGCACTAAGCAAAATGATCTAAATAACCTTCTAAAAGGTATACAAACATATATTTACACAAGTCACACATCAGAGTTAAATTCTGTATCTGATAAGGGCTTCTAAGAACATAAAATTTTAGAAACAAAGCACTTTTTAAATGCCCTTTAGAAGCATGCAACATAATTATATTGTAAAACAAAGGATCTCAAATGTATCTGGTTTTCCTATAATTTCTCATGTTGAGTTTTCACCACAGCAGATGAAAACACCTGCTGTACATACGGAGAGACAAAGGTGACTTCCAGATTACTAGTGTTGCTTGTATTTTTTTTTTAAAACTAATGATCTGAGGCTGATATTCTTCATCCGGACTCCTAAGTCTATTGCCATATATAACCAGAAGCTAAGGAAAGTAAGTTGATCCTACTGGGTATATCCTTTGCATCTTTAAATTGTTAGCATAAATAGGAGTAGCGGGAAAATCTAGGTCTTATTGATACAATTATATACACAAAACCGATCATCAAAGCAAAACATAAGGAGGGTGATTGAAGGCTTCACTTAACGTGTAAACTAGATTCCTCAGATTTTATTTTACTCCTTTCTAAATCTGTACATGACTAAGCAACAACAGTGGCTCCTGAAATAGCAGAATAGTTATACTCAGTAATTAACTAATAAACAGGAAAATACAGATTTTCTCAGTCTTCAGGAGGAAATAATTTAATAAGATACAATAAACAGGGGCTGGGAGTTTGGCCTAGTGGATAAAGTGCTTGCCTAGCATGCATGAAGACCCCGGTTAGATTCCTCGGTACCACATATAGAAAAAAGCCGGAAGTGGTGCTGAGGCTCAAGTGGTAGAGCTCTAGCCTTGAGAAAGTTCAAAGACAGTGCTCAGGCCCTGAGCTCAAGCCCAGGACTGGCAAAAAAAAAAAAAAAAAAAAAGATACAATAAACATTTTATTAAAGTAATAAAATGCCTATCTATCCTCACAAAAGTCTATGTACTCTCTAATGTACTACACCAGAAAAACAGCATTCTTCCAGAAGAAACAAGGATTGAGACATTTCCATTGCCTCTCCAATCCCTACCTCAACCTCTATCTTCCATCCTCACCCTACTCTCCCCAAAAATCTTCAAAGTCCAGGAGAGTGATCCGGGGGAAAGGTGTAATACAGTCATATTTAACAGCAGACACAGGATATGATTTTCCAATGTATTTGCTTCTTGCTCCTTTCCAGAAACTTTCCCCATTCCTCAACAACTAAAGCTTGGAAGTACAGCCTCTGAAATGGCTTGATACAATGCATTAAATTACACTGATGAAACTAGCCAGATACATCTTAACGATGACAGTTACACTGAAATACATAAATACTGTCAACAAATACTGCTTAGGAATTTGAATGTATTTATGTTAATAACATGGCATTTCAATGTCATGTTTTTATTTTTTATTTTCGGGGTAATGTATAGAGGGGTTACAGTTACATTCGCCAGGTAGTAGGTGCATAACTTCTCACATATTGATACCCCTTCTCATGTTTTTCTCCCCATTTCCCTCCCTCCACCCCCTCCCAGTTATCTTGTTTTCCCTCCTCCCCTTTCCTCTTTCAAATAAACAAATAAACCTATATACAATATACCAAGTAACAAAGTCAGATACAGTAACAATATGAGATTAACCAAAGGGTAACAAAGGAGAAGAGAAACACATTACAATAACAGTCACACAAGATAAAGCTCTTGTTTCCACATCCTAGAGATCTTTTCATTTAGTCTTATCCTATATGACCTTATGTACCTAGGTTTTGAGCTAATGTAATTCTCTGCTTGGAGAATCCTAGATGTGTACTAATTATTACCAACCTCCCAATCTTTCATACATATTCGTTTATTAGGCTGGTAAAACAAAGATCCACAGAATGTATGATTTTTCTTAAATATAAAAAATGCTTTATCTCTTACCATGCTCAGTTATAAAATCAGGATGCCTATCCAACAAATTAGCACTAAACCAAAACTTTATGAAAATACACATTTCTTGACCAAAAGAGACAATACCTAGAACTGAAAGAATAGTTGTCCAAGTACAAACCATATTCAGAAAAAATATAAAAGGAAAAATGGAAAAATATATGGATGTTTCCAGATCAGTACAAAGACCCCATCACGTCACATGTTCCATACTGTGACCGTATTTTAGCTTTTCTAAAAGTAGTAGTATCATAGGAAGATAACAAGACAGGCTTTAATAACTGCAAATAATGAAACCAACAGAAATAATTCTCTCTCTCTCTCTCTCTCTCTCTCTCTCTCTCTCTCTCTCTCTCTCTCTCTCTCTCTCTCTTTCACACACACACACACACACACACACACACACACTTGGAAAATCATGTCCTGTTTTAAATACCTCATTGGTGAGCAATGCATAGGAATCCTGACTGTCAGACACTTGTCTGGCTTGTGTACATATAAAAGCCAACACCAGAAGTTCAAACTGTGAGGCAAATTCCTACCAGAGTAATGAAATCAGTGCACTTGGCCATTATTCTATAAGAGCCAACAAAATGGTAGAACCTTCTGAGATATTACCATGTAATATAAACATTATATTACAACTAAGATCTGGATTTTCTGTGGTTCTTATCAGAAGAAATAGCAAGCAAGCAAGAAGATAGCCTTTCCCAGCGTCCTTAGTGGACGCAAATACCAGCTCCTGGCTCCAAAGCTGTCATGTTTCCCTTCTCCAATTGCCAATCTTGTCATTATTAGTGTTATTAGTGTTAGAAAGGGCACTGGAGATCAGATAGTCTTACTATTTATTTTACAAATGAAGGAGCTGAGACCTACAGAGTTTAAGGGAATGGCCTAATATCTCATAGTGTTCTTTGGCACTTTTGAAATCACCCTCAATCTAGTCATATTCACTCTTTTTTTAAAAATCACTATCATATATCTGTCTTCTTTCACCAATTAGTGTATTTGTAAATTCAAGTCTGCTGCCTCACTTTCTTAATGCTGGTGGTTAAGCTCCTATTATTCCATATTTATTTCTACCTAAAAGGGAAACACTGAGAATCTCTAGGAATCCTTGACCAGGCACTAAAGCACAAAAGCAAGCAGTACTAGCTGGGTATTGCTGCTACTACTAAGCAAGATGCTGGAGTTAAGTGTCAGCAAAAAGCAGGCCTGTGGGACTGTGAAAATACACAGATACATAGCAAAAAACAAACCAAAAAAAAAATGGCCTACAGATATAATTTTAAAATCTATCTCCAGAGGCAAGTACATACCCAAGACTAGGAAGGAAGCTTCTGAATCAGAACTATACTAAGATTGCATCATTAGTGAACTATGGTAATGCTTCTGCTTAAGAAAGCAGCTAGTTGGAAATTGTGAGAAAATGCTGAGTTTTTAATAGTTCCCCCATGTCAATTATATTTTCTGGTGTTTTTGACAAAAGTCTTTTTTTAAAAAAAGTGTCCACTTTGAACCAGGCCTAGTGGTAAATATCTATAAATCTCAGCAAGCAGGAAGCTGAGGAAGGCAGACTAGGAAGCAAGCCTGAACTACATGCATCTTAAGTTCCTGCCTCAAAGAGTGTCAAATTGATTGTCAAAAAGGAAACAAGGAGTTATGGCTGAGCTACGAGCAGTTGAGGTTATATATTATAGTTAATTATCCACAAAAGTATTGTAAAGGGAGTTATATAATTAATTAAACACTTAACAAGGATGGGAAGGATGAAAGTAGGCAAAGTAAGAAGAGGTAGGCTGAAAGCAATACAACATATAATGGCTTCAGAGAAAAAGATGGCATAATATCAAATAAACTTTTCACTTGGAATATATAAACCATATTCCTGGTTTAAAAAAGATTTGGAATACCTATATAATTCTAAAAAAAGAGAAACCCTTCATTCTTAATGTATCTACTCAAAAAAAATAAAAATACACCAAGTTAACTTAATAACTTAATAAACACCAAATAACTTAATAAAGCAGGCAAACTGGAAATTTTTAAATATTTTTATATTATGAGATATGGAGTCAATGACTGAGTAATGTTCTGAAGTTACTTTATGATTCAAAGAGGGATTAGAAAATTATCCCCAAGTTAATACTACTGTAGTAAATTCATACACTTCTGCCCCCTATTAAATATCAATGCTGAGCAATACATTATAAAACTGGATAACAATCCCTTAGCTATGTGTCTTTAAAATCTGACCACCTTCATTATTGCCACTGCAATGACTGCATTTAATAGAAAGTTATAAATCGAGCTCAAAATATTTTCCAATGCCTTCAGGTATATAATGTGACAACGAAAATATAAGTAGGAAACGGGTGATAGGAAGTATAGAAGAGAATGAAATATTGCATCATCAAATCTTACTCTGATATCTAGACTGGGAGTTATATAAAAGTACTGAAATGAGGTTGAAGAGTAAAACAAAAACATTATTTTAGACTAGCATTTTTGTAAATGCAATATGGTAACAAGCCCTAGGACTAATAGCCTTGTGTCTTTGCTTTATACAGGTAGAGAAAAGGAAATAATAAGCCAACCACCATAGATTAGTGAACAGTTTTTCAGAATATCAGTCTGATGAAAAAGAAGTCAGAGAATCATATGAAAATGATTCTTTAGATGGCAAAGGTTAGGTGTCTAGTTAATATTTTCTAATAATAGCCAATAAGGATTCAGCATATAATCTAAGGCAAAATTCATCAAAGAAAAATTTACATAAATCATGTATTATAACCTTTACTAACTCCATCATTACTATTTCTCTAGTAAGAAAAATGAGTGTAAGTAACAGTAACTTGTCCTTGTCATACAACCTATATGATTATCTAAAATATGATTCCAAAGCTGTGTCCACAGCCTATAATACCCATCTTATTTAGTGCTATTTTAAATATAATTCGGTTTATATGATTCTCTTTCATTAAAAACATCATACTTTTATAGAAATGTTTACAAAATGAAATCTGCAGTATAATATGCTTAATGCCAATAAAAAGTACCAGTGCCCATGCCTTTGATCCTTAACTACGTGAGAGGCTGAGATCAAGGAGGATCAAAGTTCCAGACCAACTTGGAAAGAAAAATCTGCAAGATTCCATCCCAACAGATGATACAGTACATGTTTGCCATCCTGGCTTCACAAGGAGCAAAAACTAAGAGGAATTCAGTCCTCCCAGACAGAAAGCAAGACCCTGTCTTAAAAACAACCAGGGAAGCTGGCTCAGTGGCTCAGGCCTGTAATCCTGGCTACTCAAGAGGCTGAGATCTGAGGAAAGCAGTTCAAAGCCAGCACAGGCACAAGAAAGTCCATGCGACTCTTTCCTCCAATTAACCACCACTGTGCCTCAAGTGGTAGGGTGCTTGACTTGAGCAGAAGAGCTCAGGGATAGCACCCAGGCCTAGAGTTCAAGACCCACAACTAACCAAAAAAAAAAAAAAAAAAAAAAAGAAAACAGTGAACCAGAGGCAAGGCTCAACAGTAGAGAACCTGTCTAGCAAACATGAGGATCTGAGTTCAAAGAGGATCTGAGTTCAAAATCCAGTACCACTCTCAAATAAAAAAAAAAAGGGGGGGGTGACACAGACATTTAAACTGCAGGACTATATATTTTGAAGAAAATTTTGTTTAAAAAGTTGTTGCTCTGCATTCATGTATTAGATTCTTTAAAGCACTCCAATACATTTGTCACTTTTAATATACCACAATCGCTGCTTGGAACTGGCTGTTTTAGCAGTATAGTTTGCATAAAGTTAAAGTTTGTATAAACTTTATATCATGTAAAATACCTTCCCAAGCTTACTTCAGAAAGATAGTTTATTTCAGTGCTTGCCTTTTAAGGATATAGTGTCCTAAAAAAAAGGACATTGAGCGAGATGTAATGCACCTACTACCTGACAAATGTAACTGCAACCCCTCTATACATTATCTCAACAATAAAATAAATTTATTTTAATTTAAAAAAAACACATTGATAAGTAGCAGCCCTAAAGACTGGAATAAATTATAGACAAATATTTTGATACAGAAAGCCATCCCCTGTGTATGGCACAGAATATGGCAGCGAATCTAAAGCATTTCAGATAATGAGCTGAATCTAAAAAAACAAACCAAACTATTCTAAGAGCAAGAAACAGGAACTGTATTATCAATGTCTTTAATACTGTCTTATTATTGTTGATTAATTAGTCTGATAACTACAGTAATCATCAACATTGTCAGTTGTAGTTTGTTTTTTAATATTATACTATCATAGCCTATAACTAATTATGCTACATAAAACAATATACAATATATACTTTTGCATCGATAAAATTAAAAAGAGTATCAAGCCATATTGCCAAAACAGACATGGAAATATGTGAATAACATGATCATACAATCTGAGTCACTTTTGGAAATTGTTCACAACATCACACAAATGATGTTGCTATTAGACATCAGGAAAGAGGTCTAATGTCAAACATTACACGAGGTCAAGGCTACTAATCTTGATATCATTGTGCTAATAAACAAGATAGGAACATATAAACAGGCTTTGATATAAAGTGCCAATTAAGAGAGTGCATCAAATTTTAAAGTCTATATAAACATTATTATAAGCTCAAATGCATAGGCAACTTAACTTTCTAAAATAAAAGTTCTACTCAATTCCCATTTTTATTGGTAATAATCTTATGTTACAAACAGCATAGCACCCTCTGCTGCATCTGTTATAAGATGTATAAAGTTCTTGCAAAAGGAAAAGGATGGAACTGTAAAAACAAAAATAAATCTTAGAAATCAATAGGTTGATACTCTTTTATTTATTCCAGTACATATTTCAAACATGCTTAAAAACAATTTTTATTTTAAATGATCACTATAAATTTCACAGCAGCACTTGAAGTCGAGAAAATGTTTTAGTTTTAAAACATCTAACCCATTAAAAAAGAGTATCCATTTCAAACATTTATCATTCAAATAATATTATCAAAAAAATTATTTGTGGAATACTCAATGACAAAAGTAAACCTGTTGCATTAAGCAAATTGTACCCCATTCCCTTCTGCCTTGGCTTTCCACTTTAAATTTGATTCTTGAATATGTAAAGTGCACCTACATAACCCTTTTTATTCCGATGGATATTTGTCAGTATTTTGTAAGAATTATTCTGTTTAAGGACCCATTACAAATTTCACCACATGAAAATACAGTAATTTTCAGAAAGAAAATTTATATGACTAACTTTTCTTAATGCCAGAACTACTTTAATGAGACAATATTTAGAAATAGTGTTACTCTGCATTGATACGTTATATTCTTTCAGGCATTCCAACACATGAATAGAAAATTAGCTTAATACAACCTCACAATTAGCTAATGGCAGTTAGTTGAGCTAATAATATCAAGAATAAAATTCGTACAAAGTAACTATATCTTTCTAACCTTACTTGAGGATAATAATACTGTTTCAGTACTAGACTTGACATAAATTACAAATCTATAGTTCAAAATTTGTATTAAAAAAAACAAACTTTCCTAAGAAAAAAATTAACACTAAAATATGTTACTAACAAAGGCAAAGAATGCCACCTGCTTTATACAACCCTTCTGTGAATCATCACTATAAATCTCAATACAATGCAGTAAAAAATGAAGGTGACACCTGTTTAAAGGAGCCAACTGTCTCTAACAAGCTAGATGTAGTCAAATCTACTTATTCTTGGATTTGCAAAATTTGGGAACAATATGCACCTGTGAACAGAGAGGAATTTAAAATGTATTTTATGATACACACACACACACACACACACCAAGCAACTACGGATGGAAGATTCACTTAGGGAAACTATGTTTAAAGTAACTGAGAGCAAATAAAGGGTACTTAGACAAATGTTGAACATAATAAATAAAAAGCAGACATTTCATAATTTAAAATTTTACTTATTTGATATTTTCATTTTATGTATCACAAAAAGGAAACATTCCTATTAGATTGCTCAGTGAAAATAACTCTTCACGTATAGTAGACACTATATCTGTCCTTTTATACAAATACACTTTGATTAAAAGCAAAATTATTACCTCATCTCCTGAATTCTTTACTTGGATGTTTACAGAATGCATACACAGTATTAAAGAATGATGAAAAATGTGACCCAAAAATAGCATGTCATTTAAACAATGCACAAAACTTATCTTTAAATTCATTCGCCTTCATTCTTTATAATGGCGAAAGTAATTTCCAAACTAAATGTGTTCAGGGTGAAAAAAGGATGATTAAAATATATTAAGTTTATCAATGATTTTTTTTAGTTCCTGAGTATTTGGGTACTGAGAGAATAATACAGAAGTTATTATTTTAGAAATTAGACACAATGACCTCCAAGCCTCCATATAATGGAAACAATGTAAAATTATGTAAACTTTTAGGAATTCCTTTCCTACATATATGTAAATGTCCTGTCCTCATATTGCTTTAAGTAGTTCACAGGCAAAACAACCCAAAAGACTGATCGGCATAATAACACACACTGAATCATAGATATTAGCTACTCAAAACAAATTACTATTTAATAGCTTTAGTTTCAAAGCATGATCACTTTCACACATTCCTGTTAATCTTAAAATTGAAAACAAGGAATATCCATACATGAACCAGTGCCTCTAGGAAAAACAAAAATATTACGGGGAAAAAAGGAGATATTTGTACTTCAGTTTAACTTTAAATATTATTTGTGAGAATTCTACCATATGATTTAACCAGTGTATGTGAATAATTATCATATGAGAGCCAAAAGAATCTCTAACAGCGATTTCCATATCGCATATATGCTCTTAAGATTAGTAAGAAATAAAATTCAATTTAAGTTCTGCTCTCAAATCAACCTAAAAATGAATATCTAAAATTTAGGAAATGTAAGATATACATAATGGGTAAAATGCCTAAACATTGTTCTTATACAGCAAATAAATTAAGCCACAACATTATGGCATATATAAACTACCAGCCTGCAACCTTATTATGCAAATGATATAAGCTCTAAAACTATCCCAAGACAGCAAAACTCCTATGAACTTCAGACAGTTTATACGACCCAGGAGCTTCACCATCCAAAAGTGTTCAGGCATTTGACAATCATCTGAACAGAAAAAAAAATACAAGTTGGAATTAAAGATTGGCATTGATCGCAGGTTGGGGATAAGTAATTACAAAGAAGTTCTGAGAGATCTGAAATTTTTTTCTTTCAGAACAAAATAGCATCTTCATTTATAATGGCAATCACAAGGAAATGAATTCAAAGAAAAGTTTTCTTTTTCAAAGCCCCGGCTTTTATTTTACAAAATACTAGCCTTAATAGCATTATAATTACCCAACCTGTTCATTGACAATCTCAAGGATAATTAATACTGTCACATTACACAGGCTGCTGTCAGATAAATCAATATATGTTTGCTGTTAGAAAGCCTATTTAAATAAATTTTTTTAATCTGAATTAGAAACTTCAGTATGTGCAACTGTATTTGGTTTCCCACACATTCATTACCAAAACTCTTTACTGATAATCTATTAATTAAAAGTTAGGCTGAAAACTGAACACAATTATGGGATTGGTAAAATCAGGTTAGCTCCAATCAAGGATATTATACATGAGGACTGGTTAAGCATTCAAATCTACAGAGAAAAATATTTTCTCGGAAGACTTTAAAAAGAAGTTCACTCTTCTGAGCAGGCTTAAGTCACTGTCCAAAGAAAACCAAAAAGTAAATAAAAAGAATATGTTAAGTACAGACATGCCTAGAACTGAACAAGCACAAAGAAAGTGAAATATACACACGTTTCGAGTTGAGAGGCTTCATACATTCTTTATGAACAACTTGACTTCAATTTCAACTCTCAAAGGGAAAGGAACAGAAATGAAAGAAACAAGAAGAAGAAAAAAAAAGAAACTCTTAAAGTACCATAACTGTCAGATAACACTGTGAACTGAGTTCTCAACAAAGCTTCCTTGTGTCCTTTTCCCAGTTCATCATACAAGAAGTCTCATAACCACAATGAAAATTGTTTTAACACTCTACTGTGGGGAGGGAGGGAGCTTCATCAAAGTGAAATGGAACCTCACGACTAACCCCCCCCCATACTCCCCAGGAAGGATAAAGCACTGTCAATAACTCCCAACCCAAGTATCACAGATGCCCCGCATCTGGTTTAAATCACAAACACACACACACACACACACACACCCCAAAAAGCGGTGGGGGGGGGATGAAGGGAGGGATTGGGGGGAGAGACAGACACTGACAAAAAAAAAAAAAAACACCACTTTCCCAGTGCAACAGAGCCCAGTCCAACAGAACCCTCCCCCTCCCTCCCCGTTTCAATGTGTGTCCAAGGGGTTGGGTCTGGGGGGGGGAGAGAGAGAGTTAGAAAAAGGGGGGGGGGTGAAGAGTGCCGACTGGATATTAAGACTGTTTTGCTGCACAAAGAAAAAAATACAGTTTTAAAAAAGAAAAGAAAGCAAGGGAGATGGTGGGGGGGGGGGGAAGCTGAGGATGGCCCAAAGAAGCACAACCCATTTCTTTAGTACCAAAGAAGTGAAGGGTGGGGGTGGGGGTGAAGAGGGTGGGGAAGAGAAGAAAAGAAAAAGAAAGGACTAGACGGTGGGAAAAGTTCACGGCTGCTCAGGGAACTGACACACACACAACCCCACACAAGGCCCCACAAGTGAACCACCACCACCACCACAAAACATCACCTCTGGGACACACACACACACACCTGGCACCTTGTGAGCTCTGGTCAAGCAGGAGCAAACAAGCTGAGGTGGGGGGGGGGGAGAGAAGAAAAGAAAAAGCAAATTAAAATTAAAAAAAAAAAAGGAAAGGGAAATACCCTTCTCTCTTCTTCACCTGACCCCTCTCTTCCTCAGACCAAGACCTAAAAGGAGGGGTGGGGGGGAGAGATGGGGCTGGGGATGGGGGGGAGAGGACAGACAGCATCCACAGAGCGGAAAGCTGGGGCTCCCTCTCCCGCTCGGATCGCAGCCTCTCCCCCCTCCTCCTCCACCCCCCGCCCTCCCCACCACCACCACCACCACCACCACCACCGAGCTCCCGCCGCATCCTTCCAGTGCGGCCGCCCAGGGCCCCCCGGGCCGCGCCGGCGGGGCGCGCGGCGCCCACACCCCCCCCCCCCCGGACCCCGCCGCCGCCGCCGCCGCCGCGGGCGCGCAGGGTCCATGGTAAACAAGCCCGGGGTGGGGTAAGGGGGTGGGGGGGGAACCCGGAGCCCCTCGACGGCGGCCGCCGGTGTCAGGAGTGAGAGACCCCGCACAGCCACGCTCCCGCTCACGCGCGCGCGCGCACACACACACACACACACACACACGGACACACACGGACACACGCGTTCACACGCTCCCACACACATGTAGAGACCGAAGAATATTCACCTTGGCTGTGGATTATTGTGGTGTTGTTGGTGGGTGATGGAGATGGTGGTGGTGGTGGGGAGGAGGAGGAGGAGGAGGTGGAGGAGGAAGAGGAGGAGGAGGAGGAGGAGGAGAGGAGTAGTTGTTGTTGATGGGTAACAGTCGCCAGGACTACGGTGACTATGGCGCTTGATTCACAAGGCAACGGTTGCTATAACTCACAAAAGAGAGAGAGGGAGAGAGAGGGAGCGAGAGGGAGAGGGAGACACTCACACGGGGAGGGGTGAGGGGAGGGAAGAGGGGAGGGGGCGGGCCCGCACGGCCGCCGGAAGGGGCGGGCTCAGCGCCAGTGGCTGACAGGCCCCCCGACTCGGGGCACCGGAGAGGGCGCTGCTGAGAGCCACGGGATCCCGGCGTCGGGCTGTGGAGAGCTCGGCCGGAGAGCCCGAGGTCACCCCGCCGTCCTCTGGTGGGTGGAGGGCCGGGGGTGACTAGGAACCCGGGAGCATTCGAGAAGCGTTTAGGGGTCCTTTCTGTGCAACCAGAGCGCTGCCATTTGTCGGGCGGTCAGCCGTGTGCCGCGAAGCCGCCAGAGTGACGCTGGGGCGATGGGGGGGGGGGGGGGACGAGGACGCGGGAGGGAGAAAGGGAGAGCATCCACTTTGAAGGGCAGTCTCCACCCCCTCGGCCCAGACGTCATTTCCGGGGTGGGCCTACTGGAGGGCCCGGATGTGCGGCCGTTCTTTCTTTTCTTCCCGCCCCCCCCCCCTTTTTCTCTGGTCACGGCGGCGCTGGCCGGCGGTGACGGCTGTCTAGGACTCCTTCGCCCCACCACCTGCCCTTCCCCACCCCCGGTTTATTTCTCCCTGCGGGGGGGTGGGGGGCGGTGGAGAAACTCAGGCTGTCCCCCTTCCTCTGCGGCTCCCCGGGCCCTCGCTGGCGACGGCTCTGGGGAGCGGAGCGCGGGCGGCGGCGGCGGCGGCGCGCGTGAGGCCCCGCCGCCATCTTGGAGAAGGGCGGGAGTGGGAGAGTAAGGGGGGGGGGCGCGGGGGCGAGATGGGGTTCGCGTGCCGGGCGCCCCCGGGGATCTTCCTGGAAAGAGTCCGGGGCGTGCGGGCCATCCTCCGGACACCCGGAGTCGGCGACCTCCACGGCTGCGGGGGAGCGGAGGACGAGCGAGCGGCCCACCGTCCCTACCTCCCGGAGGATGAGGAGACCCGGGTGCCGGGAACCCCGCGCGCCCCGGTCCTGGCAGTCTCCGCGTTGATTTCCAGCCGTCCAAGGAAAGTTCTGGTCTTCCCCCCACCCCCCAGCACACACACACACCCTTTAGAGTTGGCGGAGCCGGGCTGCCAGTCCCACTCGGCTCCCACCACCGCCACCGCCCGGCTCCTGGACCTCCTCCCGCTGGCTGAGCCCGGAGGCTGCGGGCCGGCGGGCATCGCCTCCGTCCCACACGAGTGGCTCTAGTGTTTGCTTTTTGTTGTTGTTCTTTTACCACACGATCTAGAACAACCCCCCCCTCCTTCCCCGAATAACTGTGCTCCTAATTCTCCCCCCCCCCCCAGCAATAACCCCAGATCCAACATTTTGAAGCCCTAAGAAGCTTCTCCAAGACATTGGAAGTAGAGCTTTATGGAAGTCAGAGCTCCTCTTTTGAGACCTTGTTTTGTTTTGGTGGTGGTGGTTTTTTTAAAAAAAATTTTTTTTTTGGCACCAACACATAGAAGATTTGGGCTGGCTTGAAATTCATCACTGGTAAAATAATCTTTTTCTGTGACCCTCCCACAAACCCTTGTGCTAAGTTACACATCCACTAATTTTCCTTGCAAGTAGTATTCTGTAGGTAATAGTCTCAGACACAAACGAGTACAAAGTCCTACATTTTTTTTTAAAGTATGAGTTTAATGTGACTCCATGAAATACTAGGTAAAGGCATTTTAGAACCAACTACTGAAACAATAGATTTCAAGAGTCATACGTTTGCCCTTCAGTAATCTCATGGCCATTCTTAAAATAATGCGTTACACTATGATAGTGGACCGTGGTAGCGCATGGTGCTGAAGTTAAAAGGTTTCATAACCCTGACAAATGGTGACCCAACAGCAGTTAAAACTCCAGGTTTGCAATATTCACCTAACTGCGTTTACAGATAAAGCCCTCTATTCCTACAATGGTGGTTAAGTCTGCTAGCTCACACTAACATGGCTCTGAATAGCTTTGCTTTTTAGTTCTATTGTTCTGTTATAGTTTGCCTGTCTCCTCACTGTCAGCTGTTGCTTCTTAACTGCTGTCAGTGAACATAGTTCTATTATCCTCCCCACTCTTTTAATTTACTGCTTTTAATCTGCAGGCAAGAAAACCACATAATGAAGCTTGTGCAAAAAAAAAAAAAAAAAACTGTCTCAAGGGTATATAAATAGGTACTTTGAGGGGACTGTCCTTTAGAAAAGTGTGACCTTTGTGCTGGGTCATTGTTTTTTAAGCTGCTTAGAGAGCCCTTTCTTTTTTCTGTTTCATTGTTTGGTCTTTCCCCAAGTTAGGGATACATAAAAATTCTTTAAGTGAATTAGAATTCAGAATAGTTTTCCTGTTTTAGGATAAATTAGTGGTATATCTTATAAAACATAGGGTGATAGGAAAGTTTAATGTTATGCTACACTGATTCAAAAGAGCTTTCTATTCAAAGCATATAATAAAAACTGCAGCTATATGTGGTGTTTGTGTGTGTTGTTATATTGCACTACAATTGACTAGTTATTTGGTCAAAATCTGTGATGATTGTCACACTTTTTTGTGTGTGCCAGTCTTCAGTTTGAACTCAGAGCCTAAGCACTGTCCCTGAGTTTTTCACTCAAGGCTAGCTCTCTACCCCTTGAGGCACAGCTCTACTTCTAGCTTTTTTGCTGGTTAGTGGGAGATGAGTCTCAAGACTACCTGCTGGGGCTGGCATCAGTCTGCAATGCTCAGATCTCAGCCTCCTGAATAGATAGGATTACAGGCCTGAGCCCCCAGCAGTTGCCTACAACCTCCAAGTCTTTAAACATGATAGTGATGATAGATTGTGTTTCTGAGGTAATACATAGGAGTACTCAGTAGACCAGTGCTGATGCTCTAACATGTGGAGAATATCAAGTAAGCTTTCTAGGCAAAATTTAAGACTCAAAGGCTTGTGAAGGTATAAGTAAACAAAGTTTATAATCCAAAGATTTAAAGATCTTAGGGATCTCAAAGTTTAATTTGTATGGATTTTAAGAAACGAGTAACTGATGAAATTTTCCAAAATAGTAAATGTTTATGTAACTATTTTCTAAAATTTGGAAAAAGTTTTGATGGAATAAGTACTATAAAGTTAATATTTAGGACATTTTACTAAGACGTGTGTGAACTCTTAAGTCCATTTTGGGGGAGGGCCATGAACTCAGGGCCTGGGCTCTGTCCTTGGGCTTTCTCAAGGCTAGAGCTCTACCACTTAAGCCGCAACACCATTTCTGGCTTTTTTCTGTGTATGTGGTACCCAGGAATCAAACCCGGGTCTTCCTGCATGCTAGGCAAACACTACCACTAGGCTAAACTCCCTGCCTCTCTAAATCCATTTATATAAGAAAATTAGCATGAACTGTATTAGAAGTTAAATCTTCTAGTTAGCAATTAATGTCAATAATGCATTCTGGAAGATTTTTACTCAATTATTACTAATTGTCAAACTTTTATTTGATCCAAATTATTTAACTGTTAATTTCTTATATTATCTCTCCTTGTTACTTTTTCCCCCTCCTAATAAATACTTAACATGTTCCAAGTTCTTGTTGGACCATTATTCCTATTTTAAGTATACTAATATCTGATACCTTTTCAAAATTATTTTTGAGTACTGTGTCAACTATCCCAGCACATGACAATTTTTTCATCCTATTTTCACTAAGTATAAGATCACTGTGGATCACTGTAAATCAGAGTACTTGCTTTTTTTCTTCTGTAGTTGTTTTAAACTGATGAGAATTTATGTGCATCTAATATTTTCCTTAAAATTGTTTAACATACTAACATCTTGTTTTTTTAATTTTTTGAGAGACAAGGAATAAAAATATACAGTTTACAGTAGAATATGCAAAATACTGAGCAGCCTTTGAAATTTTATATCTTGCTCTTCCTCTCCTCCTTTCCCTCTCTCCCTCTCTCGTTCCTTTGCCTAATTCTTGAACTGAGGGCCTGGTACTGTGAGCTTTTATGCTCAAAGCTAGTACCCTGCCACTTTAGCCCCAGTTCTACTTGTAGCTTTTTAATTGGAGATAAAAGTCTCGCGAACTTTCCTGCCCGGGCTGGTTTAAAACTAAGGTCATCAGACCTTTAGCTCATTACAGATATGAGCCACCAATGCTAGTTCTTCCTCTTAGAAAAGAGATTAGAGCCATCCTAAAGATCCCAACAATTTCAAATGACATTGAAAAATATATCTAAGTACTATAGAACTTGATAAGTAACTTGACCCTAAAAGAATAGAGAGAAAATAAAATTTAAGATAATATATCTTTTAATTTTTCCTTCTTTCCATAGAAGGGGGATTCACTGAGATAAAATTATTGTGAATTTTGATATCAGTTTCACAAAGATCAGAAAAATAAATACTCTCATTTTCTAAGATGATTTTTTAAGTGTGCTTGAACTCGACTTACCACATTTACTTCACTATAAAATTATGAATGAAAAAGTAAGTTAAAGACAATTTGGATTTGCTTTATAGGATTATCCTGTTTGTAATTTCAAATGTGTGACACAGTAATTACAGACTTCTTGTTAAATGTGATATCATTCTTCACTCCAAAGAAATAAACCTTAATGAACACTAATTTGTGTTGAAGACCAGTGAAAGGAGACATTTTTATGTAAATGAGAAAAAGATATATAAAACTGAATCACAATTTTCCATAAAGTTAAATATTTTGAAAATGAATTTTTAATTCAATTCTTCCTGAAATCAGATTAAAGGTAAAATTGCATGAGATACTTATGCCATTTTCTTTTAAGTCATCACTGATTCAGTGACCTCAAAATAAAATTCAAAGCACTATATTTCCACAAGAGCCGGAAAATATCACAGTTTCTAAGGAAGCAGCTACTGAGGTGGCAGAACTGAATGATGCATAAATAAGTGAATCTTAGATGGAGCTTAATCTAAGTAGGAGTTCTCACTGCAAAGAGCAAACTAAACAAGCATCCAATATAAGTAGGAGTGATTTTAAAGTAATGTTTTTAAGTCATGTAATCAAAACATTACAACTTGTTAACATCTCTTGAAAAGGCCACACCTCTATTTGGCAATCATCTCTGGAAAATAAATTCTTAAAGTTTATTGTAGACATCAAAAGACATAATACGGATATGTCAGAAACTGGTAAAGAAGGCTGGAAGTTGAAACTATGTGGGAAGGGAAGTTGACAAAAATCTTAACTACCCACCAACAATCCTAATGTGATGTCAGCTATATAAAGGTGAGGAAGGAAAATAGGAAGAGAAATTATAATCAACCAAGATGTTTACTGAAAAGTTTCATTGCTTGTTTTACTTTTTATGAATATTAGTTTCATAGGTTGGTTTGCTTATTTCATTTTATTTTATTTTAGGGTTTTTGTGGAGAATGACCCAGTGAAGCTATGAGAAAAGAGATATAGTAATCTAAAGGCAAGATGTGGTTAAGACATAAGATTATAACTAGGATTAGGGAGAAGCCATAACCAAAAAGTAGACTAGAAGATATAAATATACAGTACTTAAAAATTGATGAGTATAAATTATAGCCATCTAAACTGGGCACGGGGGCTCATGCCTGTAATCCTAGCTACTCAGGAGGCTGAAATCTGAGGATTGAAGTTCAAAGCCAGCCCAGGCACTAAACTCTGTGAGATTCTTATCTTCAATTAACCACCAGAAAACTGGAAGTGGCATTGTGGCTCAAGGGGTAGGGCGGTAGCCTTGAACTGAAGAGCTCAGCGACAGTGCCCAGGCCCAGAGTTCAAGCCCCATGACTGCCAAAAACTAGCCATCTAATATTTATTGGAAAATCTACTATATATACTAGTTTTTATGGGCATATGGGAATAAGAAACAAGGAAGAAAGGAAGACATAGAACACTGAGGAGCTTCTCCTGTGTCAACTTCCCTTCTGTTTCTTTCACACTCCTTTCAGAACACTGATCTCCAAGAACCACATTATTACCCTCTGGCTGTCAGTTTGGGCTTCTACCTTTGAATAGCACTAGCACTAAGACAAATAGGTATTTAGAGAGAGAAAAAAAGATAAGCTTAAGGTATCAAGACAGAAAGATGAAGGTAAGGGAGACAGAGGAAAGAGTGGAGATGAATGAATGGATGGATGGTTGGATGGATGGATGGATGGATGGATGGATGGATGGATGGAAAAGTATCCATTACTCTGTCTCCCACAGAGAGTAAATTCTCAGGTATAGTTGCTTCGACATCATTATTTCCCTTGACTAAACACTTAAAGTCCCTATCCGTCTTCAAGGGTGCTTAATAGCTCCACTGCTTTGTAGGTTATTACACTTTTTTTTGGTTCCCCTGTTCCCAAATCTTGACAAATATGCCCTTTGTACTTAAACTGTCATCTCATTGTCCTATTTTTAATGTGTTATCTATTTGCTTTTGGTATTTTTATGACCTCAAACAAGTTAACAGACTAAATTACTTCTCTAGATTCTCCATAACAAAGTACTGCACACTAGCTGGCTTCAACAACAAAATTTTTTCTCACGTTAGTGAAGACTTGAATTTAGAGATCTAAGTACTACAGAATGGGATTCTTCTAAAGTCTGTCTCCTTGGCTTCTAGATGCTCATCTTGTATCTGTGATTTCATGTAATTTTTCCCATATGTATCTGTTCTGATATCAAATTCTTACAGGTTACAGTGAATTAGGGATCACCTGTTACCTCATTTTAACTGAATTCTTAAAAGATCCTGTCTACTAGTATAGTTACATTGAGTTACTGTTTAAACTTGCAAATTAAAAGGTACACAATTCAGTCTCATGATTAGTCAAAAAGCATAAAACAAATTTTAAAATATTTGAGTATAGTTGTGATTATAAGAACAGAACAGGGCCAGAAGTTTGGCCTGGTGGTAAGAGTTCTTGCCTGGCATGCACAAAGCCCTGGGTTCAATTCCTCTGTACCACATATACAGGAAAAAGCTGGAAGTGGTGGTATGACTCAAGTTGGTACAGTGCTAGCCTTGCAAAGTGCAAGGCCCCAGGACTGAAAAAAAAAAAAAAAACCAGAACAGTATTATGCTTATCTGAAACATTTAAAACAGAAGGAAAATTTTAGATGTGTAGAGTTTTATAAATATGCAAATTTCAATGACAGGCCCATATGAAAAGACACATAAACTAAAAAACACTATCAAGTCTGGTGGCTAGACTAGGAACCATTTTGGAAACTGTAATGATAGCAAGTAACATTGATGGATCGTTCTGTCTGATTATTGATTTTCTGCTCTATTTGTATATGAACAGAATATCTTCCCTATTTGACTAACCCTAAGGATTCCTTTTGCCTTTAAAGTTAGATGGAATTTTATCACTAAGCTCTGGTCAGTTGTGTGTACTAAGTTACATTCATGAGACAATTTCTAAGAAAACTTAGTTTGTATCCTTTACTTCCCTCTCTTTTTTTCATTTTCCCTTCTCCATCCTCCTGCTTAGAACAAGGTACTATCAAACAAAGTACATGAAACAACAAAATAGAAGACTAAGTCCCTAATGATTATGAGCTAATATACTGCCCTTAATTATGTTATCTTCATATATATATATACATATATATATATTTGCATGTTTGTGTTCTGTCTTACAGCTGAACCTAAGTCTAGTGGATATGACTTTTCTGTATATGAGGCACTATGATCAAGTTCTGTGTGTTTTGTTTCATATGTTATATGTAGATTGGCAATATGATCCTCCATAAAAAAACACAGAAAGATTAAGTATTTTGTCCTAAACAATATACTATATAGAGAGAATATATGTATATATATATATATATAGTGTATAAAGTACACACACACACACTCACACATGCACGCACACTGATGTTAGTACTTGAACCCCACTAAAGGTCTTTGATTCCTGAGTCTGTTATCCTGAACACTATGTTCAGTTGCCTCCCCAGAGTTCCAAAGCTTACCCCTCAACACCCTCACCCCGCCATCCTTCATCTGGAAAGCAAGATGATACTTGAACATGATATTGTTACTTACATTTGGAAATATGTTACAGAATATTAAGAGTGGAAAAGTAAAACCAAATGAAAACATGATAAAGATCTACATATTTGTAACCTTGGTTTTCCTTGCTTGATTTATTCTATAATTTAAAAAGGATTTTTTTTTCTTCTGAAACATTGACCATTTGTCTCTAAAATTAACCTGAGAGGACTTAACTCAGGAGAGCCTCTTGTAAACTCCATAAATCTAAAATGCATTTTCTTTCTGGTTATCTGGCTGTGATCAGCCCCATAGGGCAAGATGTTTTAGATCTGTGCTACAAAGGGGCTTCCCCTTGGCCATATTCAGCCAGAGTCCTTCTCAGAACCCCAGCTGGGATAAGCTTTGGTGCAATCCAGGGACAGCTTCTGCACTTAATTGTCAGATTTCTCTTGAGAAAGACTCAGCTCTCAGCCAGTAGTCAATCCTTATGGTGACAGTCTCTGTCGCACTCCTGTTACCAGCAGGAGAGCTTTAAGAGTTTTATAGGGCTTTGTTAACCCCTTTCTTAAAGAAACTGGAGGAAAAAAGGATTTTAAGGACAACTTGATTTTCTTTTCTTTTTAATGTTTAGGAAAAGGAAAAAAAAAACTGGACTAGTGGAAATTGTTCTATTCCCTTCCCATCTGGCCACATAAAAGGGTTCAGAAAGGCCACTGGAACTACTCAGAGGATATTAACGCATTAAGATTCTGTAAAGAAATAAGGCAGTAAATAGAGGACCCATTTACCCACTTCGAGTGGGAGGTTTTGAAGACAGAACACAGAAGGCAAAGGACCTGTGATATCTCACTCAATGTGCTTTCAAGCTATAAGTACTGAGATTTTGTTTAAGTGAATCTATCCCTGTATCTACCGAGTTTTAATTTCTACTCTTTGTACTGTTTTTCCAGATAACAGAGACATTTGAAATGTACCATTTAGTATCATTATTAACATGCTATCTTGAGATAGAAAGTTATCCTATTTTAAGACAACTTCATTGAGATATAGTACATATTCAGTGAAATTCAGTGTATTTTAGTCATTTGGTCATCACTATAATCAAGACAATGGATATTTCTTTCACCACCCAAAGCTTCCTTATAGCCTTTTCCCAGGACAAGATCCTCTTTCATTGTCTACTTTTCCCTCCTCCCAGCACCAGGAAAACTCTGATCCTTCACTATATTTTTCCTTTTTATTAGAATGCCAGTAATTAGAAATACTCACTTGGTTTGAAAGTAGAAACTAAATCACAATGTATTTTGGTCTGGTTTCTTTTATTTGGCAAAAATATTTCTGAAACTGACCCATTTTATCTGTAGTAACCATTTATTTTTATTACTGAGTAGTATTCCACTGTATGGACATACCAAAGTTTTTTTTCGTTATTATAAACATTTCTATTACTAAAAATAATGCTGCTCTAAGCATTTATATATATATACTCATATATGAATTTTTGCTTTTTGGCTTTTTTTTTTTTTTTTTTTTTTTGCCAGTCCTGGTGCTTAAACTCAGGGCTTAGGCACTATCCTTGAGCTTTCTCAAAGCTACTGCTGTGCTACTTGAGCCATAGCACCACTTCCAATTTTTTCTGTGTATGTGGTACTGAGAAATTGAACCCAGGGCTTTGTGCATGCCAAGAAAGCACTCTATCACACTTCTGGCCCCAAACATATGTATAAATGTTCTTATAGACAGATATTTTCACTTCACTTTGGTAGAGACCTATGAGTGAAACTGCTGAGTGGTAAGAAAAATATGTAATTGATAGCTTTACAAGAAGAACCAACATGTGTTTCTCAGTGCCTTTGATGTTTTGTATTCCCACTAAAAAAATATGACCATTCTAGCTCTATTTTCTTCCCAACCTTGTATTTTAATCTGCTGTTTCCTAGTGGCTAGTGGTTGTTAAACATCATTTGATGTGCTCATTGACCTTTTTCTTTTTTTCACTAGTACAGATGAGGGAGCCACAAACTTCTTACATATGTTGGTGTCAAAGTGCAATCCTCCTTAGTATTCAGAATTGCAAATATATGTCACAAATGTCTGACCTATTGATTATTCTTATGCCTTTTTATGTATCTATTCATATTTTAGCCATCTCCTTTTCAGTGTTTTGTCCTTCTTGAGTTATGAGTTCTGAGTAATTTCTTTATAAATCCTTTGTCAGATATGTATTTTGCAAATACTTCCCCTTATCTATTGCTTTAGCTGGTTCTCTACCACATGAACCATACTCCTAGTCTGGCTTTTTGTTGGTTAATTGGAGACAAGAGTCTCACAGATTGTTCTACTAAGACTTGCTTTGAATTTCATCTCACAGATCTTAACCTTGATGACTTGAATTTCGGTGAAGCCTAATTTATGAATCTTGTGTTTCCTAGTTTCTGTTTTTGGTTTATACAAAAACCTGCATTATCCAACTTCTGTTATTTTTCCTCTTCTGTGTTCTTAATAAAGTTTTATTATTCTGGCTTTTAAAGTCTACAAAATATCCGAATTAAGGAGGAAATCACTTCACGACATGAGGCTTCAGCATTAGCTTATGAAAGGATTACTATAGTTAACATTTAAGGAATAGTATACTTCAATATGGATCACTCTAGGAATAATATAGTAGTTTCACCATCATCTGGAGTGCATTGTTTGGTTCTTAGTAAAATTAGGAGCTCAATATTGTATTATTTTCAGAAATATAACAGTATTTGAGATCCTACATGAATATATAAATATATTTCAATGAAAGTTTTTGAAGTTTTATAATTTTAGCAAATGTTTAAAATTCTATATTCTACTTTTACTAGTAAAAATGAATATAGTAAGAAGATTGTGCTGAGACATGAGTCAGAACTAGAATTTTTATAGACCCTAAACCTTTAAAATGTCTAATGTAGTAATTTTTTATCAAATAATTATTCATCAAAGCAGCTTATCTCTCCATAAATAGCCTCTTAAAATCTAATTAATGTTATTGTATTTTACCATGGCAAGTTCTGTTTGCATGGCCCATATTTCTTTCTGTGATACTAAAACATAACAAATTACCTTTGGAAGGCTCCTGAGATTTTTTTTTAATATTGAAGCTTTTCAAATATTCAGGAAAATGTATACTTAGAAAGTATTTTGGACTCTACAAATATGCTATTTAAATCTAAGGTAGTATTTAAATATTCTTAACACATCTCTTAATCCCACTGTGGCTATGTTTCTCTTATGTTTATATCTGTCAATATGCATAGTGTTATTAATATGACATATATGTTCAATCATCATCATTAGCTAAAAATAGTACATTCTAAAACATCAAATCAACACTTAAATTCGCAGTGATTTATGCCTATATTTATGATGAATATGATTTTTTCCTAAAGTGAAACTAAAATAAGTCAATGAGTTGCTTTACGGTGCATTATTCTTAAATAATAATGACAGTTAACACTTTTTGAGGTTTTCTTTGTCCCTGTCATTTGCCCTATGGATTAATTCAACTAATGAATTGAATCTTCAAAACAAGTCTATGAAACAAGTATTATTTCTAATTTTTATGTTGAGAAAGTAAGAACTGAAATTTTCTTTTCACTCATAAGATAGTCACTAATAAAGATAAGATACATACCTAGTCAGGGGTCTCACGTACTATGATACCTTTCTAGGATTATTAATGACTGTATAAGTAGATATAATACATGTACTTATTTCAAAAGAAATGAAATTGATCTATCTAATAATGAATCCGATTTTTAAATGCTCTAAATAAAGGGCGATTTCATTTGATGGTCAGTCATAGTAGTTCATTCCTGTAATTCCAGTACTTGCAAAGATAAGGATAGAAGATCTCAGATTTGAGCTCAGCCTGGGCTATTATAGAGGCCTTTTTTTAACAACACCACCACCAACAAAAAGGAATAGTATAGTTAATTCAATAATAAGAAAGTTCCTCTGGGATTCAAGTTTCTTCTAAAAGTAACTCCATGATTTCTAGAGCAAAATGATGATCTATTCACAATAGAAGACATATACTAATCTGAAAATAAGAATCATTCACCTCTAGAGTACAATGCTTTCTACATACTGGTTAAAAAACATCTGAGTATTCAAGAATCCCTGGCTCCTCTACTGATAGCTATCTCCATTAAGATGTCTCATAATCAACTCTAACCTAAAGTATGTAAAATTTGACCTTATTTACCCTAAAATTTAATTTCTTAAAATTCGGCTTTCCTTTTCATAGTGAATGGCACCATCACCACCCCAGCTGCATGAACTGGAAATCTGATAGATTTTTCTGGCCAATCATTCACCAAGTGCAGAATGTCCTGTTTCCTTAATGTCTTCCATATTGTTTTTCCTTGTCCACTGCCATTATGTTATAATAGATTCTCACTCATTGAGATCACCTCACAAATTGCCCTTCATGTTTTGTTTTTCCTATTTCTAACCTGCTACTAGAGTGATCTTTTGGAAACAGAAATCTGATTGTATCTTTCCTGTATGCAAATTCTTTCAGCAGTTCTTCATAGCTTTTAAGGAAACATTATGGTTCTAATTTGGCAGTGGTTTACCTTACTAGAAAAGGGTCCAGTCACTGCATATCTAGTGGTGCCAGGACAGAGAAGGTGCCACTTATCAAAAACAATCAGCATAAAATAACAAGGGAGACTTGTGGAAATTATGAAATTTCACAGTTAATGACATGGAAGATAGTTGATAAATATATGTGAAATGTGTAAACAATTTAGCTTTCACATTCAGAATTATTACAGAAGCATAAACAAAACATGAGGAAGAATTGCTTCCAAAAATATTCATTGTGACTTCCTACAGCAAAGAAAAGAAAAAGGAAATGAGTGACAAACCATAATAAAAATGTTTCAAATGTTAGAATGATTTCAGAGCTACATGTTTAAAGAAAGAGAAACACACAGAAAACAGGTAGAATTACCTTCATAATTTAGCCCCTGAAATATCAGAACAAAAAGTTTTTAAAAGATGGAGTTTCTTTTTGCTCAAGAATTAGAATGAGTTTCTGATTTATGGAGTATTGTTTTATTTTTAGAACTGAAGCCTCAGTTTCACTGAATATGATCTAAAAATATTTCAGGAAAGTAATGTAAACTCTTGTGCATGTCATCTGAGATATAGTTCCCTTGTAATAGTACCAATGCAAATCAAATAAGTAAAAAATATAAAACTGATATTTTCTGACACATTTAGGTGCAAGGAAGAATTTTCTAATGGATGGTATACCATGGCCAAATGGAATTAGTTGATTATTTTTAAAACTTAAATCATGTCTTCTTTTAGAAAGAACCTCCTTAGAAAACAGAAGACACTCATCTACACAGATGTCTAGTTAAACAGTAATTGTCCCTTTGTCTTTTATAAATCGCCAAAAAGAATCCTGTTAATTAATGGTGAATCATGCTCCAATGATCTATTCATATTCTCTGACATGTTGCTCTGGAGGTGGTAAGCAGCAAAGTGTTGATAACTATATTGACTCAGCTTGGAAAGAGATTAAGAATCTCAGTGTGACAACAAATATGAATTTCCTCCTAATAGAAACATTTCACTCTCCTGTTCAAAGTCTGCAATGGCCTTCTTAGTCCTTTTATATAATAGTCAAACTCCTCAATCCATTGTCAATTCACATCTTATCCCCCTCAAGTTGCCTGTATAGATTTAACTAACATTCTCTCCCTCTCTCCTCTTCTTCCCTTTCTTTTGCTCATACACTTTTACATAATTGCATTTGCTCCAATCTCTTCTTCTTTCTGTCTACTATATTCTTTAAGTTTGCCTGAACATCAACTGAAGTTTATTACATTGGAGGATGATGTTAGCTAACAACTTGGCTGGATTGTAATAAACACTTTGTGAATTGCTAGGTATGCCCTGTTAGTCTCCTAAAATCAAAGACTCACAGGTACTACCTGTCTACATGATGTATTCCTGATGGGTGACTTTTCCTAAAACTTTAGTATGTTGCCTTCCTTTTACCAGATGGGACTTCTTAAATAAAAATGGATGGGAGGCAAAGGGTTTGTGAGAAAGACATTGGACCTACTTCTTATATAACATTCTTTAGACTATTGGATATTTAGAGGTACTTTCCAAGACAATACTTGACTCCAGTGTAAACTTGAAGTATGATATTATTACTGTCATAGTATCTGTCATTTCTATCTGCTAGAACAGGGCACAAAATTTCACATCAGATGTTATGTCTCCCCCCAAAAGACATGGAATATATTGACTCCAATGAATTCAAAACATATTCCCACAAAATCCTGAACAGTGGTTTGGTTTATAAACTCATAAGCAATCAAGATGTTCTTTGGAAGGTAAATGGAAAAGCTATGGCATATCCATAAAATGGAAGATTACTCAGCAATCAAAAGAAATGAGATATTAAGCCATGAATTGACAGGGAATAAACTTAAAATACATACCAGTAAAAAAAAAAGATATTCTGCAAAGGTCACATACTGTGAGATTCCAACTATCTAACATTCAAGGCAAAAGCTTAGAGACAGTGAAAAGGTCGGTGATTGCCAAGAGGCAAGGGAGAGAGAAGGATTTTTAAAAATACAGCATGAGATTTTTAATGCAGTGTAACTATTCTGTGTGATAATATAATTATGGATATATATCATGAAACATTTGCCTTAATCCTAGATTGTACAAAATGCATAATAAAACCTAATGCAAATAGCATACTTTAATAAACAATACTGCATCAGTATTGGCTAGTAAGTAATAACAAACACTAGCACTAATGTAACACTAGTGTAACATGTTACTGATAGAGAAATTAGAGGTAGGAATGAAGAAATGTACTCTGTACTTCCCACTCAACTTTCCTATAGTAAAATGCTCCCGGAGAGGGGCAGAAGAAACAGACCTGAGGAAGATTTGAACTTTGATTTAAATTATTACTCATCTGAAAAAGACTATAGTCCCTTTTGTCAGCATTCTTATGTGTTCTCTCTTCCTGCTTTTCACAACTACCCTAACTAAAAAAAAAGGACCTCTACTCATTGAAAAATAAGGAAGCATACATTAATGTATGAAAATAACTTTTTGTGAATCTGAGCTTGTTATACATTCATGGCTTATTCACCATGTGTGTGTGTGTGTGTGTGTGTGTGTGTGTGTGTGTGTGTGTGTGTGTGTGTGTGTTAGTATTAGGCTTGAACTCAGGGCCTTGTGCCCTCAATTCATGTTTCCACTCTAGGCTCTGCTGCTTGAGGCATATGACCACTTCTGAGGTTTTGTTAAATAACTGGAGATAACAGTCTCAGACATTTCTGCCTTGGCTCATTTCAAACTACAATCCTCAGAAGGCAGCCTCCTGAGCAGCTAGGATTATAGGCACTAGCCACCAGTTCCTGGCCACCATACTTTATATGTACTGCAATGTGTTAAAATAAGAAGGGAAGTGCACTTTGGACAGAGTCAGGTAATTCTTATTTTATGGATGATGTAGTCCTGTTAAGATCTAAAACAATCCTTGCAGGTTTCAAGTCCAGCAACCTCACATGTACAGAGGAATTTTTATCAATTTGATATAATGTCTACTTGCCTATAAAATAAGATACTAGTATCATTAGTACTATCTACTCATTAAAATAACAATGTTAAATAAGAGATACATATAAGTCTAGTTTTTTATTATTCTATTTTACTTCTTTATACAGTACTATACTGGGAGTTGCACTCAGGAACTCATGCTTGTTAGGAATGAATATTTGTGCCACATATCTTTCATGTTTAATGGTTTCTTTTTTCTCAAATAAGATTTTGCTTTCTTTCTCAAATCAGCCTGTACTATCCTCTTCCTATTTATGCTTCTTGAATAGCTGGGATGATAAGTATGAAATCTTTCCACAGGCTTTTTATTGATGAGATTTGTCTCACAAAATGTTTTGTGTGTGTTGGCCTAGAACTGAAATCCTCATGATCTCAGCTCCTCTAGTAGCTAAGACTGCCAGCATGAATGATCATGCTCAGTTGAGCTCAAATCATTGTGCCACCTGATCTCGAATAAGTAGTGTAAAATTTCTCTGTAATGATGGAATTACTGCTCGCTTTCACAGAGTGGCTATAAGAATTAAAAAATATAACAAAAGAATGCATGAGCACATAGAAGATGGCCAGAATCTGGTGGCTTCTTCTCACCTTTGTCATAATAATAGTAGGCTATTGTAATGTTTATATACAACTCTTAAGGCTATACTAAAGAATACCTTTATTTAATTTCTGAATTCTCTATTCTCTAGTGAATTATAAACCTAAGAAGATTCAATTGGCGATGGCTCAGCTGATCTTTCTGATAGACATCCAATGCATAGATACGTTTTGTATGCCCTAATTTCCCTCAGCACATGTTTTTCATCCTACCTCACTCATAGCCTGCTTCACTTCCTGTAGTCCTTATTTTAGTCATCCCCAGGTAGCAATGCCATAGGGGATGGGTCACTGTCTTGTCACTGTCTGCACATTGAGTGCTTTCCCCCCTGCTGATCAGTGGAAGGTTAGTGGACTGAAAAATACGCCCCTTATGGGTTCCTAATTGCTGATAATAGTGTGTCATTAGTCCCTCAAATGTATGCCATTTTAACAAGTAGCTGGGCCACTTCTGTGTTTCAATACAAATGAATAATATTTTTAGTCCTATTATCCATCTAGGAATAAAATATGCATGCTAATAATGAAATAAGTTGAGGTTAGAGACTCTTTTATGGCCCTTCACATTATTCCCAGAGCTGATCAGTATAAAGACTAGGTGATCTAGGAATGTTAATTTCACCTTCATTACAATCTAGTACCCAGGGAGTAGTTATGGGACACTGACAGCATTAGGTCAAATAATGAAAATTCATTACATGGAAATAATTTCAGCAACTTAGAAAACAAATCTTTTCCTCAAATCCACTGAGTTCTCTACCTCATATGGGAAATCTAAGAACACTGTGAAATTCCTCTTTAGAGAAGACTTTCCATAACACAATACAGATAACAATATGGCCATTGGTAATGAATCATATTTATTTTGTAAAATTCACTTTAGTCCTGTGGTTATGTTCTGAATTGGAGACATTTTTCAAACCATCTCTAACTAGTATAGTAACAATATTTTCCTACTTACCATCTTGGTCCTGTCTGTGAAATTCACTTACAGTTTTGATTTTCTGATACAAGCACTCTTTATCTCTTTAAACAGATAGACAACAGATTCCATACCTTTTTGCCTCCTACACAGAAATGCAGACTTCCTAACAGCTCCTATCCTGTCAGTTCACAAGCAGTGTCTCTTTTCAATGAGTTACAAACACTGTGTGGAGAAAATTATAAGATTATAGTTATACCAAGTTCAGAACATCATCAATATGCTTAAGTACATAAAAATTCCTTAAGGAAGACTTAATTTTACTTGTCAATATCTTTCATGTCCATTGATTTATAAGCTACTATGTTAGCAATTAACTTCTTATCCCCGTAGTCTTTAAAAAATCTCCTGGAGAGGTAAGATATATACAATGTAACTGAGGTGTCTCTATACAGTAGATTGGGCCAACTGTAGACCACAAGCTGTCCCACAGTCTATTTTTATGTGTCCTATAAACTAAGAAAGGTTTTTTTATATTTTTGAAGGATGACAAAAAACAGAACATAAATGAGAATATATGATAAAGATACAGTGATGCACCAAATCTAAAATATTTACCATCTGGCAGTACAAAAGAAATAAAAGATTGCCTCCATTTGCTCTATCCCACTCTGGGTATAACTGCTAGAACAATGGCTGTTGACATTGTTTGGCTACTGCCCAACAAACACACACAGAGAAAATAACAAGTATTGGTGAGAATGTGGGAAAGTTAGAATACTCATACATTACTAGTGGGAACACAAAGTGATACAGCTACTACCATGGCAATTCCCCCTCAAAATATAAAATAGAATGACTGCATGATCCAACTGTTAGACTGAAAGCAGAGACTTGAACTGATCTTTATACACGGGAAGTTTATTTGTAAATAGGAACAGAGTGTCTACTAACAGATGAATGGGTAAACAAAAAGTCATGTATACATGCACTGGACTATTATTCAGCATTAGGACAAAAGTTCTGACAAATGGTAGATATTTGAGGAAATTATGGTAGTAAAATGCTAAGCCAGTCACAAAAGATAAATGTTGTTTGATTCTGTGTGAGAACCTACGTAGTGAAACAGAGAAACAATATAGAACAGTAGTTACAGGAATCGAGTAAGGTGAGTTATTGTTTAATGGTTATAGAGTTTCAGTCTTGCAAGATGAGAAAAATCTGGCAATGAATGATAGTAATGGTTGCTCAGCGATGTGGATGCATTTAACACCATTAAACTATACACTTAAAATTATTAAGATGCCTAGGCCTGTAGCTCATGCCTATATCCTAGCTATTCATGAGGCTGAGACTTGAGAAAATAAAAACAACCCAAGAGACTCTTGTCTCCAATTAACCAGCAAAAATCTAGAAGTGGAAGCATGGCTCAAGTGGTAGAGCACCAGCCATTAACAAAAATGGGGTGGGGAGAGAGAGAGGGGGGGGGGGAGGGAGAGAGAGAGAGATGAGGCCCAAAGTTCAAGCTACAATACGGTCACTTGAATATTCTTAAGATGGTTTCTAGGAACTAGTGGAACTAGTGGTGTATAGCTGTTATCCTAACTACACAGGAGGTAGAGATTGGGAAGATTGAAGATCAAAGACTACTGGGCAAAAATTTGTGAGATTTCTATCTCAATCTGTAGCTGGACATGATCATAAACACCTGTGATTCCCAGTCATATCAAGTAACCATGGTTCAAGACCAGCATGAGGAAAAGTGTTCCTAAATCCACATATTAAGAGAAAAGGCTGGGTGTGGTGACTTGTGCCTGTCAACCCAACAATGGTAGAATGACTGAGAACTGCAGTTCAGCCCAGCTGCGGCCACAACAAGAGTCTACCTAAAAAATAACAGCAAAGGACTGAAGGGTCATTTCAAGTGTTAGAACACCTGCTTAGCAAATGTGAAGCTATTATTTCAAACTCCAATATAGGAAAAACAAAGTTAATTTGATCAACTTTGGATTATGTCTGTTTCAGTACAATTAGAATGCAAAAAATCTTCTCATGATTTATGTCTTTCTTGCAATGTAGTGGATTTATTTGGCTTTTACCTATTGTAAGATCTCAATCCACACATTCCCTTAGGTTTATGAAGTACATAATCTTCCTAAGCATATATTTGTATGTGCATGTGCATGTGCATACTCAGGCATGTGTATAAGAATTACATGCATATATATTGTAAAATGAATGGTAAATTCATTCTAGTTAGGGATTCATATCATGGATATGCTACACATAAATGGGAAATTTGCATGAAGTAGTGATCGCTTCCAAATAAGATAACAGGGGAAGCTTTACTGGATGACCTAGAAATTGGACTGAACTGTAGAATATGCAGAATTTGAAAAGTTGCAGTCATAGGTAGACATTTGAAGCAGAGGGATAAACATGCTGTAAAAGACCCAAAGGAGATAAATAAATGTGTATTTGAGTAAAGAATGAATCTTCAGGAATACCAAACATTAAAAAAAAATGTGATACTAATAGGTATGGATCAGTCTTGACTGCTCACCTTAAGAGATCTGAACTGCTCAGTAAACAATAAGAAAATATTGTTCTACCATATTAACTAGATTAAAATATAATTAGGCTTAAATATAGGAGGATAATTAAAAGACTATAGAAATGTCAAGTAATGAGTGATTGGAGACTATCCTAAGATGACAACAGAGGAAACTGAAGAGGATAAAAATCCTGACCTTTAAGAAAGTCATGGAGCCCTTTGTTATTTTACTGTTGACAAAAAAATCCCATAATTTTATAACTATCCAGTATTTAAAGAAAATTTAAATCCAGCCTACATGCAGGGCTTCATAATTCTATGTTCTTCTTCTTTGTAGAAATCGTCATGTGAGTGTTTCCTTCAAATCAAAGATCTCATTCTTAAATCTAAAAATGTAGTTATTTTCCAGATTTCTGTTGATTCCTTTCTGGGTCTTCAGTTCAATTCCATTGGTCCTCAGGCCTGTTCTTGTGCCTGTACCACACTGGGTTTTTTGTTGAGATATTGATGATTATTGCATTGAATTTGTATATAGTCGTTGGCAATATTGCTATTTTCACAATGTTAATCTTCCCAATCCAGGAGCATAGATGGCTTTTGCACTTCCTTAGAGTTTCTTTAATTTCCTTTTCAGATTTTTGAAGTTTTTATTACAGAGATCCTTCACTTCTTTGGTTAAGTTGATTCCTAAGTGTTTTCATGTTTTGTGTTTTGTTTTTTATTTTTTTTTTTGCCAAGTCAAACAAGCTTTAGGTATGTAATATTTTCTACAAGACAATCTGCACTGGCTTAAAGCAAACTAATAAAATCAGAAAAGTAGACCTATAAGTATACACGTCTTATATTCAATATTACTGTTTTGAAATAGACCAAATTCCTGGCTGGACCATAGAATAATAGACATCTAATCGTAACTCTGCTCTATATGTTGTTAGTGTAATGCTTCCATCTGTGGGTGCTCAGGAATTCTGTCAACTTTTATCATGTAGTAAGACACAGTCAAAGTATTTCCATAACTTTGGAAGTTACTCATTTCACATTTTCTTTATTATTTTCTTTGGCGTTTGAGCCTATTTTATTGCTTTGACCAAATGTCTATATCTTGATAGCAAAAACATTTGCTTTTATCTTCTCTGACTTGATATTTTTGGAAGAACAAATTGACAGCTCCCATGAATGATTCTGAGTTAGCAGGATGGCAATCTGTTGCAGAATAGCTCTTCTCTTTTGAAGATCATTGAGACACAGATTTCATCATTTCAAAAGCAAAAGTAATTACTATATCAGGGATATCAGTGAAAGAAATCTAGCACCGAAGTCTTGATCACTTATGCTAAAAAAAACCCCAATAAGTCATTAATGTCTTGTGGGCAGACTCTAACAAATTATATTTACAAACATAAATGTCTATCTGCAACTAGGACCTTGAACCAGCCTGTACCTCATTGTCAGGTCTTTGCATTTGTCTTTGAGAATTTGATAGAAAGGATGCATCATTCTACTTACAAATATTCTAGGTAGCAGGAAGTATTATCCACTACATTGGCTAATACTTTCATGTTAAAATTAGTAAATGGAATCTTTTCTCAAATGAATTTTCATTACTTAGTAATAATGCATGGATTTATTTCTTTGTTATTCAAACCATGGACATTTTCAAAAAATCTTGCATTTTTTAGCTCTTCTTTACTGGTCCATTTTTGCCACACGTAAACTTTTATTGACTTTTTTAAAAGATGCATCTACTACTAAAGATTTTTGGGAATACATTCAAAAATGTTAAATTGCTAGGCTTAGTAAAATTAAAAGAAGCAACATAAGCCAGATTGAGAATTAACTTGCCAAATAGTATATCGCACCAAGCCATTTGGAAAGACTAATTTTTGTAAGTAGTTGATACCTTGATAATATATATATATATATATATTCTTCCTTCCTCCTCTTCTCAACATTAGTGTTCTTGTATACATATTAATTTCTGTATGGCTACAATTCTAAAATCCTCTTGGCATCTGTTGCAATTGCATATAAATGTTTGTCTTGATAGTAACAAAACTTGAGAGATTCACATTGACATAACTTATCTTCAGGAAATTAATGTAGAATTACATTATAGCCTTTGAGTTCTGAAACCATAAACCATGGATGACATTTTTTTTTCAAAATAAGGCAAAGGAGATGGATAATTCTCTTACTGATAAACGTTTTATCTTTCTGAGTTTTGCCTTGAGAAGAAAATATACCTTAGTAGATTCTGTTCTCTATACTAATTTTGAGACTTCTAGAAATGAAAGTCTCTGTACTTTGTATAACAAAAGCATTGGAGTAGAGGGGATTCTACTTAGGGAAATCAGGAAATACCTACTAGGTGACAAGTATTTAAAAGTTACATTCAGAATCAAGAAAAGGCTAAAAGAAAAACATTAAGAAAGTATGTCTATGTTGACTGAGACAAGTCAAGACCAAAGGAACAAAAGGCACATGGTATCCTTGATATGTGGTTATTAGATCCAAACAGTACCCTCTTGAGTGATGACTCAATATTTGCAAATACTTGAATACTTGTTTGTTAAACACGACATTTGAAATATGAGGTAAAAATCAATGCTAACAAATTCTTTAATAAAAAAAGAAAGTATGTCTATATATGAGGAATAAGCAATCTATGATTCTGGAATGAAATCATCTAATGGACAAGCAGGTCATTTGAAGACTAGTACTAAGATTACATTTTTATGTTATTTTACCTGTTGAGATTTGAGGGATTTTTGTTGTTGTTGTTTGTACCATTACCAAGGCATAAACTCAGAGCCTGGGAGCTGTCCCTTAGTTTTCTTGTTCCAGGCTAGTGCTCCACCAGTTCAAACACAGCTCCACTCCAGCTTTTTGGGATGGTTAATTGGAGATGAAAGTTTCATAGACTTTCCTGCCATGGCTCTCTCAAACCAAGTTCCTCAAATCTCAGCCTCCTAAATAGCTGGGATTAAAACCGTGAGCCATTAATGCCTGGATCTTATTGAGTTTAAGAAGAATTAACTTCAGTTTAATAATGTTATTTTGGCCACCATATTATATAGTAGAAGAGGCAAGACCAATCAAAAGCCATGAGAAAGCTGGGCACTGGTGGCTCATACCTATAACCGTAGCTACTCAGGAAGCTGAGATCTGAGGATCACGGTTCAAAGCCAGTCTGGGCATGGCCATGAGACTCTTATCTTCAATTAACCACCAAAAAAAACTGGAAGTGCTGCTGTGGCTCAAGTTTTAGAGCACTAACCTTTAGCTAAAGAGCTGAGGGACAACGTCCAGGCCCAGAATTCAAGCCCAGTGACCAACACACACACACACACACACACACACACACACACACACACACACTCCCAAAGCCTTAGGAATGGTTGAAATTAGAGGTGAATTCTTTCTAGTTGTTAATGAGTATGTAATTGCCTTAATGCTGTCAAATCTAAAGTAAACATCAGGGCCTTCTGCACAAAGTTAGAAAAAATCATATTAAGTGAAGTAAGCCAGAACCATGCTTTCCCTCATTTATAATAATTAATATACACCTAGGACTTTCCTAGCAGAGGATTACAATAGTGCAAAATCTAAATACATAAGGTCATATAAGATGAGGCTAAATGAAAGGATCTTCAGAATATGGAAACAAGAGCTTTATCTTGTGTGATAGTAGTTCTTAATGTACTATGCTATTTTTCTTTTCTTTGGTTGCCCTTTGGTTGATCTAATATTGTTACAGTATCTGATTTTGTTACCTGGCATATTGTATATACCTTTATTTGTTTATTTGAAATAGGAAAGGGAAGGGGGGAAATAAGATGATTGGGAGGGGGTGGCGGGAAGCGAATGGGGACAAAAACATGAGCAGAGGTATCAATGTGTGAGAAGTAATGCACCTGCTATCTGGAGAATATAACTGTAACCCCTTTATACATTATAATAAAAAATAGCCTTAATGGAAATCTTATAAAGATAAGGGAGAAAATGTTCTAAATTTAGAGCATAGCACACTGGCAGATTACTTGCCTAGCAAACATAAGGCTTTAGAATCATTCTTCAACACACACACACACACACACACACACACACACACACACACACACACGAATTTAAAAAATAAACTGTTGTGGGGCTTGAACTTAGGACCTGGGCACTTGCACCCAAATACCTCGGTACTGTCCCTGAACTTTTCAGCTCAAGACAAGTACTGTACTATGTTGAGTTAAAGCTCCACTTCTGGTTTTCTGGTGGTTTTCGGGGGATAAAAGAGTCTCATAGACTTTACTGACAAGGCTAGCTTTGAACTATGATCCTCAGATCCATGAGTAGCTAGGAATATAGGCATGAACCACCAAGAGGTTTTAGATTTTTTTGTGGGTCATGGGGCTTGAATTCAGCCCGGGCACTGTCCTTGAGCTCTTCACCTCAAGGTACCACCCTACCCTTGAGCCAAGCCCCACTTCCTGCTCTCTAGAAGTTAATTGGAGATAAGAGTCTCAGGTCCTTTTGTGACCAGGCTGGCTTTGAACCTTGATCCTCAGATCTCAGCCTCCTGAGTACTTAGGATTATAGGCATGAGCCACCAGCACCAGGCAAAGTTTTAGATTTTTTGAAAAGAAGTCTTTCTCAACCTGGGTAGGCACAGAAAATAATCTTAGCCATTTGAGAGATGGAATTCTGGAAAGTGAAGCCAGAGTTGGCAAAAAAAAAAAAAATCTAATGAGACCCTATCTCAGCTGGATGGCCCATTCCTGTTGTCCTAGCTATGTGATAGGTATTCGTAGAATTATAGTCCCAGTCTAACACTAGGCAAAACATGACAGCCTATCTAAAAATACCCTAAACCTCCAAAGGCTAGACGTATGGCTCAGGTATAAAGCATCTGTCCAGAAAGTGCAAGCACCTGATGTCAAATCCTGTTGTGGGGGAAAAAAAAACCACCAAACAAACAAAATTGCAATCTAACACACCGAACACTGAAAGAGACAACCCATGTGATTCTGAGAACAATTAAGATAGGTGCATGTGATAAAATTATTTAGTCACTCTCCCTCCCCCCAATAAAAACACAACCCTTCAACTAAATCAGTAATGAAAGAAAACTTTCTGGTCGGTCGGAAAGACTCCCATGAGCAGAAAGAGTTTTTCAGAAGTATGGTAGCTATAGTTTCTCAACTTTGGCACTCTCAACATTTGAAGCCAGGTATTTCTTGTTGGAAGCTAGGATGTTTAGTAGCATCCTTATCTTACTTAACCTTCTCATCCTCCTCTCTTCTTCCACAGTAAAAACTGTCAAAAGTATCTCTAGACATTGCTAAATGGCCACTGCGGGGCCAAAATCACCTGCTTAAGAAGTCCTGTAGTAGAGGACAGTGTCTTGACATAAACTTGTTTTTATAGAATTACATTTACCAAGAAGTGCTCAACTGAGTGGGAATTACATGAGTCATTATTTGTCATTAAAAAAAATACCAGACTCTACTCCCAAACTGCTTGAGCTGGTTCAAAACTTTAGCAAGGTAGCAGGGTATAAAATTAACCCTCAAAAATCAACTGCCTTCCTTTATGCCAACAATAAGAGGAACGAGGCAACAATCAGGAAAGCAACTCCTTTTGCAATAGTCTCAAAGAAAATAAAGTACCTAAGAATTAACTAAGATTGTAAAGGACCTTTTTGATGAAATTTTAAAACTCTGAAAAAGGAAATTAAAGCAGAACTGGGGAAATGGAAAAACCTCCCATGCTCCTGGATTGGAAGAATCAACATTGTGAAAATGGCAGTCTTGCCAAGGGCTATCTACAAATTCAACACAATACCCATCAATATCCCAATGTCATTCTTTAAAGAAATAGAAGAGGCAATCCAAAATTTCATGTGGAATAATAAATGACCCCATATAGCAAAAACAATTATTAGCAGAAAGAACAGCACAGGAGGAATTTCAATACCAAACTTTAGACTCTATTACAGAGCTATAGTGATCAAAACAGCTTGGTACTGGCACAAGAATAGGCCTGAAGACCAATGGAATAGAACTGAGGACCCAGATATTAACCAACAAATCTATGGCCACCTAATCTTTAATAAGGGAGCCAAAAAATAGAATGGAAGAAAGACAGCCTCTTCAACAAGTGGTGCAGGCAGAACAGGTTAACACCTGCAGAAAACTAGAGTTGGATCCTTCTTTGTCACCCTGCACCAGGATTAACTCCAAATGGATCAAAGACCTGGAGGCAAAAGCAGATACACTGAAAACTTTACAGGAAGGAATAGGAGATACACTAGGTCTCCTTGGTACAAGTTGAAACTTTCTTAATAAGGACCAAGAAACACAACATATCAGAGAAACTCTGGATAAGTGGGACTGCATTAAACTGCAGAGCTTCTCTGTGGCAAAGGACATAGCTAGCAAATTAACTAGAAAGCCTACAGAGTGGGAGATCTTCACTAACCACACAACAGACAAAGGCCTCATATCTAAAATATATCAACAGCTCAAAAAATCGAATCACTCCCAAAACTATTCTCTAAAGTAACAACCATCCCATTAAAAGATGGGCCAAAGACTTAAAGAGAGTCTTCTGTGAAGAAGAAATAAGAATGGCCTATAGACACATGAAGAAATGCTCAGCATCTCTGGCCATAAAAGAAATGCAAATCAAAACAACTCTAAGATTCCACCTCACTCCAGTTAGAATGGCTAGGATCAGGAAAACGAATAATAACAGATGCTGGAGGGGATGTGGCCAGGAGTGATCACTACTACACTGTTGGTGGGAATGCAAACTCATTCAACCACTATGAAAAGCAGTATGGCAGTTCCTCAAAAGACTAAACATAGAACTCCCCTATGACCCAGCAATTCCACTACTTGGCATTTACCCAATTGTCCAGAAACAAGAACAAACTAAAGCCACTAGCACAACAATGTTCAAACCCTCAGATTGGCAAAAAAATATATATATATATATAGATATATATATCTATATATACCATATATTGGGTGACTTAAACAGAGAAATATATTTTGTCACATTTCTAAAGACTGGAAACTGGAGATCAGGATAGCAACAAAATTCTGGTGAGGATCCTCATTATAGCTTGCAACAAGCCATCCTTTTGTGGTATCTGAATATCAAGGAGAGGAAGGGACCTTTGGTGTCTCTTCTTCTTGTAAGAGTATACAGTTTAGTTGGACCATGATTCACCTGTATGTCCTCATTTAATCTTAATCATATCTTTAAAGGCCCTGTTTCTAATATCAGCCCTTAGGGGTTAGGGCTTCAGCATATGAAATTTGGAAGAACATAATTCAGTACCTAGATTAAAAAAAATGTCTAGCTAAACAAAAACATTATATTCAACAATAATTTTTTCTTTTATTCATAACAATCAGATTTGTATGACCCACATTCCTATATACATTTTTGGGATTGATGAAAATATTGAAATATGAGAAATCAAAACATAGTAGTGTCTTTGTTTAAGTTGATTTGATGGTATATTTAGAACATTCAGGACCTTCTGCTAAAAAAAAAAAAATCTGAGTTAACAAGAGAATTTGTTCATGACATTGGCCAGAAAAAAATTAATAGCTTTTCTTTCTGTTACTACTGTGTAATTAGAAGCTGGAATGGGAAATATCCCACTAAAAGTACCATAAAAAGGTATATTTCTCAAATCTAATAAGATGGGAATTGGATCAAGATGAAAGAAAATGATATTTTATTGCAAGATATTAAAATAAGACCTAAAACATAGAAAGACAATGCTTCCTAGATTAATGCATGAATTTGTTGCAATTTTAATCTGAAACCTAACATAAATTTTCCTTTAACTGGTCAAATAATTTTACAATATATGTGTAATAACTTTGCATTTAAAAATAATATCAAGAGCCTACTGGCTTTATCAGATATTAAAATTATTATGAATCTACTGTGATCAAAACACTATACATTAGCAAAATAAGATAAATAACTAATTGGTATAAAATAAAATACCAATGTTAATTATGATGTTAGAATTATTAGTTATCTGAAGGAACATGAATGTCTACCACATTGGCTAATGATTGGATAAAGTATAAAACATTATAATACAAAATTTCATAAAAACTAAGAAGCTTCAAAAAAGTTCTTAAGCCTTTTACAGTAAATAATGTCTTGAAATCATATAGAAAAAAACCCTGTAGCTCTAGCTACATGAAATTGAGACATTTGTGTCAGGACAGAGACAAGATTGATGAGCAACCACAATGATGATTGCAGTAGAGATGAGAAATATACATAGATTTGAAACATTTTTTGTGTGTGCATTCCTACCCATTACAATTGATCTAAATGCATTTTGCCCTGGTGTTTTGGTGTTTTTTTTTTCAATTGCCAATAAACATTTTTTTTCTTCCCTGCTATAGCACAGTCCAAGAAGGAAGTACTTGACAAAGCTTTCACTTTTACTCACAGTCAATATCCTAATTTTATTGCTTGATGATCTTCTCATGCATGAATATACTTATGTTTGACATGTGTTAATGGGCTCTTACGAGCTCTGAATAGAGTAGGTTGAAGCTAGTCATTAGCAGAGTAATTATATCACTAAATCAGGCCAAATAATACTTTCTCCTAAAATAGCCAGCTTTTTAAAATCATAACTTTAACTCTTCTCTTTAGTTTTCTATACTCTTATAACTATGCATTTTGTTTTGCATAATTCATTGAGAAAGAAAATTGTTAAAAGGAGTACCACTCAAAAATATTAAACTTCATTTTTAGTGTTATATTTTCAGTTTGATGGGATAATTAAAAACAAAAATGATATAAAAATTTTGGAAAAATGTAAAATGGCACAACCAGATTTTCTTTCTTTTTAGTTACAAACAGTAATAGATCAATGAAATTATGTTTTACTGAAATAATTTTTTAGATTATATTGCCCTTTAAGGTCAAACATATAAACTCTATTTCTAATTTCTTTTTGAATAGTTAATATTCTCTGCTAAGGAGAAATATGTGATTAAAGAAAGGAAGAAACTTTTTTTTTTTTGCCAGTCCTGGGCTTGAGCTCAGGGCTTGAGCACTGTCCTTGGACTTTCTCAAGGCTAGCACTCTACCACTTGAGCCTCAGCACCACTTCCGGCTTTTTGCTATGTATGTGGGGTACCGAGGAATCGAACCTGGGTCTTCGTGCATGCTAGGCAAGCACTCTACCATTAGGCCAAACTCCCGGCCCCCATGGGAAGAAACATTTTTAAGTAGTAATAACAGGATTTTCAGATAGATGTGATGTGGAACTGAGAGGAAATTAGGACTAGATCCAGATTTTATGAGAGTATTTTTTAAGAAAAAAAATTGCTCCTGCAAAATTAGATACAAAGTATTCCTTTAGAATGAAGAAGTCACCACATATTATCAATTTTACAAAGCTGCCAAATACTAGAAACACTATCAAATCTCTCCTCCCTCCAAACACTCTATCATTAACTACATTAACTCTTCAGTAAATGCTGATATTGCCTTATATGTAGTAATTATTTTGTAAGATTCTTTCCTAAATAAAGAACAGGAAGTTGATTCAGTATTTGTTCTGGAGTTAATCAAAATTTATCAATTTCTAGTACCAAGAACTGGGATAAACAAAACCTTGTGATATCACATATACTTGCTCTTTTGTGGCAGAGTCTTGAATGTTTGTGATCCACACGTTAATTTTTGATAAATCCTATAACCTGTCACTTTCATTTAGAGTATGTGTTATTTATAATTACAAATGTCACATTATTTAATGTATTTGTGACAAGAGAATTTCTTTGTGATCAGACACTATTGTATCTTAAATATTTCATTATTGAGACATGTAAATATTGCTTTCTGAAGTGCTGCATAGTGCATGTTTGATGATGTAAAGACTTTTCCATGAACTACCTTCTAGATCCCTGATTTTCAATTATTACTTCTCCTCTCTATACAACACTAAGTAATCGTATTGATGGTTTTATGGCATGATAAGTACAGGCCCTGAACATTTGAGTAACCAAGCCTCATCCCAGAACCTCCTTGTTCCAAGAACACCAAGCAATAACTTACCTACAAGCTTGACTGAGGAGAACTGGAGATTATTGCATTAAATCTAAACTAAAATGATCTCTAACACCTCTTCTGCTAAAGCTAATTCTCTAAAGTGTATGAGACAGTGACTTGAGAGGAATGTGGTAGATGGGCAAAGTCAGAAAAAAGAGATATAATGGTAACTAGAGTTTAACTACATCTACTTTTGCAAAAATTCACAAAACCACACAACCATGTCAATGTATTGAAGTCCCAGAGTGCTGCAGGTATGGACATTGACCTTTAAGCCTCAGTTGATTCTAGGTCCATTCACTTTTGATTGACCACAGTAAGTAGAACCATGTATCTATCATCCCTGGGTTTCTGGACTAAGTAGCTCAAGCAAAACATTTTTTTATGCTGTACTTCCTAATTTGAGGTTCATGACATTTACCCACAAAACTTGGTTGTCTGGGTGGCAACAGGAAAGAAAATGGCATGGAAACTACTTGCTTAGGGCAGGCAGCTTTACCTCTGTGAGCCACAGACTTTCTTCTCTTTGTAGAGAGACCAGACAAGTTGGTCTGGAACTCTTCTCCTGCCTCATCATTCACACAAAATAGAACAAGTGGAAGAACATATTATCATGAAAACCTTGAAAATTAAGTTGTAATTGAAACCACAGAGCAGCAAGTAGGCCAGGATCTGTACGCTAGTCAGATAGCATTATTCACAATCACCAATGTAGTTAGTCCTCCTCCCCTTGATCTGATAACTTCTCATAATTTATGTTAAGAATGATTCCACTCCAATATGAAGCACTTTACTCCTCAACCAGATAGCCCATCAATATGTGCATGCCTATTGACCTCCATTCTGGTTATATACTGTGGAAGGGTCACTTCTCCTATCTTAGCCCACCTTTTCATTTCCCCTTCTTTTTATTCTTTAAGGAATTTTTTTGTTACCATGTTGTTTTTGTTCTCTACTGTATTGATTTCGTCCTCTTTATTTGAGTCTCCGTATGCAAACTCAAACATGTTCTAACATTACTCACATAAACAAAACAACACAAAAATAATAAAGCAGAAAACAAAAATTCCCCATTGAGTTCATATTTCATTGTCCAACTACCACCCAGTTCTCTACTGTCCTTTGCAGAAAACAAATAGGACATTATATATACTCATAATCTCTGCTTCTTTGCCCACTCTGAACTCAAAAATCACAGTAATAGGCCATTCCTCTTGACCTCTCAAGGAAAAAGACCCTTATCTCCCATTTTCCACCACACTCCTTCTTCTTGACAAAAGCTTTATCTCCTAGGATATTGTGCTTTCTTGGCTTGTCTCACATCCTTTGTGCTACTTCACTTCAAACTCCCTTACCTTCTCCTGGAACCTACTGGTTCTACCTTCAGAATGCTCTGAATCAGTTCCATCAGTACTGGTTTTATAGTCATAACTTTATTCCACATTGCCTATGCACGATTAACATCTTTTATTGTGTGGAGGAAAATACACGTGGACAAAACTAAATTGTCAAATATGAAGCAATGCTAAGTATGCATATGAGAGGGATTTATTGTAAGGAAATTCTTTGCACAGTCATAAAGGATGAGAAGACTTGAGGTCTGTAGTCAGTAGGAGATGGAGACCCAGGAGAGTTGATGTAGAGCTACAGTCCCAATCTCGTGCCTTATAAGCATGAGAGCAGATCATATACAATACAATTCAAGAGCAGGAAATAACACTGTAACATATGATTTTTAGAATTCATTTAAACTGAGACTTATCAGGACTGAAGGCTTAGCTCAAGAGAATCCATCTAGCAAGTTCAAGACCCTGAATTCAAACCCTGGCAATTTTCTTCAAAAATTAAAAATAATTAGATAACTTGGAGACATAGCTAACAAGTAAGTTTAAAATCGTAGTTAATACTCCATAGTCAAGTCTTCTGTATGAGCTTTTCAACTTAATCTGGTTATTAGAGGATAATTTAGAGAGAAGCTACTTGAAATATCAGTTTGACTGGAAATACAGGAAATCATAATTCCACAAAATGAACAAAAACCTAAAGAGGAATAGAAAATTGAGGGTGAATCTAAAGTGATTTGAATGAATGTATAGGAATTATTTAAGACAACCAAATTTATAAAAAACAAGTGGTAAGGAAAAGAGGATTTAAAAATGATATTAATGAGCAAGAAGAACATACAGGAAGGATTTGGCCCTCTGAGACAGATGGTGATAACAGATGAATAAAACAAAGCAGGATAACTCTGTTCCTGAGCTGACTGTCTTTTGCATTTGTGGCAATGATCTTTGCCCCGGAGAGGGTAGAACAAACAACTTTCATAGGGAACTGCTGTTAACGATAGGTGGGAAGATAGAGAATATCAAATGTCCTGACTGAGAGGAGTCACACCACAGGGTTGAAGACAGCTGGAGGAGACCCTGGAACCAGTGACTGTTACCTCTGAGGAATAGTGGCAGACAAACACATGCAATTATTCAAAGAAAAAGGAAACATATACTTGGCATTTACCCAACCGTCCAGCAACAAGGGCATACTAAATCCACTAGCACAACGATGCTCATTGCAGCACTATTTACCATAGCAAAGATATGGAAGCAACCCAGATGTCCATCAGTTGATGAGTGGATCAACAAGATGTGGTATTTATACACAATGGAATTCTATGCTGCTGTCAGAAAGAACGGCATCTCTCATTTGTAAGGAAATGGAAAGACTTAGAAAAAATCATATTAAGTGAAGTAAGCCAGACTCAAAGGAACATAGGCTCAATGGTTTCCCTCATTTGCCATAATCAGTAGAAACCTTGGACTCCTCTAGCAGAGATTTGCAATAGAGCAAAACCTAGATACATAAGGCCATACAGTATGACCCTAATTGAAAGGACCTCTAGGATATAGAAACAAAAGCCATATAATGAGTGATTATTGTCCTTAATGTACTATGTTATCTCTCATCTCTTTTGCTGTCCCTTGGTTATCTCATACTGTTACAGTATTTCGCTTTGTTATCTGATATATTGGATATATGTGTATTTGAAATTGGATAGGAAAGGGGAGGAAACAACATGAGGGTGGGGGTGGGGGGGAGGGAAATGGGGACCAAGACATGAGAAAGGGTATCAATGTATGTGAAGTAATGCATCTTCCATCTGGCGAATGTAATGTAGCCCTTCTATTAATTACAATAAAATATATGATAAAAAAGAAAAAGGAAACATATAAGTGGTATTTTGTCAAATTTGAAAGTGACCTGAGATATAGTTGGCAAGTATTAGACAACCGAGTAAAATTGCCAAAAGGTCCTACTACAGATACAATAAAATAGGATGCAGCTGGTTAGGGATCAATGGGAAAAATTTGCACTGATTGTTTTCAGAGTCTACTCAATATCATATAGAGGAGAGAAATAAAACTAGTGAGAGTTTATTAATTTGCTAATAAGCCATCTCCTATGGCCAAGGTAAGCCCAGTACCATACTTGGTGAGATATTTTACCACTAAAATTAAATAAGAAGTGTTATAAAACAGAAAACATTGATTAGCACAAGAGTTCGATCATTTTACCTATTAAGACACAATAAAAATTTTCCTTTTGCTGAATAACAATAGTAAACTAATAAGTACACTTTTGATGATAGTTTTTGTAGGAAAAATACTGGAAAATGAAGTGTTAGTGGTCAGCCTTGATAATTTGAGTTTTCATTCATGCTTATCATGGATTAGATTTAGTAGCATAAAAATTCATTATAATTACTAAAGTTAGTGGATCTTAAAATATCTAGTGAAGCTCCATAATCCTAGCAAGATCAAACACAAACCGATTATAATTTTATTTTAAGAAACTGAATTGTCAATAAGATAAGTAATCTAGCAGGCCTGAGCAAAGTTTTGGGGTTTTATATGAAAAGCTAAGCTAATAAAGCCTGTTGAGAGCATTCTGCCAAAAGTGCTATCAAAGTTATCTCTGACTTTACAATGAGCAGAGGCAGTCCTGTAGAATAAATTAGAGAATGTATGGATTATCTGTAATAGGAAAATGTGTGTGCATACATGAAAATGCTTCAGTTAAGAAGTAAATTTGATTACATCTCTAGGCAACTGATATATTGTATTCACTGTGTACCTGGTTCAAAATTTTCTTCTCTCCAGGCTACTCTTTGCAGTTTCCTCCCTAACAAAGGTCTAAATAGAAGCTGATGGATGTCATCAAAGAAGTAAAGTTTATTGGGCCGGGAGTTTGGCCTAGTGGTAGAGTGCTTGCCTACCATGCACGAAGACCCGGTTCAATTCCTTGGTACCACAGACATAGAAAAAAAAAAGCCAAAAATGGTGCTGTGGCTCAAGTGGTAGAGCTCTAGCCTTGAGAAAGCCCAAAGACAGTGCCCAGGCCCTGAGTTCAAGGCCAAGGACTGGCAAAAAAAAAAAAGAAGTAAGTAAAGTTTATTGTACAGAAGACTAGTTGAATTCTTGAGAAGGATTTAGCAGTAAAAGTCCAGGACACCAACTTGAAAGAGGATGAATTTCAATTGTATCCTGATGTTCTGGCTATCATGTACCAGCAGCCTTGGTCCCAGAACCTCCTGATTCACTCTTCTCTTTAACAAAAGGTGTTTGGGCTCCTACTATGTGATGGCTTCTCTTCTGGGCCCCTGAGATAAGAACAGCAACAAGACAACTCCTGCTCTCCTAAGGCTTACATTCTAGCCAGGAGGCACACTAAATAAACAAATACAAAAGCTAGTTAAGTTACTTTGGACAAAGTGGCCAGAGAGGCCTCTCCAAAGAGCTGACATACTGAGACACACATAGGAGCCAGCGAGGATATGGGGGAAAAATCTCATTCTGAGATGAAACAAACAGCTAGCACAAAGATTTTAATGTGAGTTTGACTGAAAGGTTGTAGACAGGGTAGATAATGTTTGGTAAAGTTCAGAGTTTAAGAGCCAGATCATTTGTGGCTTTGTGGGATGAAGTAAGAAATTTAGACTTTACCTACAATAGCATTTTCTTACTATTACCACTACTATTGTTGTTGTTGTTACAGATTCTGTGGCTTGAATTCTGAACCTGCAAACTCTCCCTTAGCTACTATTGCCAAGGCTACTGTTGTACTACTTGAGCCATAGTACTATATCTGATTTTCCGGTTGCTAACTAGAGATTAGAAGTCTCATGAACTTTCCTGGCCCACTGTCTTCAGTTATCCTCAGATCTCAGCCTCCTGTGTAGCCAGGATTATAGGCGTGAACCACTGGTACCCTACTTGTCCATTATTATTATTTTTTAAACAAATGAGTGACATAATATGATTTCCGTTTCAAGTATAAAATACTTTACTGTGGAAAACAAATTATGAAAAGTAAGAGAACAAGCAGGAAAACCAGTGATAATGTATTGTAGCAGTAGAGTAGTCCAGGAAAGAAATAGAAATGGAGACATAGAGAAATAGACTTGATTAACCTTTAAAGTTAGCTGTGAAAGAAGTTGGAGGTTGGTTGGGAAGAAAAAGATCCAAATTACAGATGCACTTTAAGTTGGGTTGTTTTTTTTTTTTTTTTTGAGTCATAGGGTTTGAATTTGGCCTGGGTGTTATCCCTGAGCTCTTCAGCTCAAGGCTACCACCCTACCCTTGAGCCAAACCCCATTTCCATTTTTTAGAGGTTAATTGGAGTCTCAGGTCCTTTTGTGCCTGGATTGGCTTTGAACCTTGATCCTCAGATCTCAGCCTCCTGAGTAGCCAGGATTACAGGTGTGAGCCACCACACCAGGCTCACTTTAAGTTTTTTGACCTGAGTAATAATCTAGCAGAATTGTGATCTAGGGAAAGGAATAGTTTATGGTGGAAAAAGGAAGCTTTTTTTCCTTAATGGGGAAATGAAGTTACAAGTATCTACTAGCCATCCAAGAATATCTGTAAATATGCTCTTGGATATTTGAATCTATACTTCAGAAAAGAGGTAGAAATGAACGATTCCGATTTGAAAGTCTAGATAATCACAAGCCAGGAGATAACTTAAGGAAATAGCACCAAGTTACTATGCCCATCAGTGCTTTAGCATTTAGAGATTGGATGAGGAGGAAAAGGACCAAAACAGCAGACTTCGGAGACTCACTCAGTGAGTTAAGAAAGGCAAGTTGGAAGGTTAATCAAAAGGCCCAGAAAAAGAAATCATTTGAAGAAGGGAGTGGTCAATGATAGCAAATGTTGCTTCAAAAGTACAGAGTAGCGACTTCTGACCCTGGGCAGGCCTAGTGTTCATTCAGAAGGACCTCAAGTTCATAATAGCTTATAATGAAGAGATGTGTACATCTGCTTGCAAATTGGACCTGATGACCTTGCATATTTATTTCAGATAAGTACTTGGAATATTTCAGATAAATAAAATTGCTCTCTTGCTTGTCTACATTGTCAGTTCCCTGACTCAGCCCCTGCCCCCTATAACCTATCAATGATAGGCCAATTATTTTCATTAGGGTTTATAAGACACTGAAATGGCTCTTGAGTTTGTATTATTTTCTTTGTAGACTCTAGATTGGTAAAGATTTACTTTATTTAGCTGTTGCACATAAAGCAATTAAGGTTCCTTGAAATGAAATAATTGGTCACCTATAAAATTCAATGGTAGGGGCTGGGAGTTTGGCCAAGTGGTAAAGTGCTTGCCTCGCATGCACGAAGACCCAGGTTAGATGCCTCCATACCACACACATAGAAAAGCCGGAAGTGATGCTGTGGCTCAAGTGGTAGAGTTCTAGCCTTGAGAAAACCCAAGGATAGTTCTTAGGCCCTGAGTTCAAGCCCTTGGACTGGCAATAAAATAAAATAAAATTCAAATTCAATGGTAATAGAAAAGTTAGAACTAGAGCTCCAAGTCCTCATGTCTCATTTCTTATTATTACTTTTCTACTTTTATTTTATGTCTTTTTAGTTTTTAGACTCCCATTTTATAGTATTTTTTAAAGTTCCTTTGTTTAGAAGAGCAAAACAAGACAACAAAACGTATTAAATATCTCTGAAATTCTCAGCATTAGCAAATTGGCGAGGTTCCCTTTCAGGAATAAACTAAGCTATTTATGCTTTCAGATAACTAGATTCTTGATAGCTGATGGTTCAGAGCCTGGCTTTCTGGGAAATGATAAGTCTTGGAGCCAGGTAGACTCAGCAGCATTCTATCATAAGATAGAAGTAGTCAGGGATCAAACCTAACTAGAGGGGACAATTAAGCTGCATTGGCACCTCTCCCTCAGCTACTTGAAGGACCCTGAAATACTTGAAGGGCTGCATATAATTATCTCATCAAAGAGGGAAAAACAACTATCATGGGTTGATCAAATAAGTCATCTGGAAAGGAGATCCCAGCTAGACTGGACTGTTGCTTCATTCTTCCGGTATCTCGGAAAGAAAGTTAGAAGAAGAGCTTGTGTACTAGCACAGTGTACTAGCTCCTGAACCTAGGTCATGCATAGTTCGAGAATAGGTTGAATAGTAGACTACAGTAGCAATCCACACCATTTTGTGAGCAAAAGAAAAAATACGTGTTTTTTTTTATTGTAAAGGGAAGAGAGAAGACAGAATTGGAAAATGGATAGCATAAGTGTCTGAGGAAGATGCATCTGGATGGTTTATGGGGATGAACCAAAACGGGAAACCCTTTGTATGTTAGTGATCATCAGATCATCAGATCATCCCTATTAGGAAACAGCAACCAACTAAAACCAGAATGACTTGGGAGGTTGATTCAGCCAGCTTCCACCATCATGCCATCATCATCCTAATTCTGGCTCAATTTAACAGATTAGTCATAGTGGCAGGGATGGAGGCTGCAGGGATGAAGGCTTCAGGGATGGGTTCAACAATATGGTTCCTGATCACACAATATCGTTCCTGCTAATAATAAATAGCTCCTAGGGATAGAGATCAAAGTTAAGCAATGATAAGGCATACTCATCAAGGACATAATCCAACTACTTAGTTATACTGAACACTTTCTACCATGTAGCAACCTTGGCTGGACAAAGCATTTATTCTGTTTGGATTTACCTTTCTCATCCACCAACCCAAAGTGTTTGATCCACTCAACTTGGGATCTTGCACGACTCTACATCAAACCAAGAGATTCAACTGACAAAGAAAAAGGGAGGGGGCTTGTGAGACTCAACAAATGACCATGAGGTCCACCAATACCATTACATACTATGCCATACCAGCCAGATGAAGTGATAGAATAACATTTTGAAAGGCTAACTGATGTACCAGTCTGGGAATGAATGTGTGTGGTGTGTCTCCAAAGCTGGCATACACTCTAGTCAATGACGTTTTGTCCCCAGTGAGTAGAATGTATGGGAGAGGGAGTAGTGATCAAATCCAAGTGATCAACTTCTAGCATATGTACTTTTTCATCCTACAACTCAGGTCAATGTGGATCTAGATCTTCTGGTTTCCAGTGGGTGCTATGTTCTATCAAATAACAAACAAGAGATACCATAAACTTTAAATTTTCTATGGAGGGGCCATGAGTGTGGCCTAGTGGTAGAATGCTTGTCTAGCATACAAGAAGACCCATGCTTGATTCCTTGGTACAACACATATAGAAAAAGCTTGAAATGGCACTCTGGCTCAAGTAGTAGAGCTCTAGCCTTGAAAAAGCCCAAGGACAGTGCCCAGGACATGAGTTCAAGCCCTAGGACTGCCAAAAATAAGAGTCCTTAAGTTTAAAGAACTGTCTTGCTCAATTTTATTGGGTACCTCATCCCATTAGGTCAAGAAGAACCAGCTTTGTGGGACCAGCATAGATTACAAACTTTCTGAGTTATTTACTGAAGCTTCATTGAAGTTCTACTCCTTTCAATTACCCTTAAATATAGATCTATGGATCCACTCCAGTAAAATCAAATACAAATTTCTTTCTTCAAGTCTGTTTCTCAAGAACAACTATTTCCATAAAGTATGTGACACATCCATGTGAGGGAAATCCTTGTGGCCATAAGAAGGATACTGCAGTGGGAAATTACATAAAATTGGGAAAATTATGTTAACAGAATTGTGAAATACTGGTTCCTACTTTTACAAAATAAATGTACATAGATCTATGTAAATATGCTTTGAGAAAAAGAATGAACTAGCAAGGTATTAGGTGATAGCCTTTAGATATTAGCTTCATAGTATTTTTCTATATTATAAAACTTTTAGTAATCAATATTTGGATATGTTATTGTTTTATCACATAAAATGTTATCTTAGAAACAAACTTAAGTGTTTCATAATCAACCTACAGAATAAAAACATAAAACAGGAGCCTTAACAGAAGAAACATACAGTTCAATGTAACTAGCATTATCCAGAAGATCTGTGATTTAAGAATGAGAAACCATTTATTGCTCAACCTTAATTAATTCACTGGGCTAATTAAAGTTGTCAGATGAATTGGAAAGGAAAGAAAACAAATAACTAAGAGTTAGAGTGCAGGCTTATCACCACTGGGTTTAACTGTTTTAGGAACTGCAAGACTGTACTCCAAAGCAGTGTATCAGTTTAAAAAGCAAGGTTAATATGAACCACATTGCAATAATTCCACTTATTCCAAACAGGTTTCTCTCAGAGTCTGAATGTTCTGCTATATGCAGAATACCCTTCTTTCCTAGGCAGTTCCATGTGGTTCTTAAACAGTAATCAAGGGAAAGCCTAAAGGATGTGGTTGTTTCCCAATACTTCATCCAAAAGGTAATGAGTGAGTCAACCAAATTAGTCTTTTCTAAGAGAGACTTCACTGTCTTCTTTAAGATTGATGATTGGCTCTAAGGTCATTTCCCTCTCTATTTCCCCCCCATCCACTTTTATTTGCCCAATCCATTTTAGAATCATTACTTTACACCAGACATGGTGAATCTCAACTACTCAGGAGACTGAGGCAGGAGAACCATAATTTCAAGGCCAGCCAGTGCAATTTAGTGAGATTTTATCTCAAAATAGAAGTTAAAAAGTCGGCTGGGGATAGAGCTCAGTGTTAGAGATGTTGCCTAGCAGGCAGGAGGTACTGGGTTCAATCTTCAGTGCTATGTCCTCTCCCAAATAAGAAAGAATCATTTATGTTAAGAACTTTTTTCATTGGCTTCTTTCTTTCTCTAACCCTCATAAACAAATGGAACTCAATTGCCTTTCTATTCCACAGGAAACTAATTTTAACTAAAATCAGAAATCAGACAAACTGCTCTCTAATACAGAATTGCTTTAATTTTATGAAATGTGAGGCTTACCATCCTCTTCTTTCAAGGCTAGCTTGCCCCCAAATTCATGAGAGAATTTACCATATGTAATAGTTGAATATCAGATTCAATCCAAGGTCCTTGACAACAATTCACATATGGTAAAAAAGAAGCATACATGCTTTCAAAAACATTTTCTGTTACAAAAATGTTAATGGGAAATTATGATTTATATAAGTAGCCTCAAGGAGCCACTTGTATAAATCAATGCTCATCACATCTTTAACAGTGTCAGAGAAAATGTAGGAAAATTCTTCAAGTGGAAGTTCCTTGATCTACTCTAAATAAAGGCAAATGAATAACATCTAAGTGTATTTTCTGTGTAGGCTTTTCCTCTTCAGAAGTTAATCAAATATAGTTCACAAGCAATGTGGTTGCATTTAATTTGATTTTGAACTTTATTAATTTGAAGTGGTGTGGGACGAAGCATTTAAAAAGTTTCTATATATTTTGAAATAATTTGTATCCCCTCCAATTACAAAATATAATCAGAGATTACAACACTCAAGGCCAACTGACTGAATAAATTGTAAACTGTGCTTTTGCCATTTCCATTAAGAGGTAGTAAATTAGTTGGCAGACAGACACGGCATCTTGTGTCAGATATATTGAAACTTAGTTTCAACACTACATTTTAGAAATAAGTGAGATGTTCAGCCATGTATCATTCATAGAACCCAACTGACATATATCCAACTCTCTGATGCTGTATCTGCATAGAAGGGAAAATCATTCATCTCTACATACTATCAACTTTATATGTCATACATTACGTATTTCTTGACCAATAGATAAAATCCTAGCCAAACATCCATGTCTCCTGAAGAATTAGTCAAGAGCCATATTTTGCCATAAGTGTGATAGAGATATATTTTCTTCACTCTTATCTGAATGCACAGTAATTTTTCTTCACAAAACTTTAAAAGTGGCAAGGATTAGCCTATAGAAAAATATCTCTCCCTTTAATGTCTGTCAGTACCTGGCTTTTCTTCTCTAGAAACGAACCCACTATCAAGTATTCATGGAAAATTTCAGAGATGCTTCATATATCTATAATCAAATATGTATGTGCATCCTTTTTAAGCACACTAGTTAATATCATATATGTTCTTTCCTTTTCACTTCCTAAAATGACCGACATAAAGAGGTTTCTCACTCTTTTTTGCATATGCATTATATTTTGTTATACAAATAGAGCACAAGTTGCTTAAATTTTGAACAGTATGTATTCCTAACACCTCTCTCTAGACCTACAGAGTAAAAACTAAATCTATGGACCAGAGTTTAGAAATTCCCATTTGGTCATTGTCACCCAGCCAGCCCATCATTTTTATGCAATCTGTTTTGGGAAATAACTGTATCGTCCTTAAAAGTCCTCACTATTGAATCCAGTAACAATTGTATTTTATTTCATTAGTGTTTGGGGCAGAATGGTTTTGGATACATGCAATTAAGCTAAGATGATGTAAAAAGTTGTTTTTAATATACACACAGGGAAAATGGGGACCAAGACATGAGAAAGGGTATCAATGTATGTGAATTAATGTACCTTCTATCTGGCAAATATAATGTAACCCTTCTATTAATTACAATAAAAAATATATGAAAAAATATATACACACAGGGCCATTTTGATTTGTAGCACATTTAAAATGTTGGAAATTCAACTTGCACAAACCCCTCTTCCCACCTAGCCCTCAGAGAAACTTTAGTATTTTTTTCCTTGCATTGCAGCAGGCTTATTATTAATGGAAAGGAAATAGTAAAATATTTGATCAGCTAAGTTTGCCTGGTAAGGAGAGTTAGAGCACTGCTATACTTTTTGTGTAATTTTGACTTGGAATAAAAATCATGCCAGGTGCACTGGTTCACACCTGTAATCCTAGTTACTCAGGAAGCTGAGATCTGAGGATTAAGATTCAAAGCTAGCCCCGGGCACTAAAGACTGTGAGACTCTTACCTCCAAGCGACCACTAGAAAACTGGAAGTAGTGATGTGGCCCAAGGGGTAAGGCCATAGCCTTGAACTAAAGAGCTCAGCGACAACGCCCAGGCCCAGAGTTCAAGCCCCAAAACCGACAAAAGTAAGTAAATAAATAAATAGTTGAAAGCAACTAAAATAAAATAGGCAGTGCTCTTTACTCATTGGCCACTAATAATGCATAGATTCTCAGCATATTCATCAGTGACTATGGCCATTGATAAGGATAGTCTAGTGGAGAGGAACTAACTGATATTGCTCACATTCTCTATAGATTACCTAAACTGAATATGTAAGGTATATTCTGATTTTACATATGAAGTGGACTTTCAGTGAGATTAAATAACTTTGCTAAACCACACATCTGGTGGATGACATAACTAGAGCTGGAAGCTAGTTCTGATTTCAGATACAATTCTTGTCTTATCTAGACAAACTATATAATTCAGAGTCCCATGTTTACTATCTAGACAATCTATGTAACTTATAGAGTCATACTTGTAAGATGAAGATAGTCTATATATTAAAATAAAAACCTATTCAATAGTTCAGTATGTATTCCCTAAGGTGGATAATTGGGTGGATTCAATGTCCCAGGCAAGTATTTCTGGATGGAATGCATACTTATCGCCCCTAATGTGCTATCAGGTCATGTAGATCATTTGCTAATGGGAAGGGACTATTCTACACATAGTTCTAAACGTAAGTTCTACAGCACTGTAGATGGTTTGGGCTGCAATGGAGTATACCAAACTTATGATGGAGTTTCCAAATAACATATTAGTTGAATTTTTATTGCTGCTAATGGGCACATAATCCTATCATAAATCAACCATGTCCAAGTATATAGATTTAAATTTGGGTTTACAGTACAGGTTATTGTTACATTACATGTGTCTTATGTAACAGCATCAGAGAGGGAGAAATTGGACAGAAGACTATGTGTTGTGTGTTGGGTTTGGGGGTAGAGGGGCAGTCCTGGGGCTTGAATTCAAGGGGTAATGTCTTTGGGCTTTCTCAAGGCTAGTGCTATAGCACTTGAACACTACTTTCAGCTTTTTCTGTGTATGCAGTATCAAGGGATCGAACCCAGGGCTTTGTGCATGCTAGGCAAGCACTCTACCAATAGGCCATGCTCCTGGCCACAAGACTGTTTTTTAAGGAAATTGCTTCTCTGATTGGACCTCTCTGAGTTCTGAGACATTTATCAGATTAGATTTTTGTAACTTAGATAAGTTATAAAACATGAGCTTTGTATGAAAGCAAAAACAAAAAAAAACACAGTATTTAATTATAACCCTGTGGATGTTATCAGGAATTTGTTGTTAGGCTGTTTTATGCATACACACAATCTCCTGCCCATTACAAAATGAACCATCTATATAGTGTGCTTTGATCCAGATGCTTCTGCTACATTCTGCCTTATATTTGCTCTAACTGGATAGGATTTCAGGAGTCTTATTCTCATTACCTGTTACGGTGTTTGATTTTATATTTGTGTTTGCTTGGCACTATTGGGGATTGAATACAGGGTCTTGTGCCTGGTACACAGTAGTTTTACTACCTGAACCACATTCCCAGCTCTGCATTACCTATCACAATTTAAAACATTTCATCCTATAATTGGAATACTTCAACACATTTTAAAGAGTCAACTATAAGGAACATTGATGAACCTAATTTGTTACATCAAATGTAACATGTGGTTACTTTTTTCTGTTTTTATATTACAGGAGTTCTATTATGTCTTTCAAATATACCATTTCTCTTCTCTTTTAGCATACACTAGCCCCTTGAGAATTTCATGTCTATCGTTCTAGAACATACCTTAACATTCTCAATTAACGCATTTGCTTTTTTTTTTTTTTTTGCCAGTCCTGTTGCATGAACTCAGGGCCTGAGCACTGTCCTTGGGCTTTTTCAAGGCTAGATCTACCACTTGAGCCACAGCACCATTTCCAGCTATTGTCTATGTACGTGGTACTGAGGAATTGAACCGGATCTTAGTGCATGCTAGGCAAGCACTCTACCACTAGGCCAAACTTCCAGCTCCATATTTGCGTTTATTAACAATATATTGGACTCTAGTTACACATGTCAAGTTCAACATACATATTGATTTTCATTCTCTTCTGAGTCAAGATTTAAGAGGCCATAAAGGCATAATCACACAAAGAGGACAAAGTGTAAGTTGTGTTGTACTCAGGTGATGGTGGAATGTAAGAAGAAGGACTTATATTCAACTAAGATAGGAAAAAGGATAGTAAAATACAAGCTTATTCTACTAGAAGTACAACGCTATCAATAGAAATATTACTATATATTAACACTATAATTAGTGTTGGCAAGTTTGTCCAGTTGACTTTTGCTTTTATGCTATTGGTGAAAAACAATCATGTGACAATCAGAAGAAGGTTACAAAAAATGGTAAATATATTGCCTTTCTATATTCATGGCATAAGTGGGTAGGGTAATTAGGGATTACAGATAAACAGATGTTCGATATGGGAAACAATAAGATTTTCCATAGGGCCCAAGTGTATCTAATTTGTCTGAGTTCAGTGATTGGAAATATCATCTGGATCTAGGAGATTGCCACTTAAGTAAATTCCATAAAATACAAGGTGCCTGCCTCACTTATTCATATTGTCTAGCTCAGATTTCACTACATGTTCTGGGAACAGGGATTCAGTGGAAGAATGGTATGACCAAACCATCTTGAAATATAAGAATTGACTCACTATATTGTTAAAATATATCTATGCAATATTAAGCTATCTGTAAATTCAATCTCAAAATTCTGGTTTCAATGTATTCATTGGCAGGGAGTTAAGGCTTCTTATTGATTTTTCTTTCTCTTTTCCTTCTTCAGTTCATGAATGTTAAATTAAATCTTATATAAAATTATAGCATCACAAGCCTCTTAACTCCAACTTTTCTCCTTTTATTCCAATTCCCTCAAGCAATATAAATTCAAAACATGATTTTATTATCATTTGAGACTTAAATCAGAGGGTTTTCATGACATTTTTCCTTCCAACTATTTTTTGACATTTAAATTTTATTTTTAATTTATCAAAATAATGCATGCAGATGGTTATAAAATCAAATTGTCCTAAAATGTTTTAGCAAAAGAGTGGCTCTCCCCTTTCTAAGAGCATTATTCTCATATTTATATATCTGTGTCAACATTAGGCATACATTATCTTTTTCCTTTTCTTCGTCAACTCTTATTAATGTTTCAGAAAGTTTTAATCATTTATAATAGTTACAGAAATCCTAAAAGTAAGCCATTCATAGTCATCACAGGAATGTAAGCATTATCAACTCACAACCCATCCTGTTTTGTCTTTTTTGTAAAATGGAATTGAATTCAGGGCCTTGCACTTGCACTTGCTAGGTAGGCACACTGTCTTTTCTGCTAACACAACAGTCCTTTTTGTATTGATTATGTTTTTTGAGCTAGGGTCTTGCTTTATGTGTTTTGAGTTAGGGTCTTGGCTAGCTTGAACTGACAACCCTTTTATTTGTGCATCCTCAGGTCACTGAGATAGAAGTCATGAGCCACTATGCTCAGACACTATGATTTTCCTTATAGTTAGGGTAAAAGGTACATGACACCATGCCCAAACATGGGTTGAGATGGAGTCTCACCAACTTTTATGTCCTGGCTGGCTGCAAATCATAATCCCTCAATCTCCACTTCCAAAATGGCTAGAATAATAGGTTTGAACTATAATGTCTGTTATTGAGGCCAATCTTGTCACACAGAACTATATCCTCAATCATTTTCTTTTTTTCTGGGTGAATTTATTTTTCCATGTTATAAATATAGATTGAGGTAGATGTACAAATAAGGATATATGTAATTACTCTATTTGAACACATCCATCAAAGCACTCTGCAGGGACCCCCCAACATCATACATTATTTAGTTGTTCTTATAAAGTTTTTATAATTGTTTTGTGTTTATATTATAAAGGACAATAGTTCAAGTCTTTTCCCATCTCATTTTTCCCTTTGCTGAAATGAAACTAGTAATATTAAGTGGGAGTAACTATTATTATTTGCAGTATCTACAGGCAAGTTTGAGAACTCACAAATTGATCTAGACACTCTCAGAATGTGTTAGAGTTTGAAAAAAGTTAAGACATCCTTTCTCCTTAAAATTTGTGGCATAGACTTTTCAAACAAAGATGGAATGCAATCTGTATATAATAACCTGGACTTCAAAGTCTTGTTATATAATAGCTATTTGATGTTTGATGTTTTTTTGACACTCCTTAATTAGCTTGTTTATATCATTAATCTGATAAATAAATTTACCATGTACAATTTTGAGCACAAGAATGGTAAGTTCAGCATTTTGTCCTTAATGGGGTGAAATGGGTGGCATCTAAGTTCAGTTAGCCATTTTTAAAATTTTCTTAAAATGAAAAGAACCTACTTGCTTAATTATTATACTTCTATCACTCTTCTTTGGCTCTCATATTCTTGTTTCAATTAAATTAATAGCCACTTTCTTATTCTTAGAAACTTATAAACTATTTTCTGTGGGGCCAAGTATTGACTTGAGCTCAGAAAAGCTGGATGCAAGTCTCAAGATATTTATGATGCCTTAGAAAAGCATTTTTTCTTCAAATACTAGTCATCTCCTTATGTTGTTAGACTCTGTAAGTCATTTATGTATTTATTCCTCTATTCGTTCACTCAATTAACATTTATTTCCCTGCTATAATTTGGGGAATTAGAAACAAATAATAAAATAGCTTTTGTTTCCAATGAGTTGATAGTAAAGTAACACAAAAGGACACAACACATTTTTATAATATGCTAAGTATATGTGAGTGAGTGTTTTGGAATTACCTGGAAGGGATGCTGAACTCACCTGAAGTTGGAAATAAGTGAAAGGAAGTTTCCTTGGAGATGATATAGAATGGATGAGGAGGGATTTACTAGGCACAGGCTTAAGGAGGAGTTGAAGACAGCATGATTGAAGGCATGAAGGGAAGACACAGCCTGGTGTAAAAAGAAAATGTCAGCAGTTCACTTTACTAGAGAAAAGTTACGAAGCATAGGATGAGACAAGAGAATGTTGGAGAGCTGTGTGGGGATCCAGAGGCTTTGAGTATCTTTTCATTAAGAGATGTGATTCACTGAGAGGTGTTATTTAAGGACCAAACCGAGCAATGTCAGAGATTTTCTAACATCGCATTTTAGCCCTCTTTAATTCCATTGATTTAGTTAAGTTTTATTTTATTTTTGTCAGTCATGGGGCTTGAGCACAGTCCCTGGGTTCTTCAGCTCAGCGTTTAGTGCTTTACCAAGTTGAGCCAAAGCGCCTGTTCTGGTTTTCTGGTGGTTAATTGGAGATAAGACTCTCAGGGACTTTTGTGCTGGGGCTGGCTTTGAATCGAGCATCATATCTCAGCCTCCTGATTAGCTGGGATTCCAGGCATGGACCACCAGCACCAGGGTTATTTTATTATTAAGTTTATCCTAGACTGGGAGTTTGGCCTAGTGGGGGGCCGGGAGTTTGGCCTAGTGGTTAAAGTGCTTGCCTAGCATGCATGAAGACCCAGGTTCGATTCCTCGGTACCACATACATAGGAAAAAAAGCTGAAAGTGGTGCTGAGGCTCAAGTGGTAGAGCTCTAGCCTTGAGAAAGTCCAAGGTCAGTGCTCAGGCCCTGAGCTCAAGCCCAGGACTGGCAAAAAAAAAAAGAGTTTAACCTATAATAATATTCTATAACATTCAACAAATCTTTATTTGTATAATGTCACAATACATATCGAATCTTTATTCCTTGCTTAACTGAACAAACAGAGGAATGTATCCTTTTTTGTTTGTTTGTTTCAAGAAAATGCCATAGTTATGAAATAGTACCGTGATTATCAAAAAAGTCCACAAAAACTTTCATTATTTATCTGAAGTATACAACCCTCGACTCAGTTTTCTGGTTTTGTTTCGGTTAAGTATCTCTTCCTATAACACGACCAAAAGAACTAGCAGATTAATCTATTGCCTTTGTATGCAAGTTCTGTCTAAAATATAAGACTGTAGGTATTAAAATTACTTTTCTCTGCCTCCTCCATCTCTTCTACAACCTCCTCCTCCTCCTTCTTTTACTTAGAAAAGTCTCTATTAAGATGCAAATTGTAGCAGTGGGATTCATTAAGCTATTATCAGAAATGGTAGCATGAATTATCTATTAGATGCCCAGTAAAGAGGAAAATGGATTTGCACTGGATGGTTGAGTGATCAGAGGTGGAAAAGGAATGGACCGTGAGAAAAGGAAGGCCCACATATGAGCTCTGCCTCTTTACTGAAGAGAGCCATTTACAGACTATGTACTAGTTTTTCTATTACAGACACCAAGGTCAAAAACTGCAGAATAATTCTTGACAAAACAATAAAGGGGCCTATGGTTTGAAAGGTGTAAAGTTTAAGCCAGGAAGTAGAAGAGCATTTCCTTGGTATGACTGCAGACAGTACTGTCTTAGAAGGTAATGGAATGGTTATCTTCACCTGTCCTGGGTGATCTAACAGAAAGACAAGTAGACGGTTCTCTGTAATAAAGACAATGAACAGAATTTGGAGCACACAAAGTCATCTTCATTCTCCCTTAAGGGTAGCATCTACCTCCCACCTCTTCCCTGACTTCTGCTTGAGTAGAAGAAGTGATAAGAGATGACCTAAATTCTGCCACAGAATGAAACTCAATTGTATCAGAATCTCTTTGTGGGGGTTAAACAAATGACTAAGGAAATTGAAGAGGATATTATGTACAAGTCTGGGCAAAGCAAAAGAAGTAAGTTATGTTAAGAAGATGAGAAGATGGTAAGGAGAAAACTTATATGTACCCCAGTCCTCATGAGGTTTTTGTCTGGAAAGGCCTTCCAAATTAGGTCAGAGAGAATT